>NC_092520.1:159648888-160286745 GCF_037038585.1 Patagioenas fasciata | reverse complement strand
ATCTATTTAATACGTGTTTGAGTGACAAGGTAAAGTAAGCCATTTTAATCAAAATATCATGCAGTGCTAAGTTAAAGGCCTTATAAGGTTCTATTAGAACTGAGAAATTACATCTATCAACCAACCTTATGAATTTCTCAGAGTAAACTCAGCATTATCATATTCCTAGACTTTATAGACGTCCTGTACTTGTTATTAGGATGAACTGTAAAAAACTATTGCTTGACTAAGGTGAATTGATCAAAAATATCTTAAGTAGCCAATAGTTTTCATTCCAGACAGTCATTTATAGCAATAATAAAGAAGTTTCATACCTGTTAACTAGACAGACCTATGTTTTCTTTACAAGCCACTTTTTTTTAATCTTTTAACATGGTTCACTCCCAGTTTAAAGGGAGTGAACAGTTTAAAAATCCTAGTTCGAAGTTTATCCAAATTAACTCACTTGGTTCACTATAACAAATTTTTCAAAAGCATCATCTGATACTAAAATGTCAGCACTTTCTCTTCTCTTTTCCTAAAGATGTCCAAAAAAACTTCTGCTGGTATTTCCACAGTCACTAACAACAGCCAGAAAATTCTTGGTGAAGCTTTAAATTATCGACCAAAAAGAGTTCAGAAACCATTGTACAGGACTTAGCAGAGGCTGATTGGAATGATGTGATGAGCATTAGCAAAGGGTTAGATCTGGTCCAGGTTGCCCTTAGAGTGTAATCATTAAGTCCTATCTCAAAGTTTTGTCACAGCTCTTATATGAATGACAGCAACAATCTATATCCACCCAGATTTGTAGTAAGATTGCAGCCAAAAGACCAGAGCATCTGGGACTTTTTTTCTCCTCTGATTGGGAGGCAGCAGTTCGCTTCACAGACTACTGATTTCTCTGCAAGACTAGCTCCATTAATACCTGCCTGCTGTTAAAAGGTTGCATCCACCCCAGCCAAGAACAAAATCAAACACAAAAGGAAATAACACTAAAGGTCCATCTATGCGAATATTACTTTTTTTTTTTTTTTTTTTTTTTACAACAATGAAGGAGAAAAGCAGAAGCAATTGTTTCTCGCTATCATTTTGACATAATACAAACCAAGTGGTTATGGAAGAAATATAGTATTAGCTATCCAAGCGTGCATCCAGCCTAGTATGTGCACTCATGTGCACTGGAAATACAGCATGCACTAATGCAAACACAACTGTTTTAGAACTGGCAGTGTCTCATGTACATGGATGGGCAGTAACATGGAGAAAAGTATGTTCAAAAATTCATTCAACATTCTTCTTTTCACTCCTCTCTCAGATACTGGTTTCACAGATGTTTATGATCCTCACAAAGCAATACACACATATACGTGCAGAAGAAGCTTTGGACGCTATGACGTGCATCAGACAGTCCAGCTTTCTGAAGCATAAATGTAGAACACAATTACAGAAAAGGAAAAAGCAAAAGAATATACTGAGGTAGGTAAATTAAGATACTGTGAGTTCTATTTTCTGAAGATAAATTCTCTAATATCACTTTCATAATTTTTTATTGTCCTTGTAAATTATCTGCAGTGACATGAATGAATTAACACTAAATTTATACCAGAAGGGAGGTAGATTTGGCATTGAAATGGCAGCCAATGGAGAATTTCTATTTATATATGTTTTCATGGGACCATTTTTCTGAGAGGCAGTCATGAAATGATATTGAAAGATATTTGTGTGTTTGAGAATCACTCATTGAGGAAACAGAAAGAGCTCACTGCTATTTCCAATTCTTGGAGCATGCTAGTATTGCAAAGCCGTAATTGAGAAAACCTGATGAATGTCAGTATTCCCATGAACGCATCTTTCCCTCTTTCACACAGAGACTGCTAGCTACCTCCATGGCTGCCCTGATCTCCAGGGTTCCTCAAAATGCAGAGACAAGTTAGGTAGGGAAAGGACAGGTCTGGAATCACACAAAACTGCTCCCACATGGTCCCCATGGAACTTTTCCAGTGATGCAACTTGTTGTACTGTCCATTCCAGATATGACCATAAGCAAAGACCTTGGAGACTTTGATCCTTCAAGTCACCTGAAGGTTGTTGGAGATCAGGCTGGTCACATGGAACTGCCTCAGGAAGATCCCCTTTTCTCATGGGATGACATAAATCATAATAAAGAATAGTTGTCACAGACTGTGTGAAAATGTCACAAACTACTGATAGAATTTTACACTGTCTTTACAGGCAAAGGTAAAAAGTCTAAGACAATGAAGAACCAGTGCTATTACCTGTGGTATTGTCCATTTAGGCAAGACTTCTGCCCATGTAATTCTCACTATGGGGCTAGACTTGTGACAGATTTCTTTTTTCATTTTTCAGTCTTATTATGTTCAATATCACCATTTACCCAAAATATTAAGAAGAGTTTTGTAAACATTTCAAGGTAACATTTTTGTCAGTACTTCTTATTTTTAAAGTTTTCACAGAAAGAGGTGAATTTTTGCAAAACTTACCATTTTTCCCTTTTATCTCTGTATGTGAAAGCATTCTCAGACATTTTCCTTTTAGTAAGTTTTCTATTAACCTATGAAGTCTCATTAGAATGTTTTATAGACAAGTCTTGCTTGGTTAGTTATATTGCAGCAAACTGTCTTTCCTATGTGATTATAAAATAAATATTAAGCCACCTTAGTCCCAAGATATGTAACTATATTATTAATGGTTCTTGTTTGGAACCTGACCTTATAAAAAGATAGTTGATTTTGTTGTTCCAAATAAGTATAAATAATTCAAGAAAGTGTTTTTCTAAGCAAGTTATTACCTATAAAGATGTAGTTTTTAAGACAACCTTTAGTATAAAATATGTATAACTGCCACATATATTATTAACAGGTACCGAAAATTGTTAGCATGGTACCTTATTATCAGCAAAACAAATGAGAACTCTGATATGGAATTCTGTATCAGAAGAGATATGTGAAAGCAGACTGTTTTTCTCCCTAACTGAATCTGCTTTCCTTTCATAGGAATTCAAACACACATCAGTTTAAGGTCTTAATTATGTTTCGTCTCATAAATTTAGAGATAGCAGGAGAAAATAAGAACCTGTCTCACAGAAAGGGAAAGTAAGAACCTGTCTCACAGAAAGGGAAAATAAAAGCATGTCTCACTGGAAGGGAAAATAAGCATATTTGCCATCAAGAGGACAATCTGTTGTTTCATTCATTTGATACAGTTCGTATTATGATGGTCACAATGTCAGGATTAATTAGACCAGAGGGTGGTGTAAATGCCAAAGAAAAAGTTGCTGTACATCTGTTTTAATTTTTCTCATGGATGTTCCTTCAGTGAGTAAGTGAAGAATGTGGCTTGGGCCATCTGTGACCCAGTTAGAGAGAGCAGGACGGCTTGTTGCCTTGCGGGTGCCAGGACAGGAGTTGTGACAAGAAGGTCAAAGGATGGTCTGAAGCGTGCTGGGGAATTTCCACTCGTCGTATGCAATTCTCTGACTGGAGAGAGGTAGGAGAGACTCTAAGGTGACCTAAGTGACCTTGAAAGGAAAACTAAAAGATATATCTTCTCAGGTAATGCTCTCTAGGATAATCTTCAGCCTGTTAATAGAGGAATAGACATACTGATAAGTGTTCATTTATTGATGCAGAAATAGTGCCAGGAAGAAAGCCAGTCAGAATTCCTATGGGAGGAGGAAAAAGTGTCCTCTTACATCAGTTTTAAACTGGACTTAAGACACTCAATAGGAAAGATGGCAGATTACTCATTTTAAAGATTCAATAAAATATTTAGATTGACCTGTACTTTCAATATAAATTTTAGAAAAATTAGATGAGGGTACTTTACAATGTGATATAATGAACAACGAGTAAAAACTATCTATGAAGTCAAAAGAACAGAACAGACAACATGAGCTAGCAGAAAATCCATATGCAGTTTCCAAATGTTAGGTCATACAAAACTTGGGGAATGGTGGTTAGGGAAACAGTAAGATCATAGTCAACCCAAAAATATTTCTCACCTGCAGCTGCCTTACATGTACCAAAATTCAGTTTAATTGGGCCAGCAAGAATCTCTATTTTTATCTCATAATGATTAATAAAAATACTGACAGTCAACACAAAAGATGATTGGAAGGCAATGAAGTGAAAAAAAAAAAAAACACAACTATTTGAGAGCTGAGAGAATGTTACGTAAACAGCCAAACAGCCAACTGGAGATGAGTTTGTAATAAGCAATAATGCTAATCAGAAAGTCAGTGCAAGTTTCTGTTCAATAAGCTAAGGGATCATGTCCTGGGGTTTTAGCTTTCCACCATGTGCTAGGAGAGAATTTAAAGAGGTGTAATTAACAATCATGCTTCTACAGGGATTAACTGAAGAGAAAAAATGCTACAGGAATGGAAATGAATTAGCTAACAGTGCTGTAATGCCTATGGGCAAAAGCAAGGTAGTCAGCTTTGTCAAAGAAAAAAAAAAAAGGGAGAGTTTTGTGAAGTTATGCACATGAATGTGCATAACTATGAAGGAACAAGATTCAAAGAACTAAAGGATATGAATAAGGGTGAGGAAGGGAAGAAATTACATGAAGCAGCAGGAAATTTAAGGATAAGCATTGTGAGAAAGTGTCCCACAAGTGGAACCTATGAAAGTGAAGAACAGCCTCTTAGGAACTACTGAACCATATGTCTATAAAAAGCTCCAAAGAAAGCACTAAAAAGACAGTCTGTTAGAGCTAACAAGCTTTCATTACAGGAAGCTAACCTAAATAATACATACCTAGAGGTCATTTCCACCACTAATTTTCTATAGCACTTCACTTAATTGAATTAATGAAATGCTGGAACTTTCACTCAAAAGGACATTGAAACAAATAGACTTAAAATTGCTCCAGGAAGGTTTTGCTTAGCTATTAATTTGGTTTAGTAGTGCTACTGAGTAAAAGGATTACCAAAAGTTCCTACTCAATGAAAGAATTGGCAATAATCTCTTGTATCTTTTCACAGGCTCAGAGGTACAACATAATCCTCATTTTTTTTTTCATGAAGGTCCCAAATTCACTCAAATCCCAGCCATTCGGAATTACACTGTTATTGTTTCCTTCCTAATGTCTGCTATGCATCAACAGTTACAACGGAGAAAGATTGATAGAAAGCTGAGATTTAGTAGCAACTCAGCAATTAAATTCCACAACTAGTCTTTGTTCTACTGTTCCCTGGTGAATACAATCCTGTTCATTAATCTGCATGTTGATTATAGCCTTTCCATGATATTGATCTGTGTTTCACAGTCCTGTGATTACTAGAACATATAGTTGCCACAGGCAGCTACAGTACTGCATACACTTCGAACTAATGTTGAAATATTTAAAACCAGAAAAAATAAAAAATAGTGGTCTTTAAACTTATTTGAGCTTATGTACTTTTACCAAAGTAATGTTTTATTTTTCCCTCCAGTTGCTATATTTGTTTATTTTTTAATCGGTTTAATTAATAGTTTATTTTTCTTTGTATTAAAAGAAAAACAAATTTAGGCAAAGGAATAAAACCAAACCCTTAGAAGTTGGTTGACCCAGAGAATCTCACAAATGGTATTCTGTAATTGTTGAATCAATTTTAGGTCTTTATCGCAACTTCTTCCTCTCATTCACATACATTTGTGTGGACAAGTGCAAGGAAGCCGATTATTTGTCATTTATTCTCCAAGACATAGTAGGTTCAATTCTCTTCCTCTTGAGTCCCAGCTCCATATCCTGAATATTCTGTATTTTTATTTGGATTTACTCTAACGTAACAATTGTTTAGTTTATTTTTTATTTGTTTAAAGGGGGCACACTCAGATGGAATAGTCCATCTGTGGATTCATTCATGCTTGAATTGGGCAATTATCCTGTCGGCTGTCTTCTCTGTGCATCTGTACCACCAGATACAAGACCAGGGGTGAAAGCTCCCAGCTGGAGGAGGCCCTCACATCCCACCTGGAGGAAAATCCAAGGAGTGATGTAGGGAGGCAATCTGAAGGAGAGACATTTTATCTATGACTGTACAAAGAGACATAGGAAGTGTTATCAAAGATGCAGGAAAGGGGCAGATGAATCTTAACACCGAGGTTGCCTGGAAAAAGCATGTAATGTAGGAGCATGCAGCAGCAAAAGAAAAGCAAGGCTGGTATAGTCAGTGTATGCACCTCAGGAGCTCAATCGTGTTCCTTTGAGAGATGGTCTACTATGTCAGTGACTTTCCTCTAGTGAGGAAGAGAAAACACTCCTCAACTATTTTTCTTCCCGATTTCTCTCATGATGAAAAAGGAGTCACTGCGAAGAAGAAAGAAATGTTGCTGAAAGGAAAACACAACAAAGAAAAATGACTGGAGAGAAGGGACTGATGAGAAAAAAAAAGAAAAGTGTGCAATGAATAGGAGAAGCAAAGCACACACAGAAAAAAAAAAAAAAAGGAGGGAAAGTAACATTAACCTGAAGATGGAAAGTTTTCTTGCAATATCCATCTTTAAGAATGAAAAGCAAAACAAATGCACTACAAAAATCGGTTTCATCATTGGTAGGACAGCTATGTATAATAAGACACTAGCCTAGTCCTGAAAGATTCATGCATTTACATTCTGGGTATTTTTCTGTCAGTATAAACTTTTTTTTTCTGTCATTAATCAGTAAGAGCTTGAGAAATATATATTTTTTTAAATTATTTTTACGAATTGCTAATAATACTGTAACAGCCAATAACCACTACATTATAATGGAAATATGAAAAATTGTGTTTGGGTTCTTGTTTTCACTGGTTTTGTGCAGAGATTTGTACAAGGCTGTCATATATTTGTGTGTACACTATGACTATAGTTCACATACCATGAAGTACTTATGTGAATCTCTTTCAGGGTGACTATTTGCAAAGATTATTCAATATCTTCTCTTGGTGCTATTCAATTTTATATGGATTTAAATTATTTAAAATATGCACCAGGTCAAGAACTATGTGAAAGCTCTGCCTCACTGGCAATGAAGGTAATAGCTGAGGTGGTTTAAGACCATCTTAATCACTGCTTAACTTGACACTTCACCAGGGATTACAAATCAGGTCTTATTAAAGTGAACCCATACCTTGGCCACTGGAGTTCGTAGCATGACATCTTAATACAAACTCGCTTTTATCAGAGGGGGTTACATGAATATGCCGGGTTATGAAATGAAGCATAAGCACACATTTGCTTTGCACTCCTTCTTGCCAGCAGCCTTTGGCACAGAGACAGAACAGGCAACTGTGAGCAGCAGCTTCTTAAACTGCCGGAGCTGGATCCATCAGAAATCTTCAGCCTCAGTGTTAATTCTCAAGCCGGTGGTAACAGTACCCAACTGAGAAGGGACAATCCTGAATTACACTACTTCCAGAGTTAAGCAGAACAGATATTTACCACTTGCTTTTCTCACAGAAGTGTTCTGTGTTTGGCAGTCTCCAGTTCTGGTTTTTCACCAGTGCTTCCTGTGGATTATTGAAAATTTTCCAAAAAAAAAAGGAGTTTGTTGAAACAGATTAAAATCTGCAGTGTGTTTGCACTTTAGTGAAGCAGTGCAGCTTGTTTTCTGCTTTCTGCCCAGCTCCTGAAGCATACAGACACCTTGAGCCCAACAACAGACAGCTCTAAATGAACCGGAGATCTTCTCTGACAATATTTTTGTTAACAAACGACTGGCTGTACTTTCTTATTCACTGGCTGCCTGATTCATTGCCAGCAGTTCTCTGCCAGTGGAAATATCCACCTCAGTGGATGGCTAACAGCAGCATGGCTTTAAACTCTGGCCAGATTTCACGGAGCTCAGCCGACAGGAGCTGCCTGGAAAAGGCACATGATGGGCACATCTCCTGGGTGCAGCCAGGGCCATGGCTGGGAGTGCTGCAGGACCCAGACCCTGCAGGGGCTGTCTGGGCCCAGAAACTGCCAGGGCTTCCATCCACCACAGTCAGTTTCTTGAATATACATCCTTTCGTAGCTGTCTCCCACTAATTGCATTTTTCTCTATTTCTAGGTATGGTTGTTTCCATGCCTGAGTTTTCAGCTTTTATTTGGCATTTGGTTTAGCCAGTTCTTGCCTCCTGTTAATTTTCCTTTGTTTTATTTCTCATCTTCATGACATTTTCCTCAGAGGTAATTTCTTACCGATGTTTTATATTCAGACATTCTGATTAGTTGGTCTAATATTTATTTTATGAGTCTCCACGTGTTTTTTTGATTTTGTTGCTGTTGTCTCTGCTTTTTTACTGTTATTGCCATTCCCATCAGCCTGACCTTCCTCTTTAGACTGCTGCTCTCAGCCTCTAGAGCAACACTCCTTCCTGACTTTGATTCTAAATTAGCTCTTCCATGTGAGGCTCATTAAAATGTCATTTAGAATTCAGATTTCCTGACTTTGATACTGCAAGTGCAAGACTAGTTCTTGAGAAAAGAAAGGCCACCTGAATTTTATTAAAGTCAAAAGGGTTGGACTAGAACACAAGTCATCTGCTTCTGTATGGATCAGCCATGCAGAGCCATCCTTGCTCCCCTAGCCTGGCAGAAGTGTCCTTCTATCTTAGTGTTGCTGGGAAACCTCTGACTCCCTCTTCCAGTGGGTAAGGCACCACATGGTGTCAGGATGGTTGGCAGAGTCTGCTCCTCTGTACACAAGAACATGTGATGTTTTACATTGGGTGTTCTCTTGCTCCTGACAGATGAAGCTCCCACTTCTCCAGATTTAATCTTAGCTGTGCTCTGGGCTTTGTATTTGCTCCTGCAGCCTCTCCATGATGATGACTTTATCCATCGTTTTATTTATTATTTTAAATTCTTTTTGAAAAGCCTAGTCAGCCTTACACCCAGAAGGTTGATTCACCATCTGTTCAAAGTGGAAAACATCAGGGTAAATAAAATTTGGGTGAGGAGGCTCAGAGTAAAGAGGCCAAAACTTTATAAAACGTTGGAGGTGATAACGCATCTTAATCATCCAGTTCTCTACATATTGAGTACAGCCGCTTGCTTTGAAAGTTTTGTCAGTCCTTAATTTTGAACCCTTTTTTTCCTTTCATCTCAGACTGTAGCAGATGTGAGAGATCACTGAGAGACTCGAGGAGGGAGGAAGGAGAGTTGACAAGTTGAAGGCATGGTTTAACATAAAAGCTAGAGTTACATATTTTTCCACATCAAATCACAAAGAATGGGTACTGAAATGACCTAAATATCTTTTTACAAATAGGTGCCTTAGGGTTACTGGATTTTAATCTCAGATGCACACTGTACATGGTTGTCTATCTCAAAAAATCTGAAGCTCTTGATGCTTGCACGTGCGAAGGGCTCATTTTTAATGTATTTTTCTGGGGAACAGAAGAGCCTGGAGTTTTGAAACTAGACCTTAACTGGCAGGCTAGGCAAACCAAATCTTGATGTACCCAGAATTGCCTTTCTCTTGTTTACATTTTAAGCAGTGTTTCGGCCCCAGAATTTAGAGGATTAAGTTCATCCCTTAATTATTGCGAGTGATCAGGCATTTATCTTTTAGTGTCTAACATATTGAAAATGATGCAATTTACTTGAGAATTTTAAAAAAGAAATCAATATGTTCCCATGATAAACACACTGTCTATCTTTCCTCACACTAGGGAAGCCAGTCAGGGGAAGTTAATTGCCTAGACCCGGCAGTGCAGAGAACAGCATTAATAAATGGGGTGTACTGGCTTGTATAAAGGACAGATGTGAGTTTTCTGCTCCGCTGTACGATGAATTAATTCCCTCTCTTTTCAACTTTTTCTCAATTTATATATCGCAGTGACCACTGAAGAGCTACATTTACAGTCGCTTTGGCAAAGTGTTCCTGGAGCCAAATCCTGGATCCTCCAGGATCCTTATTCTTCTATCCTCACCCCCGAGTCAGATCAGTGTGGAAAAACGCTTAAGTCCGAGATGTAAGTGAAGTCTAATCTGAAAACGGGAATAGCTGAGTAGCAAGCATGGGAAAGGTTTGCAGACTGACCCATGCCCCATGTCACCTGCTGTCACCTACAGACACCTTCTCTTTCCCCTCATCTCTCCCATCTGTATTATTACTACTTGCCCCTGGGGACTACAATTTCTGAGCTCTGATGCAGCCCTTACCAAAAATGTTTGCTGCAGGGTGGACAGTAAGATCCAGAAAACAGTTAAAATGGGGTTTGGCAAGTCAGGCGGTCCTTCAGGCAAGAGCGACTTCTGGAAAAGATACTGTGTCAGCTGTGGGCTAGCAAAGACAGAGCCATTCAGGGCTCCTGCATTTCCACTTGGCTGAGCAAGGGCACAATGGCACTCATCACTCTCTGGCTCCCCTGGTTTCTGCCCACCACAGCTTGTGTTGTCACTTATGTGGTTGAAAGATTAGGGCAACTGAGCTAGTCCAGGAAGAAGGAGGAAGCTGGCATGCCTAACAGAGTTGCAAGGCTGCTGTGGTTGGAAGAGAATTGATAGGAGCATTGGCAGAGACAAAGCCAGCTTCTGAAACCCCTTCAGGTAGCTCTCGCTCTTGTAGATACACTGCAGGCCAAGAAAGATGCATGTTCTTGCAGACAGCAAAGGTGTTAACTCACAACATGCTGTTTCCTCAGTGGGAATTTCCTCCATGGATGCTGTTAGCCACAGGGGAACATGAAAGAGGGCAAACATCATTATACTGACAGGGGGCACTTAAGAGTATCTGCTCAAGGAGCTGCTGTGCATTAGCTGTGTACTGTGCAACACTTTTATGCCCAAAGCCAATATTACTATCAGATCTGTTACCATTTTAGGGTTAAAACCTCTTTTAGAGCTTCTATATGATTTTAAAAGGCAAGTCCATGAAATATCATCCTTTCCCTGATTGTGTGATTAATCTGTGCTTCCCAGCTTACACAGGAAAGTAGTCAGACACAATTTAGAAATATATTATTTCAGTAAAATGTACTTTTGTCAGAGAAAGAATTTGTCTTAAATTATAGGGAACTCTCAGTTTGATGTGCAGAGGATTTGTGCAGGCTTGGGAGTTATGTAAGCATAAATCACATATCATGAGAGTCATATGTATATATATATATACACACACATACTCCACAGCACTTGTAAGAAGTCACTTACTTTTTAAACATCTCCTTTTAAAGTTGCCACTTGCTGGGGACAAACTGTACCACTCAGCTGATAATTTCACATTGATTTATTCATTCTACTGCTCCAATCTCCTGTTCCCCACACACTTGCCATAGTAAGTCAGTGTGATCCGACTGTGTATCTGCAGGCTAGATAAGGAGTACAGAATATGGTGTGAGGCATTCACACTAAAGTGCTCTTCCAATACCATTCAGGATCTAACCTAAAGTTCGGCAAAATCAGTGGGACTCGTGACGATGGATTTAGCGAGGTCTGGATCAGGCAATATGTACAAATCTGTTTAAAAAACATATTTGCAAATAAATTGCTGAAGAGATCCCAGATGCTCTTTCAAGCCTAAGCAGTGAAAATATGAAAGACATATCTGTTTGATCACACTTTTTTTTTTTTAAAAAAGGAGATTTGAGGAGAAGGTGTTTACATTTATTTTTATTATGAAAGTTTTTAAGAGGGAATACTACCCTGGCTAAAGTCAGACTGAATTCATACAATAGGATACTATGGCAAACATATTTTTCTTAAATGTTAAAGTCTGTACCAAAAACTACAAAAAGCTTTTAAAAATTACATCGGACTTTCCCATCAGGTCTGTCTTGTCTAATGCAACAAGTATTATTTCATTAAAATTAAATACATAGCCTGCTCTCGCCACCTCATCTCTTCCTCTTTGGTGCTACCGCTGTAGTACCACTCATGCTAAGATTTTCTGAAGTAAGAGGGTTTAAACTCACATTTCCTGAGGGTATCAAATTAAAGAGCTGCGGTCATAATTCCTCATTCTACAGGGAAAACATGATCATATCTCAAAAAGCATTTTTCTTATCCTCTCATTAACACATAAAGAAATACATACTCACACTAATACCATTACAAACACCGGCTAATCTGTATTGCTTTCTTTCTCTTCCACATATCCTTTGGGAAAGTTAATATCTTAGTCTATATATTTTTATAGCCAGTATATTTTTCCATTTATAATCATCTTGAGTTCATCTTTTGCATAAACATTTTATTTACAGTGTTTGCTCTTTGTAGAAATTGTGTCAATTTTGAACTCTATAGCTGCTTAGCCCTTGTACACTCTATAGAGTACTTTCTTGACACAAAAATATGCGCACATTTATATACAAAGAGAGAGACTTTCGCTTTGCTATATATTGGTAGAAAAGGAGTAAATATTGATGGTCTAATAATTACAAAAGTCTCCAGTGAGGACTGAGAAACTGTTCTGACTTGCACTGTACAGACAAGAAAATTTAATTGCACCATCCAGAAAAGAAACAACAGAGTTATCCCCCATCCCTAGATGATACATGCACTATAACTGGGAAAACGCATCAGTGGGCACTTCTTGTTCAATGGTGCAATTAATCCCATATCTCAGAATGCAAACAATTATAGTGCATATAATCTACAGTATTGTACTTTTAAAAAAATTAAAAAAAAAAAAAAATAAAAAAAAAAACCCTCTTGCCAAAACCTGCAGGATATTGTCTATAGTATGATTCTCTTCTCCTAAATAAGTGGACAAGTCTTTACAAAATCATTTTGCATAATTCTAATGCTATGGAAAACACCTTACCTTCTTGCTGCACCATTCTACTTCAAAACAAAGCAAAAGCTGATCCTATTTATCTTACTCTGATGATATCTAGATTGTCATTACAGTTGTAAATTCCTGGTTTACTTCTGAACCATCCATTTCAACTGTTATCAGAATTATCAGCATCTTTGTGCATTTTTTTCTTGGCCAAAAATTACAGAGCTGTTTCAGTCAGCCTTTATGTGGATGAGCCTACACTGTCAGACGATTTAACTCCTCAGCTCCTTCCCAGGCCCTACTGCCCTGATCTTGCACAAACTACATCTTTGTGCCTCAGGTCACTCTTCAGCTCTTTTGAAGTAAAACCACTGGGGAACAGGAGTCAACCTGGGATGCAACCCACGCTTCATAAGCATGACCAACCAGCTTTGGCTACCTCAGCCCTCAAAAATTAGCCCAAAAGGCCTGGAACCCCTCAAACTTCATCCTACATCTCCCTGCTGTGCACTAGGGCACGTAGTACACACTGATGGCATCATGAAAGAAAAGAAAATGAGAGCAGCTTGGCAGGCTATAACACAGCCTTTGCATTATTCCAGACATCTTCTTTGAACTGAACAAAATACAGAAAGAAAAAAAGCGAGTATTTCGTAGGACCATAAGCATGCTGCACAGAGTCCAAAGATATGAGCCCGGTCTACAGAACAATGTGAATAAATACAAAAATACAATATGATTTGGCGTGGGAGCTAGGCACCATTTCCTGGAGCAGATGCCTTTTAGCAGTGTGGACATAGCCCAGAGGTGGAAGAAGTCTGTACTGCACCATCCTAGACATGGAAGTTTCTTGGAAACCAGGTTGAACTGTCAACTGAGTTATCTCCCACTCAGACCTCTTAAAACACCCACAGAAGTTGTCTGCCGTAAAAAAAAAAAAAAAAAAAAAAGGAGATTTTCTGCAAGGTCCGTAGATACTAGCAACTTCAAAAGTGAGTCATCGCCCTCAGAACTAACATCTGTGGGAAAAAAATGGCAGTCACGGAGATGTCACTTCATTTATTTCTTCCTGAATCCTTTGCTGAGGAAGCTCTAAAGGAACTCAGGACCTTGTCTCATGTACACCCTCATCCAGGGAAGTATCAGTCATGGAGATTGCTCCTGGTGGTGAGCAAGACCATATTCTGGATCAGAGGGAGTGAAGGAGCAAATCTGGAATCAAGGAGCAAATCCAGAATGAATTCTGCAGGGACACCTATCATAGTCACAGGTGAGGAAAACATACCATTGATATCCGGAGTCACAACGGGAGTCACACCAGGGGAGGAAGAACTGGGATGTTATCTCAGGGTCTGTATGCTCTACTCCAGCAACATGGAGCTCTCCTGACTCCTGTCCATTGGGCACACGTTGGGAGATACAATAGCACAGGTAAAGGAACAGATCAATATATAAGCATGTGCAGAGCATTATAGTTCTCCATTTGGTTGCTACCTCCTCTCCATCATATAATCAGAACTGATTTTTCACTGCTGTAAAGACTAGAAAGAGACAGTTTTATGAGAGATGATCATCAATAATTTCTGACAGCAACTTCTTGGCTTGCCTCTACCGATCAGTGGCTGTGCGTGTGCGTGAGATCAGCAGCAGGCCACTCGCAAGCGCTGGATCCCGTAACAGTAGGAGCTGCATGAGCATCAGAATGAGCTGAAGTCTCTAACCACAACAAAACAACCATCTGACAAAGGAAGGCAGAGAAATGACAGGCAAGAAGCAGAGGCTTAGAAACATCAGTTTATTTGAAAGAAGCATCCAGGCTATTAGTGGAAAAAAGGGAGACAGAAGCTGAGTGTCTCACCTTGATGCAGTGTCCTATCCTACACTTGATGCAATTTTCAGTGCATTCATAGCATAAATGAGTAAATATATTCCATTAAGATTAGTGGCTCACAGATGTGCCAAGTGTTATTGAAGAAAGCAAGGTTGCCATGGTAAGTGCACATACTTTTTCTGTGCAGTCAACAAATAAAATCCAGGTAATTTTTGTGTGTGTATGTTACTGCTTCTTGAAGATTTGGGAACTGAGACAATCATATTCCTAGCTACATAAAAATAAAGATGAACACTACTTATGTTACTACTGGAAATGACCAGCATTCACAGTTATCAAATTAAACCCAAAGCCCCATTTTCCCATTTTCTGTGAGCTAAGTACTTGAAATGAGACATGTAAAATGTCAATGACTTTTATTTTAACTGCTGGACATTTCATATTCACCTCCTCTCACCTACCTATATGCATCTGTTCTTCACTCTTCTGTTTTTCTAGACTTTTTGCAGGCGCAACATATGCAATATATGACCACCTGACCTAATTTAGATATCCACCTTACAAAGAGATGAACAACATCGTATTTCTCGTTATTAACTATGAAAAGACCAGATGATTAATTCAAATATATTTTTCTTATTGTCCCTGTTTGAATAGCATTAAACTTCAAGTGCCCTAAGCAGCTTGGTAATGTAGAGTCCTACCAAAAACCCAAATTTAAGACCTCTAATTTTGATATTAAAGTTCCTCTTCAGATAATATTAAAAACAGTTTTAAGGCTTTTATGTCATTATCAATTTTAGGATTTTTTAAGTGAATACTTGCCATGTATAGATTTAGATCCTCATATTTAAAAATAACTTTAATTTGTGTTAGTCTTGTTTTAGTAAGTATGAATAAGATCAGTGAAAGAAAGGGTTTGTACTCCAATATAGGAGCTAATGTTTTTGTGCATTTTGGGTCTATACTTTTTCAAAGTAGCTGTATATGCAAACAGCCTATAATGACAACCTTGAAATTATATTTGTGCATCATAAGACAAAGATCAGGAGTGTACCTTTGAATACAATTTCCCATCATTCCCCCAAACCTTACTGCACTGCGATTCACATCAGGGATCCATACAGAATCCTTCTGGAGGAAACTGAGCCAGAAGATGCACTCCAGCAGTTAACAAGAATTTAATCCATAGTAACAGATCTGAGCTACTCTGAAATAAAATCCCTGTTGTTAGGTTCAGTTTCTCTCTATGGCGTTGCTGCTCCACACACACACGCACATATAGACCCTTTGCTAATGCAGTATTAGTCAGTGACTCACTGTGTTACATTTTAACACTACACACCTCATGTGATGCAATTCTGAGCCATATTATTCTTCTTTGTATATTTGTACGAGCTGATCAACTCTATGGTAATTCCTGAAGAGATGGCACTACAGTTTGACTTTACCATAGGTAATTTTTTACTATGTAGAAGGGACAAAAGAAGCAGACAGCAATCCTTCCATGAGCCAAGATGCCAGAATTCAACCTGCACTTCTCTTTGGTTCGAGTACCTTTTACCACTTGCACGACAAAGTAACTCATTTCATTAGGAAAATGGGATGATAAATAATTGCAATGCATTCACACTTCTATCTGAACTTCTGAAATACTCTGCATCCACTCCCTCCATTATCCCATCAATAGTGGAATATGTTGCCATTGCTGCTGCCTGCACTTGTGCTCTCTCCATTAGGAGTCATATCACCTGAAACACAGCACACTGCAACACAGTGCAGCTCTCTCTCTCCTATGGTACATATTATTGATGTAGATGGAAAAAATGTGCAGTGCTGTATTTTCACAATATGTAGGTACATTTACCCTCAACAGCCTTTCCTTGACACTTCAAACTGTAATTTATCTCATTTGCTTTCTTCTGCACCATGTGATGAAGAATGTGAAATTTGATTCCTGAGTTTCAGCATGGTAGCATGTTGTTGCAGACAAGCTTGACAAAGTCTGTGTTATTACTTTTAGCTTTAATTAGACTATTAAAATGATTCATGTGCAGTATTTAAACCACTCATTATTTTGCCTTGCTGTTTCCTTCAATTGATTACATCTCTAGTAATCAAAAATGCTGCATTTTAGGCTTACCACTTATTTTAACTACACTTTGTTGTCAGGACTGGTCATTTAATAAATATCGATCGAGAAAGCTGCTTAAAATTCCACAGGTTTAATGTATAAAAATGTACTTAGATGCTAGTGGCTTTGTGTAACTTACCCCAGAGAATAAACAGAAATTTACAATTAACCACACAGGAGAATAATTAGGACAATATCTTTTGAAGTTCTTTTGTAAATCGTGATTGTTTTACCCAACAAAATGCAAGACGAGAGCAATCCTTTTGAAAACTGTTCTCTTAGAGTCACAGCATTATATGGTCAAAGAAAGAAGAGAGAATACAGAATCCTGTGAAAAGAACTCTGAAGGATGCACTCTTGGAGAGCCTGCAATGTATAAAATGTACAATAAAAATGTGTCCATAGGCTCTGTGAAATCAACTTGTTTAATTATACTAGTAATAGGAACTAAGAGTAAAATGTTGAAATGCTGCAAGGCTCAAGATTTGTTTTTATATAAGTCTCTCTCTAGGGAAGAAGAATATAATTAAAACCTTAGTTTTTACAAAAAGCATGCAAATCTGAAGAAAAATGGGAGTTTGAAGGGAAGTCATTAGTCTCGATCAAAGTTATTTGATAGAAAATGACAGTCTTCCTTTGTTAAATGTGTCTGCTTACAATGTAAGATAAATGACTATATTAATTTTTACTTCGCCATTTTTGCTTAAAAGACAGTTGTTCTGTGTATTGCTCACGATTAAGTATTCTAAAATACTATTGTTGCAGGTAGATAACATTCTTTCGGTGACTATGTTTCTGCCTGGTGACGCCAATTCCTGTGAACATTTTAATGAGTGTAGTCACAGTACCACCATTATCTGAAGATGCAGTGTCATCAGCCACAATAGCATCTACTGTCCTTTGAAAAGTTTGGACTTGATCCCAAGGCCTTGACCAGGTGCTGGCTCAGGCTAGAAATACCCAGTGGGTTCAGTTCATCTTCCAAAAGAAAAATGTGTACCAGGGTTTTTCTGCATTTCACGAAAGGCGAGTGAATGTCCTTGAAGATTAGCCTCAAGAAAAACATGTCTTTTGAATTTGCCCTGAAGTAGAAGCAGCATTCATTGAAATGATGACATTTGCATGTGAGACTGCAAGAAGAGTAATTTCTAGCCACGAGTCTTCCCTGGAGGCTTTGGAACAAGAAGGATTAAATTAAGAACTTGAAAATTACTATAGTATGAAGTTAGGGTATATTAGACTAGAAATACGAGATAAAGATTGTAAACACCACATGAGAACTGCCTGTGAGCAGTGTCTGAAGTCTCTCAGTTCAGAGGCAGCATGCAGAACAGTATCAGCTTATTTGTCCTGTTCTGAAAGCTACATAGTTAGCTTAAAGCTATCTATAATAACACTTGTGTGGCTACAGTGTAAGTGTACACTTTGATAGGAAGCCAGAAAGAGTTCTTAAATGAAGGAATTATCATAATTTTGATAGTGCTTTGAAGTGTTTCTCTGATCAGGCAGTGCTGCGCTTCCCGTGAGATCACTAACCACTGAAATTATTGCTGCTTTGTCAAGACACTCTGGCTTGAAGCAGAGCACCAGAAGACTGGAAGAGGTTCTATGCTACTGGATTTCTTTGTCTCCATCTTTCTCAAGGGAAAATATGCGAAGATTTGGTAGGGGTCTCCCCAAATTACACTAGTCTCTCACTGAGGCTGCTGTAGGGACCAAATAACTCCTGGAAATCAGCAGTGCCAAGAACTGGGTAACAGATGAAAGCATCAAAAAAAATTCTCAGCCAAGTTGGACCAGAAGAAAAAGTTAACTGCTATTTCCACATCTGAAATAGACCTTAGCCATCTTTTTCATTGAGATATTTGGCAAACTCTAGTGGTGTCCAGCCCTGAGGACAGCCAGGACATGGAGAGAGCTGGCAGCCAGCCCACCTCACCACAGCAACCTTGTGTAAATGAAAGATGTTAGCTTGGCTGTCTGCGTGCCCAGCCAAGGGCTCACTAGCCACCAGAATGACCTGATGAAAGGAGCTGCTGGGAGGAGGGAGATGGCAGAGGCCTCAGGAAGGGCAGCCTTAAAGCTTTTGGATTTCATCTGCAGTCACAGCCAGGTAGTTGTCCTGTGCTTCTCTGAGGGTGCTGGACACAAGCTCCCCCATTATGAAGCTGCCTTTGATCTAAAACTTCCTTTTCCAGTCCCCTGCCAGCAGACAGGAATCACAGCAGCACTGCTTTTTCCCCTCATGACTGCTTTGACCCTTCCAGAGACATTGTTCGGGATCCTCGCCATCTTCTTAGTAAAGTATAATGAAAATCACTCATATTAGAAGGCATCTGGGAAGGTCAGCCATCCAAGTTAATTAAACAGCACTGTAGTCAGCACAGCCACACATAGATCTTGTATGTTCCTTTTTTTGCTAGAGTTACGCTCTCCAAGGCCAGTGCCGCTGCCAGTGATCAAGCATCTGAATTATTTTCATTTTCTCCAGTGATTTCTTTTGCCCATTTTCAGAAAATATATTACTCTGGGTTCAGGTACTGGTTAGAATGTTACAGATCACAGCTCTTTTACAACAATATTTTGGAATATTGATGCTAAATACCGAATTGTAAAAATAAGGATGAAGAATGTAATTACAAACACAGTCAGGATGTTATCGAATTCACTTACCACATACCTGTCATCCTGAGATCCATCAGGAATAAGAAATCTCCAGGATAGCAGCTATTCATCTACCCATCAATTTCCACACCTTCTTTTAGCTTTCAAGTTAGAAACAGCAGTATTAGCATCAACTGATAAAGACATCATGACGGTGATGGATGGAGTTCCAGAAACATATGCTGAGGATATGACTGATTTCAGAGATTTACATAAATTAAGTGAAGAGGTTGTGCTCAGTCTGCTGGAGCCAGTGTCTTGATCTCCATCACCGAAGGAATCTCACTAAACTATGCAGTCATTTATCAGATGATATGGTAATTAAAGTAGTGTCAGCAAGGCATCTTGGCAGTCTCCACTGAATATTCAGTTTGTAAATTTTTGCAGAGGTATGGTTAATGCAGCCAGGATTGTCCCCAGGAAGGCTGTACAAAGCTGGTAGGTAGAAATATCTTTTACTCAATCTACTAATAGATTTGGAGAAAATTGCAAAGATTTCAGGACTTCTTCAGTTTTGAAACAGAACAACCTACAGATAAGCTCAGACTGCTGTATAACATAACTATGTTAACCAGTGAGATGGAGAGAACAGAGCAGTTTGTACCTGAGGAAGAGAAAGGAGTATCAGCAGTTCAGCCACCTTGGAATACTGCAAGCCTTAAGCTGGCAAGTTGATTACAGAAGGGAAGCAGAAAAGCAACTGCTTCGACTCAGGCTTTGAGCTGCACTGGAGGGATCACAGTACTGCACAGTGTCAGCAGATATGCCTCCAAAGTCCAAGGATCCCATGAAATGCTCCAAAGATGAGTTGTGTTCCCCTTGCATTGAAACTGTTCCTTTTCTAGAACACTTTGCATGGATGTAAAGAGGTTGGGGAGGTGCTAACCTTCTGTTACAGGGTCAATATTAGTCAGAGCTGGATATCAGCTGTATCAGTGACAGCCTTGCCAACACACAAAGAACTCTGTTAGCAGGTATGAGCAGGAAACAAGCATTAAGAATGGTAAGTAGTAAGTCACTATCTCCCTGCCCATGATAGCATGTGAAAACAAGATGACTTTGTATTTCCAAAACAAATTCCACCAAAGGTTCTCTGAACTTTTTGCCACCTTTCAATACTCAGACCTTCCAATATCCCTGAGTGCGGAGGAAATATTATTATGCAAAGGCTAAATTACTTGCATTCTGCTAAGGATAAATGATTTGCCTAAAGACACAGAGAAAATCATTGGTTTTCATTTATAGCTCTGATCTGGCCTGACTGCAAGGGGAGACTTCTGGATCCACATGGAGCCCCACTGAAACCTTCAGACCCCACCAGAGAAACAGTCAGTGCAGGGTCAGAATCCAGCAGCCTGAGTCTCAGTACTTGATCTAGGAGAAGGCAGTCACCCTTTTTCTTGCCCAAGGTACTACTTGCAGAGTAATGCCTGCAATGGCTTTGCATTATGTATTTGACAGAAAAATAAAATGAATATAATAATAATACTATAATGTGATAATGTATGTTTATATGCATTGCCACTCTTCTTAAAATTGTGTTTGAGCAATCTAGCACTAATATTTCTTGTCTCCATAGAACTATTTCCTAGCTAATTTTGTAAGTGTGTCTGATCGCGCTCATTTAATTCATCATTTTCGTTTGACTCATTAATCTCTGCCTCTCCTTTGAAAGATAATCTGCATTTAATGGCTATGTTATGTAATATGCAGCAAACCAGGAATCTCTTGCACATTTTCAGAGGGCAATATTGTAATGTGTCACTAGATTTATCTATGCATCAAAATCTCATTTTTAAGATGCCCAAAGTGCTTTCAATTACCAATGGGGTGAGTTTCTGAGCACTGCTATAATTTGTTTCTGGAAGAGTCTGAGGATTAGAAATCGGAGTCATGTAAGAATTTTTAAAGGTGTAGCTACAACCACACACACAAAAAATAACACTAAAGATGGGAATAAATTAAAATTATATTATATGCTTCATGTTTTCTTATCAAGAATCACTCATTCCAAAGCCATCTCTTCTGACAATCACTATGCTAAAATTAGTCATGGGCTAATTCCAGGCCCTGGAGGAAGAAAATAAGCCCAAACCCTCCCATTCCCTGTGCTTCTTGCAGTTCCCAGTAAGCAAAGCAAGGTCTTTGAGACTCTACTGTCAGCAGGTAGGTGCAATCCATTGCCAGTGACAGATGTTAATCTACACACCTTTTAGCTAGTGAATGAAGGCATTTGGTGTTCTTCAAACATTTTTTAAAGACAGAAACTGACAGCAGCTGAAGAAATTTAAAGATGCGACAGGGCAGTAAATCTGACCCACTGTTGATTTTGATTCAGATTTTGTAATGTTTTCCAGACTGAAGAGTCAACAGAAACACTGAGATGGCACTTGTAGACCACTCAGCTGGGTCTGGTGTTCCTTTTCTGAACTTCACCTCACTATTCTCACTGCAGGATATTTCCTGTTCCATTCTGGAAAGCTGGGATAGCTAAGCTATGGCACCTTTTTCTTCCCCTTCTTGTTGCATCTAAAGGCACATATTACCATAGCTGATGCAAGGATTCAAATATTAAACACATAAATGATACAGATAATTCTAGATGGCATTGCAAATATGCTTCTTATGGCTATTAGTACTTCTCTTATTTTCAGATACAATCATAGAAAGTTCCTCTCTTTCACTGAGTTTAGGTTACTCACAGACTTAATCACTGGTCTTTCATTTAATATTTTCTCAATTATCTTATACCTGCTCAGTGTACACATGAATATATAGACACTTTTTATTTTCATAATGTCTTTGCCAATGACTTAATTTTATTTGGAAGTTGAGACATTAATTAGCACAATCAAATACTATCTCTCTAAAACTTGTTTTATTTCTCATTTTGCATTCTTTCCTATTTCTTAAATTCTTTCAGAGAATGAAAAACTGTATCCAATTGCAGTCAAATCAAAATTGGTAGACAAAGATTGTAACTCCTTGCTTGGTGACATTACATATTACAGTGTGATCCCATAATGGCACTAGCTCATTTTGCTACTATAACTCACTGCAAATTTGTACCTGCTTTGCTCTGGTAACTCCTCTGGACTACTTTGCAGTGGTACTGTGGAGATTTCTCTATTCCACTGAGCAACTGAGTTTGTGAATTATTTTTCCCTGGAGAATGATCCTGCATTTAGAGGTGAACCTTATTGCCTGCCCATTATTCAATTCTTTAGGTAGGGTCTCATAATTTTTCCCCATCCTTACTGTTAACAAATCCCTCACACTATAAATTTCATTAACAGGTTACTTTTTCTTTCCTTTCTGAGAAATCATTAATGAAGATATTAAAACTTGAGCAAACCCAGGCATCCACTAGATATCTCACCCAAGTCTCGGAGACTGCTTTCACTTCTCATTATCTTTTTTAACAGTTCTTCAGTAAGCTTTTGTCCATGTGAACATGTTTGTTCAACAGCCAGTTTGAATTAATTTTGAAAGCTGCTAATGCTTTATTAAAATCCAAATAAATGATAGCTACTGATCTGAATTAATCCAGTAATTTTGCAGTTCTTTCAAAAAAACAATCACCAAGTTTGTCTTCCAAGATCTGTACTTGGTAAATTCACACTGCTTAATGCTGTTGCTTTCATTATCCTCCAGATGTCCAGAAATGCCTTTTTTCCCCAACACTTCTTTAGCATCCTAATGATCAAAGTTAGACTTTCTAAAGGGCAATAGTCTGGCTGCCTAAGTATACATAATCATTGTGTTTCTTCCACCTTCAATTTTCTGAATCCTAGGAGCAGGTAATAATTGTTTTACTCTATTCCTCTATTTCTATTCTGCCATTTGCATACCGTGTTTCTAATAATGGTCTGAAACATGTATGGGGGCTGTGAAGTCTAAAGCTTCTTCTTGCCTGGTCAAAGAAAATAGTTCATCTTTATTCCCAATTTCCAGATTATTGATACTGTACTTTTCCACTTCATAGAATCACAGAATAGTTTGTACTGGAAGGGATCTTCAAAGGTCATCTAGTCCAACCCCCTGCAATAAGCAGAGACATCTTCAACTAGATCAGGATGCTCAGAGCCCCACCCAGCCTGGCCTGGAATGTCTCCAGGGACGGAGCATCTACCACCTCTCTGGGCAACCTGGGCCAGTGTTTCACCACCCTCATTGTAAAAACTTTCTTCCTCATGTCTACCCCGAATCTCCCCTCTTTTAGTTTAAAACCATTACCTTTTGTCCTATCGCAACAGACCCTGCTAAACAGTCTGTCTCCATCTTTCTTACAGGCCCCTTTTAAGTAATGAAACACCACAATAAGGTCTCCCTGGAGCCTTTTCCAGGCTGAACAACCCCAATTCTCTCAGCCCATCCTCACAGGAGAGATGTTCCATCCCTCTGATGGCATCCCTCTTCTGGTCCCTCTCCAACAAGTCCATGTCTTTCCTGTGCTGAGGGCTCTAGAGCTGGATGCAGGACTCAGGGTGGGGTCTCACCAGAGCAGAGTAGAGGAGCAGAATCATTTCTGTTCTTATATCTCAATATTTTTCCTAAGTACTCAGTTGCCTGGTGCTCTTTTCTTGTCCCAGATTAAAGTGGTATGTTAACTCACTTCAGTCTAATGCCTTTATTCAAAGCCATGAGCACTTTTGTTATTATTTTCTATTCCTACAACACATTTGTTTTTTATTGTCTGGTTGGTTGGTTGGTGTTTTGGTTTTGTGAGGTTTTGGTTGGTTTGTTGGTTTGGTTTTGTTTGAGTGGGTTTTTTTTTGTTTATTTGTTTTGGTGATGGTGCTGGTGGTGGTTTGGGTTGGGTTGGGTTGGGTTTTTTTGTTGTTTTGGGAGTTTGTTTGTTTGTTTGTTTGTTTGTGTCTTCAGTCATCTTGTTCATAATTTACTGCCAATTGCCTTCACTGTATATTATAAAGAAAAGACTGAGACAATATAAAGGATTTTCTATATCCAACAACATCTCCCCTATCATGTCATCAAAAAGTTAGGAAGAAATTATATTATTAATAAATAAAACAAACTATAGTCTTGCTTAAAGAATGCATCTTCTCTCTGCCATTGGAATACTTCAGGAGCTACGTTAGTTTTAACCAAAAGCATTACTCTCTGTCTGTTCTTGAGTAATGTGGTGAGGAAAAAAATCTGGGTTTGAATCAGCATCTAAGACAGAATCAGTTTATGAACTTCACAGCAATTACCTGCTATCCGAGGATTGTCATGTGTCAGAACAGACAGAGTATATCCTCAGATATATTTTGACTAGGATACATTGCTTCCCATCTAACATAACTGACAGGGGTTTATGGAGAAAAAAAAAAAAAGGACAGCACCCTTCTGAGACTCCCTTGGTTTGACAATTACTTTTTTTTGCATTCATGTTCTGACCAGCTCCCTGTGTTGGGCTTCACTTACTAATTTCATGTATGGGTCCAGAGTTTCCAAAAAGTTGATCACTTACTTTTGGTTACACCTTAAAATTTCCTATGTACATTATCCCACTACTGAAATTCATTCTATTCACCTTTTCTACCCACCCTACTGGATTAGTTGCATATTTTATGATGTGATTTGTTGGGTTTTTTTCTCCACGTCGACTGAGATCCTCAATAACTAGCTCAGATGCAGACATCTACCTAGTAGACAACTAAACTTAGCAAATCTGACACACAATGTAGGAACCAGGCTCTTTGGAAGTAGTAAATTGCACTGCTCTGCCTCAGCTGTTCAAATCACTCTAGCCCTGCTAAAACTGGATGGTACATTAATTGAATCAGTACTACCAGGACACATAGAAGTCTCAGTCCTGCTGTGCCTTCAGATCAGTGGACACAATTCTTCTGTAACCAACTCTGATACAAAAGAGAAGATTTTAGGGCAGCATTGAGGAAATGAGTATACTTACTTATCAGGAAGACAAACTCTATCCTGCCCAGCTAAAAGTGAGTCAACCCTGTTTATTCAAGTTATCCACTTGTCTAGATATACCTGCACTTAACCCGCAGAAGTTTGCAGAGTCAGTTTTCATTATGTATTTCATTCAATCTCTTGGTTTTAGCAAATGTCATTGTTTACTTTAGTTTTTTCAGAAGTAGTGCAATCAGCATTTTGTACCTTTATGCCCTGTCAGTTTTGTATCTGGTCAGCAGAAGCTGCAAGTTTAACGTATGTAGGAAGGAAGTAGTAGACTTCTGGCTTTTATAGCCTAAACAAATCACTTAGACACTTAAAACATGTGGCACCATTTTATATCCTATTACAAAGTACAATGGCTGAACACAAGCAAAATGCTTTTAAAACTGTAATTGTAGTTGCACACCTAATTTTAAACCTATGACCTTCATTTTTCCATGTGTTATATGCTTAATTTTGACTACTTAGCCCCCCACAAAAACTACATGCAGCTATATCAATTAATTATTTGCCCATTTTAATTTAATGTCATACTGTGCACACAGAAATAGTAAAATGTAAGCCCCATACACATCTTTGAAATTTTGATATTGGGCAAGGTCAGAGAAGAATGAATTATGTAGAGACAGATGCAGAGACAGTTTTTATAAACCATGATCCTGATATTTTGTCTTTAGTGTTTTTAGTCATCTAATTTTCCCAGTATGAACTATGAGTTACTGAAAAATACCCTCAGTGATAAGGAGATTTAAGCAGAACAAAAAAATTCCTGAGTCAACCATTTATCTGCTACTGAAGTCTGTGAACTAATCTTAGTTCAAGCAAGAGCCTCCCCTAAGCAGTTCATATATTTTAATATGGTACAAGCACTCTATATACATGATACAGCTTATGGCTTACACTATCTTAAAACTAAAGGGTAAAATCCTCAGTTGCATAGCACACTGGCTGAAATCCTAACCAAGGCTCCTGGCCCACCAGCCTAGACCGGTCACAATAAGGTGCTAAGGAAGTCTTCATATCTGAATGCTTCACAAACCCACTACATTTACTGATAACTATTACCCAGTATTTATCTTAAGCAGAAATAATTTGCCTTACAGTTGCTGGTAACTACAAGGAAGAATGTTTTAAAATGCACGTGTTTCATTAATCTTATCACATTGGCCAGTGAAGACTTTTTAACACAAAAACATGAGCTCTCTCCTATCATACTGTTTCCACTGGAGATTATTGTAACTGCTTGGCATTGAATTAAACATGTAAATGTGAAATAAGTGTCTGTACATATTTTTTTCAGTCTTTTAATTTAGCATTTAGCCCAAAGTGCCTTCTCTGTAAGATTTTCTCAGAGGCAGTCTCAATTCCTGCTTGTGTCTTGGCTTTGTGTTAATTTGTTCCAGCTTCTTGAGGTTGTCCTTTATGGCTTCGTAAATCTTCAGAAAACAATCAAGAAAGACCCCTTACCTCTCAAATAACTGCCTCTGTTTTCCAAGTTGACATGTTCTGCTTTGGAATAACTTATCTGCCTTGGGGTTACTCACCTGCTTGGGTTAACCTGCTTCTGCTATCAACTACCGAAAACCTTACAGGCACTTTGAAAAGGAGAGAACTGCTCTGATTTTTGTGGCGGTAGCAAATTCGACGAATCCAGACGCCGGCATAAGCTCTTTGATCGAACGGGCGGGCCGGGCGAGAGTAAGGAGTCTAATTCAATGTGAATTTACCATCCGTACTCTTTAATGAACTCTTAAACAACACTGAATATCAATGTCCCCGAGACCACGTTTTTCCAAGCCTTATATACTCTCTACCAAAAGGCCATGCGGCAAGTGCAGGCTACAATTGGTTACACTCACAGTCACTCATCCCCCCCACTATGGTGATTGGCTGCAGGGCACTGTTCACAGACTGTTCATGCGCAGCGGCAACGCCCCTCCTGCAGCCCGGGTCGAGAGCAGACCAGCTTCTGTTTACTTTCCTTTTGTCTCTGGTGTCTCAGGGAAATCCTTCCGTGTAGCACAGCCGCATCAAGCCCTGGCTTGTTCACAGCACACAGCCAGTAACTCTCCACAATTCCTCCTTTTTTTTTTTTTTTCTTTTTGGACAAGCCAGGATTGATTAGCTGTGTGTTCTAATCCTTTTTTGATATGTGATAAAAAACAACTTATACATAACATATAAATAACAACAACAATCAACGTAACAGTGCACTTTGCAATAAACCTGAGGTATTCCATTGCCGTTTAAATATCGCAATGGATTGATTAAACAAATTCCAAGAACTTTGGTTTAAAGATACTCAACTTATAACAAACGATGTGCTGGGTGTTGATAAACTTACTCAAGAGGTAGTGGTGTTTAAAGATCTACTTATATAACTATAGTACGCATACATGTCACACCTAAATCAATGCAAAGGTTACACCTCACTCTGTGACCTCTGAAGGTTCTGCTGCACGGAGTTGACTTGGTTGAGTTTGTTTCAACTCCGGCTTTACTGCTCGGCTTGGAACCCACAATGGACCTTGATCTGTGGAGAGACACATATACCCTCTACCATTAAAAATAACAGGTACTGGTCCCTTCCACAATCCAGTGGTGGGATCACGATATCTCACCATGAATTCCGGTAAAGTGTTTTTCCTTCCTAGTCTGATCTGATAATGATGAATGATCACAGGAGGCTCCTCATGGTCTCCAGTTAGACATAAATAATTCAAGGTAAACAACACCTTTGCTAAACGCTGTTGACAATCTAATTCTTCCTGCTTCTGTTTGCTCAAATACCCTTTAATCATTTGATGTGCTCTCTCGATGATTCCTTGGCCTGTTGGGGAATGAGGTATACCTGTAACGTGTTTCACTCCCCATTTCATTAGAAAAGTTCTAACTTTCTGGCTAACATAGGCAGGGCCATTGTCTGTCTTAATCTTTTCTGGGACACCCATTACAGCAAAACAAGCTGTAAGATGTTTACATACATGTAGTGCTTTTTCTCCTGGTAAAGCAGTAGCCCATATCATTTTTGAAAAAGTATCAATTGTGACATGCACATATTTAAGTCTTCCAAATTCTGGCACATGTGTCACATCCATTTGCCATAATTCTAAGGCTTTTAAACCTCGAGGATTGACACCGATTCCTATACCTAACATCTGGCTTCCACACTGAGGACATGCCTGTACAATACTTCTTGCTTCATTTAAAGTTAAATCGAATTGTCTTTGGAGACCTCTGGCATTTTGATGAAAGCTCTCATGACTTTGTCTCGCTTGTTGGAATTTATCTGTTGGAGGCATGTGCTGTACTGAACTTACTAAACTATCTGCAATTTGATTTCCTTCACCTAGACCAAGATTCCATTGATGACTGCGGATGTGAATCACACAACAGGGTTCTTTTCTTTGATTTAAAATAGCTCTCAATTGTACAAACAATTTTCCTAATTGAGGATTATTCGATTGTCTTAACAGGGCATTTTCCATTCTGGGTATTACACCTGCTACATACAAAGAATCTGTGACAACATTTAAAGCAGATTTCAGCCAATTATTTAAGGCCCGTATTACTGCCGTGAGCTCTAAAGTCTGCAATGAATCCTCTTTTGAACCTTCAATTAAATGCTGTTTCCATTGACTATTCTCTTGCCAGACACATGCTGCCTGGTGTCTTCGTTTTCCTGCATCTGTATATACTGTAAGGCCTTCAACAGGTTTTGCTTTTACTTTGCTTCTCTCTAACCACTGATTTGTTCTAAGGAATTGCCATAGTTTACCTTTTGGTTGTCGTGAATGTACCTTGCCTATAAATCCTAATAATGCATTCTGTATAGGCATCGAATGTCTCAGCCACCATTCTAAATCGGCTCCATTTATCGGAATACTGATGTCATCTGGTTCCTGACCGCTAATTTCTAATATTCGAGATCTTCCTTTTCGAATCAATTCTCCAATTGCTTCTGGTCTCGTTTGAATACTGAATTTTGGTTGGACACTGAGAAAAATCCACTCTAATAATCGCAAATCATTTTCTGTTTTCAATCTGACAGTGGCACAAAAGGAAGAATCTGTAGCAACATCTATGGGGAATTCCCCGTTTTTGTTTTGCCACTGGCAGATGATTGCACACGGATGTTCTAGATTGCTAATAAGGAGGGAAATTGGTCGATCAGAAAGTCTTCGGCTAGACCAATTTGTCTGTACTTTTTGTATAATATCAGAAAGACATTTGAGATGCACGGACTCTAAGCTTATTTTCTTAGCTGGATCACCTCCTTTTAGAAGTGAAGTAAGAGGTGCTATATCATTGTTAGTAATGCCTACGCAATTTCTAATCCATTGTATGTCCCCTAACAATTTTTGGACATCATTTAATGTTTGTAAATCAGTATGTAATTCAATTTTTTGTGGACGAATCTGTGCATCACAAATGGACCAACCAAGGTATTTCCAAGGTGCAGACTTCTGAACTTTCTCTGGAGCTATGACCAACCCCTTTTCTTTGAGTTTGGTCGTAATTTGGACTATGGAATTTTCTGTGAACTCAGCTTGTTGACAGAACAGAATATCATCCATATAATGATAAATAATTGTTTGTTTCCATGATGCACGAATAGGTTGAAGTGCCCATGCAACATACATTTGGCACAGTGTAGGAGAATTTTTCATACCTTGCGGTAGCACTACCCACTCATACCTTTTAGCTGGTTCCGCTTTGTTTACTGAAGGCAGTGTAAATGCAAAACGCTGTGTATCTTGCTCATGTAAAGGAATGGTAAAGAAACAATCCTTTAAATCTATAATTTCGCAAGTCATGTAATAATCGCCACTTTCCACTCTTTTTTGGTATTACAAAAATTGGGGTATTCCATGGACTAGTAGAAGGCTTGATATGGCCTGCAACTAATTGCTCTTCTACTAATTCATGTGCCTTTTGCAGTCGCTCTTCTGTTAATGGCCACTGGTCAACCCAAACTGGGCTATCTGTTAACCAGGTCAATGGAGGGTTGGGCAACTGCTTTCCAGTGACCACTAAGGAAAAGGTGAAGTAGTTAACACAGCACCAAGTTGCCCCAAGACGTCACGGCCAATAAGCGCCTCAAGGCTGCTTGGCAATTCCATTACATACACCCTAAGGGTAACACATTGACCTTCAGGGAAACTAATCGAAATGGGATCAACACTTATATTTGGAGTAGTTTGACCACCTACTCCAGCTACAGTGGAAGAGATTGATTTTTGAAGTTTCCAATTTCGTGGCCATTTGAATTGACTAATGATGGAGACATCAGCTCCAGTATCAAGCATTGCATTTACCTCTACAACAACAGTAGAATCAGACTGAAATAGTTGCACACGTAACATGGGACGCTGAGTCATTGATGAGGTGAAGCAAACTGCAGGACCTGTCGATCCAAATCCTTTATCACGCCTTTCTGTTGAGGATGCTGGAGGGACTCCTGGAAGCATTGGTAGGCAGTTTTCCAGTGCTACTACCTGAGCTATTCTACTCCCAGAAGGAATAAAAATTGGCGGATGCAGAGTGTAGGCCAGGATTTGAACAGTTCCTGTGAAATCTGCATCAATTATACCTGGTATTACTATAAGACCTTTGATACTAGCAGAAGAACGGCCAATCAATAGGCCTCCAATGAGACTATCTTGTCTAAATAAAGGTCCTTTAGCATTCGTTGGTATTCTATGAATTGCAGTATTGGTCAATGTAATATCTACTGCTGTCTCCACATCAACTCCGAGGCTTCCTGCGGTGCTTGGCTTGTTGAGGTGAAAGAAGCCTGGTTCACAGTTGGTCGCTGATTGTGATACAGGTTCGGAGATGTTCTTTGTGTCTGGTAGCTGCTGAACGTATACCATAGTTTGTGATTGTTTGTTTTGCTTGCTGCAAAATTTTCCAATCGTGTGGTTCCCATACCGCTGTCTGAGTGTTCATATTTTGAATTACCGGTAGGGCTAATTTTGCTGGAGACCAATCACCTTCTAGAATGGCATCTTTGATGACCCCTGACCATCTGCTACGTCGGGGCTGTGGCTGGTCAATAGAGTCTATAGGCACCTTTGATTGCATTGTTTGTGAAAGGCAAGCTGGTTTTTGAAACTCAATTTGTTCCTTATTATTCTCTACATTTGACACTCTTAAGTTAAGTTGTTCAAGCTTGTTGGTAATGACTTGCAGCAACTGCTCTACTGCTTGGGGTGAGCCCAATGATGTAGGAGGAGGCTCACAAAAAACTTCCGCGGGTGCTTGCGGAGGCAAAGTTTGAGGCGGCCCCGGCCCCGGCGACGGCGCCGGCCCGGCCTCCACGCTTTTCTCGGAGGGAGGGGGGGCGTCCGGCTCGGGGCAGGGCAGAGGCGGAGCGGTAGGAGGAGGGCGGCACTCAGGGCCTCCCACATCCGGACAGTCGACTAGTTGCACTTCCGCCTTCTTGGCGCATTGCCCCAGAGACTCGGAGGGGGAAACTTCCGGTTCTTTGTTTACGAGCCGCGCGGTTTCTAATCCGCGTTGCAGATCGGATTGTGAAAGTATTGGCTGAGCCGGGACCCCGCGACCACCCCGAACGGCAGGCAGACCCCACAGAGTAGCCCACAGGCCCCTCTTTTCTTTTGGACGACAAGTTTTATCAGTCCAGGTTTGTTCTTGGACAAGCGCCTCCGCGGCTCTTAAGGCGGCACGTTGTTCCGATTTCATAACTTCTAATGATTCTAATACGGTTTTCCACAATTCTCTCACAGCTTTAATTTCTTTTTCTTCTTCCCCTCTGATAGTTTTGTCCCACATAGTGTCCCCCACTGATCTCCATTCCGTTGGGGAAAACAAAAGTGGAACTTCCCCAAAGTGTCCCCACTTCTGAGCTAAAAAAATCAATGTGATTAGCTTTTCCTGTGACGATTCAATACCTCTCTTAGAGAGAATAGTCGTCAGCAGTGCCGCGGCTGTTTCAATATCCATTATCTTATCAGCGCGGTCTTAACGTAGGATGCGAGTGGCCAGCTCGACTGGTGCCCGTCTTTTGATACCGGACTAAGCACACTATCCCACACCCCGGCTTGGCTCCGTTTTTATGAACGCTGCTCACCGCAGTAATTTCGATCCGGAGCGATATGCTTTGCTAACGATCCATCCATCTGCTACCATATGTAGATCCGAAGCGTTATGCTCTGCTAACGAACCATCCTCTGCTACCAAATGTGGCGGTAGCAAATTCGACGAATCCAGACGCCGGCATAAGCTCTTTGATCGAACGGGCGGGCCGGGCGAGAGTAAGGAGTCTAATTCAATGTGAATTTACCATCCGTACTCTTTAATGAACTCTTAAACAACACTGAATATCAATGTCCCCGAGACCACGTTTTTCCAAGCCTTATATACTCTCTACCAAAAGGCCATGCGGCAAGTGCAGGCTACAATTGGTTACACTCACAGTCACTCATCCCCCCCACTATGGTGATTGGCTGCAGGGCACTGTTCACAGACTGTTCATGCGCAGCGGCAACGCCCCTCCTGCAGCCCGGGTCGAGAGCAGACCAGCTTCTGTTTACTTTCCTTTTGTCTCTGGTGTCTCAGGGAAATCCTTCCGTGTAGCACAGCCGCATCAAGCCCTGGCTTGTTCACAGCACACAGCCAGTAACTCTCCACAGATTTTCACTTGTCCATATGGAAATACATGCTGATTTTGTGCTAAGACTTCTATTACGACGCGATTACCCTAACTTCCATAGAAGTGTATTCAAAATGTGTCAATCAGCTGAGCAAAGAAGCGGGATAAGAAAAAAATGTGTTACATCCATGTTTGTGGAGCATAAACAATATACACTTTTGGTAATGGCTATACATAGTTAATGGATCTAAAAGTGCATCTCTGAAAAATAATACCATTTATTAAAATCATATTTGTGAGCTATTTCATCTTTTTAAGGGATGGATTCACATTTCTGCTTGTGCTTATTGCAGCCTTTTGACAGTTTTATTGTTGAAAAGTTCAAGGTACATCTCATAATTGTACCAGGACCATGCATTTATCACTGGCAACAGTTCTGTGCCACATGAAATGAATTACTATAATAGACATGTCATGTAATAGCATCTCATTATCCTCCCCCTCTTCCTCCTCTTTCTTTTTTTTTAACCTTCTGCAATGAGCAGGTTGAAAATTATGGTAAGTGTAACAGACAAAAGTGATACTTGAGTAAGTTCAGAAAGCAAAAAGATGTTTGTTGAAAGTAACATTGTAGCAGTACAGCGAGTAATTAACATCACGTTCAATACATTGCAAAATGAAAGTACTTTACTGAGGCTCTAGCTCTCCTGCTGCTTAGGCCCTAGCAGTTTAGCAGATAGTGAGGCACTTCAGTGGGTCAGGGCTGGATGATCAGAACCATGGAAGATGAAGGCCACTTAGATCCTTCTGCTCTGGTTCCTTTATTGCAGTCCTCTAATTACCATTGAGAGACAAGATGATATGAAGGCAAAACAATAAAAAATATATCCGGGCTCTACCTGCTGTTGCTACAGTTGCTGTGATCAGAGAAGAAGAGCAGTGGGACCACGACAGAAAGGGAGGTGCTGATGCATGGCAAGTGTACCTGAGGTTCAAGACTCAGCATGGCCCTGCTGGTGCAGTTCTCATTCAGCTTGCACCATTAGTCCAAATTCTAAAGGGCTGACTTTGGACAAATTAGCACAGAAGTACAGGACGGTATGGGCTAGATTCAGTACAGAGGAGTTTCAGTAGTTTGGCATCAGCCCTAAGATGCAAACAACAACCACCAGTAGGGTGCCTTCTTTTAACTACTCAGCAATTTCTGTTTATTTTAATTAGATTTTAGCCACAGTAGATGTGGCTGCTAACTCAAAGACTAAGTTTCAGCATAATGAGGCTTTAATTTCCCAAGCACATCCTCATTATTTCACATCATTTCATCCTTACTTCATTACACTTTTCTGACAACAATGTTTGTGCTTATTTTCCCATCCCATCCATAATACACTTGGCTATCAAATACATCATTCTCAATACTGTCTCTCTAACAGGGGGTTTGTGTGCTCGATTCTCAGAAAAGCCAGGATTATCACCAGCTCACTGAATTGTTTCTTTCCACTCCCAAGGCTTTGGTTCTTGCAGTATGCAGAAGTCAGAGTGCCTCTGATAGCAGTGGGACTCTGCATGGTGGCATCTATACTGAAGGTGTAGCTTGAAAAAACCTAAATATTTTTTTGCTAGGAATAGGAGGAAGCAAAAAATTAGTCATTGAAAACCGATTTTCTGTTATTAAGATAGCAAATACTCCTATGTCAATTTAGAAACCAAAGGCTCTAACTTCTCTCCCTCCTACTCCCTCCAGCTCAGCTGCAGAGCTTTCAAAGCAAATGGCTGCCTTTAAAGTTCTGCTCCTACTGAAGACACTTAGCCGAGAGCAAATAAACAGCCCTTCATTTGGTGTTGTACAAAAATGTTCAACTTGAAAGCAGCTCAGCTGCACTGAAGTGCTGCCTATTGCAGCGGCCGCACTGGGGAAGAAACAAGCACGTTCTTTTTGATGTTTGATTAGGAGATGTGCTGCCACTGGCATTTCAGAGAGAGTACCATTTCTTGCTCTTCACATCCTGTCTCTTCTCCCAGGGATGCTTCCAAGGTGGTTTTGCACTTTGTCTCAGCTCTTTCAACACTCCTGGAGAGGTGTATGTAGTAGAAAAGGGAGGTACAAGTCCCCTTTTGGGGCATTACATTCTAGTATTTCATAGTTGATCCTACATACCAGTATCCCTTCTTTATGTCAAAGCTCTCTGCTGGTCCACAAGGCACCTTCTTGGGCCTCCTGAACCCGAACTCGGGAAAAAGAGGTATGAAGGTATGCCTCCATACTCTGCTGACACATGAATGGTCAAAATTCTATCCCCAGTATAGCCCAGTGTTTAATGGTAGGGTACTATAAACATATCCATTTAGGCCCCAGCTCTGCTTACCTCTTCTCAAAGCATCAGTGCCACCTGTCGTGCTTTGCAAAATCAGGACCTTAAATATTCCCTTCAGCTTTTCAGTAGACTGAGATGTGCTGTACACATCTTTATTGTTACAGAAAAAAAAAAAAAAAAGACATTTTGGCATTGAAAGGTATATTTTGAAAAATACAGGGTTGACGCTTTCTCCCAGTGATGTCAATGTCAAAGCTCCAATTGACTCCACTGAGAACATGATTGTATCCAATGGGTAAATAATTGCACATATTTCACATCTCATTGTTACTGAAAACTGTTCTTCAAAAAAGGAAAATAATAGCCTGAATTCAAGGACTCTATTAAAAAGTCATTTGGACTGCATTCCAGTTGAAATCACTTTTACCAATGAAAAGATCTTTTTTGCTTATTCAAAATTTGCATAATTAGAAAAGCACAAAAGACAGACCTTGTTCTCTGTTGCAGTCTCAGTCTTGTTACTTTTAGAGCACTTAAGAGTACTTGCAGGCCCAAATTTTATATTTTCTGTGGATCTCTGCTCTCTACTAGTCCCAGCATTTTAATGTGTTTTGAAAAATTCCTCATGTCAAAAAATACTTTTTCTTCTGTGTTTTTCATTGTAAAACCTCAGTGTATCTGTTCAGCATTATTAAACTGTTATCTCAACTGAAATGGGAACATAATCAAAAGGCTGGGTATTATTTATCTTAGCCATGTCTTCACATCAGAAAATTAAGACAGTGATGAATTACACATTACTAGACAAAATTTTATTATCAGAGACAAAATTCAAATTATTTCTGCTTAAAATACAGAAGATAAAGTTTCTCATTAAAAAAAAAAAAATACATTTAGTCCTTAGTTAGAGTGGAATAAAAATTTTATGTTGAACAGATAGTGGTCCCATATTTATGGTGTAATTTTTAAAGGCATATCATAGAAAAACACTTTTCTGGTAAACTGCAACATAAATTCATGTATTTTATTTGGCTACTGGTTTAAATTGCTGATTTGTTCTATATTCATCAATTTACATTGTAAGAATAATACTGCTTTAATTCCCAAATCCTAGGATGCTTCAAACAATAAATGAAAAACCTTGTTAAATTCAGCATTTCTAAATATACTGAGAATCAGCTAGTATTTCCCCTCTATATGCAAAATATAAGCTTTTCTATAAAAAAGAAAACAGAGCAGTTGGCTCTATATAAACTGTGACTTTAAATTCAGCAAAACCAAATCACCATATCCTGCACCTTAAACCTGTGCAGAAACAGGCTTCAACCTAAATCACTTTCCAGAAAGACTGTTTCAGCCACATGCATGATTTGATACATTAACTTGAAGCACATGATTAATCCCAGAGATATCAGTGGGACTGCCTAAATGTCTACATACGTGGTTGAGTTGTGGCCAACACAGCCTCACATCCTGCCTGTGTTCAACGGCTTTGCTGAGTTGAAACTTTTAAGTAAGATCTTTAATACAAATAACTGATGAAAGCTTCATCAAAGAAAAATGTCCAGAATCAGAAGTTATACATGCATGTATATATGGTACATAGAGAGGAAACTGTGACATTAAGATCTATATTTCCTTTAAATGAAAACAGCATTCTGATCTCGCACACATTTGTGTGAAATAACTGGTGAACTGTATCTAAACTGAGCCAATTCCACCTCTTATTTGACAAAGAACTGAATTCCAAAGAGTACACATTTGAGAAGTGATGGAAAAATATGTTCTTCTAATTACAGTATTCAGAATTAATCTAAGGCTGAGACAGACTTAATAGAGGGACTGATCCATTATGACCAGCATTAACAGCTGCAGGACCACTTCTTTCTTCTTAACATGTCAAAAGATCTTACATGTGGAGTCTCTTGGGAAAATAATGCAATTTATTATCAAGCCTCTGTTTTCAATAGTATGAGCCATTGATGTCATTGACATGTGTGCAGTGGAACAGATCATTAATTTTCAGGGAACTGCTTTATGTTTATCTTCTGCAAAAACAGAGCAACTGAACACCTTTCAGTAAAAGATCAGGGAGCTACAATCTCTTCTTTTATAAGGCTATACGTCTCACCTACACAAAAGTCTATTGTCCCTTAAACATAAAAACAACATAGCAAAATTACATTTACACATATAATAAAGCTGTCTTTGTACACGTTAGTTATACACTAATTACAATGATGTTTCCATTAGAAACTGTCAGAAATTTTTTTCACAGAGTGTCTAAGTCCAGGGAAGTCCACCTCTGCTGAAATCTACTGTTTGCAGGAAAAAGAGAGGGTAGTAGCCACACTCTTCACAGTATTCTGCAGTTCTCCAAACATATTATAAAGCTTTATCACATTTGAACCAATCACAAAGTATTATTCTAACAAAAAGCAAAAGGAAAACAAAAAAAAATCTGTTATCCAATACATGCTACTGAAACATAGATACAAATATGTGAAACATCCTGTACACCAGCCCAGCCATCACCCCAGGGGGCTGTTTTGAAAGCAATGGGTTAGATCCTCAGCTGCAAGTCATACCAGTCACTTCAATGGATCTACCTCACCATGCACCAGCGGAGGATCTGCAGCCACACGCGTGTCATCAGTTTGGCTACAGGTCATTTTGAAATTACATAAATGAACATACTAAGTGGACCGAAACATATTGCAAAGAACCGAGACTGCATCCTGGCTCTTGGCTGGGTCTGTGGTACCAAGGCTGCCCTTATCAGGCAAATCCAAGCCTGATGTTGTCCAGGAAACGCTGGGGCAACTCTGGCTAAAGCCTCCTGGCCTATGACTGCTGGCTGCAGCACAGTCCCCTCTGCTCTCCCAATTCTGCCCATCAATATGTTCTCTGCCAACATCGCTTCGATATCCTTAGGAAACAGTGCACGCAAAGTAGGCAAGGCATTCAGAAATGCTGCTTGGCAAAGACACGCTTACTTCACTTGTTACAAATCAGCCAAATATAAATGCAAGTTTTCTGAGAAAAGGACACTGTGTCTGACCCACAGAACTTGCTCTTGCAGGTGATTCTCCATAAACACATCTCAATGAGAGCAGCTACACACTGGTTTTATAAAATCCAACCTAAAATGTGTTACTATATGGGGGTATTCTGAGGTTGAGCTACCTGCTGCTGTCAGCATAAAGACACAAGATGGAGCTAAGTTCAACCAGTTTCTTCAAAATATACTTGATTTTAAAATTCTGCTCCAACTAGGGAATGTGGCCTTAGTTTGGTGAAAAATCCTTACACATAGCAGACCCTTCTCTCCTCCTCATTGAAGACTGAATTACTCAGTCAGCATGGACTACTCACTCCAGCCTGAGTGGTTTCACTGGGTTTCAGTATTTGTTTTAAGATAGGCAGAAGGTTCCACAGTCACATGAGAAAAAAGTGGCCATTTTTTTACAGTTTTGTATACGAAAATGGAACTGTACAAACACTAGTGCCATGCAGGTTTGCACAGGTATCTGAAGTTTTCTGTGATATTAGTACAGTGCCTACTATTACTACCACTAATCCTCCCAAACCCTTTGTTAGAAAAAGGTCCATGAAACTCATGTCACATTTTCAAAATTAGCAAAAAAAACAACAAAGGAAAGGACTGTGTTCTTATGAACTAAAAAATCAAAATATTTTAGAATGTTTTTTGACCATTTGAAATGACTTCTGAAGAACCTATATTTTAATATTCTAGACCTTTACATAGATTTCAGTCAACAGTTTGGGTGATCAGAGCTCAGGGATTTAGTTTTTTCTGTTCAGTGCTGGCTCACTTAGCTGCCTACACACACAAGGCAATAACACCACTCTGAAGACCAACTGCAACCCATAACAGGCCAAGGGACCTTCTGTTCCTCCTGTCTAGCTGAGAGAAATTTGGATAGAACCTCTCTGCACTTCAGTGGTTCCCAGCTGTCTCCCTGACCTGGGTGGGCTGGCAGCAGTGGCAGATGATGCGGGCAGCAGTTTTCGGACTGCTCCATCCAACACTGGGCAAACAGTCTCTACACGGACTGCTCAGAAGGAAGATTGTCCTTTTACTTCTTCATGCTCACACTGACACTGTGGCTATAAACCCCGCTTTGAACAGGGAGCCTGATATGGTGAGTAACTGTAACAGAAGTGGAGGTAAGTTAATTATATATGTAAACAGTTTTCAAAACCACATCACTTTTCCTCAAAGAGAAAGTCGCACTTTTGACTACAAGTCTTTCTTCATCGACTTCAGTATTGGCTTTGATCATGTGGAAAGCCAAAACTTTTATATGCAGGTATCTAAACAAAGGCACCCTCATCTGCAAACATATTCTTCACTTGATTCTGTGCAAATTTTCAGACTTACTGACATTTTATGTGAAAATTATCTGTACAAAGGATTTTTCACATGAATATAGATATCTAATTTTCTTTTATATTCTTTACTACTAAGGATTTAATTGTATGTTTCAGGATCTTTGCTGTGAAAGTACCCTTCTGCATCAGTGGAGATATTTCCTTTGACACTCCAAAGCTCAGTGAAATACTCACAACAGCCCAAAAGCTACACAAAATTCATCTTCCGTTTCCAATATAGTAGCTGAATTCTTGCTATATTCACTGAAAAGATCATCAAAGGTCACAAATTTGGATGTACTTAAGGACATATGAAGGTTTTTTTCATCAAAATCAATGTCCAAGCACTCCCATTAATAGCAGAAGTGACACTTCATTTCAGAAGAATGTTTTCACATTGTTCTGCCCTAGTCACAATCTGTAGATACTATAATTTTCACAGCTATTAGAAATGGATACATGAACAGTTCTACCAACTACAAAGTAACAGGCAGAGATTTTTGTAGTGGGCAATGTTATAAAAATGAAACAGGCATTTTTACAATAGGTATATTGTTATGTTGGCATAAAATAATGTCTATTCATATGATCTAGTAAGCCATATTAATTAATAACTGCAAAGGATCCTGAGTCATACAAAGGCTGAGTAGAGATATAGGCTTCATCAAATCTCTATAAAATGACTCCCAGAGCCTGGGTGAGGTCCATGTCCACACTGGATTCACATTCTGCAACATCTCCTCTCACTAGAAAGAAGAAAATAAAATCCTGGATTTAAAAATGCTGAAAATTTTGGAGTATTTGGCTTCCTAATCACAATCCAAATTATAAAAATGGGGCTCAGCTTTAGATAAGCACAAAGGAAGGAAAGGACTGGCAAAGGAGAAAGAAAATCAATAAGATAAATAGATTTTTCTAAGCAGACTGTATTAAGAGTTATTCAGGACGTATCAACTTCTCTTTAACACCCAGCTGTGTGGAATTTCTTATCAAAAAAAGTTTCTAAAGACATATAATTAAATGTAAGTGGGTTGAATACTGTAGAAAACAGCTATAGTTTTGTTGGATTTAGTCCATTTAAATTTAATCCTGATGTGGTGTGAAATAGCCAAATACAAATTATAAAAAATAAAATAATAGGGAACTATAATGGAAAGACCAGCTCAGCCTTAGCTACAGCAGTAATACCAACATTACTAGAATACAATTATAAGCAATACATCAACAGGTATGCATAACAGATACAGTTAGGGCTTGATATCTGTGGTAGACCAGTTGCTCAAGGCCACTAAAATAATAATTTACATCCAACACCAGCTAAATGTGCAAGAACTTCAATTCAAATGAGCAACAGTGGAAATTCCTGTGCACTGTGCAAAATATACAGATTGAAATAAACTTTCAACTTTGGAACATACAGTTAGTCTGTACTTTATCAGCGGAAAGATCAGAATCTTCTGTGGAGGTATGTGGTTTAATCCACAGTGCTGAAAAAGAGAAGTCATTAAAAACAATCTTAAATAAAATTGCAAAGGGACAGATCATTACGCACACTTCTCTGAAATCCTCAAAGCAATTCACATTTGAGGGCTTGGTTTTCTTCACACTCTTTGGATATCTCCATTTTGGCCTTCATTACAGGGTAGAGGATATATGAAATAATATTTGGCTTGCTTTTTTATTATAACAAATCTGCGTGTGATTTCATTCAGTATAAATTAAAAATGTGACGCTACATACTGGCATTGAGGTTGAGTTTGGTCAACCACGTAAAATAACACTTTGCACTTTTAAATGCCTTTCCTCAGAGGATATTCAAGTGCTTTGCTAACATTAGTCAAGCCTCACAACACCCCTGTGAGGTAGGTAAAACACATAGGAGGAGGAGGATTTCACTCAACTTGGACACAATAATGTCTCTGGGCATTAGGTTCACTACCATTGCAACATAGCACAAAGGTTTAGGGCTTACCATAAGGCAAAGAGTTAACAGTACAAGAGCACAGGATTCCCTCTTCTTTTGGTTATATGTGATCAAGCTAGCATGTGTGCTGCACAGCACCAAACATTGGATCAAATGCCCACACAAAGATTTCATGCACCCAATTCACAATCACCACCCTCTGCAAAGTAAAAGACACAAAATGACAGGCTCAGGCTGGGTACAACAGCTTAGTTATGGGATGTGTCTACCAGTTCTTGAGAGCCCAGAAAACAATACCGTCTCCACACAATTCTTATAGCATCTGAAGATGCTCAAGTTTGGGTTTTTTTGAACTAACATTTCAATTCACAATTTACTAGGGATAAGCAACTGCAACCATGAAGCATGTTGGTAACTTCCACACTGTAAAGGAAACAACCAGATAAAATGGTTCTTCCCTGCCTTGGCATGTCCACATGTTCCCAATGTACAGGGCCACAATGTGGTCAGATGGTTGTGACAGGTTGGGATGGGATAAAGGAACGGTCATACATGTACATTCCTCCTCTGAAACTGCTGAAATCTCCCTGTAGTTTTGTGGGGTTTTTTTCTCCACAGCATAGAAATGGGAGAGTATTTGTCCCCCATCAGTTTTATCCTCAAGACTTAGCACAATGGTGCTGACAGTCATTACAGAAGTAGCAGATCCACTGTATCACTGATCTTTCAGTTTGACGATTGAGAAAAAAGAAACTAACTAAGGAAGTGTCATTTATCTAGAACAAATTAAGTGAAACACAAAGAAACAGAAAGAAAACAGTATTTTCAGTATTAGCCACTACAAATAAACACACACACACAGACACTCTCTTTCTCCATATTTCACTTTTCTAAGTTAGCTTAACTGTTGCATCTCATATTTGGCCCCCAGAGATTATCTGACTTGTCCGTCACAAAATATCATTACAGAAGCTGGTCTACCACATGCAAGACAACCCTCTTGGGTAATTTTATGTCTTTACATGCAAGATATTCACCTTTTTTGCTAATTTCCATTTAGATATTATGTTTATCTATAATATTTTTTGCACTATAAGCTGAATAACTTACTGCTGCACAGGTTGGGTGACCCATCATGGATACTACTGCCTTGTAAAACGGATGAGAAGATGTGGTTCTGTGCAATCAGTGCAGAGCTCCCCTCCAACACTGCATACGTTCACAGCTAAAACTACACTGTTCCACTGATCAGCAGTGAATAAATCCGTATAATTACACTGAATGGATAATGTCCTTTTCTCTCATTCTCGTTTTCTCTCTCTCACTCCCCTTTTCTCTCTCTCCTCTCTCTCTGTATGCCACTTATTTAAATATGAGAATACAGAATCTGCAGATGCAACAACTTGCAACTCAAAAAAATGATCTGGCATCTTTGTAATCATTAAGAGACAATCTGAGTGATAGACTAATTGGCAGCTAGTGGGAAAGGTGACTTTACATCTCATACTGCCCCAAGTTGGAAGTCTTCTGCATTTCCTTTTCCTTCTTTTGCTCATTGCAACACTGATTGTCATAGATAGTCTTTGTGCTTTGTATAATGCCCACCTTTGATGCAACTGAATTCACATACAAAATGTGGTTGTTATACATAAGCATGCTAGGATACAGGCAGGGAGGGTACAAGCATGCACAAAATAGTCTCTGAAGGTTTTTTTTCGTTTCTCTTCAACATTTACATGCACCACTTAATATCATGTTTGATTGTGTACATTGAGGACTGGATTTCACAAGCATTCATGATCTCTTCTGAAAAGCTTCTTGACAATTTCACAAGAGCCCAGTGTAAAAAATATCCCACAATAAAAAAATGAAACCAAAAAAAAGGAAAAACCCCCTTCTTCCTGCAATCTGATCTTGTCTTCATCAATCTGATCTTGTCTTAATGATTTTAATGTTGAACTCTTTTAAAATGTCTCCTCTTCCTCTTGCAGAGCTTCATGTTACATGGTTGGCTGGAAAGACAGATCAGTGTGTCAAGGATTTTCTTAGCCACTGGAATAGTTCTTCCTTATAAAGCCTTTGCCACCGCACATTGGCTTCCACTGTTTCCACGGCACGGGAGAAAGAGGCAGCAGCTCCCCCTTCGTAAGTCTTTATGAAGTTCTTTAGCTGGAAATACAAGGTAAAAGGTTAAATTTGCAGGAACTAAATGAAGTAAATTTTTCCAGTGCACACAAACAAGTCAGGCAGTTAGGGGCAACCTCCACGATCACTGTTGAAATAAATGTAGTGGCGTGTAGAAAGTTTTAATAGGAAATGTAATAAGACAGGAGACTGTCAATTATATGTGATGCAATTGCTTTACATTGCAGTGGAAGATATTGACGTGTCAGTGCTGGATCCCATTAACATAATTTCCTCCTTCTCTCCTGCATCAAATAGCTGGGCTGCTCTAAACTTTTATTTCTACCTAAGAAACCAAACTGGGAGCACTGAAAATGCTTCTAATTTGGGTTTATATGCAAGTATCTGCAGAAGGTAGCCCTGATGCCCTTTTGTTTTATCAATATTCATAGCAAATTTATTTTATTTTGATTTGCAGAACACTTTTGATGATGTAATACAGTTTGGGTTTTCTTAGAAAAGAAAGGGATGGCTTCAGTATGAAGAGAATGGCAAAATAGCAAGTGGGCACTCATTTGACGATCTTTGAATGCCTCAAACAGATTCCTTCCATTATGAGAAATCTTTGATCTTTTCTCAGCAGAATGAAAAGGCCCCTGCTCTGTTCTTCCAAATACTCAAGTTATAGCACTGTTACCTGGATTATTATAGCTGATGACACTGATTTGCTTTGAATTACTGTTCTTTTTAAATGAGAACTGCAAGGGTGATCTGCTCAGTATGTTGCAGATTATGTCAACTTGCCTAAAATTAGGTGGGTTTAGCCACACTTAGTCATAACTAGTTAACTTTTGCTTCTTGGTGACAGCAAATTCACCTTGTTTATTTAAATCTAACTTCCAACAGGATCGCTTTTTACATGGGCTTCAAACTGTAAAGGCTGATCCTGTGGCTGTCTCATTCCCATCATAGTTAAAAGCATGGGAGGGACCTGGAAACTATCAAAATCAGACTTTATCTGATCTCTGTACTTTTTATACCAAAATATTTACAAGGCCAGTTTCTTTTAGATGTATGAACAGTCAGCCCACCAATACTATCATGGAGGTAGAAACTAAGAGTACAGAGAGCTTTCTTGAGCAGGGTTAGATACGCAAATCTGGCCAGCACTGCCCTTCCCATCTGGGTAGATTTGAGAAAACCAGCTGCAGCTCTTCCTTAGATTCCTGAGGCCACTAGACTTCAGTGCAGACAAATGGTTGGACAGAAAATACCATAGCACAATCAGAGTTCAATTAATGGCGATTATGCTGCAGAAGAATAATTTGATCCATTTGCAGTAATGTCAAGCAGCTGCTAAGCCAAGCATAACACAACCACACAACTACCTCAGTCAGGGCAGGTGTTAAGTTAAAATGAGGAATCTTTGCAATCTAAATAAGAAGCACTTAGCATTTAGAACAAATTATTGTGGTGTCATTTGGACAGAATATAAGGTTAACAGCTTTTCTCACATGGAAATACTGTACGCAAAAGAAAAACAGAGAAGGCACTGACAGCTTCTACTTTCAACACTGGGCTTTTCTATGGCTGTCCTCTGCAGCATAAACTAACATGGATAGAAACCTCTCATGTTTAGTTTCTAAACCAATAGTCAAGAGACAAAAAACAAACCTACATACGCAGTCAAGCACAGAGAAGTTCCTGCACTTCCCACCTCCTGACACCACCTCTACGCACTGAGGTGCCTTTGCAACCTCCTCCTCATTTTTGTGTCACCCAGATGCAGCATGGGTCTGTGACTCCAACTGAGCAATCAGACTTCCCAGATCCCGGATAAAAGACACTTTTTTCCTCCTGCTCTGCTCTCCGCTTAGAAAAGATACAGCCTCACATGCTGAGACTAATTTAAAAATTACCTCTCTCAGTTCCTCTTCGGTATTGAGGAATTCTGTGACCCCACTGATAAGCTTTGAATTCATAAATAAGGCTTCTCCGTACCTGCAAGGGCAAAAAGAAGATGCACAGAGAGTTAGTACAAGTGCTAGGCCAGTTGAAAATTAGAAAGCAGTCTTCTGTAAGCTAGGGAGAAGACATGGGACCGATTCTGAGGAATCCAAGAGAATAGCACTGGAACCAGACACTGGACTGAGACCTTCTTCTAGGCTGAGCTTTTGGTAGTTGCCTTTTAGTCAGACGCTACTAAGCAGAATGGGCTTAACCACAGCTGTACATGAGAGGTCCAGAGGATGAGAGGACCAAACCACAACACCACCTCACGCTTAACGATACAGCTTTCCATGTAATGACACCAAGCAGCTCAAAATACAGGCACCAAAGAAAGAGCAGAGCAGCAACTATGGAGAAGTATTCTGAGGAACTCTTCTAGCTGTACCATTAAAATAGACTCTTTGAAGTGCTGCAGCCTTCTTTGCATTTTGTATTCATCCACCTCATCTACATTACAAACAGCCTCACGATAAGTGAACTGAATCAAATGTTCTTGTTCCAGTACCTGATAATTAAAATAAATAATACTGATAGAAAATAATACTGCTAAAATAATCCCCTGGGCCATGATGTAGCATCTTCAAAGAAACAACCTGGAATGAAAATGTGAAAGCACGGGCAAGGAATATTCAGCAGCAGAGAGCAATGACCTTCTGCAGGTAGTTGCTTTGAAACTGGTCATTCAAATCCTGCTGTTCCACTTGCTTTTCCACAAGTTTTTTTCAGTCCCCCAAGTACAGCATCTACGTCACTTATACAATTAACCAAACTACTCCTGAAGTTTTGCATTCCATGTTCAAATAGTTTGAGGGGTTTTTTTTCTTTTTTTTTTTTTTCCCCAAAGTCTCTAGCATGAAGAATATAATTCCACAGGAAACGAAAAGTAATGCTTTTGTTCAAGTGAGATGTCATTCAGCATACGAAAAAGGCACTTGACAAATAGGTATCCTTATCTTTATCTGCACATAGGTCTAAAGCAGTATCTAGCTAATCTGAACATGACTGTTTTTAAGATAGGGAATCCAGCTCTCCTGTCAGACATGTGTAAGTAATACTAATAGACTTCGCTGCAATTAAGTTTATCTGGGGGAACAATTCAGTTCATACCCTGCTTTTACAAGCTGATTTAGAAGAAGAATTCAAAATTCAAAGTGAAATGAACTAGCACAGTCACAGCTTTCTGTTCTGCTTCTATTAATCCTAAATTAATTACCCTTAAATGCTTAGGTACTGGTAAGGCACAGTCCTTTCAAAAGGGAGAAGGCAAGAGAAAGGGAGAGGGATAGAAAGAGGGAGTGGGTGGAGAACTGGGTTTTCTTTGAGAAGGTTCTGTCTTAGAGAAGGTGTACACTGTGTTGTGTTGCTACCTTGAGCTTGTGTGAGGGGAAACACAGTTACAGATATCAAAAGCCCTACTCCCTGGCCACTAATAACTGAATTATTCATGGATATTTCAGCAAGTACATCTCTTTTCCTAAAACTTCAGTCACACTGACATATACAGAAATTCAGAGGCAAACACCTCCTATGGGAAGTATGGATTTCATGGTCCTTTAAGCACGTTTAGGCTTTCTAACAAAGCCCTTTATTATTACAGTCTCATCTTAGCCTCATAATTGACTGCCTGGAAAACTGGAAGCTCCTCTTGATGGGGTCTTTTGACAAGGTTACCAATCCACTTTACAGAAGCAACCTCATAAGAACAGCTGCAGGGATTTTATTTTTCTTGTAGTCTGTACTGTTGAGTGCAAACAAGAAGCAGCAGAATTCCTTCCATTGAAAATTATGCCTTCCTGAATACCTGTGCTGATTACTGCCCATTATGCATACTTGATAAAAATTCAGCCACTAACAGCAATTTCAAAATGGGCCCTGCTGCAAAAATTCTAGAAAAGCCACCTCCCAAAATAGTATTTTGCAGGTGTGAAACATAAGAATAAATAGAAAAAGTGTGTTGTCTTGCAAGTGTCCGTCTTCCCACCTTTCACAGGAAAGACAACAGCATTGCAGAGCCAGGACCTTAAATTCCTGAGCTCCCTGGAAACATCCTGGATTCCTGGGATCTCCACCTGCTCCTTCTGGGGACATGAATCTCTAGGGCCTCACATTGGTACAGGTTTTGCACTTGTGCGAACTCATCTTTAGAGGCAGCATAGTCCATTTACTTTGGACAGATATAAATGGTTTCCCAAATACTGTTAAATTCCCAAATGCTGACAAATGATTCAGCACTTGAGAATGAAGGAATTCTTCTAGGCAGCTCTTGGATTATATTTCCACACACAGACACACACATGTGCATACACATTGAAAATTAGTCAGGAGTGAAGGTAGTGCATGCTCAGGTAACAGGAATTTAAGTAGAGTATTTTCACGTATCTTTTTCAGAATTTTAGCAGTCTTAGTCACATGGATTTCTTCCAAAAGACCTCTTAGGCACCTAAATTTCTAAGTCACCTTTGTAAATGGGATATGAGTGATTTCGAAGACTTTTTACACTATCAATATCTTCTGGACAATGTCAATACAAGCATACTGTAAAAATCTAATGGAATAACAATATTTTGTTGGCATTCTAACTTTTTGACATGCTGTGTTTTAAAGTCTGAAGAAACAGTGTTATAGTATAATTTAATCACCCTCAGCTATTTCATATTACTATCTCAAATGTCAACACCTTTTATAATAAATCTAATAGAAAATACCATTGAGATATCTCTTTATTAAATTAATGTTTCATGCAAAGTATTTTAATTTTAAATAAAATTAAATAATAAATTATAATTGCAGAAAAATGTGCCTTGGGACAGAGTACACTTGAACTATAATTCCGCAATAAAACTTGTATTTAAAAAATGTACTAGTGTGGCAAGCTCAAATCAGAAGCCTAGTTTTGCATTCTATCATGTCGGTCTTTCACTGAATATTAAGGTTCAAGGTGTTAGACTAATTCCACCCTCTCAAAGTCTCTCTTAAAAGGTTTTAATCTATAATTACAAAGTTATTTTGAATATAGATCACATACGCATAGGTTGCATGAGTTATTTCATTCAACTGCATTTAATCTTTTGGTGTTTGATAAAAACTCAACTGGATGTCCCTTTCCGAAAAATCCAACTTCTATAATACTTTCGGTGGCTCTGGCTTTTGTTTGGAGATCAAGCTGTCTGTAAATAACATAAAGTTAGTGCTGGGCAAAGAGACAGACTCTCTGGTGTTTTCTCATTAAAAAAGGACAATAACAGGTTTCTCACAAAGTCTTGCTGGTTATTAGGAACTCGGATAACACAGTGACGCATTCCAAGCAAATGAGATAAATAAAATTCAAATTTTAAGTGAAGTTAAGCTATTTAAAATTACCCCCCCCCCAAAAAATGGCACGTGGGAGTGGTCTGGCATGGGGTGTCTGAAGTTCTTGGACACCTGCCTTTAAGAACTTGCATTTCATATGCATTGTGGTCCCTTCTAATCTGTCAGTATCAGATGAGCTGCTGTGAAATCTTTCAGATCCTCAGGCTGTCCCTAAAGATGTAAATAAATTTCTCACTCCTTGAATTAATATCAAAATCTTCATCAAAAAGGATTTTAAAATGTTGACTGGGCTTCTGAATAGGAGCATGTAGCACTTGTTCAAAGAGAAAGAGAAGTAGATATAAGGAACAACCCTGTCTTCTTCCTGTTCATCTATATCTAATTCAAAATGTTGTTCCTCTATTACTTGTAACTCACCTGAAACACAGAGTGGAAGGAAAGGGGATGACACTCTATTAGCATCCTTTTGAAAACGGAAATGTTTCAAAAAAGGGTTTGGTGTGTTTTTCCACAGTGGAAATAATGTTCTTGAAAAGATAATTTCTCAGCAAACTTCCTTTGGGAACTGCTGCTTTTTTATCTATGTAAAAGTAGAACTGCAGCACTTGACATATAGACAGAATTCATTATCATAAGTGCAGACACAATACAGTAATAGATATATATACAGATGATCGCTAAGAGATAAATGTTTCTATGCATGTGTGTGATAATCCATGAATAAATGCATTTATGACTCATATGTATATATTTCATATTTATAGACATCTCTATTTATGGATTAAAAGATAATGGACTAGATTCAAAAACTTAAATGAATGCATACATCTACAATGCTTATATGAATTACAGCAAAATAAGAATATGAAAATAAATTTGGACTTTTTATATTTACCTAGCATTTAATATTTTCCATTTTTCTCTGAAAAACTTCCAAGCAAGATCCCTTCCATGTGGATTTCGAGCTACGTGGATTATCACATCAATAGCATCCTGATCCAGGACAACTTCTGAGTTGAGAGACAAATTCAGAAGTCTATTGGGAAAAACAAGAAAAAATCCTATTTAGTTTCACCAACACATAGTCTAAAACCAGCACATTAGAAAAGTCTCAGGAAAAAAAAAAAAAGAGGGGGGGGAATTTAATGAAATATAACAAGGGAAAGTGTAGAGTATGGCATCTGAGCAGGAACAATCCCAGGTTACAGTATAAGATGGGGAATGACCTATTAGAGAGCAGTGTAGGGGAAAGGGACCTGGGGTCCTGGTGGACAGCAGGATGACCATGAGCCAGCACTGTGCCCTTGTGGCCAGGAAGGCCAATGGCATCCTGGAGTGTATTAGAAGCGGGTGGTTAGTAGGTCAAGAGAGGTTCTCCTTCCCCTCTACTCTGCCCTGGTGAGACCACATCTGGAATATTGTGTCCAGTTCTGGGCCCCTCAGTTCAAGACAGACAGGGAACTGTTGGAGAGAGGTCCAGCGCAGGGCAACAAAGATGATTAAGGGAGTGGAGCATCTCCCTTATGAGGAAAGGCTGAGGGAGCTGGATCTCTTTAGCTTGGAGGAGACTGAGGGGTGACCTTATTAATGTTTACAAATGGTATAAAGGGTGAGTGTCACGAGGATGGAGCCAGGTTCTTCTCAGTGACAACCAATGGTAGGACAAGGGGTAATGGGTTCAAACAGGAACACAAGAAGTTCCACTTAAATTTGAGAAGAAACTTCTTCTCAGTAAGGGTAACAGAACACTGGAACAAGTTGCTCAGGGGGGCTGTGGGGTCTCCTTCTCTGGAGACATTCAAAACCCGCCTGGACACCTTCTTGTGTAGTCTCATCTAGGTGTTCCTGCTCTGGCAGGGGGATTGGACTAGATGATCTTTCAAGGTCCCTTCCAATCCCTAACATTCTGTGATTCTGTGATTCTGTGATTCTGTAACACTGTCAAATGGTTTGTTTAAGTCTTCAAGTGAGTTTACTGGTTTATTTCTATTATTCCAAAGACCAGACACACGGACACATTTATGACTCAGAAAAATCTTGATGTAAAAGGATTTCACTAAAGCTGAGTGGAACTTTACATGTGCATTTTTATGAAATCGGTAAGATCAGACAGGTCAATACATTCAAATTAAGGATATGTTAACAAAAAATAACATCAATTATTATAGGATTTCAAACATTTCCAACGAACACAGGAAAATTTGCAGGTCAAAAGACATACTATGTGTCAATTTTCATAAGCATTATTGCAAAAAAACATAACACAGTTTAAACAAAGTGAAGTTCTTTCATTTATTCCAAAACTCAAATGATAATCCATAAATGTTGAAGTGACTACTGGTAGCAGTCAGATAGATATATTTAATATTTTTGTACCTGTTGAGCAAGTTTCTGTCATCACTGCAAGTTAAGGCTTCTAATAATATTTTCTTCTCAGACACTGCTGTGGTAGAATGAAATTTCATCCAAATGAACTCCCAGACATCTTCATCCATCAGTGAAACTCCTGTACAGTAGACAATGTCTCTCACATTGAGTGGGATTCTGCGAAAGAAATCAGTAATAGCATTGTTGTAAAGAAGCAGTCTTCTGATACTGGAAACAAAGGAGGAACATCACTACATTGATGAGACTCCAAAATTAAAGTGCAACAGTAATCTTTCTTCGGAAAAGTACATTTGCATCTCGTTAGTGCCACCAAAATCTTCCAGGACATCCTAATGGATTTTCTAATGAGTAACACATGCTTGCCATTCTTTTCATAACACCGTCACATTGTCAGGAGCCTATAAATTATGGTCATCCAGCTCATCAGCACATAATTTGCCACATAACCTGCAGGACAGGTAACATAAGCTTTCCAAATTAGCACAGGATCTTATCACTCTGTTGCTGGGCTCTGAGCCAAATCTCCTCTTCTTGTCCTTAGTACTCAGATTTTAGAATGAGAGCTTGTCAACCAGAAACTTCTATTGCTTGCGCTGTGAAGTGTTCCATCTTCATATAGTAACATACAAGTAAAGAAGGATGTGCTGAGATTATGCTACTTAAAAATGGTGTCTTCAGGAGTGAAGAAAATAGAAAGATCTGTTTATTTTTTCAGCATATGAATAAAAGTACAAAACCAGCTATGCCATACAATAGTTGTGAACTGTGATTGTATATAAACTCAGATTACGGTTAAATGAAAGTTTTTTGATGCCAGCTTCAGACCTAGTATAGGATGTGCATATGTACCATTTTCTTCTAAAAAGATCTAAGCTGGGTTTTAATTCTCTACCCTGCTTACATTTCCTATACAAGCAAAGAAGCTGAAACATTTGTGAGCTAAAGGGCATTCCTGCAGACAAAGATAGATGTTTTTCAGAGGAATACATTTCTGATTTGCAGGATTGCCCTTTTTTTGTTGGTGAAAATTATACCGAAACACAATTTACCAGTTGGGCTGTAACACCCCCAGAACTTCCTATGCCAAGACCTTACTGTTTCGGCAGTAGTACAGTGGGACAAAGAATGAAATGGCCTTTGTAAAATTTATATAGAGTCAACATTGAAAGAAAAGGTTACATCGTGACTTTATTCTAAGACTTGTACCAAAGTCTTATACCATAGACAATGTTATCCCAGTCTAGAACCAAACAGGTTCTTTTCATCTCATCTTTTCATTCTCCAGGAAAAAAATCTTCCTTCCACTGAATTTGTCTATTGTCAGGCTCAGTGCTGAATGTTTTTGTAAGAAAATCATCTAATTTCTTCGGCCATGTCTGAATCCCTGAAAATGAAACCAGTGTGGCTTTTCAGCATTTCAAAGTTTTGGTTCCTCTTCAGTACTTCAGAAACCATACATTCATCTCTGTGAAGAGTTAGAAACTCTTGTTGCCTCTATGAGGTTAGCTGGTCCCAACAGCTGTGATGGTTTCTTGAGAAAAAGAATGAAAGGAATAAGTAGCTAAATTAAAGAAAAACTGGGGGAAAAGTGCACTACTCCTCCTACCAACTCAAGAACTTTGAGGAATTAATGCCTACTCTTTTCTGAGTAGTAAAAAAGCCTTGAGGTTGAAGCTTTATTCGTGTTCTCTGGTGAGTGTTGCCATCAGCTCAGAAGGTGTATCTGCAGGTTTAGAGGCAGACAGTCACATTAATTTTGCTTTTGCTGAGCTGACATGGCTCAGAATACCACTTCTGCTTGGAGAATTTTTAGCAGAGTCCCATGCTAACAGACCCACAAAGGGTTGTCTTGACTAAAGCTGAGGTATTTCACATTTGATGCAGAGAAACCAGACATATATTCAGGAGTAAACTCTCCAAAGCAAAACCGAAAGTGTAGGCAAGAGAAATGTAATCCATCTTAAGGCTGCTAGGAATATGAAACTTTTAACTATGTGCAGTAAACACCAGCAATATTGCCTCCTAAAGCAAAATCAGAGGTTCAATGTCTCATCTCTGCCCTGAACTCCTTCCTTCTAACCAGGGAAGATTGGTGAGACAGTGCAGATCTTGGCATGGTTCAAGGTCTTATTGTTTCTCTTCCTCCCACCACCAAATCACTGCATGTGAATATGCCTGTCCTGAATCAGCATTGCTATGGCTATGACCACGTAGCTCAAGCAATTCCTGCATGTCACCAACACATAGATGCAGGGTTCACAGTTCTTCCCCCTTGATGCTTCCTACTGCCTTTCTTTTTTTTTTCCTTTCAGCATTCAAATGTCCTAAAAAGCTTGGTTTGCACTGAAAAAAAATTAGTAACTTTCTTCAGAGTTACCCAGGATTAGTAGGTTTTGGTTTAAATATGGTCTACGCAACTGCTTCTGTTGTGCCTATAGAACTGCTATGCCCTGACCAAGGAAAACAGAAGATGCTTAAAGCTGATCAGATCCACTAAAATAAATAATGTTTAAACATACATGGGCAGTGAAGAACAAAGTTATTATATCACTTTCACCAGCCTTTCCATACTACTGAGTTTTGCTTTTCAGATATTGAGTTAACATTAGTAAAATGTGAGTTTGGTTGACATTTACAGAATTATCCATGTGAGTTAGTCCTCGATTTCCATTTCACTGTAATGGAATATGTACTTCTTCCTTGAAAGTCTATCATTAAGCCCTTTTTATAACATTTCAAACATTAATGAATATCAACAGTTTATTTTTTCCCCATTTAACCTTTTTTTCAAAAAATGCATCCAAAGGAAACTGCACATAATTGAGTCTATTACAGAAAATTAAGACTACATATTTAAACACAAGAAATCAGAACATAGTAAAATTAATGGAGCAGATAGTTAGGTGTTGCCTTTCTGTTGGCTTATATTAATTAAGAATGAGACTTAAAGTTTTCTAAATAACTGCAACTCTCTCCAAACTTTGGGTCAGCACTGACAGTAACATGAATATGTAGCCATATACACATACACTGCATACAACATGAAAGTGATATTAATTATCATTGTGTCTTGGTTTTGTGATACACCAGGTTATTTGTCCTTAAAGCAGAACCTCCTTACCAGCTTATGTCTTTTTCCGCTTTTAATTTGGGATTTAATACACTGACAGCAGCCATAAGAACACAGGCTAAATCAAAAAGACCAAGAGATGATGCACTCCTGACCATGGGACCAAACAATCCGACCTGTTGCCTGAAATCTGTTCTATCATATGATATCTGAATATGAAGATGAACTGAACCCAGTCAGGCTTTGTTTCAATAAAGGAAGGACTTTATATCTCGACACACAATCATTTTTTTAGAAGCACATGTAGTTCTTGCTGAGCTTTGCTGGCAGAAATAGTATCTTTGGTTTACTACAGGAGATACAACTCAGCCAACAGATGCTCTAAGGAACTACAAAGCACCTGGAAAAGGTAATTCTTTTTTAGTTGATTGCCTCATTAATTCAGGTAGGAACTGTATGCTGAAAGGACTGCCACTCTGTGTTTAGGTAGTATAGTCAGCAGCAGATGTACCTAGAAGTAGATGTCTAACCCCAGAAAGTTCAGCATTTCTCAATCGTGAAGTTTACGTGTTTTAAAGTTACAGTAAAACACAGAAATTCAATGGGTTTTCTCAGCTACTCCATCTTCTACATTCAAAGTGCCAACAGTAGAAATTTTAGCAGCAGTGCAGTCAGTAACCACAGCATCATTTGCATCTTCTGGGAAGGAAGGAGGTTTAAGAGAAGTGGTGGCACTGATCCCATGCCTATAGCCCAGATGTCATCAGGCTTCTTGCTATGACAACTCTATTGCCACCAAACCAGTAAGAGCATACTTGCAGTATCGCAGCAGAACTACTCAATATCACCCAACCAGAAAATGTTTTAGGTCTCTATAAGCTAAGTCACTATAAAATAATCAGCCCCCACAAACCATGACATCAAAACAAATGCCAATTTCCAAAGGCTTACCTCCAGAAACTACAAAACTTACAGCCATAAAAAGCTGCAAGTTACTCCTGTTCAAGGCTTGTAATCAGGACTGTAGACAGGTTCTTCTTGCGGAAATGGAAATATTTTATGAAAATTCGAATATGGCCCAAGTAATTTCTTTTTGACTATTGTCCCAACAGAGAGCCCTCTAATTGAATTTTCCCAATTTGTGAGGATTTCTGCTTTCTCTCTCCTCCAGTCAATATGGGCCTGTATTTCATTGTTATCTAAACATGTGAAATCTCTCTAGTCTACAGATTTTTAAATCTTATACCTTCATGGAGAATATTGCTCTAAAATTGCAGTTTCAAGGCAATAGATCAGCATGTGGAATGTTTGGCCCCTGTATTAACTGAATCAAGTGGATAAAATTACAATTGTTTCAGTACTATTTAGGTAGTAACACTGCAAAACATATTCCTTTGTTATAGTAAAACTCATCTGGGCCTTCAAGGCTGCTCTCATTTTTAAAGAGTTAATATAATTGATGGATACTTCAGAGGAATAAAGATTAACTTTTGAAAGCATCACTTTAAATGGCTTTTATTTGAATACTGATCCAATTTATTTAACTTTATTTTTCTTGCTTAAGAGATATGATGGTGAGAATGAAATATGCAGCTAGCAGAGCTCATGTTTAAAAATTAAACACTTTGGGAAAAAAGTTAAAAATGAAACAGTTAGAAAAAATTAATTAAAATCGTGCTGTGTCTTTACAGGGATTTTTTTTTTTTTCGAGAGTGAATAATAAAGCTCTACAATGAGCTAAGAATAATCTTCTAAGTTATAATTAATTGGTACATACTTGCTCCTATTTAAAGTACGTTCTAACAATTGGAGATACACTTATAAAATTGGACCATAATTATTTATCTTCTGGGCAAATTGTGCTCTAATTTTTTAAAATGTAATTGCACACAGTTTAGACAGTTCTTTGATTAAGTGACAAATTTCAATACCATTTAGGGTATTATTTGACAAAGAAAATTAATCAGAAACATTATTATTTATTTTTTAAACTATTTAACATTTAACCTAAGCCTGTTTTTCTTGATGATTATATTTATAGTCTTGTTTAATAAGTTGCGAGGTTCAGATAAGAAACAACAATGACGTATTGGTACTTTGTTGGTGGATCTGTAATAAAGATTCTGCTATAAGGAACAGCTCTGCACAAAGTTTATTTTCTAAGACCAGTCCCAAGGATTAACCAAGGATGTGGCTACTCAGGGTGTCTGTGGCAAAGCTATGAACAGATGCCAGGTCTCCTCGGTCCCAGTCCTGTGCTTCCAAGCGTCAAGTATCACCTGGTTCTGACTGAGGCAGGCTGAGAATTTCTCATCCACCAAATGATAGTTACTGCACCTGCTTCTTTTCCGTCCCTATCGCAGATATCCCACAACTGAACACACTAATGGAACTCTCAAGTTCTTCAACACTGATTTTAATGACTGAGTGGTGAGTTAAGCACTTCTTTGTGAGACTGATCTCCAAATAGATACACCTTGTTTTGCCCTTTCAGGACAGTTTTTGCAACAAAAATACAGTCCCTTTCTGTTCAATCGTTTTGCAGAGTTCGTGGAGAGATCACTCCTGAATGAAAAAAAAATGAGACAAATCTATCTAATGTCTAAGGACTGCAAATTAATTACTGCTGAGATATAATCACTACATATAGGATCATTGTGATCACACACAGAGTTCAGGAGGTAAAAATGCTACCTGAACAAGCTGCTCCATAAAGCCCAGTTTTGTCCTTCACAGGATAAAATCCTCTCTCTTTTCAGACATAGTCCTCAGATAGTCTTTCAGAGCACCAATTCCTTGATTAACTCATGCACTCAACAGTGTTTTCTTCCTCCTTAAACACTTTTATTGACTTGAGTGCAAGTTTCTACTCAAATGTTGTAACAACCTATTAATTACTTAAATCACTTCAGCAACATTGGTTGACATCAGCTGGCAAAGCTCCAGTAACATTTCAAAATGCATGAATAGCTATGCCTGAAATTTTTCAATGATTAAAACTTCTAGGGGTTGAGAACACAGAAGAAGCGATCCATTTTATTGTTTTACATTTACCAGACATTTATGTGTGAAAAATACCAAAATAACTCCCATTTTTTCATGTTTGCTGCTAATAATTTCCAAAAATAGTTGGTGGGCATCAAACCCATTAAAAAAGGCAGTACCTCTTCCAAGCAACTAACAAAAATAATTAACCTATTGGCTATGTTCCCATAATATGAAGGTGGTTAAACTTCAGTATAAGTTGCTGCATGACTGTAGCATTAGTGTGGCCACATGTAAAAAAAAGCAACAAAATTACATATCTCAAGTCATTAGAGAGAGAAATAAAGGAAGACGAGAAGGAAAGAAAAAATGCTTTGTCTGGAAAAACATTTGTTTTTCTATCATGCAAGCCAGACACCATTGAAATTATCTCAATTAATGATTGTTAATTTGTTATTTATCACTCCCTCAGATCTATGGATAGTTTCATTTATAGACATGGTGCAGTCTCCTGTACAATCCTGCAGTGCAATTTGTTTTTCCAGTGGCATTTCCATCGAGTAGTTAACAGTCCATCCAAGTAAGCACACTGCCAATTTAGGCAGGTGGATGGACATTAATCCATTGTTCCTTGCAAAGGAAATATAAATTCTGCACAAACAAGTATGGAGATTTAGCGCTCTCAAATTAGGCTTGTTGGTTATTGCTGTCTTTGTTCAAATTATGTGATGGAAGACATCGTACTTGATTACTTGCACATTTCTTAAGACTGATAAAGAATTACCTAGTGTTCCTAACAGTCATAGCAATGTGACTAAAGTCTTTGAAATGGCAAACAGAAGTCACTCGAAAAGCCCATACACACATTATTACACTTAAAAATATTAGATAAGTGAGTACTAAGATGCAATCACTCAAGATCCTGATTTCATTCTTTAGTAATCAAAAGTGGTACATCTGTAGTGCAAAATGACACAAAGATGTGTTCTGACTTTGAATCCACAAACTGAATGTGAAAATTCATGGCATATTCTCTTTTCAGAGATCTCTGACCCCACCTCAGCACCTCAAGACATCTCAGAACTACCTGGATGGCTAGAGACCAGATCAAATTCAAGATATCTGGATTTGCATTCAGGATCATCTGGCAGTCTCTGTTTCTCCTCATTCACAAAGACAGACAAATGCAAATTTCATTAACCCATGGGCTACAGAATGGATGAGGGCTTCAGTCTAATCCAGTGCAGCAGCCTGTGCTCCACTGCAAACATCATCTATTCATCGGAGCATTGCTTTCCTTAAAAATGAAAAAGAAAACCTACGCCTTCCTATTTCTCATGTTAGAAAGTGCAGATGGAATGTATATTCAGAATGGAAAAGAAAAAAAAAAGAAAGCAGATTGAACCTTAGCTCTACTTATCAAATAGCATAGTGAGCTCAGCTCTGTTGATCAAGGATTAGCAGATTGTTATCATCCATAAGTCAGTATAACAGGTGCAAGGACAAGAGACAGTATATTTGCAAACATCAGAATGCAACCCTCAATTTACACAAGTTTGATGTGGTAGAATATTGCATTTTCTTTGTTTTTTTTTTTTTCCAATTGACAATATCTGCAAGGCAGTATTCCAAGTAAACAAAATCGATCAAAGTGCTTGTGACAGAAGAATAATAGTAAAAACTGCATTAAACCTAAAATCACCCCTAAGTGATATGGAATCCAGATCAACCAAATGCATTTAGTGTAAGTTTACTGCAATTCATTAAGGTGCTTTGTTTCCATTTAGAAGACACCATCAAATAAATAGCAATGGCAACATTTCTAAAGAAGAAATAAAGAAGAGCAAACCGAAGTGGCTATGACTAGCTATGGGGCTTCCAACAGGTCCAGCAGCATCTCAAAGAAACATGGGCACGTAATTGTGTCTGATGCAATACTGTCATCTCCCACTGCTCACTGCCACATATTAGCAAAAGAACAGCAACACCACAGCTCTACTAGCAGAACCAGAATACAAGTGCTCCTTTTTCTGCTGAAGGCAAAACCAGCTGTCTCAGTTCAAAGCAGCTCTCTCACATACTCACATGTTCACAACGTCCTGTCTAACTTTGCCTCAAGCAAGCACGCATCCACAGCCTACTTTGCCAGCAGAAATATGTACGTGGCAACCTGTGGCTGATGGATGGTAACAGTAGCTGGAAGAAAATCACGCCGGCACCCACAGAGAGGTTTGCAAAAACATGCTTGTGTCTGTGGATAAGTTATGCTTCGAGCCATCACAGTGTGTATCCACATGTTATCCATTGTTATGATATCTCTTGTCAGGATTCTACAGATTGCAGCTCTCCACACATTCTTTCCTGAACCTCAGAAACACACGTTTACTCAGCCTATCCAAGGCAGAAAGTCTGAAAATACTAATCCTCTTAGAAACATATTTTTCTTTCAGAATAGACAGGCAGTGAAGGTTAAAGGGGTTAACAAGGCTGATTCTCAAGCCCAGGCAGGCATTGTATGGTAATTTTGTTAATTTTTTAGGCTGAACCACAATGCTGTTATATCTAAGGAGTGTGAATAATGTATTTCTTCACACATGAAAGAGCTTCACAGGGATGAGCTCTGTTAAATGAAGGTAGAAGCAAACATCTTAATTTTCAGCCAACAGTAGCTTCTCCTGTACAGCATTCTGCTGCTCAGTGAATCTCAGTAACCTTATGAGGGAAATTTCAATGCGCTTATACGTTTTCTACTAGGTTTGTATTCTTCTGAACATCAACAGGGAAGTCTCAAGGGTTTACACTGCTCCAATACAGGAGTGGCATATATCCCAACTAAACAGAGTGAAAATGTTTGCCTTCATATCAACTGTCAAGTCAGAAGTCAATGCAGACTTTCAAGCAAAATATGCTGGAGCCACCAGTCATTTAAAAAGAGCAAAATAGTTTAAATTCAGTGATTGAAAAGACATTAAACCATATCCTGAAGTGTGATCTTAGCTTTTCAGTTTAGAGAAAAAATCTTTTTTAACAAGTGCAAGTATTAGAATATTATATCAATTCCTTGACCAGTACAACCAGATGTCTCCTTATAGCCTCTTCTATATGTTATGTGTTTGGTTTGCTAGCTTCTAGAGCCAAACTTCCTTTTTAGAGTTATTTTCCTTGTTTTCACATCCTGTTTTGCCCTAGGAAAGTGGCAGTGAGCAATACGATCTAAAGCCCTTTGTATATAAAGTAATCCTGATATTTTGGGTACTCAAGCCTCCCTCCTCCCTCTCATCTTTAGGTTGGAGAGCTATATTATTTCTCTTGCTAATGAAGCAAATCCCAGTGGCTGGGATTCAACTAGAGGAGGAAAGCACGTTGCAGTGTCTTAATCCTGTCCCAAACACCTCACAGATAAGGGATCAGGGTGGTCTTCTGCATGTTGTAGGTGTGGGGCTGAGGTACTAAACTGAAACTCTACCACAGTCTCAGAACTACTGTTTGAAAGAGGGTTGAGGAGCAGCTCCTCTGCCAGATGTGTTTGAAAAGAAAAGGAGCAGACCTTTTCCTGATTTAGTGATACTGTGGAAAGACATCTCTTGAAAGGACCTCTAAATCTATGATTTCCATTTACATACTCATTTGATGTAAGTATCTTTCTATCTGTAGAGCTGGACCCTAAGAGGGTCCACTTTTTATTCACATTCTCATATTAAAAGGCTCTTCATTCAGCATAGTGGCTGCCACCAACCTCATTTAGAGGTTCCCAGTTTCCCTTGCAGGAAGTGTAACTCCAAGATTCTGATTTTGCCCTGTGAGCCAAGCATTTAAAAACGAAGCACTGCAACACCTAAGTCACTTAAAAAATTCAAGCCTTTGAGCCCCTCAGCTGACTCTTACTCTCATACATGAAGGCTGATGTTGCAGATCACAAGTATGGGGTTTTTATCAATATCATAAGAAAATCTGAAGTTGTAAATCTAATGGCTTTTTTTCAAATAGTGCTGTAAACACATAAAGGACCTCTGGCTTTGTGCTATGAATGACCATTCTTTTACTTGGTGAACAGTGACAAATTATTTGCACAGTAAAGAACATATAATTACAAAGTACAAACGATAACTGATTATTATGATCATTTCAGTCCCCTACAGTGAATAGTAGATAGTAATTAACTTCTGGACCTACCAGACTAAATATAATTACCAGAAACCACAGCAACTGTAGGCATATGCTGGTCAAACAGAGATGTTACTGTATTTGTTTATTACCCAACACAATATACATAATTAAATGCTACAAATAAAACAGAAAAAAACATTTCAAAAGAACTTCTGAAAGGTCATAGATCAAAAATGTGGCTAAGAAGTTACGAATTTTAGCATTTCTACAATGAATTTTAGCATTTTTATGGTATTGATTGCACATTCTTTGTTATACTTATTCGAACTTCAACTGCAGTTACTGTCAGGCAATCAAAACCTCCTTTACACAATTTACTGTCTGTGCATTTATGTGGCATTTAATACCACATATTAATTTAATACTACTCTAATTTTGTATTGATTAGAATTCTGGGACACAAGCCTAATTCTGTAGTCTCATTTTGGGGTCTACTGCTTTGAATAATTTGTGTTCTTTCCAACATGCACTTCTTGTGAATTAGCTCATTGTATAAAACACTTCATCTTCCAGAATAAGGTTTTTGGCAAGGGATGGGTGAAAAGGTTGCAAATTAGCTTCATTTTTCACTCTTATAGTCAAATTATAATTGTATGGAAAAATATCTCCTAGCTCGCTGGAACTCCATCTTTGTACTCTGACTATGCAAACCCACCAAGATCAGACTTTCTGCAATGCATCAGTCAATGTCTTCATTCTGTTTCAGAAGAAGGAAGGGCATCTACAAAAAATTTTATAGTTTTCAGCAAATACAACTTTGCTCATTGTTGATAAGAAGTGGAACAGGCAAGGATACATATATTTTCTGTACTTGTCACCAGCTTTCCTCACCAGCAGTTGTCAGAGAAGCCTGGAGAGAGATGAGCAGCATGAGTTTCCCTTTCTTTGTGAGGAAAATGCTCTGAGGGATTCCTATAGATTCTGAGGTGGCTGTTTGCAACAAATTCACAAACAGCTGTTAAGGGCATCAAATTGAACAAAACACTTGACTGATAAGAAAGAATACAAAATGGCACCTGTTGGATGTTCTCTCTTGCACTTATCTCTTTGCCCTTTGCATATGAACTGGGTTTTGTCTCTGAAGCACTAAAAGAGGCAGAGGCGTGACTCAAACATCATGTTAATTAAATTCTTAAGGTAGAATCATCACCATCTTTTTGACAGAAAAGTGGGGAAAATAGCCTCTGCTTTATTTTCAGGTTTCAGTCTGAGTTGGTTTAAACTGAGCAAAGATGACAGGGGGCACCTCCAACGCAGCAGGAATCCAGCCATTCCTGAGAAAACATTGACAGATCCCTAAAAATGTTGTTACTGTGAAACACTAGCGCATTTCTTTTGGTCTACCCAGTTGCTGTTACTAGTAGCCTTTGCAACATTGTTTCAATTTAAGTAGACATGAAACGAGTCAGTTCATATGTGGGTTACATTCAGTGTGTGAGATTGCTCTGAGAATAGCAACTGGTAAATTCTGGGGTGGGTAACTGAACAAATCCTATAATCGTAAGAAATAAATAAAGCATGTCTCTATCTTCTTTGCAAATTGTACCCCTATTTATCAGCAGACTGTCAATCTGTATTCTGTAATTACATTATTTGTTGCAGCTATTTTTCAAAAGTGTGCAGTCCCTTTGGAGAAATGCCCTGCCTAAACTTAGTAGCTATTCTCTTCCTCTGCCCTGCTGTGATGCTTTTATCATAATACTCGTCATATGCTGACAGCCACAATATTATGTTCCCAAGAATGGCTCCATAGAAAGGCCAAGATGAATCTTCAGATGGCTTCTTGAATTTATTCCTTTCTTCTCTTGCTACTGTTAGTAAAGCAATAAGTTTTTTATTTTTTGCCTTTTTTTTTTTCCTGATGCCTCTTTCTTCAATCCTGTTGGAGAGGATGAAGACACAGGGTAGGAGAAAGCTTTGCAGGGTGACAGCTATTTAACACTGAATAATCCGCTGCTGTGCATGCTAATACATGGTGTTAGGTTTGATAAACTAATTTTGAAAATTAATATCTAAGTAAATTACTTTCGGAGATTGTTTCAAATTATTCTTTCTCTTTAATCGCCTCTTTGAATAGGTTCATACTGATTGTTGCTGCTGACAATAAGAAGTCTTATAAAATCCTGGGGTACATATTTCATAGTAAATATATCTGATATTGTACACAAGAAAACCCTCCCCCTCACAGTTGCACAGTCACAGTTCTGAGGGTTTTTTCGGAAGTTTCAAAGTCACACATGAATTCAAGTTCCACTCATGCTCAGTTCATGGCTGGTTTTAAAAGACATTCAGGTACCTACACAACTGGGTATGCATGTAAAGGACTTTCACAAATTACAAAGACAGACAGACATATTTTAATTGCAAACAAACACCTGATTGGCCCAAGATGTTTTTGAAAAATCCTACAAGCCTATTTGTCTACAGAAATCTGATCCTTTTATGGAGCAAATAGAATATTGGGAATATAATTTTAAGACTTTTTTTCTTTGTTACTTGAAAGTAAAATCTTTTCCTTTAAACCAAAATATCATGGGATGTACTTATGTAAATACTTCTACACCCATATTCCACATAATCAGAAAATCCATCATTCTTTCTCAAGAAGTCATGGTCTTAACCTATTCTCTGTACTTATCGTCCATAGATCACTAGATACTTCACTATTTGTATTTTCAGTAATTTCACATTTTTTAGATGTTTGCTTTTGAAAGATTAACTTCATATACCATTCATGTTCCCTTGGCTCAGCTGAATAAACCTATATCTGAACAACCTGACTTACACATTTGCTGTCAAACCACTACAGTGCTGTAAATTCTCAACACATCAGCTATCATATTATCCCCTCTTTGAAACCTTACATGAGTTTTTCCATAAATTCCCGAATCACATTAATTTCCAAATCTTCCACCTTAAGTACATGATAACATTTCCTTCAAATATGTTGTTTTGTCTTCTTACTTCTCTGTCCTCCTGCTTCTAACCTCTCCCACTTTAATCACTTAGCACCTTCTGCTCTATTGCCCCAACACAGGCTGTATGTTTGTTTGCCAACACAGTGGCAATTCACTCATCTTTCTTCTTTTAAACTACTCCTTAAAACCCATCTTCTTGCCTTCCAGCACATAATTATCTGGTAGCAATTTATCAGGAGTGGGCAGAGGCTACATGGGTGTCCTCTCCACCCACTCATACATGCAAAGTCAAATACTTCACTCTGAAGCCCCACAGACATTTTTAAATAATATCAGAGACCTCTGCTTCTTCCCATAGCCCTCTGCAGAACAGGGCACTGGGGGTGAGGGAGGGCAGGAGAGGAAACGCATGCCAGTTCTATTGCCTCTGCATTGGAGAAATGGGAAACATACATTTCGGTTCCACTTACCGGTTCCTATTGCTAGAAATCCAGTCTGAGATCAACGTTGCAGCCTGTTGGTGACAGTGTTTGTTACCAAAGCTGCAGGCCAACATGATGACTTCTCGACGCAACTCTCTGTCCAAATGTAAGAAAGCAATAAGGCTGCATTAATGAATGTGGTTTGAATGTTTACAAAAAGTTATTTTTTGTAACAGTGGCAGCAACTGATAGTTGGGCAACATAGCAAAGATAATCTAGCTATAAAAATCTCAGTGCCAACCTAATGTCTACAGCTGCTGCAACAACTAAGGAAAGGTCACGGACCAAAACCAGCCCCCATTTACACTTATGTGCTTTTCCTGACCTCTGTGGTCACATGAGTCCACATTCTTAAATATCTAGTGCAGTCAAATGTTAAATTAAGGCTTAGGAAATCATGTTCTCTGAACTCATGAAAGGGAAATTCATCTCACAGCATCTTTCCCCTCTCCCTCTAACCCAGAAAGGAAAAACAAGGACAACCAAGGTACGAAAGTATGACATACTAAAGATGAAACCAAATTTTCAGAGAGTGCATTGTAACAACTATATTCCGCAAGCAGACAATAATAATAATAATTTTTAAAAATCCAAATAAACAAACAAAAAAACAGTACTCATGTTGGTAGGATGCTTGAATAAGCAATTTGTTTAAATTATTCGTTGGCCATCCAAGCTTGAGATACATTGATGCAACTTGTCTTAAAATATATTCCTGAGGGGAAAAAGAAAAATACATTCAGTGTCAATATTTTTTTTTAATTGAAATACTATTGACTATTGAGTTTTTGTCTCTATTTTTTACCCTCAAATAATGTCCTACTTTCCAAATATTTTGATTTGCATTTATTAAAGCAACATGTCCACATATAATCCTCTTTCACCACTATAGATATTTGATTAGATGCCTGGGATAATACAATTTATTGTTATATCCTTCACCAATTTAAGAAGAGTTTCCTATATGCTATTTTGAACTCAAAACACACAACTGAAGAGCTGCAAGAGCGTCAATAGCTTAATTTCTACTCTATGGGCAATCTCAAATACACCATACATGTTCACTTCTAATAGAATATTGTTTTAATATCCATAGCCATGGCAAAAACATCACATAAGCACAGTCAATTGACTTCAGGATACCAAGCAACATAGTTGCAAATGAGCTTTATAGATTTAATGACACTATGTTCTAAGTTTTGGTTCTTGGTGTGCTTAAAGAACAAAACAAGCCCAAGATGTATTTTAACTTACTTTTACCTTTTACACAGGAGACATATTTACATATTCTGGACAGTTATGAAGAAAACCACTGTCATTGTATTCAGCATAATCTTTTGCCAGTGGAATTTAACAATGTGTAAAAGAGACTGAGATATGAAGAACTGTACAGGAGAGCATCTATTTTATTATTGTGGATGCACAGGCATGTATATATGATGTCAACATGAAAGGAGATTCATAGTGCAGCTCTCTCTAGCAGATACGTTATTCTGTGACTAAAACGACCTTTTATTTCCTCTGCTATCACCTCTGCTTTCAAAGCTCTCATCAGTAGTGATAAAACACAACCCAGCTCTGAATTGTACTGGTTTTATTTATTAAAATTGTGTTTTCTTTACACAGCCATGTTTAAAATTGAAATAGCAATGGCAGACTTGTAAAAACTTTTCTGTGCAGTTAACAACAGACAAAATATGCAAGTTATTTCCACATCATTTTATAATACGGTTCTTCTTTGCATGTAGGCCCACATTGTTCATAAAGAAAGAATCTTAGAGTGTCATTATTACTCTGTAGTACATGCTCTACAGAAATAATTTTCCATGTCAGCAGGTAACTGTGTGTATGTGTGTATATATGTATTTGTCTGTACTTCTACATATTTACATTCATCCAGCCACCCCTACCTTCCTGAGCATGTGTGTCTCTGAATGGACACGCACACACACAAGCAAACAAATGTTTAAGAAGAAAAAACACTGTTGAGCATTTCAGGCTTTAGAGAGCTCCTTCATTTGAAGACTTTACAAAATTACATAAAATTACAGTATGTTGGCCACTGAAAATATATAGATTGTATAAAGTTCATAGCGAACTAAAAAACCCCAAGAATTCACAGACACCACTGTCTGCAATCAAATCATGTATACTTCATCAAACATGCTTCAGTGTAGTTAGGATTCTTTTTTTTTTTTTTTCAGTAAAATGTTAAAATGTTTGTCCTGTCCATCTTAATTATCTACTGCTAGCTGTTACTGATGTCCCTTCAGACCCAATTATGAATGGGCTTTTGATTCAATGGCGATCTAATCCTTGTTAATTAAGGTAACTGCATTGAATTCACCATGGCTTTTGGGTGAAATAATGACTACAAATCTTTACTTCAGTTGCTTGCATCCTGTTCAGATGTGCCTGCATTTGGTGTCCTTGCTGAGCTGGGGCATCAATCTAAATATTGCCGTGGGGCTCCTCAAAATAGAAAATCTGGAAATAGATTACTTTGGTTCTTTTAAGTGAAATACTTTATTTGTCATAATATTTTCTAGGAAGGATAATTACCTTTCCTTTTACTAATTGTATATGCCTCAAACAACAGTTGTCACTGTTCAAATGCAAATGAACCAAAGCTTGACAATTGCTATGTTTAAATGCAGAATAATTAGGAAGAAAGTTAATATCCCTAGGTCATTTACAGTATCCAACTGGGGAATAGTTTGAGTCTTGGCAATGAAAGAGAAGGGAGAGGAAGAGAGGAAGAGAAAGACAAAGGTTGCATCGCTTACATTGAAGATGTTGTAGTTTTCGGTGCGGTCCAGCAACTTATCTAGAGGATAAAGAGCTCGGCTGGCAGCATGCCAAGGCAAAAAATCCTTCTCCTCTGAAAGGTATCTGATAATCTCCAAAGGAATATTCTGAGGCAAATAACCAGCTCTGCAAAATAAAAAAGTTAGTATTAAACTAGTCTTCCACAAGATACATGGTGAGGCAAAAATGACTTATTTTTCTCAAAATGAAATTAAAAGGCAGAAAAACATGATAAACTCATGACATTATAATGACATAAAAGCCAACCTTATAAAAAGCAAGGAACTCACAGTCTCTCCCAACACATGTGCAAGCATACTTACTGGATGGAGGAAGGCACACTAAAGAAAACTAGACAAGCCATACCTACTTTTTATGGATTTCTGTGGCTATGAATGATATGAACAACAAGGTAACAAACTCAAAAAAAAAAAAAAAAAGGAAGGTACTGCTTTGCTGATTTGTAAGACAGAAAGCTGTCTGCGTAAAATCAACAACCCAAGGCATTTTGCTTCCATTTTGCTTCAGAGAACATTAGTACTAGCCATGGGCAACTGGGAATAGCTAACGGAGAAGTAGAATCCTTCCACTTCACAGCTCTCCTCCCCACTTCTTTCTGTTTCCTTTGGAGCTCCTTTGTTTTCTGTCTACCTTAAATCATTTTGGAATGACTTATTTTACTACATTGAAGTGGCATTCAGTGACATCACTTTGGTTAAGGATGTCTCATCACTTTCCACATAAACCATGTTTTTTTCAGGTATTTATACATCAATCAGCTAGAATTTTGCCCCATTCTTTTACAGTCATAAAGCACCTCTACGTGTAAGGGAAAGAGTTTAGTGAGGTTTCAGAAGGCTTTTTAAATTAATAACTTCGCAAGTAAAGCGCAATACAGACGCAAGCATTTCAGAGCTGCTTTTTAAAACTGAATACTGGAAACATCAAACTTTAGGATTTGTACTCATATTCTTTTTCAGAACAGCATTTTTTATCATCTAGACTGCAGAAATGAAGTGTAACCCTGTGGGTGTGAACTTTCCAGAAACGCACATTCTTCTGCTGATGCATGTGTTTAAATCCCAAAGGAGTTCTCTACCTGCCTAGAGATGAGATAATAATTCTGTTTTCATTAAACACTTAAAGTCAGCAAGTTGGATTCCACAAGCTTCCATTTAACCTAAGCTACAGTACGATATATCTTCAAAGACAATTCTCCCTCCCTGTTGGTTGCAAATGTGCCCCTTAATTTCCATCACTGTCCAGGGAAGAGATGTATGCATATAGCAAACAAAGAAAATCACACAGATCATTATGGATAATATACCAACACATACACATTGATATAAATGTTGTTCTCAGTTGTAACAGCAAATAAAAACTATTTTGCTATAGTATTTTAAATAGATTGATCTTTTTGGTATGGTCCAAAACCATAATTTCCTTACAAAGTGCACCATGTCCATGCAAGCCATTGTTTTTCACACTCTCCATTGGAAGAATTACACCCTATTCTGTTCATGTTCTTGGGTGAGAAGTGAGTTGATGTAACAGCTTTCAAAAGTATCTATCCCATGTCCTTATCAGGACTCTCTCTCCTGTCTGCTTCATGTCTTCTTTGTCCACATCTTGTTAGCAAGACTCTGCTCTCAACTCCAGTTACAGCACATAGTCAAACAAGAAAACCAAGATCCCTTGAGGAGCTCACTATGTCACTCGGGAACTGTCTTCCTACTTCTGAAGCAGCAGAATATCATCAAAATGAGTTCTAGGTCTTAATACTTTGTGAAGATGTGTAACCAAAATTAATGGAGCCAGAAGCACTCTGGATTGACTGCTGCTAAAAATCTTGGAGATAATGTTAGCAATGAGGTAAACTAGCTTGATGTTGCATATATGTAATTAGTTCCTAATGGGATTTGTGATTATTATTACTGATACTTTGATTGACATAAGAAAGTGTGGAATAAGGAACAAGAGGAATACCTCTAGGAAACAAGCTGCTTAAGGAATAAACAGACAAATGTTTATTATAGCTACGCTAATGGACATTTAGGATCATGCTTCTGAAATTAAATCTCTCTATGCTAAGCACAAAAGGGAAATTATCACTGTCAAACAAATAGATTACATCACTGCAAAGCAAACAGATTATTTCTTTTTAAGCTTAACTTATCCATAAAGACACAGAAATGAACTCAGAGAGATCTATCACTTGTTCCTGAGCTTTTGGCCTTCCTAATCATGACTCTCAGCTGGGGATACTCATCCTGTTTACAACAGAAACTGTTACTCTCAGCACTCACTGCTTCTAACTTCCAAATTTATCAGCACTTTCAATTCTGCCTGCCTCTACCTTGTCCCCGAATTTTCATTATGTTTCCCTATGGGTATATTCCTTCTTACAAAAATAGATTGTGGCAAAGTCTGAGCTTACTCCTGAACCTCCTTCTCTTTCTGGGTATGATCCCTGAAGAGCTTATGCACAGTCATCAAAATCAACTCCCCACACCAACGGAATCAATCCCAAGTGCAGGGATGGGAATGAGGAGAAGTGCTTGTGGATGACATTATTATATACATGACAGAAGATTCATCACTTCAGATCATGATTTCGAGGGAAAGTGGTTAAGGCTGCTATGACCAATGTTAAACTATCTGGCAGCAAACATTGGGCAGATGTGCTTCAAGTACACCTGCTAGGCTGGACCTCTGAGGAAACCTGAGCAGAGACATATCTAAAATCCTCTTACAGTGGCAGTTTAGACAGGACTGTGTCCCTGGATAAAACTGTAGTGCTTCAGGAACTTTCCCTTGGCAGTATGTTATATATATCCTGCATTATTTTATTGCATGTGTTCCTACAGAAAACCACAATAGCCCTATTCATATAATCATAGAATAATATGATTGAGTTGGAAGAGGCCTTAAATATCATCAAGTTCCAACCCCACTGCCATTGGCAGGGACACCTTCCACTAGACCAGGTTGCTCAAAGCCCCGTTCAGCTTGCCCTTGAACGCTTCCAGGGATAGGGGATCCACAGCTTCTCTGGGCAACCTGTTCCAGTACCTCACCACCCCTGCAGGGAACAATTTCTTCCTTTTATCTAATCTAAATCTACCCTCTTCCAGTTTAAAGACATTACCCCTAGTACAATCACTACATGTCCTTTTAAAAAGTCCCTCTTCAGCTTTCTCATAGGTCCCTTTTAAATACTATTCTTTCACCTTCAACTATTAAGCCATGTTTATGAACCTCTTATTCCAAATAATTCCAAATTCCACTGCACTCCCAGACTATTTGTCATTAGTTTCTGTCAAGAGGTAGCGATATATACGTTCGTGGTTTAACCTTTATGTGTAAAATGTGGTATATAACGTATATGTTACAAAATATTAAACATATTCTACAGGTAAAAAGCTTGAGGAATATTTTAATTCACACACACATACACACACACACTAAAAAAAAAATAAAATATAATAGCAATGCCAAATATGAAAATTTCTAATTTTTTGCATTTGTAGCTGAGAAAACAAGATATGAGAAGCTCTCATCATGAACCATGGAGAGATAAACCATGAATCGTAAAACTACATACAGATAATAAGTTCTAAAATCTAGGTCACAGATCTCGGAGCTGTGTGAATTGTCCTGGGAGGTATCATGCCCATCATGGCAACCAGGCCAGCAGAAGACAGAAACTAGCAAAAGCAGTATGTCCATGTGGTGAGCTATGCTCTAGTACTCTGCACCTTCACAAGGCAAGGCAGCTGGTTTCTTAAACTTTGTATTTTAGTACAATTGTACTCTTTTACTTCAAATTAAGAGCTTTTCCAGCACTAAAAGTGATTTCAAGACTCCTCTTTCCCAGGGGATACTGCATCCAGCAAGATGTACTGGCTCACTTCATAGAATCATAGTTTGGGTTAGAAGGAACCTTCAAGGGACCTTTAACAGTGGAAGACTGAGTCACCAGCCAAGGGGTCCTGGCATGCTTCTAGGATTCTCCTTCACTGGAACAACTATGTTCAAAAATGGTTACACAGGACCTGTCCAGCAAAAGCAAAATTTTTGAATCCATTAAAGTAGGAAGGGATGGTCAAAGACACACAAGTTGTGAGAAACATATACCACCCTCTGGTGACAACTGCTATGTCAAATCACTTGTGTCATTTATGGAACAGGATAATAACCAAGACAAGGTAAAAAGCCAGAACGAAGAATGAGTCTGTTCTGAGTATCTCTGTAAACTCTGATGGAGAAACACAGACCTGCAGAATGGTTAAACAGAAATGTTTAACAATTATCGCTACAATATAAGAAAAGTAACAGCAGCAACCTTCCCCTCAAAGGGAAAACATGTAAAATAACTTCCCTGTCATATAATTCTCTGGTAATATTTATTCAAAGGCACTACAGTATATAACATGAGTACATACTCTACACATGCAGGCTGATTTACCACTCTCTCTTCCAACAATGTCACTGGAAGGTTAGTGACAAATATCCTTATTTTTCTTGTGTCTTTTTAGCCATCAATCATACTGTTATCCTTAAAGTCCTGCAAAAGTACTATCAGATATTGCCTGTAAAAGTCCAAATGCATCAGAGTCAGGGTTAAGAAAGCGGGTTCTCTTCCAGCTTAGCCATCTCAGAGAAAAACTGAAATAACGACAGACACTTGGGGAATAACTGATTATGGGCTATACTGAAACCAGGTAACAAACACAAACACTGCAGAAATACTGTGATGTCCAATCTTAAGTCTGGTCAGTCAAACTGTTTCTTCAGGTGTGTCTCCAGTAGCCACCTGAGAATCTTACCAAGCAGATACCCACAATCAAAAAAATTCTGCAGAGGAATCTGGGGCAGTCTTGGCAAGTATTTTAACAGATAAAATTGTCAAATCAAACACTGTTGATTCATAATCAGTAGCTGAATGCATATCGATGTTCAGGTTAAGCATTTCTCAAGTATAGGTTAACAAGTTTACAAAACTACACCTATAGCATATGGAATGAAAAAGCTGGAAGCCACCTTAACAACTAGCCTCTTCCCTACATAAAGCAGGTTCATACCAGTGCCATTCCAAACAGAAATTTCTCTAGTTTTGCTTATTTAGGCCTCCAGTGATGGATATCTCAGGAATACTATAATTTCAGTATTCCTCAGAGGCACTATAATAAGAATATTATAACTCTGGTCTTTTGCCTTGTAAATATTCACAGAAGAGTACCAACAGATCCATTTCATGTCCTGAAAAGAATGGTTGTTTATGTAGCTTCAGAATAAACTACAGAAGTCAAGGGTCCCTCTATTGTAGTAGAGTTTTTTGACTGACATCACTGGTCACACAGAAAGGGACCCAGACTTAAAAAAGAGGCTCTACAAGCCAGCTCTAAGTTAGCCTACTCAATACTGATTAATTTAAAAAAAACATGACTACAAAATTAAAATTTAACCAAAAAGATTACATTTGAGACCTTTGGTTGTTTTATTACAGTTTAGATAATTGTCCTGATCCATCAGTTTATCCCCATGTCAATTATTCCGTAGCCACTGTTACAGATGAGAACTTCAGCATGTGTTAGAAACATGGCACTACATGAAGTTTGTCTTATCATCTGCGTTCCTAAGGTCACAGTTGCCTGCCCAACTAAAGTGCAGGACAGGAGAACAAGAACACAGACTAGCAAAGAGATCTGTTTTAGTTATTAGACAAATTACCTCTAGACAAACGTCCTGGTCCAGCAGGTTTTTCATGCCTAAAGAGGTTGCTGATGAACTGTGGTGAAAAGGTGATATCCCATTTTCATGACAAGGGCAGAGGTGGAAAAAGACCTTTCAAAAGTTAATATATATATTAAGTGGGTTATGATATTATATGATATCATAAGCACCAACCCTTGGCAAGGTACTATCCTGCTTACATTGAAGAAATTGCTGGGGTGGCCACTGCTACAGAGAAAAGAGGTAATGAACAGAAAAACAAAGTACTGAAGGTGGTAATGAAATATCCCTCACAAAGAACTCCCACTAAAAATCTCATAGCAATCAAAAATAATCTTTAAATTATATGAGTTTTTAGTGAGTCAGATAAAAGCAGGGGATCCAGATTATATTATGAAACATCAGTGTGTATTCAGCTGCATTCTGACCTTGATTTGTTCTTTACACTGAGCCACTGAACTTATGGACAGATCCCAGCACATTCATTTTCCCCTTAGGGACAAAGTACCAAATGGTAGTGTAATTGCCAAGGGAAAATTATTACTCTGCTCTGAATTATTTCTATCATAAATCCAGCACCAGTCAAACAGACTCTGTCACAAAAATGACAGGGCTGCTGTACAGTGATGAGAGTCCCATATACAAGTGCACCATAAATTCCTTAGTCCCACCACCCAACAAAGTCATTATAAGTCATGTGTTTAAATCAAAATTAGAAAATCCAAGCTGGCAGCAAACTGGTCTGCATTGTTGAAACAATGGAAATGAGGTGATTTACTTGCTGCTGGTTTAAAACTCACCCTGCATCATCTGTTTCTTATGAAATATGTAAAACATGACTTGCTTTTTGTCTGGATAATTTTGAAGGTGGAAAACACAGCACTTCAGAACACAGAAGTGCCACTCAGATTAACTTCAGTTCTGTTTCTGTGTATGTCTAATATATGAATAATTAGACTATACTCATTAACCCAGAATGGGACAGTTTAAAACAAGTTAGGATTCTTATTCATTGATTCATTCTTTTACCTTTCAAGTGAAGTGTGAGGATTAAAATAATTCGCAAAGTTGGTGCCAATGAACATGCTTATTTAACCGTATTTGGCTTTTCCTAACGCTATTCATTTCTTCTGGACCTACCAAGGACTGGTGATTCTGCTGATGTATTCAGGATATTCTTTCCCACAGTGCTTTAACAGCAGTTCTTTGGCAGCTCAGTAAAAACAGGTATGCTGAACCCTGACACATAAAGAAAGCTTTGAGCAAGGTGACCCGTGCAACAGGGAAACTAATTCTTGTAGTCACAGGTTTTACATCCAACTCATGCAAGACTGGGAAGTCAAAGATTAAAACTCATGATGGCTGGCATCTATGTTCAACAAGGGAAACTGGAAAAAGAGTGTTTCCTCATCAAAAACTGATGGACAATTCTGTGATCTCCAGTATCAAAGAATGATCTGCCTCATCTTCTGTTCCCAGGGTTGGGCTAACTTAGGACCAGATAAGGACTCTGTTTTCCTGTGACATTCAAAGTGGCTTAATGGAGGCATTACAATTTGTACCAGCTATGGACTTCCAAATAAACAGGACAGGAACACACATCTGCTCTTTGATAAATACAAAAGCAACATTTGGCTTACAAGCTCATTTTAAATACTAAATTTAATCAGCATTCAATTCCTCCAACATCAAAGGATTCAGAGTATGACAGTTTGAAAGTGAAGCCTGCTTATTATGTTTTCTTACATGCAAAATATTTGAGGACTCTTCAAGTGACATTCAACTCCACACAAGAGCATTTGAAGGATCCTACAAAGAATAGTTCAAATTCAATGTAATTACCAGAGTTATCACATGGCTTAAATTATCTTGTACAGTTTTAGAGTTGCCACATAAGCAAAGGCTAATATTGATTTGAATTAATCACCTTTGTTGAAAACAGAAAAGAAAAAAAAAAAACAAACTTAAAACTCCTTGTGTTTGTAAAAATGCAATAGTAATTTCTTCAAACTGGAAGTCAGTGTCTCTCCTCTTCTTACCCATATGAAGAAAAAAAAAAGGCATTTTTTAAAAGTAGTACAAGATGAAAAGGAATAATCTTACTGCTGAAAATTAAAACTATGCAGTAAGTTATGTATGTCATGTTTTTCATCATCATGAAACCCCGATTTTTGAGAAGTATGTCATTCACAGACTTAAATTAACTGAAGAAATTTGAATGTATTTCAGGGTCTAATAGATGTCAATTTCAGATGACTCAATTATTAAAAGTGCTGTTTATTTTTTTTCTGATTAATTTGTTGGCAAGGGTGGAATGAAACAGCCTTCTATTCCTGAAGTTATCAATGGGCAATGGTATCTATGAGACCATGTTTGAGCTAATTCAAAATTGAGTTAATTTATTATTATGCACAATACTCTTTCATATGTGTCTTTTTTCCTGTTCTAATGTTTATAATTTGCATATCAGTCAGCCAAGTGAAATATGTGTTTAAAAGCTAGAAAATTCATATGGAAAGCACAGAAGCCTGATCTTGAAAGTACACATACAATATGAATTTTGTTTGCCAGAATATCTACAGAATTGGATATTATTTTTGTAAAAGCAATTCCCTATAAACATATTTATAATAAAAGACTCTCTGAAATTCCCATAAACCCTCACCTGTTTTCTTATTTCCATTTTACTGAGTGAAGACAGACACAGTTTAAATGATTTCACCAAAATCATCAGGAAGTCTGTAGCAAAAACAGCATCCCAGGTTTCTCTAGTCCCTGTGCCTTAGTCATAACAAGGTCCTTCCTGCACCTATTGCTTGATTTCTGGGTAGAGCAAAACACACTTGTAGCCAAAAAGCAAAGACCTAAACTAACACAACACTGATTCCCAAGGCTTCTCCTAAATTTTATCAAGCAAGGGGACCTTAGCCTAGAGTTTAAAAAACTTCTTTATAAAATCATCAAATGAAGACGAAAAAACTTGAATGTAAAATCTGCACCTTGAATACAAATTCACCCTGGCAGTATGTTCTGCCAAGCAGATAGAGCATACACTGACAAAGAGCAGACCTCCTCTAGACAACAATCCTGGTCAACAGCAATCAGATGAGACCAAGAAGTAGGATCATTTATGAGCAGCAATGGTGCAGTCAGGTCAAAACAGCAGGCAAAGCAGTCAGTAGTCTAAGGTGGCAGACTATCTCATTTAGCAGATGCCTTCAGCATTGTCCTTTCTAGCTAGGAAAGCTGGTTCTTGCCCTATATTCATATATCTTTTGTTGATGTTAGGAAAGGACAGGGTGTTCAGCGCAGCACCTCCAGCCTCTCAGGGTGGCTCATTGCTGCTACCTTGACCAAGACAGTAGCAGGTTCTTTTGCCCCCCATACTAGTCCTCCCAGACCCTCAGAAGCAAAAGTAATGGGTTTCTGGGACAAGGGTAAGGATGAAAAAAGTTTATTGTCAGAGAATAGGTGACAGACGTGGATAACAGGCAGCTGCAAGGAAGAAAAAGGGGTCTGTAGATGAGAGGAATGCACAGGGAACAGGTATATGCTAGGTAGGAGAGGATAGAGCCCCCACAGAATGGCATAGGCTGTGAGGCTGGATGAAGACTTCCCTCTGTCCCACCAACACACAGATTCCCAAAGCCGTATTTGCATCTCTCATCCTCCTTTCCAATACTCGAAGTTGCTAAGAAGTGTTCAGCAAGCTCCACTCATGCCATTCTCCTCCTCTTGTTTAAACTCAAACTTTTGAGTTACAAGTGTAATTCAGACCTGGTTGAATTAACGTATCCAAAACAAATTTCAGACTATTCCCCTCCCCTGTCATTACACAGGAGTCCCTGACATCTGTACTGCAACATGGATACATCCCATCTGTACTGCAACATGGATACATCCATACCAACCTGACTTCAGAGACCAGCTTGAACTGACACAGACCAAGATCATGGGGTGAAAAGACAATGGGCTAACAATCACTGGATAAAAATAATTCTTTCACTCCCTTGAAACCAGAGGCATGTTTTGATGACAGGTTATTCTGGGTTCAGCTAAGAATTATGTAGTTTACAGCATAAAACAATTACTGCTATAATAACTCAGAAGTACCAGAAATAATTGAAGCATAGGCAAATCTTGTGGGGATGTGGATTAAGAATATCATCCACTTCTACAGGATAGGTGTATACTACACCAAGATCTACCCCCTTCACTAAAGACTTTGCAGAGAATGATAGTTTCTCTTTTGTATGTGCTGAAGAGTCTTCTCCAACTTCTTCCCCAGCTCTTAGAAGGTTTTTCTATTGTCCAGGATGCTCTCGCAGCATCAGCAATTCTCTGGAATGTCCTGTACAATTTGCTTTACTGCTCTTAGCTACAGAACAGGATCAGATACACATATGACACACAGTACAAAATCAGAATTTACTTTCAATGCACTTACTCTCAAGAATCATTTTGATTCTTCTTGTATGAACATATGCAAACATTAGCTGAAATGTGTATTTCCATGTAAAGCACATATCAAGGCTGTAATATGTCACAGAACATATGAACTGACATGCAGCATATGGAAACAAAGACGATTACCTTAAAATATTTGTAGCTTTCTATTTTCAATAAAAAAAAGATTGCAGCTGCTCTGGCCCACTGAGAGAGTATTTATGTCGAAGGAAATCAAACCACTTTTATAAGAAGCCATATCTAAATCAATTGCTGATCAACCATCACCAAAATTTGCCTGACAGTGAAAAAGAGTTACTATGGCATCTGCCGAAATAATTTAGATGAGGCCTCATTTATTAAAATAGTAAATCTATACCACTATTAATCAAGCGTGATACAAACTATCGATCTAATACTTGCTCCCTTAGCTGGTACTCAGAGGCAGTAATTAAGGGAGCTGCTTAACATATCTGTTGTTTGCCACTGTGTTGAACTTTCAGCAAATGCAATCAGGAGTAGTAATGAAGGCTAGAGTTAAATAGCAGTTCATTCATTTAAATGGACCTTATATGATTGTTTTTGAATACCCAAGCAAAAAAGGTCAACAACCTTGGATGTGGCTGTTGAAATTTTGAAACTCTTTGAAGTATATTAATTGGGCTAGATGAGAACTTCTACCTTTGTCAGCTACTTGTTATCCAGCCCCAGAATTTTAAATGGGCCCTCAAATGCCTTGACTTTTCCTGACATTACACTGAACAGGACTTTAAGTAACACAAATAAGTGTAACATGGAACCAATTAGCCCAGATATGCTGGAAAACTTCAAATACTACAATAAATGAAATCTAATCACTGGAGAAGGAAAGCAACAATGAAAATCACTTCAACTCCATAGTTCAGTTTTGTTATGCACATATTTCCACCAGAACCTTCAAGAAAACATTCTTCTAGTTTAGCAGCAATAATTCTGGATTATATATGGAAGTGTAAAAACTAGAGGCTTAGTTACAAGATAACTCTCGATTTCCAGAAATATGACAGCTAATCATTATGGGGGGTGGTGCTGCCTCAGGTAGCTGAATGGATAAGTTGTTTTTTCCTGAGTGGCAACACTTCGTATCCAGGAATTAACTCATGGTATAAGAAGAGGGTTGGCTTTGATTTGTTTTTGTTTTATGTTTATGTTTTTGTTTTTTAGAAAAAATAAAACAAGGAGTCCTAAAGACATGGTTTTCTAGATCGCAAACACTGTATTTGATTTAACTGAGATTATTTGTTAAATTAATTTCTCTTTGCAAGTTGGTGAGAATAGCACCTGGAGTGAGCATTAGCTTACTTCAGTATCTTACTTCTGGAATCAACCTTGGAGTCAAAGGCACCAGCTGTTAAAGATGAATTTGTGTCAAGAGAGAGAATCTGGATTTATATATCAAAAGGCAGGTGGCTATCGCCTGTTTCCTTACTCTCACTCTTTAGTTTTCTAGAGTCAGCAGAACTCACAGCTTGGAAAGAAACAAGCCAAGATGAACTGATTAACAGCATGAAAATTATCATCATAACTCATCATACCCCGTTTCCCCAAAAATAAGACCTACCTTGAAAATAAGCCCTAACATCATTTTTCAGGATTTTTGAGGATACTTGGAATATAAGCACTACTCCAAAAATAACCCCTAGTTATAGTTCATAAAAAAGTTAATTTAAGTAGTGTCCAGGCAGCTATGCATGTAAAAAAGTAATAAGTATTGAAGTAAAAATTAATATAAGACCCTGTCTTATTTTTTGGGAAACAGGGTATGTCTGCATCAGGGTCCTGGTTTTGGCCTTGTGAATGAAGTTCTTGGAGAGAGGAACTCTCATGAAAGCCATCAGCTGCAGGGAAGTCAGTTCACAGGTAAGTTTGAAGGTCTGGTTTGGGTGTTTTTGTGTTTCGTTTGGTTCATTGGTTGGTTGGTTTGGTTTGGTTTTCATTGCTCATTTCTGACACAGCTCCCCGTATTTCTGAAGTTACAAGGGCTTTTGTGGTCTAAAAAAAACTTCATCTGGAGAGACTGCAGCTCATTCGCCCCCTAATCTGTGAAATGAAATGGACAGCACTCCACCATGGCCATCCATCCCTGAAGCAGAACAACAACTATTTAACAACACCGCTTCATGCTTTCTCATTAATCCAGTTAAGAAGCTAAGAAATACACAAAAACCACTCTTGAGTTTTATCATAGGCCTTTGTTAATGTGTAACCAATGAGTGTATTCTTGACATGCACTGTGCTGTCACAAGGTCTATGACCCACCCAAAAGGGAACTGTCAGGAAAATGAGTATCCAAGGAACTCTACTGCTCTCTCTCCAACGACAGAACACAAGATAAGATACTGATCGATAGTAAGACAGATTGTCAGCATGAAAAAAAAAAAAAAGGCTTCCTCTTCCTGAGCAACTGGCATGCAAACCAAGCACCTGCCACCTTAACATGGTGAGTTGACTATGGTGCAGGCAGTATCAATGGAGTATGAGACACACATTAGGTTTCAAGAGACAAAACTGATAGTTTCTTCCAGGACTGGAAAGAACAGTAACTGTTTTAGATGAGAGTAAAACAGGTATCTTTAGTCGCATCCAATCCAATGCCAATTAACACTGAATACAAACCAGACCTGTTTCTTTGACATAATATTGGATTAAGTCAAGCAGCTTGATGAGGGTAAGTGAATATGAAGATTTAGAGCTCAGCAAGGAAGAGCTAGGGGTAACACAACAATCCTGACATTAGGAGGGTAATGTATCTTATCCTATGTGATTAAGCGGCCCTGACAGGTCAGGTGCGTGCTTCTGTCTATTAACTGTCAGTGCACTGCAAAGTGACAAGCTCAGACATACAAGTCTACCTTCAGGATGCCTGAAGTGGGAGGCATCCTACCTCACATGCTCACTAACCAAACCCTTATCCAAAGGAAGGAGACACACAGGAGAAGACGACAACATTACTCACACTCTCAAGAAACAGTAGGATCCTTGCTGTTTCCATTGACACTACTTAATGCAGCTATCTGAACTGCCCTCTGCCCAGTTTAAGTTTAGAAGAGAACCACAGTCTTCTCTTGGCTTTTTCAGTCAACACATCACATTCACCTCGATCAACTTATTTTCAAGATCTCCTGAAATTTAATAAAGAACATCCCCAAAAGATAAAGGATCTTCAAGAACAAGGGAGGAGAGAGTGTCAAGGTGCTATTCTTGCTCAAGAATTTGGGGCATGTATTTCCATAAGCTATGTTACTGCCAAGGCTAGAGTTCCCTAGATCCTCAGGGTATGTGTATGTACTACAGCTGAGAACAAAATTATGCTTAAAAATCTGAAAAACAAACAAGCTTGCAAGAATTCAAACACAGCGGGCAATCTGTGGCTTTCTTTTATTGTTATTATTCAATTCAACTCTGCTTAATTAATTTTATGGAACCAAAATACACCAAAATGGAAAAAAAAAGGAATATATTTCCATATAAAATGGGCAAAACTTTATGAAAGTAAAGTTATGGAGCTTAAAATATTCCTTGGAGGCAGCACTTCATTTATGTTTATTTTTGAGAAAACATTATACTGGACAGTAAAAGGATAATAAACATTTTTGAGGAATGAAATCAAACACACCTTTAAAAATAAATGAACAAACAAAATGTGGTACTTCAAAATAATTTACGTGAGCAAATTTTTTATCTTTTCCAGACCTAAATATTATTAAATTTTACTAAAGATATTCCTGAACTTGTTCCACAGCAAAATCAATTAGCAGAATAACTACATAGGATAATCATATTTGGACATACCACATTAGGACAGCAGAAAAATTGAGTCAAACCCTTCTGGTGTGGAATGGACATTATCTGTATCAAGTTCAAATACACACTAGGGAATACTTTAGAAGTTTCTAAAAAGGACAGGGTATTTTGAAGAAATATAGTCTCTTCAGTACAGTAAAAAGAACTGTGTTGGAAATTCTTTTAAAAAGGACCAGCATGAATTTAAGAAGTTACGTTTTCATTTTTGTATTATTTTATCACTGAAAATAATAGCTAGTGATTAAAATAAAAGTTATGTATTTCATAGTTCTCTCAAAATGTGTATGTTTATAGTTGTAGACAAGAACATAACCTATCAGAGCAACTGGGAACCACAACTGAGAACTGAATTACCCTTAAAAACAGCCAGCCTTCTCAGAAGTCAGGTCTAAATTAGCAATTGCAATCTCTGTGCATGGTCAATAAGGTTACTCACCTTTCCTCGTGTCACAGCCAGAGACAATCATATGCATTTAATCTCCCTATCACATAACATTATATGTGTAGGGTGAAACACAGTCTGTGCATTGGAGACGAGACTGAATAAACGCTGCATCCACGTGGCAGGCAATACCCAAACCACGGTACTGCTCCAAAACAAAGCAAAGCGACTTTCTGTGCTGTGCCTCACAGCCAAGGCGGGGAAAGCTCAGCTGCTTTTTAGGCTGATGGTGGCCTTCTGAATGCTGACTTTTTTGGGGAAACTGAAAGAGTCCGTGTGGCTTTGATAGCCCTTGTAGTTTGTTTTATGAACACTGCTGTGCCACGTTGGAGCACTTGACACAGCAGGGACAGCTGAGCTGTGTTGCAGCACCAGCGTGCGATTCTCCATCACTTGTCCCAGCAAGAGCTTTTCCATCTGCTTTTCTATCCCCAGAAGTTCAGATACTCTGTCATCAAGGTCCCCACCACACAGTCTCCGAACGCCCCTCTTGTCATGCTTACGATACAGGAACAGGGAAAGGATTAGGCCTATTCCTGGTCTGTCTTTGTCTGGGAGAGGATAAATAAAAACAAAAAATACCAAACTTTTCTTCAAAAAGTATCATATAGTCAGCTAGACAATTCAACTAACTTCAGCATCACTATCATTGGTTTTTTTTCATTTTTTTAATAGGAAAGACACTATATGACTAAATGTACGTATTTGAAGAGTAGCTACTATTTGCAAATAAGCAGATCTTTCTTCCATCCAGACTGGCTTGTAAGACATACTCAAAGTAATACTACCGACAGGAGTCTGTGCAGAGATTTAAAAGAAACAGCAATATAGTTACATATCCCTCTTAGAATATTTCCTCATAAGTAATATCTTTGTATGCACATATGTACACACTGTAAATATTCTGGTCAACTACTTTGAAGTTTTTACAATGTGAAATCTTGTGAAAGACTTCACAGTGCTCTGGTACAGTTACCTCTGAAAAAAACCAGCAGGATCCACTATCACCATAAAACTGTTTTGGAAAGCAAGAGAAGAATGCGTTAGTCATCTAATGTCTGGGTGGGTTTTAGGTAGACAAAACTTGGCCAGATGATGCAGATTGGGACTTTCATCAAGACCTTGCCTTTATGTTTCCTGAACAAGATGTCCCAGAGCACTGGTTGAGTACTGACTCAGAAGAAAAACACCCACCAACAAGAATCTGCTTAAGAAGTAGCTTTTTTCAGTGTCTAGATTTTCTGGGAAATCTAGCCACATCTGACTGTGTTCAGTGCATGGAAAAAGAAGAAAGCACCACACTGATTCTGTGTAACTGCACACTGTTTCTCTGAGGTGCTAAACCAAATAAAATTGGAACAGACTGCTACATTAGTGAACATTTAGTAGGTCTTCTAACAGTCTAGATATTTCAGAATACTCTGCAATATTCTACTAGCCTGAGAGCACACAAATCACAGTTCACTGAAGTCCGAAGTGATGACCTATTTCTAGTCCTTTACTGTTGCCAATGGGAAGATGCCACAAGGCAAGAATGAAGGGCAGTGCAAAAAGCAAATGAATACTCCCTCTCTCCCCATGATGCCTCCTTCCCCACTACATCTCTGGACTGTTAAGTAAGGGCTAATCACTAGTTTCTGTCATATATTCAGTCTGGCACTGGCAGCAGGAACAGAGTGGTAGGGTACACAACTGTGTTTTACTGCAGTGATGCTGGAACATCACTGAGCCATAATTTCTGTGCGACACTGTGCCGGAATCTCAAACATCTCTGGTGACCGTTTGTAGTGAAATGTACCTCAGTACTGCCGATTCTTGCAAGCCCCTGCTCAAATATAGCTATAAATATACTAGCAAACAGAAAAGCCAGTAATATAAGGAATTCTTTTCACACTGCCTTTGGCATCAGTGTTTTACTGATGCAATGTTCCTAGGTACCTCAAGAATCAAAAAGTTTGAAATACTCCACTACTTTTCTCTCATTTTACACTTTCACTATGAACATGTTGGATGTTCTGATTTCAAAATGGGGACAACGCCATCACCTCAATTCCTAAAGAAGGCATTACCTAACCAGCATTATATGTGTTAATTATTAACTTTGATAATAGTAAACCTTAAAATGCCATATATATTCCAGAAATGCTTGACCAAACTCTTACTTTCCATTGTGCATGAAAAGCATCATGCAGAAAAAGAGTCTGTTCTAGAAGATTACAAGAAAAGAAAGATACTGGAAAAATTACATAACGGTACAAGTCAGTGGGAAAAAAAAAAAAATCCTGAAGTTTGAACGTGCCTTCCATAATAAATCAAATACAGCACAAGGGTCTTTTTTTTTTTTTTTTAAAAAAAAAAAAGAAGGTGGTGAGGCATTAGGGAAAAACAGAAGAAAAAACTCATTCTTTAGAGAAAGAGGAAAGAGATTATTTATCTCCAAAGTGTTAAATTGAACTTGCTGCAAAATTGATCATACCTCTCCAGACTCGGAAATACCCTACAGCAATTATTGATCAAAAGCAGTGAATGTACTACAGACCATGTTTATGTGCCATACAAAGAAAAAAATTGAGGGGAAAAGAACTGAAGTGTGCTTAAAACATACTTAACTTCGAAACACACTCAAATGCTGAGTTACTGATTAGATGAATTATTGCAGGAATGTGTATGAGGATAGATTATCTCCAGGAAAACATACCTGGCTAGATTGAATGAATCATCGATCAAGCCTGCTCGATTACTGACAGAGATAACCTGTGAGGGGCAAGCAGAAATATTGAACCATTTAGGGCAACGGAACACTGAAGGTTCACCTACCAAAGCAAATTTTAGGGATGAGAAAAGGGACTTACCTCATGGTTCCTTGTCAGCTGATTAATTAGCAGCCTCCAATTCCTAATATCATAATTAACTCTAAAGTAGCCAGTCTGGTTGATGTTCCCCAGCAACCAACTTGCCTCTTCCAAATCAGGAATTCTGTGGTGTTCTGGAAACAAAGAAAAATATGGGAAGGGGACTTGTTTTTAACTTAAAAAGTTCTAATTATATCTGTTTAATTCTTCCCTTTTTTAAGTAGAATTAATTCAAAGAATAAAAAGAACATTGTATTTGATTAATAATTTTCTTTATCTGTTCTAATATGGAGAGATACCAGCTGACATTCCTATGGGGACCTTTTACCTACATAAAACTCCAAAGGCGTCCTTTTTTTCCAGTAAATAGTATTTGTACCAGAGGTGCCCATTTTAAGTCTGGTACTCTGATTTTGGCCATGCTAGAACAGCTTTCTACAACCATAACTCAAATAATTCAACAGATGTGCTATAGAGAGAAGTCTAAACCTGTGATTAAAACAAAGAATTCTTAAGCGTTTCTGCATGTAGTTGATGAAGCTTTTATATTGGATTTTAAATTAAAGTATTTCCAGTTGTACAGCTTTGAGCTACTAACAACTGAGAGGTTCCCCTTTAGAACTAGACCAATTAACCTTATATCAACTAACCTGTTCTTCTTTCCCTTCTTTTTAAGTAATTGCTTTGAAGCTGAAAGTCTAAATTTATTCTAGTATTTGTACCAGCTAGAAGTCAGGCAGTCCATGACTATTTGCAGGACTAGGGATTTAAACAATAAAAATATCCTGAGCTCACGACACACACTTAAAGAATCATCAGGGAATGAAGCCTCAGGCTGCAATGTCTCTTGAAGAAGCCTTCAGTCTATTAAATTATTCTGACAGAACTGATCATGAACCAGAACTCACTAAAAATCCAGCTTTTTTTTTTCTACTCTAATAAAATTAATTTGTACACTGTTGAAAAAATAAACAGTCTTCTCATGCATTTTTAAAAATAAAAAAGAAATACACAAAATTTCTTTTAAATGCAATGCCACCAGGGAATTGTTTACTGTGCTTGAATCCCCTGAAAGTCATGAATGGAAAAAAATTTAACAATATGGACTTAACAATTCTCATATACTATCTAGAATGTAGACTTACTAAAGAAATTGATTTGTTTCAGTTTTTCTTATAAAAAAGTAATTTCTGAGCAAGTAACAGATCACTAGGACTGCAGATAGAAGGCATGCTTCTCCCTTGACTAAATACCTTCAGCAAATACACCACCACTTTAATGTGCAAAAACACAAAATCCTAAAAGGATCTTATTAAATGTTTAACTTAATGGAATTGTGTTATGCACATGAATTCAGATAAAAAGCTGCAGGATTAAAAAATAAAAAGAAAGTCCTCTTCTCACCTAGGTCATTCTGACATCATGAAAATATCTTAAAAATACACTTCTTAGAAACATTAAGTCCAGGATAACTCAGTTGTTGCCTACTCAATTCACTTGTTATTGCTCTATTAGGGTTTGTCTAACTGACTTGCACCAGTTCAATTTTATTCTATATAAACAAATGGGGAATATAAAATACAGACCCCTGGTTTTAGTTAAAATATTCTTCACATCCATTTAGTTGTCTGCAATAAAGCACCAAGCAGACTCACCCTTTAGGAGTCAACATCTCCTGCAGAATAGGACTAAGTGAGAAAACCACAACTAAGTCCTAACAACTCTGCGGTTTTCCCAGGCATTCATACCCTCAAAGCACCTAAGCTGCATTTGGAACAAGGTTTTCACACCGGGTGTCCTCCCTCCCTCCTTCCCTCCCTCCCTCCCTCCCTCCCTCCCTCCCTCCCTCCCTCCCTCCCTCCCTTCCTTCCTTCCTTCCTTCCTTCCTTCCTTCCTTCCTTCCTTCCTTCCTTCCTTCCTTCCTTCCTTCCTTCCTTCCTTCTTCCCTCCCTGTGTAAATCACTGAATCTTTTACAAAAAAAAAAAGATTACTGTAGAAATAGTGTAGAAGAACATAACAATTTACAGCATAGTGATAAAGAACAGATTTGGACCAAATACCTGCTGTAAAACAGGGAGAGAAGGAATTTGAATCTGGATCTGCCCCATTCTATTTACCCAGCATGGTGCTGTGAAATCAGCCTGTCACCCCTAATTCTCAGACGAGTTCCTTATGAACCTAAAGGGTTTCTTAAGAGCAACAGCAAAAATATCCACTTGTCTATCTAGGAAAGACCGACAATGGAAACGATAGCTTTTAGAAATTTGCCGGGTCTTCAGAGGCGTGCTGCTGTGTGAGGCCAGGAGCAGGCTGCTCATGCTTGGCACAGTTCCTACCACCTTAACCCAGTTCTGCTTTCCGCCCATGCTTGTCTGTTGCAAACTAACCTTTAAATGCTACCATCTTTGAAAGTAATTACTTGTAACTTGTTAGTCCCTACAGCTCTATGACACCTAAAAAACATATCAAACAGGTTATGAGCACACCTTAATCAATATCTGGGAAAATACAATAAATGGGCATTTTCAAAATCAGATGCAACAAAAAAAGTATATACATTTTTTCTTGTTTGAGTATTTTTCTGAAATTTTGATCTCTGAAGAAAAATACTTATGCTTTAATAGAGTACCAAATGATACTTGCCAGTCAAATATGACAAGGTCAAAATAACCTATTTCACAAGTAACAGCTGTGCAACACCTCCAAAATGTATTGGTTTAATGGAGAACAGTATATTTTCAAAGCTCAATGGCATTATTGCTGTTTGGGTCAGTTTAAATCCAACCATAACCCCTCGCTATAATTTTTTGTAAGACCACTCGTGCTGACGTCCTCCTGAAATACAGGACAGGAATCCTTCATGCCTTTCCAGCACATACAAGCATGTGATTATTTTGAAGGACTGCCTGATGCATGTGATTCACATAGTTCTATATAATTTACTGGAATTTCATTTTTTGAGTCTGATTATTTTCATACCTTTCTATAAAAGAAATTCTTTATTTTGGTATTACAGCACTGAAAATTCCTATACACCTGGATAATTTCTCCACTTAGCACAAACACATTTATTAGTTTCCTGTTGAAAGCATTATAGTCAGGAAAAGGTAGTAATTCAGTGTTAAACCCTATATTAGCCATTCATGACTTTTCTAAACAACAACAAAGATTTCATTTGGGAAGAAATCTACCTTTGATGGTTTTAGTTTACCTCTTAAAATTCCATCTAAAATATATAAGCAGTTGTATTGGAGATTAAAGGGAATTTTTAAAACTTTCCTCCATCAGAAAGTGTTTTTCCATGGTCACATTTGGGATTCCTCAGAAAATACTACTACTCTGAACCTTCCAGTTTTGCCACATACATATAGGAGACATTTAGGAGGAAATGGTTAAATTTTATGACATATGTTTTGAGGTAAGAAAGTCAGCTAGGGTCTGATTCTCATTTTCTCTGCTCTGGAAGTGTGAGACTCCTCCAGCTGGTGATAACTGCATGTTGCTTGAAGTTCTGAGCTCTCCCAGCTCTTGAGTAACTTCAGCTCCATCAAAAGCAGCAGGAATGACGAAAGCCTGCTGCTCCACATGGCAACATAAGCATTTCCCGAAGCAGGCCTGGGTGAAGGACAGCCTTCTGCAAGATGCTGCTCCAATGCTGACAAGAGTGTGGGCTAAACACAGTTCTACTACAGGTTCAAGTGTTCAGACTCACAGTTGTTATTTTAAGTCTTCATTTTACACACCCCCTAGCATACTAAGAAATTGGTTTATGCTGGTAGAATCCCTACTGGGAGAACTGACTCTATCTTCATGTAAAAGTAATTCCCCAAGAGTAGCACAATTTCATGCCAACAACAGCAAGTGAAATTTTTCTGACAATGTTCCATGAGGAATTTCTCCACAATCACAATATTTCATGAAAATATACTGTCTTTAACTAAATTCTGCAAATTTTTTGCAAGAACTTTTCATACAAGGAGAAGGCAAACCAGAAGAAAAAGTTCTTATAAGCTCACTTGCCATGTTGCCATCGCTCTACATTGAAACAAAACTATTGTTATAGTGAACAACAGAATAAATGGAGCACATCAGTAAATATGATCACATTTTTTTTCTCAAATAGTCTTTCCTCAGACTACCCTTCTATCCATTAACATTCCTATATTATCGACCTGCTAATGTCTATGATGATACACAATATAAGCAGCAGTTTTCTGTTAAGATGTTTGCTCAGCTCTTGGGATAAGGGGAGTGATTTTGCCTCACTCTGTCAAAATCGTGCCAGGATTGCAGGTCTTGTATCCCTGGTCCTCACCATGGCTGGCTAAAGCTGTAAAGCAAGACCTATATATTTATTTTACACCACAGTGCTTCCCTTCCTCCTGTTTGTAAAAGATAAAAGAGTGGAGTCTGGAAGTAACATAGGTCAAGCTCAGCAGCTGAGTCTCAGAAAGGTAAATAAATAGTATTTTTCTAATGTTCTGTTCCCCAGTGGGCATCCAGCAAACCTCAGCTCAGAAGCAGCTGTCTTCTGCAAAATACTTCATGAAGGAGAATCGGAGTGTCAAGGGGCTTACAGTTAAAGTTGAGATTATCTAGCAGGAGATGGCATAATATAGTAAGTTGAGACTTGCTCTTTGGAAGGCAACTGCCCTGTTGAACTTTCTTTCGCCCATCTCATGGCAATCCTGTGGAGATACTAAGAGGAGGCTGAATGAGAGTCACTTTAACAGAGGCAAGGAGGTCCATTAGAGGAATATTTCCCTGGAACTTAACAAGTCGGTCAATATATATGAGGTGGGGATGGAAAGGGCTGGGAGGCAGACTGCAAAGCTGTGTCAGTCAGTTCAGCAGCACTTGCTGAGTCACATGGAGATGTTTCCTACCTGGTCTCTGAGAGCCAGAACAGTCATGCCAGGGAACAGCAAATTTGCCTTTGTCTAAAGCCTTGCTCATCTGTTTGAAATGGATGCTAGGTAAACCTCCCTACTTGAGGTTAAAGCCACTTCTCCTGGATTTCAAGAAACATGATAGGTGACCCTGTGCTTCCACACTTAGTACTCCTTCAGCAGCAATTGCCAACACCTTCCTGCAAGCTCTGATAAGCAGCCCTCTGGTGGGGATGGGCTCAGTTCAGAGCTGGTCCTTGACTTTTTACCCACTACTGGGTTTGGGCTGATCCCAAAACACTGAGGACATTATGTTCATACATCATTACAACTACTGCAAAAGAGAAAACTTATCTAGGAGAAACAGAGACAAGCCTTGGATCTATGACAGAGCAGAAGTCTGTAACATCAATGATTTCCACCGTGCTGATGAAATCTATTATTCAGCAGAACTCCAAGAATGTAGCACCAAGGCCACTGCAGCCATCTTAGCATGATGTCTCTGACCTCAACATCAATAGGAAGGTTAATCATGAGATGCCTCCTTTCTTTGTGATCAGTTTAGTTTTCAGAGGCTTAACAGCTGTCACTCACCTGGAGCAAAATTGCCTCATCCATGACTATGAGGAGTGAACAGGGAAAAAGGTGGTGGTGACATATCTGTGCAGCACTCTGAGAGCAAAAGAGACAGCTCCATTTCACATGGCCAGACAAACTGAGCCACTAAAAGGGTCATCTGATAGCTGGCATAAGAACTGATGGGTAGAAAAATGGTTACATAAATGCTATGGCTCACTGGGTAAGGAGAGCAGAGATTGGCAGAAGCACGTGCAAAATGAAAACCTTCCAAAATTACGACTACATACTTTCCACAAACAGGTGTGAAGAGCTACACTGAATATGAAACATCTTGGAGATTATGCACTTTGTCAGGCAAGTTGCCAAGGTCTGGCACTGTTCTCTCTACAGGATTTGTTGCAAAAGACAACAAATTAAATCTCAAAGAGATGCTGCATAGTTGTAATTTCCAGTGTGCTACTTCACCTCGGTATTGTGAAGAGTGGACAGAATGAACTCTGTTGCCAGCAGTTGCAATGATCTGCAGTTATCTGAACTAATCCTGCTTGGCATATTGAACAATTAGAGATCTGCATGCCTTACTATCTCTAGTACGTAACAAGACACAGCCAGGATGAGAAGAGAGCAGCAAACCAAGCATTCTATGTTCAGTGGCTCTCACAAGACTGGACAGTAGCCTTCTATCCCTTGCTCATGAAAATGCCAGTTGGCACCCTACAATACCTAGATGAGGTAACAGACATGGTAGCAAAGAGGATGCAAAAATTGGTAATTCTGTCTCTTGTCCTTTTGGATGTACATGAAGGAATCCACTCCCTCATCAGCAAATAACCACCCCTGACAAACTCTAGTCGAAGGCAGGGGGTGTACTTCTCTAGGAAATTGTTATTTAAGCTACCACAAAAAATGAGTATTTCCTCACGGCAATACAGGTAGCTATTTCAAAACTCATTTCTCTCAGGTAACACACAGACAAGGTTAATTTTATTGAAAAAAAATTAAGTGATATGCCAAGTCATTAACTGGGGCCCTCTTCATAACTGGCAGCTGAAATGAGGTATGTGATCAGTATTACATGAGAGACAACTGACAGATTTTCATCATCTCCCATCTACTCTTCAGGTTATCCTGAAAGCTTCTTTACCACAGCAGTTCAGTCAACAACAAGGAAATGCCCACTCCTTCCTAGAGAGGGCATTGAAAACATCCTCATGAACAGCATTTTCACCAAATTTCATTTGAGTATCTGTATTCATTTACACTCACTTGAAGTACAATGTGACCACTCCCAATCTTCCAAATATCCTCTGGAGTAGTTTGTTTCACCTCCAGCTGGCAAAGTTGTTCCCAGCCTACTTGCTGGGACAACACTGAAACTGTATCCTCTGCACAACAGAAAGTCTTCATGATTCTTGCTGTCCACAAGAATCACTCCTGGGAAACGTCCTTTCCAGTCTCAGAATCCCTCCCACATCCCCGTGAAACAAACAGAACAGCTGCAGAAAATCTCCAGAACCACCACAAACTCATCTATACCAGCCCCAATACATAACAGTACACACAATGAGTCATATATTGAGTACATTCAAGGATGTTCTTCCTGGCTTTTTTATGTTGAGGAATTCTTCAGCTGAGCTAGACAACAATAAGCAGAAGCAAGAGGACATGCTTGCTGTGGTCATAAGTTTACAGTCTCACTTTCAATGAGGTAGAGCAAGTGACTGAGTGAGAAAGTAATGACGAAGGACAAGGATAATGACAATAGATCACAGTGGCATTGATTCACTACACAGGAAACTGATGACTCAAAAAGGTTCCTCTTTAATTTCTATATAGCAGCCACCCCAAAATCATTGCTCACACTGGCCATCATTAATTTGTTGATTTCTTGAAGGCACTTCGATAGGAGCAGTAGATCTTAAAAGAGTGGGTAGTGGTTTTATGGACTTGTTCCTCCACAGCACTCTGCAAGTAAAAGGCAATGAAGAAGCAACTGTGCATATAATAGTGATATACTGAATGTTCAAGGCAGGAGTGAAGGGAAGGAGGCATGCATGTACAACCTAATGAGATGAGATGAGGTGAGATGATCAACTCTCTCTGAAGTCAGTGGGAATCTTTCTATTAACTTCAATGAGAGTTCAATCAAGCCCTAAAGGACAAAAGTAGAGCAAGTCATTAAGGCAGACTGTGAAAGTGCAAACAAGTTTTGAAGTATTCTGGATGTGTTAATATTAAAAAGTATGGCCAAGGTGATATATTTCTGTGAAGTGAGGCAGCATCTGTATGCTTTGACTAGAGTATGTTTCCCAGGTATAAAAAGTGCTCTGGTCCCACATACATTTCTAGATTGTTATATCATGTTCTGGTAGGCTGCAAATGATCACGGCAAAGAAACATCTTATACCACCAGTAAGTCGGGATACTCAGATTTCCACTGATCATGCACCATTCATTTCTAGTCCCGTTGGCTACTAAACTCTATGTCACTATTATTGTTTAATGACTTATAAAAGGAAAAAAAAAAAAAAAAGAACAAACACAGGCTCACACAGGTTTTACTCTTTCCTCTCTACAGTTAAATTTCTATCAGAGGGAAATCTTTATACTCTTCTAATTTTACAAGAAGGGGTCAGTTCTCCCTCCATAGCCCTTGTGTTGAGGGGATGTATGGCTCCTTCTTTTCCCTTTCATATAATAATTCTATTCAATTGTACACATTTTTTCCCTCACTATCTTCAATTCCAGTCCAAAACTGTCAGCTGATGTAGCAGGAACTGCTAAGAAAATAGAGAAATACATTCTGAAATTTCTATAGCAGGATTCCTTTCTCAGGGTGATAAAAAAACCACTGGTATCTAGTTCTAGCTGTCCTCAGGACAATAACTATTCTAATCATGTTGGAACTGAGGAGGGAGAAAATAAGTAGTAAGCAGAACTATGCACTTTTGAGGTCCAGCATCTGGTTATCTAACAGAGAGAAGAAATACTTCGATAGGTCAGTAAGGAAATTTTTAATGACAGTAAGCATTTCTTAGCCCTGGTTCAGACTATGGATCAGAGTTTAAAAATGCCAGAATTCTAAATACTTCACATTTACTAAGTTATATTCATCAGATGTTTTGCTATAAAAATATTACATTTGACTTTCACCAATCAATAAAGTGAATTGCATTAATCAATGATTTGATATGTGTTGCTAAATCAAAAAATCTTAGCACTTAGGTACACATTTCTATGTAAAAGCTTTTCATTATACTGTCTAACTTTTGCAATAATTATAAATCTTGCTTGTTGCTCACCCTTCACTCCTCCTCCCTCCCTTCCCAACTCTCTTTTTTTTGTAATTCATTCCAAGTAGCTAAAACTGGGTGCAGAGCAACTAAACAATTATCTAGGATCAATTCCAAAGAAACAGTTGAGGAAAACACAAGTATGCGTTATGAGATTCCACTGGGAGGAAAGTTTATTTTTACCTGATTTGTTAGACACCCATATAATTGCCTCTGATGAGATGTGGCTCGTATTTCCTACCGCAATTGTTAATGGAATCTGCCACAAGTAGCTGCAAGACAAAGGAGGGGGAATCTAAGAACAAAAATACTGAACTGATTCTTCTCACAGCAATCAGGGATCATGTCAAAGAAATCAAAACACAATTTCAGTAGCAGTGTAAAGATGTGGATTCTAGCAAGTTACTTTGATTTTGAAATGCATTTGCTATTAGCAATCAAACAATGAAAAAGTCATTCATCTTAAAAAAAATGAATTATATTTTACATTTTTCACACACTATTATCATATGAGGGCTTTTTTGCAAGGTTTTCCTAGTTTAAGAAAATTATTAACAAAAAAGGAAGTAAGGATTTCCCATAGAAAGAAGAACACTCTTTTAGATTTACTTTGAAAAAGAAAATCTCCAAGTAAAATATGCTTTGATGTATAGGGACTCCAAACATTAAAAATAACATACTCTTCTTCTTACAATGCTATGATGGGTTTCATAGCTACTGATTTATAAAAACAAAATGAATGGGATGGATCTACACTTCTTTGCACCACTTATTATCACTTACATGTACACAGACTGGGCAAAACATGCTACATGTGGATTTGGAGATATGCTGGTGTAACCAGACCCAGACATGCCTATAGGGTATCACAAGTTGTTTCTCATTTGGCATAAATATTACAATTTACCTCGGACTTTTATATAACATATTTATCTCAGTAAACAGGAGTTGGCTGTATTAAGTCAATCTTTTGGGAGAGATGTTCCTGCTCCGGTGGGGAGGACTGGATTAGATGATCTTTCAAGGCCCCTTCCAATCCCTAACATTCTGTAATTCTGTGATAAATTCCTGTGCATCTTCATCATCACCTCTATTCTTGAACACTCAAAAGTTTAATTTTACCAGCCAGTGACAGAACAGACAATTCCCTCACAGGTCTGCTATGTCATTTTGTACACTGGTCAAGGGCAAGCACTCAGTAATGGTACAGGTACTCTTGCCTAGGGACTAAGTGTGCATTATAGCAAGGCAGCATGGCAAGAGAATGGCCCCAACTCAGTTACCACTTAGATATCAAGTAAGTATATAATTTTAGATTGATTGCATTAAAATGGTGCAAGGATGAGTGTAGGCAAGTTCTTGGTACCTACATCAGCTTCTCTCCTGCTAATACACAACACAGCAAAACTAACCTATGGTACCATAAAACTAAGGTTTTCTCTTTTCCACTTACCCAGAAGCCTGCTCCACTGAACTACAAACACCACCCACATGTGTCCCAGGCACAGCTGACGCACGCTGGCTTGCAAGTGCTGTGCCTAGGAAGGTGTCTGCCATTTGGCACTGCAAACCATAACGATCAAGCACCACCGAATTCCTCCTGTGCCAATTCAGTGAGAAATGGTAGACTACTCAGGAACTTCTGTTCCCTGCTGCTCTCAGATTTCATTAATAAAACAAGGATTATCTGATCCTATTATTTCAAAGGCCAGATCCAGAAAACGCTTCCAGACATGAGTAACTCTGCACACTTGACATAAAGACAGGGAGAGCAGCTCCGCTGTGGGAGTTCAGCTGCCAGGGCTCAGGGTTAACATGATGTATCATTTGTGGCCTCATCACCGTGGACTTGCCTGGGGATCTGGAGTCTGGGCTCAACCTGGCTGCTGCCCCCAGGCCTTGCTTGGGGGCTAGGAGAGACCCCTGTCTCATCAGCTCTGCCTCCATGCTTGGCTCCCCACCACTTTGCAAACAGCCCCCCACAAGTCTGTGGGTTTGCAGTGCTCAGAACAGAATCACATGTGCCAGGAAATACTTGTCCGTACAGCACTGATTCAGAACAGAGGGGGAGATATTTGGAAAACCGTAGGGCTGAAAGAGCTATGAGTGACACTGGAATGAAAACATGGCATTTATTGCCATATGGGAGAAGAAAAAAGGTCCCATGTGATTTTGAGTTCTCTAAAAGTTGGTATTATGACACAATGGGAAAATAATAACATCTACATGTGCACCAAAGACACACTCCACGTGAGCACATGCTCTGGCAGACACTTGTTGGATAATAAAGTTGTGGTATCTGAAAATGCTACTGCGATTATCAATCTGCCCACTCCTTGTGCAGGATGCTGTAATACCACCCTGACAGTACAGTCAGCAGAAAAGGATGCCCATTGGTGCAATTGCTTCTCCAGTTCTCAGTCGGGTCTTTGTGCAAAGTTACCTTTATTGTTGGCTTAACTAATACACTGGACTGTGAACAACAGTAATGAGGTGAAAACGTGCATTGTCCTGCTGCTTCTGGTACAGCAGTAATCACTTTTGGATTTGAAAGGTGAGGGCAGTCAGAAGATGCTGTGAAGTGATGCACCAGAGAATATTCGCCACTCTCCTAAATACCTTATGCCTTACTAGACACCCACCACTAGACACCATCTAGGAAAGATGCCGTCTTTAAAAATACACCCAATTCTAAATACTCAGCTCTCCAGAATGAAAAAGATGCTGGCAAATTGTGACTGAGAAAAATGAGGCAAACTTAAGCAAATAACTCATACAGTATTTGAAAAACAGGAACTTCGGTATTTAAAAAAAAAAAAAAAAAAAAGAACTGCATTTGCACAGTATTTTTATGACTCTTGAGTCCTGCTGAAAAAGTTATACAGCAAAATAAAAGATACTGAGAGCTGCCTATGTAGCTTATTTAAATACATATATACACATACACAAATACAAGTGTATGAACATACACATGGACATCTGTTATTTTGAAAAGGAACTTCATAAGAATATATTCTCTACATTGAAATATCTATACAGAGAAGACTTTTATATTACTTTATTTTATGTTACCTCCAATTAAGGTAAGTCCTATTGAAATAAGGTCAGATCCATCTCTGAAAGGTGATCTAGCTGTGGAACAGAAGTCATGTAAGCTACTCATCCTAGAAAAGACATGTCAATCCAGTTGGGAAGATTCGTACTGGCAGGTTTAACTTTTATCTCCCCAAGATGAGAGATCTTCTCAGCACTCTCCAGAACCTCCAAATATTATCCTCTCAGTTACTGGTTTACTAGGTGAACCATAGATTTCCTTTCAGCAGACCTCTCCAGAAACCCAATTTTCCTGATTATACTGCTGCTGTTCTCTATATGTTTATCAGCTTTCCCTTTCCAGTCCTCCTCATTCTCATTGAAACTTCTGCCACTGTCGCAGAAAAAGCTGTGGCTGACTTTTTAATCTGTACGTGAAAAAGATGTATCTGGCTCACCTTCCAAAAATTTCGTTCTCCTACACACCATCTCTAAGTGATCAGTATAGACTGTGTTCTTCGGAGATGACTAGAAAGAAGCAAACTTCTTCGTACTTTTCTATTGCACTTTTCTGCTTTACAGAGAAAACAGGAATAGGGGCCACTCGTCTGTTTTTCTCCTGCTTTGTCTGTGAGTAGTGCATATCTTTTATTCTTTATATGCTGGGAGCACATACGATCTGTGTATGTATTTGACCAAGGAAAGGAGTATCCTGTTCCACTTGGCCAGCTGCTGCCTGATGTGACAAAACATTTTCAGTGAAAGTAAGAATATGGCCTTGGGGGCTCAGTGACTGGGGCAGCAGGACTCAAAACATCCCTCTGTAGGAATCAGATGCCTGTTCAGGCAGCACAATTAACCCCTGGGTGAAATTGAGCTAAAAAACTCTTTGTTCAGTCTGTCTGAGATGCTGATGAGCTTCAGACGGATCCACACACAACATCCCCCTGGATACAAACCTGATGACTTTAACAAGGAGCTAAAGGCAGACCTCTTTAATGTTGGGAAACTGAGGGCTATTTCAGGAATTTAAGAAGTCAACTCTGAGGATGAGGAGGAGAGAAATCTAAAATCGGAATTGACATGGTAAAAATGAACTCTGCTGTACATAACACTGTTAAGTCATAAATGTCTTAAAGAAGGTAGGAAATTAGGATTGTGTTGAAAGGTAGTATAAATAAGTCTTTAACTGTTGATTTACAAGTGAGAAACTGTTAACGTGAAATAGTTAAATTTAGGTTGACATGCACAATTAAAAGGAATGCTTTGGTGTTTATGTGGTTGTTGGGTTTTGTTTGGTTGGTTTGGGTTTTTGTTTGGGTTTTGTTTGGGTTTTGTTTGTTTGTTTTTTTTTTTTCATTAGCCACACATCAATGCATAATACCGAAGTGTGCTAGTATCTCAATTCAGTTTAAACCATAATCAGGGGGACTTGTTTGATAAAGTAATACAATCTTGCATCTGCCAAGGTACATGCAATACTAGAAGCTAGCTAATTATGCTCTGTTTGTGTTATATAGATTTTTTTGCCTTGAGCATTACATAATGACTACATAGCCAATATTAGTGTACTTTATCTCACTGAGAAAATTAACATATTTGTGAGAAGTATTTGCTTAGGCCTTGACTTCCAACAAAGAACTGAGATCCCTTCATGGGCGAATTTTGAGATGATTAAGTATTAAGCAAACAGTATGCCTCACACTTCTGCCTTCGATGAACAGTAATGTTGTAATAATTTTGGATCTTCAGTGGAACAATTAGTGGGCTTCTTTGCAAAGAGCTATGCAAAGTCAAAAAAAAGGGCAGTAGATTATTTCCTCTGCTGACAAAACAAAGATCTCAGGTCATTAAAGAAGAAAAGTCAAGGTTTCTAGAGTTCCAGATTTTGCACACCTTTTCAACTACTTTTTCACATTAATGAACATTTTTGCTGAGATGTAAACCCATATGTTTTCAAGATTCATCCTCCCTGTAACCATAACGTGCCAAGCTCCACCCACTGCTTCTAATGATTACCACATTCTTCTAGTGACATTTCTCCTTTCTCCCCAGATTCCAACCTAAACAAAGAGGTTCAGCTATTCCTAGTCATTACTCACAAAACAATGAAGGTAGCTGCTCAATATTCAGAAGCTTATTATCCTTGGCTGCATTACAAAGAGTATACAAGTAATGGGATTGCTTCATGTAAAGTGACAGAACATCTGTACCTAAAATATCACAGCAGAACTTAGCTGACCTGCTTTTTGTATGTGAGAGGATGTGAACAACCACATCCCTCTCTATATCCTTCTGCTTTTACAGACCTTTGGGTTAAAGACTCCTAATCTATCCTGCTGTTCTTTATACAGAAACTATACTTAATCCTTCTTATTGTCTACCTCTATATTTTTTCTATCTATTATAGCCACTTCCAGGTCAGAAAGCCAGACCTGCCCTCTGTGCTTTGAAGGTAGGTCTACCATGGATTAAGAGTGAACAATTCTTTTCCTTTCTACAGTCGTTTATACTTCTTATACGCTCCTTTCCTACTAATCCCTACTGTTCTATTTACTTGCTTCACTGTGTCTGCACACTGAGCTGGTGTTTACAGAAAATTACATACCATAACTTCAAGATCTCTTTCCTCAGAGAGAAGAGTTTCTTCAGAACTCACCACTGAGCATCTAAGTTAGGACTGTCTTCCTCACATGTATCATCTTTGTAGTTATTAATATTAAGCTTCATTGGTCATTTTATTGCCATGTCCACCAGCACTGAGGGATACTTCTGTAATCTTGGTAATAACTTCTGGTTTTACTACCCTCACAAACTTCCTACCACTGGAAAACTCTGTCACCTCACTCTTCCATGCCATTTATCACATCATGCAATAGGAAAAACTTCAGCAAAGGTTTATCAAGAATTTAATGTGTTATCACCCTCCACTGAGAAATTCAACCATTTAATTTCACACTTTTTACTTATATCACAGAATCACAGCATGTTAGGGATTGGAAAGGACCTCAAAAGATCATCTAGTCCAATCCCCCTGCCAGAGCAGCGACACCCAGATGAGGTTACACAGGAAGACGTCCAGGAAGGTCTTGAATGTCTCCAGAGTAGGAGACTCCACAACCTTACTGAGAAGAAGTTTCTTCTCAAATTTAAGTGGAACCTCTTGTGTTCCTGTTTGAACCCATTACCCCTTGTCCTACCATTGGTTGTCACCGAGAAGAGCCTGGCTCCATTCTCGTGACACTCACCCTTTATATATTTGTAAACATTAATGAGGTCACCCCTTAGTCTCCTCTTCTCCAAGCTAAAGAGACCCAGCTCCCTCAGCCTTTCCTCATAAGGGAGATGCTCCACTCCCTTAATCACCTTTGCTGCCCTGCACTGGACTCTTTCAAGCAGTTCCCTGTCCTTCTTGAACTGAGGGGCCCAGAACTGGACACAACATTCCAGATGTGGTCTTACCAGAGCAGAGTAGAGGGGAAGGAGAACCTCTCTCGACCTACTAACCACCCCCCCTTCTAATACACCCCAGGATGCCATTGGTCTTCCTGGTCACAAGGGCACAGTGCTGGCTCATGGTCATCCTGCTGCCCACCAGGACCCCCAGGTCCCTCTCCCCTACACTGCTCTCTAATAGGTCATTCCCCATCTTATACTGGAACCTGGGGTTGTTCCTACCCAGATGCAAGACTCTACACTTGCCCTTGTTATATTTCATTAAATTTTTCCCCGCCAGCTCTGCAGCCTGTCCAGGTCTCGCTGGATGGCAGCACAGCCTTCTGGTGTGTCAGCCATTCCTCCCAGCTTGGTGTCATCAGCAAACTTTCTGATAGTACACTCTATTCCCCCATCCAAATCGTTGATGAATATATTGAATAATACAGGCCCCAGTACTGACCGTTGAGGAACTCCACTAGATACTGGTCTCCAACTAGACTCCGCCCCATTGATCACGACTCTCTGGTTTCTTCCCTTCAACCATTTCTCATTCCACCTCACGACCCGATCATCCAGATCACACTCCCTCAGTTTAGCTCTAAGGATGCTGTGGGAGACTGTGTCAAATCCCTTACTGAAGTCAAGGTAGACCATGTCTGCCACTCTGCCATCATCCATCCATCTTGTTATGTCCTCATAGAAGTCAATGAGGTTGGTCAAGCACGACTTCCCCTTGGTGAAGCCATGTTAACTGCCCCTAATGACCCTCTTATCCCTGATATGCCTTGAGGTGGCACCAAGGATAAGTCGTTCCATCATCTTCCCAGGGATGGAGGTGAGGCTGACCAGTATATAGTTATCCGGGTCCTCTTTCTTGCCCTTTTTGAAGACTGGAGTGACATTTGCTTTCCTCCAGTCCTCAGGTACCTCTCCCATTTCCCAAGACTGAGATCTTCCCTCTTATTCCAGTACAGATTATCTTCTTTAGGAATTGTTAATGAGGAAGATGAATCTCCAAAACCACAAAAAGAACAGCTAAATTGACAAGATGCTAGATACATCTAGATACAGAAGACATCTATTAATAGTCTTTGATTACATACTTCGCTAGAAAATCAGAGGAGAACCATGACTAGGTAGAAGAACAGAACAATGTACAGACTTTAGAAAAAAAAAATAGTACATCTAACAACAGAAGAATAAAGGGCAAAATTAAAATGCTATGCACAAAAGTAAATTAAGTGATCTGCCTCTTAGCAGGATATAAGAAGCATAATTATTTTAAAGTGTAGTGGCAAGTATGAACTTAAATAATAGAATTATCTAGGTGGGAAGGGACCTTAGGAGATACAGTCCTCAGCTCAAATGTGCTAACAATACAGGAAAACAGGATTTTATTGTAGACAGAACATGAGATCAGGCTGTACATTCAGCAGCATCACACAAAGTCAATAAAGTCAAACGTGGCAAATGATTTGCCATCTGTTTTTTTTCCTAATTCCTCCCCATGCAAAGCATCTACAGAATTACTTTCAGAAAAGCTGAAAACCAAAAGCTGTATGTACCTAGGCCAGGAAAGGAAATTGTGAGTTGTCTAAATTATCCTTGGTTGGAAAAACAGAAATAATATATCTTCCATCAGCTGTCACTGGTGAAGTCTCAGCCATCACTCTTTTATGACTTAGTTTCTCTGGGCTAAATTCAGTTGTGCAAGGTGGTGTCAAATAAGCTGCTGTGGGGTACTTGAGACATGTGTCAGGGGCTGAGAGATATGGCTCTGCTTCTACGGATGCTCCCGCTCATGTAGTGGCAGCACAAGGTCAAGCAAGACGCGTGAGGGCACCTCCAGTGGCACCAGTCACCTGTGCAAGCAACTAAATGAGCCTCTTCATCCACTCGATGTTGACTCGATGCTATCCCAAGGTAACTTTCTCATTTCTAACTGAAAAAAGCAAATTTTCAAAACCAAGCTGCCCATAAGAAAGAAAAGACTTCAGCTCACATTTTCAACTATAATAGTTATAACAGGCACAGCTGAAACATTTTATAATGTATTTAAATAAAAACTTCCAGATTGCCAATTCAAAATAAATTTCAGCTTGAAATACAAGTTATTTGAAAGAAGTTAAAACGAGTGAAACTTAAATGTGAAGTACCGAAATTATGGAATTGAAATGAATGTTCTAAACCAATTTTTCCCCATTTTTTTCCCCTGGATTTTTGTCCTGATTCAGTACAGGGAAATGTTTTGATATGTTGAAAATTTATGTGGGATGGGAATCCATTTCTTGCTCATCTTACTAATCTTTGTAAAGTATTTTGAGAACATAACAATCTGAGACTTCATACACAGAAGGATATGACTAAAGCTATTTAACAGAGAGATAAAGTGAGGCATAAAAATAATTTCAGAGTAAAAAGGATAAAAAGAAAATCCAAGAGTAAAACTGACTGGTTAAGGCATCTGGCTCACTGTTTCAATCACCAGAACTTAATATTCAAAATGACGACTCTGTCTTCCAGTTAGAGATAAAAAGTCTGGTACATCCAGAGTGGCTGAAGCTAAGAAACAGGGAGTAAGGACTCCTTGGCATTAGTTTCCCATTCTCAGGCCTCCAGATGGAGAATGCTGAAATTTCATGTACACAGAGACATGTGCTTGGGTGAGCAGCACTGAACCTAAAGAGCAGACACCTTCCTGGTGTGGCCTGTGACAACACTGATGATTCCTCCATTAGGTTAGGACACTGACAGGTGCATTTCTTACTGAAGGAATACCTTGCTACGAACTATCCACATGACCTGATGCTGTTGGGATTTCAGAGAAAAAAGAATGCAAAAGCAAAGTAATGAGGAAATGTGACCTTTTGGAAAGCAAGTAAGTCTTAGAGAACAAAATTAAAACTAAGAATTAAAGATTTGTAATTTTATTTCAGCTGCATACTTGGCTGATCTGCAGAGACATATACAAACAGTGGCCAGCAAAAGAAGCATTAAGCTGCTTGGCTGCAAAAGTTTCTGGCTAATAAACTTAAAGTCCATTATAAAGTAAAGGGCACAAAAAGCTGATAACGTGAACTAACTAAAAGACAGCGTGAAGTCTGGACATTAAATCAGTACAGCAGGAAAAATGGAAAGATCTCTCATTTCTTCTCCTTGCCAAAACAAGTGCAATTTCTGCTAGTAAGGCAAAAGAAGGCCTTTGTTTTCAGTGAATTTGGGATATTAAGACAGTGGAAGGTTCAAAGGTCAATTGTTAATGAAAACCTGAAAGTGTATTTAACTAATCTAGGAAATTACAAGCCTTGTTGCCATGATACCTGGAAGCATTTATTCCCAAATTGAGTGCACAAGTAGATGTAGGGTCGTGAGTGGGAAACAAGTGAAAGTTGGTAAACAGCTCAACAGCTTTAGAGCTTCCTACTACAGAAAGAGATTATCCAGGAAGAGGAACTCAGCAGTATCAGGGAAAATTTTGTAAGCCACACTTTTGAGAGAGATTGTGTTGGGAAAGGTAATTTAAAAGCATCATAGAGGTTTTCCCAAGTTATTATATAGTATAGTTTCTCATTCAGTAAAAGAGTATTTCAGGTTCCAGGGAAAGCTCATATGAACATCGCAAGAAATCACATACTTCTATTAAGTGTGATTCTACAGAGTATTAGTTCTGTTTAATGGATAAGCAGCTGACTATATATGCATATTATGAATACCATTCTCACTAGACTGAAGAACACAGAGATTTCATTAGATTTAGTACGTGCCAGTAAAGCGATTGTAGGCTGTTCCCAGAGGCATAACACAACAGAAGAAGATATTATTCCTGCTCTCACAAGTCTTACACCTCCTACACTGAGCCCAGGTGTCAAGGGATTCCTCGTTCCCTGTCAGTGTGGAAGGTGGCAGACAGGAAGGGAAGATTTCACTAACTTCGCGGCAAAGACAAATAGAATATGTAAAAAGTATAAAGAGAACAGTTTGAAGTAACTGAGAACAGCTTGAAGTGCATTCACTAGCCTAAGTTTGGGATTCTGGTGTTCCAGGTGTTCTGCCCTCACACAAGAATAACAGACTGGCCAACAAGAAAAAGGTAAGCTAAACCAAACAAACAAAAAAAAGGCACACTGTTATTAATATGTGATTACATGACTGACTAGAAAAAGATTGCAAGAAAAAGATTGTGGAAGTGTTTAGTCCAAGGTTATCCTGGACTATGCTGGACAGAGGTATTTCCAGCCTCTTTAAAAAAGCAGGTAAGAATTTGGACTGCGGTGGATTCTGAATTAAAGACAGTGTTCCAGCATAGTAACTGACTGCAAGACATACCATGTTTTTTTCAGACCTGATTTCAGACAGTTAGGGTGCCACATAACACACATGCAGTATTGTCTAAGCAGATAACAAAACTGTAATTGAGGCACACATTACTCAGAAATGGTCTTCCTGTTACCATCTATCTATCCCCAACAGTGTCAAAAACTAACTGAGCTTTGTATATCAGTTTCTTCTTTCTCACTAATGCCTCACCTATGGAGTAATTTAATTTTACAGTCAGAACAACCCGCCAATCAGAACAACCCAACGGAGTCACCTCTGGATTGGTGCTGCCAGGCAGAGAACGGTCTGACCACGGGGTGCATGTGAATGGGCTCCACACCCCAGGTGTCAGGTTTTGTACAGTACTGCAAGTTTTTAATAGACGTGAACTTAATAGATGCTTCATAGATAAGCAGAAGTAAATTTGTAGAGCAGTCCTGCTTTTTAAATACGAAGATTTATCTGCTTTGTCTGAGGTTTTCAAAGGCTCTGATCAGATGTATAGTTGGATCCATATAATACATATTTCAGAGGGAAGCAAAACTTGGGGATTTGGAAGGTATTTGGAATTGCGGGCCTATTGTAATTTTGAATACAAATTATACTTAACTGTATACGTAAAAGAAACTATGGGTAACCTTTATAGTTTGGAGAAACATTTAGAATTGCATGAGAGGGTGACTAGGAAGCTCATATTCTCATCTTGAAAGATGACTCTAGCACTGCTGAGATTACTTGCTTGTGATGGTAAGCCTCTTTATTTGCAGTTTTACCTCAATAAAGCTGCTAATTTTATATATTTCTCTATTATGTATGCTTTCATTTAGAAAAAGAAATCGTATTGGTACATTCTAAAATAAGGTTTGATCATTGGCTCTATTTCTAGGATAGGTCACGGATCGTTTGGGATTTTTCTGTATAAGGATCTAAATACAAAAATATAGAGGGAAAAATATTTTCAATGCCAATACATTATTGCTGGGAAGTATTTTAGAGGCACCTGTTTTAATACAACCATTGACACTATAATTCATCTGCAGTCAGAACAGTGATTAACATGTTTAACAGCAATGTATTTCAGATGTTTGATTTTGTGGTTTCCCTTTACTCTGACATAGTCCTAATTCTTCCTGGATTTTACAAGAATCTTTGGAATAATTTTCAGCAATAAGTCCTAGAGCTGAAATAGGGAAAATAATTTACATTCTTCAGAAGTCTTATGCCAAATATAATGTTCTTAGCAATGCAACAAAACCACAAAGTCTCAGACATAAGAAAAGGCTTCAGTAATGTAACAGTAGCACTGGTATGACAGAGCCATGTGTGGCTGTGCACTGTGGGACTGCCTCAAGATGACAGCATGCATATTCTATTAAAAAACATTCATATGTCTTTGGCTTTCCCATATAAACCTTACTCTCCTTTGGTCTAATTGCTTTTTTAAAAGGGGACACAAGGTGATTTAAATGAGTTAAATGAAATTACCCAATTTGAAAAGAAAAAAAATTACATTGTCTGATAATAATGCAATGTTATCTGATTACTAAACCCTCTACAAAGCTCTGTGTAATTTTAGCTTAACATTTCATACCAAAATGAATTATAAATCAGGTGGTTATAAATATTATAGGGCTGTCTAAAATTGACTCATGTCAGTGTTAGTGCTAGCAGAGTACCTTACTAAATTTAGAAAAACATCGTAGGCAAAGAACAAATACTACAAATTCTTTGTCAGTACATGCTTTCTCCTCCCTGCCTAATATCACCTTTTTACACTAAAAGACAAAAGGCTTCGTTCTCAAAAGTGACAAGCAATTTTGGGTGCTGAGTCATAGATGGAGAGAAAGAAGTTGGGTTTAAGCAATGTTAACTGTCTCTTCTAACAGCTGCCTCTTTATCCTCCAGCATCCTCTGTTCTGTTTTGCACCAGTGTCAAAATGTCCTTGCAGAATTGCACATGGGGTGCTGATCATGCAAACCCCATCTCTGTGTTGTCTTTTAGCCATGAGCCTGAGTGTAGATCTGAGACTTCTCTGAATGGAGTACAAGGATGTGGTATGGGCTGGAGGGACCCCCCTGGTAGGAATAAGAGTAGCATTTTAGCTATGCCTACAATCCTCCAATATGTTCTCAGAGACTTAGTGCCGAGCATTTTTCAGTGTGTTCCAGTGTTCAGTTGTGATTTTTCCTCAGAATATTTTGAATTTAAGCAAGAATAAAATATAACTCCTATGATAGTTTCTCCTTCTTCAGTAAACTTCCCTAAAAGTCCCCCGCCAAAGTGTCTCCTCTATAAAACCTGAGACTCTACTATTGAGTGTGAAGGCTCACATACAGAGATAAGGAAAAAAATCCATTATCTGCAACTTAAGAAAGCAAAAAGAAGAAGAGGTAAAAAAGGAACCACGTTAGTAGTTTCATCCTTTGATCTACAGTGGGAAATCTACATGTCTTATTTTTACAAAGCAAACAAAATATGACATTTATCCACCTTCATCCCTCCCGTTATCCTTGTCTCTGCCAAATGCCATTTGGGCTTCCCCCAGTCTGCTCTTCACTAAATCCCCTATCTTAACCAGCTTCTCCATTTCCCTGGCTCTCCACATTTACGTATTCCAGCTACACAACTTTAATGCTCCCAGCTCCTGCTCATATCTGCACGATGCCACACACCATCCCCTGCCCATCCCTTGCACATTAGGAAGCTCCCCACCAGCACTGCTGCTCCGATTCTCGCCTTCACCTCCCCACCCTGCTCTGAATTAAAACATACTGCTGCCCTCAAGTACATGGTACTTTGCTCACCATGAAATTGATTTAATTAATGTGAGTTAATTAAGTAGTTTGGGTCTCTAGCAATTCCTGAGACTTAGTATTAGCAAATAAGACAAGGAAAGTGACACAGTCTGCAGTGTTAATAAAATACGGCAGCAGCTTTTCCCTGTCAGCCTAACTTCTGTCGGGATACGAGTGCTGCCACCCCACAAGAAGCAATGACATGATACACCAATTTTGCTTTTAGCATTCTGGAAATTCTAACACTGAAAGTTGCCCATATCCTGCACAAACCAGCATCCTAGAAGTCTGCCTTAGTGAGAAGCATTTCTCGCAAGTTGAGGCTATGAAATGGTTTTGGAAATGAAGTGTTAAATTACAATCGGCATTTCCGAGATCTTTGCTAGCAGCAAAGTCTTGCTGAAGAGACATCAGCACAGGTATGTGCAGGAACAAATTTTAAGAGCATTTCCTATTCTGATTTAATAATAACACAACAATCAGAAGAGCCTCTATAGGACAAAAACGCAAGACAAAAGACTTGGGATTTTCTGGTGGCTTCTAAAGCAAAAATATCCTATTGTAGCAAGCAGTACGTGGCACAAAAATTGGGCTGGCAAACACCAGCATCCAACAGACCAGGCACTCCTCTCATGTGTGCCCTGGAGAGGCAGTCTTCCTCTGGGTCACCCGCAGAAGTAGCTCTTCTGCCTCATCCTTTGGAGGAGCCACACTCTGCACAACACTGTCCTCTCTCAGGCTGCTGGGGTCAGGGACTGTCCCTGTGCAAAGCGAAGGACAAAATCTATTGGTGTCACAGAGCTGTCCTCTACTAAACACCAATGTACATGTAAAGAGGAGGAGCTCCCCATCCTTTCTCACTCTTCTGCAAGAACAAGTATTTTCAAGTCCCTGCCTGACCAGCAAAAAAACTGCTTAAATCAATATGTAGCTGTGTTCACACACAGTGTTGCACTAAGGTTTTTTAATTTTTTTATCTCGATCCTGATAATTCCATTTCCTCTGTGCCTAGTACCAGTACCTTCCTCTCCTGCAGCCCATTCACTTCATCACTATTATAGCTGATATAGAGGCAACTTGGGTCAGTCAAGATGAACCAGGGTACCATGTCTGCTCCCTAGGGAGCAACACAAAAGTTGTTTCTAGTAGAAATGCTGATATAATCTTTCAGGTACAGTAAAGATGAAAGGCATAACAAGAAAACACTCAAAGGACATGAGGAAATGGAAGATTAGAGGATATTTCCCAGAGACAGGGAGGTAAATGAGTACTTCTTTTTCTATTTATATTTTGTTAGCCCATTTTACTCAGCTTATGAAACAATATTTGTCCATATTACGGTCCTTTTTATTACATAATTGATACTACATATGCTACATTATTCCTCAATTGCTCTAAGAAGATCTAAAAGATACTTATCAGCATTCCTCTTTTGCTCCTAACATTTTGTTTTGTGTTTAACCAGCCCTTCAGCTGATAAGTGGACAGAGTAAGTTCCCCATCGCTGCCCAAGTGATAATGCCATAGAAATAAGAATACACATGACAATAACCAAACCCAGTTATGCTTTCACTATTCAAATAATTATCAGTAAAGGGACAAGTACAGCCCTTTTTCTGCAAAGCCTGGATAAATGAGCTCTGTGTAGGAAATTCAGAAGAGACCTGAAGGGAAATAAATTCGGCAGTTAATCATTCATCTCAGAGTGCAGTGACTGCTGAGCAGCTCTGCTGCCCATTGTAAAGCCTCTAAGTTGTTACTACATCGTGTTAGACCCAGTAGTCTGTACAGCTCTAGTTTTGCTGGTCATGTCCCTGATTTGCACTGTTCAACTGAATTTTCCTTAGTCCAACCACACAGGGAAAGGCACCAAGGATTACTACACTATAGCACTTATGAATACCCTTTCTGTATTCTGATTTGTACCTCTTCCTCTTTTCTCTTTCCTCACAGCTAGCTGTATTCAACGCCTAGCAAGACATTTCCCTTCAGGATATTATCATGAACAAGAAAAGATTAGCTATGGAAACTGCGTGCATGATAAGAACACTATACAAGTGAATATTACCTCAGCAACATGAACTTAATTATTCTGATAACATTGGAAAGGTTATTTCTCCACTTTTGAAGAGACAAGCTCTTTATATTTTTAAAAGGTAAAACATAACCACAACCAGAAAGCTCTGGTCTGCTTCAGTACAGTATATAAAAGGTTTATGGATTTCATCAAAACTGATTAGTTTATTGTCTAGACCACAGATTATTTTTCATAAGATTTCTTGTCACATCTGTGAGCCCTTCTTGTAATGATGGATGATACTGGTACCTTAAAATCATCATTTTCTCTGTCAGCAGGGAAACCCACTGAACCTTGTCATATGGAATATCACCTCATCCCCTGTAGCCTTATAATATAAGGGCATAATCCATTCTCACAGGGGTACACAGGAGTCCAGGATTGAACCTACACATAACTAACGGATTGTTATTCAGGACAAGTTTTCCAATTTTGCTTGGATAAGCTGAAATTGCTACTGAAACATTGAACCAACCATGGGCTTCAACATTCAAATCAAAGCCAGTGATTTGGGCCCTTCTGAGGAATGGCGTTCCTAGAAACAGTGTCTGTCAGTGTTATTCTCTCACAAAATGAGAAGTATGGATCCTGTAAAGGTGTAAGTGTCAAGTAAAATCTATGTTTAGTTTGCAAAGAAGTGGAATTGTATACCTTCTGTAATTTCAGGCTAAATGTTAAAGCCTAGTATGCCATACAGTCAATTCTACGTATACAAATAAATCACAGTCGATATATTTATGGTCCTTAAAACACATTTTTCTGCAGTTATAGAGAGACAAGTAGTCCTACCATACATGAGGTGGAACAATCAACTATATGTAATCATTCTCTTCTGCAGTAGAATTAAAGACACTTATAGTAATGGACTAGGCAGAACCAGGAGTAAACCACTGCCAAAGGTGTCAACAATTTTCACCTTCACCGTTTATCACTTAGAGAAATCTGCTTGCTGCTTGTATATTCTTCTATATGATTCCAGAGGAAAAAAAAAAAAATATTGCTTCACATTTCATTTTAACAGTTAATTGCTGCACAAATACATAGCATAAAGAAAAGCACATTTTATAAAACTGAATGGTTCTGAAATATTCAATTGCCTCTTTATTTACATTTCTTATGCAGCAGATACATCTAAAAGACCTACTCTGAACCAACTCTTTCTAAAGGAAGGCAAAGTTAAATTTGCCTAGAGAGGGTCTGTACCAGCAGTTTAAACTCCTCATCACTTTGAAAGCAATAGAACTGATGTTTATTGCTGTGCCCTGACGAACTACAGCCCCGCCTCTGGATAACTAAAGATTATATGGCAGATGGATGCTTTAAGAGCCTTCCCTGGAGCTTCCCAGTGGATATCGTGTTGTCTGTTTAGATGATAAACTCCTGCAAAGGCCTGGACCAGTACTTTTCCTGTGTTTTGTGCAGTTTTACTATTTATTGTGTTTAAAATTATCATCACGATTAATCCATAGCTAAACCACCCTAAGGAAGTCAATGTCGCCTGGTCTGCAAGAGTGGAGCCTCAAATGTGGCAAAAATACCATTTTCTCCCTGTTATTTACAGTGCCTATTATGGTTCCTCAGGGAGCCATGTGTCCAGTGCCTAATTCATGGGTCATGCAGGGGAGATGAGCACGGACGTTATTGGACTGTGAATTAGGCCACCGCTACGTAACACCCCCAAAGCCTACAGGGTGACATTATATATGCATATATATATATACACCTCTGTGCTTCCCACAACATCTATCTGTGCCATCAGGTCCTAGTGAACCAGACAGTAAACCCTTGCCAACTTCCTGACCAAAATCACCTGCAGAATCAGCCAGAACATCACACTTCGCAATAGCAGCAAACATTCCTCAGTGTGCTGTTTGCATTCCAGTTATTGTCCCTCTTTGCGTACTTGTAGAAAAACTGGTCCCTTTGTATAATATTGTCATACAAACTGCAGCTCTTGCAATGGTAAAAAACAAGCTGGAATAATGTATCATGGATTATCAGATGACACCACATTAAGGTGATTTTCCCTGCCTACTTCTTTCACAATAATTGAATCAATAGTGATTTTTCCAATGGGAAAAACAAAACAAAACAAAACAAAATGAAACAAAATGAAAAATGAAAAATACATAGGTAATTTCTGGCAGAAAGACTAAATTTATTTTCAGTATGTCCATTGTCTATCTTGTTTTTCTACTTAATCTGATGGTATGAAAGGACATTTAATGACACAAAACCATGGTGCACACCAAGCCACATGTGCCTGTGGGCAGTGCACCAGCAAATTCCACAGTCATTGTTATAGAACTCTGGACAATAATTTATAACTAAGCCATTGGACTTACATATAAATTGGTGGATGATTTCTGTAAGGTGTATGGGATAGGCAAGTCTCACCTTTTGCTAAATGTATACAGTTCTTGTTCTTTGGTATTTACACTTAAGTAACATGACTTTCAAATAACTTAAACTGGAAAGTGGCAAACTATCTCCATCATCTAACTGGCTGGAGTAAATATCCCATCTGTAAAGCCTTCCTTGGGAAAGGAGCTTCCTTCACATTTGTGGTTAAAAGGATGTGGAAGCACAGAGAGAAACAAATCCAAAGGGGACAGACAATGGGAAAAAGACTTGCAAAGCAGATACATATAATATGTATTGTCCTATCTGTTAGGACAGTAAATTCCTGGCAAGGCCCATGCTGTTATCTTTTTCAGCGCTCTCTACAGCACTAAATCTTACTTCCCAGGTTTAGAATTATAACTGTGATAAAATATGCAGGCAAAAATCTCCTAAGAAATCCAGCATAACTTGCCCTGTTGGTGTAGAACACTACCGTTCCACATATCTCAAAATACAGCTTGAATTCTGAATTAATGTCACATAAGAAAATAAATGTCTAACTCTCACCCCTGATGTTCCACCCTATAAAACATTTACACATCTGATAGGTTTAACTCATGAATTACAGTAGCAGTTATTACAATCAATACTGAGTACCTGACAAATCTAAATAAGAAAGTCTCTACAACACTAAAAAGCCTTAACATCTCTATTTTAATCAATCAAAAAAAAAATAACCTCTGTTTTTCTGACTAGTAAAATCCAGTCACATTACATTATGGGTATATACACTTGCACAAAACAAATTTTCAAGTAAATAAGGGAGAATCACTCTCATGCTGCACTAAACTGTGAGTCATGAACACTTCCAGCAGTCCACATTCACTTGTTTTATCTATTTACCATAAATGAACTCATTTCAGCCCAGAACTTAAACAGATACTTAATATCCTGTAGGTTGTTCCAATACAACCAGAGAAACAACAATTTATTCTTTTTCATGTTTGAGTTCCACAAATTCATGTTCTAAAAAAGGATAATGAACTTCTGAACATTTTCAAATAAATGTAACTATATTTTCAGGTCTTCCTCAGAAGGAATATTCTATAAGTTTCAGACATGTCAAGCAAAATTTGATATTAAATTTTACCTTTAAATCTACTGGACAAGCAAAGAGTACTCAGGGTTGAGAATGTGCTCTTTTTCTCACTGAGCATGAATAGGTGAACGTAGAACCTTCTAAGGCTATCTCGTAATTCTCTAGCATCAGCTCTATATCCTTTGCCTTAAAATATGATGCTGAAACTGTTTTAAACAACAAGATGAGGATTCCCCAGCATCAGCCAGGAATGTCAGCTTGTCTCTGAGATGAAGGAAGTGTGTAGAATCAGCTGGGAGGAGAAAGGAAACAATCTAAGAAGTAGAAAAAATGCAGGGGCAGAGATGCCTAAGTACCTATTTATTACAGCCAGTGTAACGGTCCCCATAGGACCAGTTCAGTTGGCTTCAAAATTGGAACAGCTGGAACCCCTTGCTTTGTAGAGAGGTCCAGTTTAGTTCTTGACTGCTTCCCAAGAAGAGTGAGGTATATATCTGACTACTTGAGGTATGAGCATGGAGAGGTCCACTCCAAATAATTACTTAAAAAGAAGTATCAGACCTTCCAATCACATTCCAAATTACTTCATGGAGTGTGACAAAATCAAAAGAAAAGGAGAGGAAACAGATGTGTGACGTAAGATGTAGTCACAGGGAGAACTGTCAGGAAGCAAATGGGCACATTAAAAGCTTTGCCTTGTTGTTCTATTACTGTAATGATATTGTTCAATTCTTTTAACTAGCTTCATCTTTACTACAGTTCAAATGGAAGGGCCACCACTTAGTATTTACACCAAGCAAAGCTCAGAGATTTCTACAGAATCATCTTCATAAAAATGCACACACGAACACTTAAATAACTACAGCCTCTTGAAAGATATTCATTGAGAAATGCAAGTACCTGTTATCTCCAAGGGCAGGATCCTTGGGTTTAGCATCACTATCATAAACAAAACGCTCCTGGGAGATCACTATGACATTGTCCGCAGTTTGATTTCCCAAGATAGTGATAACAGGATAACCCATCTGTAGTGTCCACTGATCCATTACTTCCTGGATATTTACAGATTTTCCAACTCTTTTTAAAGCCTTCAAGAAAAAAAGAAAAGTTTCAATATGTTGAAGCAACACAACCATGCAACACGTAAAACTTTGGGGTTTGGTCCCAGAAGACCATAAGTAGTTTTATAGGTTTAAATAACCAGCACACATCCACACAGGCACATTTACACCTAGTGCACACATAGTAGATGTTTTAACCAACAGTTTCTGTACATTTTAAAAAGAAACATTGAGCAGTCTTGCCAGAGAGAGGAATGACAGTCAGAAAGTCATGTCTCACACATCATTTGCTGTAACATAAGATACAGCCTGCTTTACAGGGTTTTAGCAAGACCCACAGAAATACTAGGTGGTTGTTTCCAAAAGGTATTCTTGACCAACTAAGGTTAAAAAAGACACAGTGTTAGTTGATGTGGGGTACCTGCCACAAGGCATATTCAAAGGGTCTCATTTCTAAAAGCACAGAGCTGTTCTGTTCTGAAAGTGACTAGTTATTTCAAAATACTGTCCCTCATGTCCAAAGTGAGGCCATGTACACAAAAAAATTCCTAACTCCTTCATAAACTGTACCTGTCATAACACACAAAGATTACTGTGTCCATATTTGATACTGCATGTCAATAAAAATGCTGGTTTACAACTGGATTTTCATCTGAAACAAAAAGAGATACTATGACATCATGGCAGATGAGACTGGGTGTGAGGAGAATGACAGGCATCATTTGTTCTTGAGCAACGGAGATGTCCCTAGCTGACAAACAGTTCTAGATCACAGACTGAGCAACCTCTGGTGAATATAAGCAGAACCCAGCAAGAAGTCTTTGGAACTGAATCGGAAACTGTAATGCATTAGGAACATACCATCTGGCAACAAAACTTCTTACAAGGCAAACAGAATTATTAGCCTTAATGGATTTGAGCATACAGTACAGCTGTAGTGGTTATGGCCCAGAATGCAGTCTCACTTCTGTTCTGTTTTATTAATTGTGGTTTCTGCTCTCCTTTCAAGATTAAGATCACAACTCTGACCTCTCATTGTGCAGAACCATCCCAAAAGAAGACACCAGATGAAAAGCAGGAAGCAAGAAAGACTTCTGAAGTGGCATTCAACTTCTGATTAAGACATAGATTTAATAGCCTAACTGTTTAGTTAATGGTCCAAAGCTGCACCAGGGATTAGGAAGCATTTATGTACTGAGAGGATGGTCAAACACTGGAACAGGCTTCCTAGGGAGGTGGTCAATGCCCAAAGCCTATCATTGTTCAAGAGACATTTGGACAATGCCCTTAATAACATGCTTAGCTTTTGGTCAGCTCTGAAGTGGTCAGGCAGTTGGACTAGATGATCATTGTAGGTCTCTTCCAATTGAAATACTTCTATTCTATTCTATTCTATTCTATTCTATTCTATTCTATTCTATTCTATTCTATTCTATTCTATTCTATTCTATTCTGCTGTACTCTATTCTGTTCTGTTCTGTTCAGTTGCCCACACAGAGGTGACTAATGTAATTTGATCTTCATCTGCCACTCCAGAAGGCTACAGATTTCCCCACAGATCTTGTGTCAAATTGATTAGATCCACCTGAATATCTTAAACACCCTACTCCATCTAATCTGGCACTAGTTGCCTATATTTGAACAACTATCTCAAGTTCCTAGTCAACAGTCAGTGGCTCAGGCTCATTTTAAAATAATTGTGTAGTGACTAGTCAACTGAATTACTTTTAATGCTCTGCTGACTACACTGACTAGATTTCTGGCACTCCAATTGTTCCTGTTCACCTATGTCAAATGAGATGTCCTAAAATATTCAACACATCCTCACAGAACTGGTGGGCCTACAGTAGATGTAGGTAGAATAAATTAAGGTAAATGTTGTTAGATGTCTATGAACAGGAAACTGAATCCAGCCCTCATTGACAACAACTGGAGCTTGGGTACCTAGCTTATATTTATATAGCTGCTTGTCCAGACAAATACAGATGTCTTGATCTCCAGCTGAATCCAGTCTTTGGTGTCCAACTAGATTACCCTGTTTACACATGGCTTGAGTTGGTGCTTGTGCCCAAACTCTCTGACTGTACTCAACATTGGCAGGCACTCTGGCTTTATTCTAGAGTCTCCAGACTAGCTCTGTAGGTAAGAAAATCATGCATGTTTGGCTCCATGAAAATTAAAGTTTGCCCTTACAGATTCCTGGACCAGGCTCTAGAAACTCAAGCCAAGCTTGGGCATAGCAACCAAGCACATAGCAACTCTAAGTCTCTATAGCATGCCAAATATTACAGTAAATAGTTGTCTGTTTACACCAAACTTCAAAGCTTTAATAATTTTGTCCTTCACACAAATCATAACTCCGTATACAATCACAAACAAACCTAATGTAAATGCCAAAGCTCAGTACTTTCATATGCTTTCCAGTTTATGGGCCTCAGCATGCTGCCACTAAAGTCAATGATACTTGGTTCCATGAAGTATCTTTTACTGCACATCAGTGACATAGCAGAAGCAACGAAATATATTGTAACACAACAAAGAACAGAAATGCTGCAAAAAACATATTTTAATGTTGCCACTAGGTCAACTCATATGAAATTTCTTTGCATCAGTTTTTATATTTGCTCTGGGGTCTGAAGATCTCAGTATCCACTATTCACTCCTGCCCTCAACAAGAAAAATAGCACAGTAAGTTCCTCCTTCTCCCTCAGTGCAATAGATTAAAGCATTTTACCTTTGACAATGTGTTCCAGAGATCATTTCTGGCTGCATTGCCATACTTGTGAATGGTTAAATAGTCCTACAGAAATAAAATAAAAATACAAATCAGTATTACCATACACAAGCCAAATAGCTGGAGCTGTGAATCACTGCTATTGTAAGTTATATCACATTAATGTTTTAATTTGTCAGAAATCTAGAAATATACAATATGTTCATCCTAAGGGAGTAAATAAACAGTTTCTTAAGCTAGTTTACAACACAAAAATTGTTGGTAAAAATTTCATTCACAGCATACAATGCTCTTCCTTTTCTGTATAAGTCAACCTATAAGCTAAATATTTTGCATATACATTTAAAATATTTGTCTAATATCACAAGGGGATCCTCAGTAATCCTCAGCAATGAAAGAAGAAGCTGCTGGAACACAGTTCCCATTGCTATTTTAGGAGGTCACTCTGCACCTAGTGTCAAAAAGTTTCTCATCCAGATAATAGCCAGATTTGTTACAAAAGATTTAACTGAGCAATAGCCTACCTGAACTATAAACTCTTATCTAGGGAGATCCTGGTGCTTGACTTTGAAAGTCAAAATATATCACACTGAAGCTGTAACAGGTTATAACAAAGGCTCTTCAGGACAGGGAGCAGTGGAAGAGGGGTGACAGGAACCCAGCTCTGTGCTTGTGCACAGGTACCTACATGTCTGTTTGCATGACATACATGACTCAAGATCTTGGGGGTTATGAACTGAATGCTTTCATCTATTCAGCCACAGTTTCAATGACTGATGGTCTGTTCTTCTCCCATAGCAAACAGAAAGATAATGCCTGATAAGCTACCATCATATTAAATTAACTTCCCAAATTAATAGTTTAAGCATATGACCAGGCACAAAACACTTCCAATTTTCAACACGTCTGGAGAGACAACACTGTTAGTTTCACACCATCCTGTGTCCCTAGACAACAGCTCATTCAATTACAGAAGTGAAATTCAGCAGTGATTATTTGAATAACATACATTTCAAGGATTTTGATTGGAAGAATTAAGTGAAAAAAACACATCAGAGGTTGTAAATCAATGGGTTCTCCTGCCTTTGAATTTCTACCATCTTCACTTAACACAATGGTAGGAGACAAACCCTAATTTACAGCACAATGATAAAACTGGGACAAATTTGCTGACTCTGTTATCTGTACTTTGTGTGAAGTAGGATACTTTGGGAATAATTAGTATTTGGAAAGCAAATTTTCTGATACACAAATTGTAGCACCTGTGACAGATTTAGCTTTTGTCAGCCAGCTCATAGTACAACAAGCAGCAACTCCCATTTAATCACAGGCTAGGAAGTCTAAATGAGAACACTGACTCTGTAAATGCAGTGACGAGTCTTAACAATGTCATGAGACTAACTTGGAAAAAAATACATTTTATACAGGCTGCAGCTATTGCACACTGTACTTCCATTTTGTCTAAAAATACAGAATCATTTAAGGCACAGTGAAATATTAAATAGCTTTCAAAGCTAAAGAAGTTGAATTGCAAATTAAAAAGTTAAAATAGCAACAAACAAAAGAGGAACACGGTAAATAAATAACAAGAAATACACGTGTGCATTCTAAGTGGTACTAGAAAATGCTGCATGTATTTGTCCTTCAGAGAGTTGCTTCTGGAATTATTACACGGCAAAATAAAATCAGTGGAACACTTGAGGGTTTCCTCCATCCAGGCAATAATCCTGTTTACCAATCTACCATTAAATTTGACTTGCACATTTTGCATTCAGACAGATTGAAAAGATGAAAAGAGATTAAATCATTCTGCCATTAGTTTGTTTTGGTTGATTTTGTTGTCGTTGTTGTTGTTTGATGGGTTTTTGTTTCTTTTGTTTTGTTTTTCCTCCCACTACACAGATTGGAAGGTTTAGATGTGGCTCATCACTCATTTAAAAATCTATTATCCTCCAATCTAACATGTTTATCACACAAAGGAAATCAAAAGGAAACCTAACATTTATAATGAGATTAAAAAAATACAATGATAAACACAAAATACAAGTACAGTTCTGGTACCACACAACTTGATCATCCATTTTTTCATTATTTTGTGAAAGCTGCATTGAGACCATATACAAAGTATCACACGAGGAGTGTTACCAAATACATACTACACAAAAAGCAGCCCTAAGAGCAACAGAATGCATCTAAAATATGCTTCCAATAGTAAATCTACATTGCAATCCAAAATCTGAGTGCACTCTCTACTGGCACAAGAGCAAAAAGTTACTGTACCAGGTCCCATCAAACATCTTCATATAAGAGTATCCTGTTTTCAATAATAGCCAGCAGCAGATATCTAGAAAGAGTAAAAAACAGGACAAGCACACAGAGATGCTTCATCAGTATGTTCCCCCATCACCCAGCACTTCATGGCACATGGAATCCTGAGCAGATAAGTATCTTGTATTTAATAGTTATCTTCTGTGAATTTGGCCAGTTGCTTTCTGAATCCATAAAAATGTTTAGCATTTCCTCATCTTATAAAAAAAAGCATTTCCCACTTCAGTGATCTGTTGTGTGAAAATACCTGTTTCAAGCATCAGCCCATCTGCTGATTTCACCTGCTGCTGCCTAGTTCTGGCACCAGAAGACACTCTTCAATCCTTCACTCTCCCCAAGCCGCTCAATGCTTTTACACATCTATATCATACGTGTCCTTATACCAGAGCTTACTTTTATACTGAGACCACCACCAGACCAAACCACTCCCACCTATGCTGCAAAGTTCCATTTTGTTACCACAATCCAAGCTGTCAATTTCAAAGCTAGTTAGGTTTACCATGACCCAGTCCGAACTTTCATTACCAAACTAGTAGCCCCTCTTGAAGTATCTTTCATGGACAGGCACTCAACTTAAAAAGAAAGAGAAAAGGCTTATACATATCAGCATCAAATACATCCCAAAGATCTATACATACCTTGCTTGTCTGTTCTAAGGATGGAACAAGCAGGAATATAATCCATTTTTCCTCCTGGGGATGCATATCTAAGTCTTAACTAGCTTGCAAAAAGGTAGAAGACATCTTCTCATTCACTGTAATTCTCCAGGGCAGAAATATTAGCCACCCCTTCATCTTTACATTGAATAGAAAAGAACCAAAGCAAACAGGAGAAAGATGCAAGCCACAGAACAGAAAAGGAGGATGACACTGAAAACATAGCTGCCTGAAGCTCAGCTGCGCTCAGCACAGCTTCAAAGGAGGTAAAGTGACTTAAAGTCACTTTCTCATATGCCCAGAACCATCCAACTGCAAGGCTGCTTCCCATCATAAACTCCCAAGTCTATCACCTACAAAAGCTGTTCCATCAACTGGAGTACACTGGAGCACAAAGATATGCTTCAGCCACCTTCCTAACTTTCAGTTAGAACCCTACAGAATATGTGAGAAGAAAAGACGGCGTGAAAACCTCTTTAACAACCCTAGACTCAACATCACTTTTCTAACATTCCCCCCTTCTCCTTCACTGAAATGCTGCCTCTAAACTCTGTCATGGGGAAATTAGAGAGTACACAGATCCTAGTGGACTGTCACTCAATATGAAAACTAATCAAATACACACACAAAAATGATCAGTTGGTTTTACATTTTCAGCAAGCATCTACCTGTATTACTCTTCTTAACATCTTGGCATTAAAACATACAGCCACTCTTTGCTAAAAAGAATAATGGAATATGATCCCTTCACCTCTATCCATAAAAAAAAAATAATCAGACAACGTGGTTTTATGACATTTTAGTAATTTTTCAGACCAAATAATAACTAAAAAAAAAAATCCAGAATCTGTCACAGTGTCAAAACAAAGTCCAGTTAGTGCATAACCAAAATCAAATATCTTGCAAAAAATCCCAACAGATTTAGACTATAATGTAATGTTTTGTCAAACAGCAATCTTGATGCCTCAAAAAACAAAAAAAAGGGGGGCTCAATGCTTTTGAAATTATATATTTACTTGAATACCAAAGCAGATAGCTTGAACAGTAGTAGAAATAGGAGTACAGTGAAAAGTGATAAAGGATTTTTAAATATGTTTTTAGTAATACTGTACTGAGTAAGCTTGCAGGCCCTTTAATGTATTAGACTTTTTTAAGAAAAGGAGATTATTTAAAAGGAAATAGTCTTTTATCCCTTTGCAATCTTAGTTCTCTCAGTACTGCTAGAGATTGGACCACTTGGTTCTGAAAACAATGAATTATCCTACCATCGAAAAATGGTAACACAACTAATAAAAGGTAGTGACTAATAAACGTGAAGAGGTTAAACAAGTGCAAAGGGGGAATATGTCTGTAATCATGTATCTTGCTTTCAGAAGAGACCTCAGATTTATAACTGGGAGATGAAACCTCAATTATAGGACCAAACTCCTCTCAGTTTATCTGCATGAAGTTGATTTTTGGCTGAAGGAACAGCTCCTGACTTTTATGAGTGGTGCTAAGATCTGAAACTGATTAACATTGAATAACTTACTTTTTCTCCTAAAAATAACTGGGAAATTCCACTATATAACATGAGTGAGGAAAAAGCAACTAAATATTTTGGCATCAAATTCTTGTGGCTACATTCCTCTGAATGCCCTAATATCTCAGGGCTCAGGAAACAGCAGTCTTGTCTCTACCTCTCTCTTTTGTATTTCATTCCTATTCCTGGGTGCACATCCTCCTCCCTCCGGCTTTCTTCTTGTTGAGCAGTTTTATACAGGATTGCTGTATCTCACCAAAGATTTAGAGCTACTAATAAAAACATTTAGCTCAGGTGGATATCAGGCTCTAAGGCTTTGGCTATCACATCCAGCATGTTTGCTTTCCCTGAAATTTGTATACTTAACCTTAAGCCACCAGACACCACCCGACAGATGCTGACTCACGGACTATTAACATGCCACCTTTTTTCCCCCTTCACTCTGCTAACATCAAAGCTGCTATAGCATATTATCTTGACATTGCCTGACATTTAAATAAAGAAAGCCTGGGCAAGTGTCAGAGAGAGGAAGGTACTGCATGTGCTCGCAGTGGTGAGTGACAAGAGGGAGTGAGAACCAGTAGTAAATCACTATCCATAAGCTACAAAGAAGTGAAGATTCCTGTAAGAGTGGAAGACTACTGAATAGAAGAGCTAAAATAGCCAACTAGGTTTGCAGCATTTTTCAGCTGTACAACAGACTAACCCTTGAGACAGTGCCTTAAGGAAGAGAAGTGATCACCCTCCTGGCTAGGCAGTCAGACAATAAGGAGTAGGTAAATTCATCTTATTGGTCATTGTAAACACTATACAAGGCAAATTAGATGAGGGTTAACTCTATTTGTGTCAGAATTAATTTGTACCAGTGAGTCAAGCTGCAGAGCTATCTCCAAATTGAAAGAATAGCTGTGATCAATCACTTACCAAAGCACTACTGCAAAGCCAGCTAAGAAAAGCCTTGGAAACAGATTTTTTTGATGTCAGGTAAACCAAGCAACTTCTTTACCTTCTACATCAGTTTTACATACTACATCAGTTTTAATATTAATACTAAGACTACCCAAAACTTCTTCCAGGCAGTCTTGTCAGAAACTGCCAACCTACAGAATACAATAGAGTCAAGGAATATACTTTAACTTTCATGACTGAGTTCTACCAGAGCATCAAAAATGTTTATATTCTTCCTATACTTCAGTCTCCTATTGCACTAAAATATGTTACCCCAACAAAAATTAAGTTATTTGCTGGCCAACAAGCCCAAAATTAAACTAATTTTAAAAGCACATTTCAATCTAGGATAACAAAAACAGCACCAAAATCGTATTGAAACAGCAAGCATGTAAGCAGCATAAGGGCCATACCTGCAGTGTAGACTGTCCCCACCTAGTACTAAAATTATCACATCTCTTTTATATACAGACATAGCATCAAATACATTCCTGTATTTTTCTTGTACTACAGCTTGATGATACTTTGGTGGTACAGCCAAAGTACCTTCCACAACCTCTGCTCCTCCTTGTCCCCATCTCTTTGTTTGTGAGACTACTTTGCAAACTAGACATTAAAAATGGCCTGCATAGGAAGCAAATTTATCATTCTGCACCAAGGATGGCCTCCTTTCCTTGATCAGGTACAATAAAAAGGAATCCAAACTATTTCCATGGTACAAATGAAGTGGCGCTGGGTGGCCATGCATGCATGGGAAGAAGCAGCTGAAGGTGGCATTGAGGAAAATAGAAGGCTGGCTTCCAGTGCTATCAGTGCCATTTCCAACTATGTGACAAGTGTTATGTTAGAGACCAGACAGAAAGAAACACAGTGATTTCAGAAGACAGTTAAGAGAAAGATTATCAATGTATCCCATTTGAGGGAAACAAGAAGTTTATTTTGAAGTTCATTTCTCTAAAGGAGATACTCCAGTGTGCAACTAATACTTGATATTATCATTCCTCATCAATAAGCTGATTTTTACAGTGAATTAGTTAACTTTCATTAAATCTTACATATGAACACTGTAATTTGGAAATGAAGTAGACTAAACTCAGTGACTTCAAGTCACAATGAAAACACTATCATGAATTAAAGTACACGAAACTACAGTTAATTTCAGTTTTGAGTGTCCACATGGGGCTAAAATGAAGTTTAAGTAATCCAATGACAAGTCACACCTTTAGCTACATTGAATGAACTTTCGTGTGTCCATGTATAAACACAGCTTAAAACATGTTTATTTGGCATTCAAAACAAAATTCTGAATTAGGATTTTACACAACTTTAAAAAATCAAAGCATGTATCTCAAAAGGATAATCTTAATTTTCTTATTATTTCTAATAATTCTACACTTACCAGTAGAGCTACCTGCTGAATCTCTTCCAAATAGAAAGTTGTTGACTAAAACGGTTTTAAGTGATTAGTAATTCTATCTCTTCATTTTCTAAAAGTTTTGTCCCTGTAAGATGTCCAGGCGTGGTAGATAGGACTGTTTTTTTTTTTTTAAATTATTTTTTTAAACTTCCTAAAATCATTTTTGTCTTTTTCTTTAAATAATAACAACACAAAAGAATTATTTTATCTGTTCCACATAAAATTATACTTTCTAAACCGCTCATTTATCCAGACTGTATTTTTACCATTAGGTGCATTAAGCAATTAAAAATCTTTAAGAGCAAGTAACATGTTCGATGTTCCCAGTAATTTTGCCAAGGTAGCACAGTAAAGCTGTGTTTAAAATGTCCACTGTCAGGAACTCCTTGGTTAATTTCTGGATTCAAACTCACAAGTTGGCAAAAAGAAGTTTAAAAAAAAACTTGAGAGGTGTGCAGCATACTTCAGAGGCATCATGCAAGAATTCACTTCAGTTGTGTTTTGCCTTCTCTTTGGGCTAGTATCTCAGTCAATGCATAAAATCCAAGAGAAGCAAATCAGTGGAATCCCATAAATGTACACCAACTAAAATTTCAGGCCTTTATTTTCAAAAGGTATATGTAGATTTTTTTCACACAAGACAGTGATACAATGCTCGCAATCATCAGCAACTGGAAAATATCCACTGTCAACATGTCATATCTGCAATTAAATCATTATATTCAAGCAGCAAGCTATAACCACTAATCAGGAAGAGTGATACTGGAACCATATATGGAAATAAATCTTAATTTTCTCTACAGCAAATGATGCAGAATAGGCCACATAATTATAGTATTTTACTTCATCCTTTTTCCTTTGTAATTCATAATATTCCCATATGCTCTAACAATAATCAGATCAGCAGAACCGACATTTCTGGCATTATATAGGACAAGGGGATTTTTAGCATTGATTTCAGCGGGAGAAGAATTAGGGCAATGTTGAGAGTACCTCATCCACGGTGTTGAAAGTGTAACATTCATTTAGAGGATATGATAGGATCTGCATCCTGTCCTAAACAGTGTGCAATCCAAGCTGAGACACAAGAGGAACTTGTAAGAGAAAGGAGGCAAGAGTCATCATTAAGTCAATGGGACTGTTTCCTTCACTTTTACGTGCTTCTTGTTGATAAGAGTACCGCAAATCAGAAGTAACCCAACTGAAATCAATATGATCCTGTCATTTTCATTCCAACACAATAAAGAATCAAACCTCAAACCACTGCAAGAAATGCAGTTTTGCAATTAACATGTTTTCTGCATTGCAACTCAGCAAATCCAGTGCAAATGGGGCATCTAAGTAAAATAGATTCAAAATTTGTACTCAGGCAAAATTCCGGCTACTTTAAAATATTTCTTGCTTTGCTGGGAATCCTTACTAAAAGATCACAATTATTAAATAGAGATGTTGTAAAATTCAGCTTCACCTATTAGCTATTAACACGAAGAGGAAGAAGGTTTCATTTTGGAACACAGCAACAGCACTTGCAGTGTGGAGGCAAAACAGATTGCATACAAAGTCTAAAGGGAACAGTTAGACGGTTTGCAGAGTTATTGCCTAGCAGAGTCTGATGCTATCTGCTGTACAGTGAGGCACCTGCTAGTATATTAAGTTTGGCTTTAAAGAAAAATGTATTTGATGTATTATTTGGTAGTGGTACTAAACTACTGAGCTAAGAAGAAATCTTACAGAAATAAAGTACTCTTTGAAACTGAACTGCATATATTTGACTGAATTTGTACATCCATTTTAGTTTCGCCTTGCTTGCTTGTATTATACATGTGAATCTAAAAACAGATATTGCTCTCACTACATATATATATATATTTTAATGCATGCAAAAAATGATGGAATGTTTTCCAGAGATATTTGGATGGCACCTGCTAATTGTGACAGGTTGGTTGCTCACTCCTCTGCATTAACTTGAACTATGCCCAGGGATTGCTAATCAGGCTAAAAATCTCTGATGTACTTTTCTGCAATATTTTTTTCTAGAGAAACCCCAGAACTAGAATTAAATTAATGTTACTTATTATGAAAAGTCATCATAATTCACTTGAGAAAACTTATCCTAAGTATGATTTGCATGTCACTGTATCTAGATCATAATGACCTGTGATATTTGTACAGTAACAATGGATAACAGATAGGAAAGCAGTAACAGCAAAGCTTCAACTTTGCTATTAATAGTAAGTTATTTGTTACTTGTATGAACTGAGCAAATGTTTCTTTATGGTGCAAAAGACCATTATACAATACAGTCACTGAAGCTGCATTTAATTTTGCAAAATGAAGACACTTTAAAAGTAATTAGCATTTACATCTGGCTGTATGTTACTGTGTCTACCTAGCTACATTAAATGAACCTTAAATGTATGTAAAGAAAGCAAGATGAAGGGGAAAGGCAAGGGGAAGGGGGAGCAGGAGAAGAAGGAGAAGGAGAGAAGGAGAAGGAGGAAGGAGAAGGAGAAGGAGAAGAAGGAGAAGAAGGAGAAGGAGAAGGAGAAGGAGAAGGAGAAGGAGAAGGAGAAGGAGAAGGAGAAGGAGAAGGAGAAGGAGAAGGAGAAGGAGAAGGAGAAGGAGAAGGAGAAGGAGAAGGAGAAGGAGAAGGAGAAGGAGAAGAAAATTTTTACTATGGTCTGTTTTATCCTCTAGGGATTCACATTTTTTCTCAATATCCTCCACTGGGCTGAACAGAAGTAGATTTACTTAATTTCCAATGTGTAATAAGTGTTAACTATGAGTTCAATCCAGCAGTCTTTGTGCTGGAAATATCCCCACTGACTTCTAAAGAGCTAATGGAAATTTTGATTGCACAAGAACAGCAGAATTGCACATAAAATGTATACTTCCAGAGCCCTGTAAAGTCCATTGTGCTGCCTCATAGCAACAGAGGCGGGGTTGCCACTGAGCTTGTATCAGGAAAACAGTATAATTTTATTCCAAAAGAAAACATTTTCTTAAATAGCCGCTCAGCCTGCTGACGTTATCTGAGAATTCATACCTATCATTCTTTCTCTTAATAATTCCTATAATAAAAATGAAGGAGAAAATAGTCATAACTAAATTTCACATGAAATAAGAGCTCACTGCAAAACACCAAGTGAATGAGTATGTGGTACCTGTAATATGACTGATTGTAACACTGTCATAACCCGCAATCCTGTTCTGAGGAAACACGTTAAGTAAATCGTGTGTATACTAATTTATTTTCTCTTTGTAAGAAGCTTTATCAATAGAGCAATAAAGCAACATTTTACTCTAGCTGAAGAACAGCATGACTTCCCCCTAACTAAAGTGACACCAACCGTAACCTTGCTCTGAACGTGGGCACGGGAGACATCATTGGCTATTAAGCTTCAGCAGCACCTGCCATTCCATTATCACTCTTTATAACTCACCCTGCTGGGACCTCCAATGTGGCCAAAATGTAACTGTTTGACTGAAATAATATCTTCAAAAAGTCCACCTCAGACTGAATTTCAGTCAACACCAGAAAAAAAAAAAAAGTATGGAAAAATATCATCTTTTACTTTTTCTTCACACTCTCTTCTTTGAAAAGCTCTGCTGTCCCCACACACTGGAGCAGAAGTCTAACGGTCAGAAGGAAGAGGATCTTGTTTCAGGAACATGCTTCTTCCTAGCACTGATCAACTTTAGGTGACCGTGCAGACAGAGACTCCCTCTCTCTCTCTGTACCAACAGCTCATGGCTGCTTAAGCTTGGTGGGATGTGAAGGCCCTGAAGCAGAAAGGCAAAAGCCCAGCTCTCCCTCCACTTGGCAATCCCAAACACACAGGGGAGAAAACTGTCTGATCCAAATGCTCCGAGGACAAAAAGCAGAGCAGAAAGGAGGGAAAGGAGTTAATATAACCAAACAGGAATATTCTGTTAATGCAACATTGAGGAAAACAGGTCTCTCTGCACAGTGTGTTATATCAGGCAAAAACCACCAGCAGACATGACAGGTGGCTGCTGTAATTGTGGGTGCATCAAGTGCAGCTCTGTGGCCTGATTTGTAGCAGACCTGGACTCTGTGACTGAACCTGACGTGAAGTCTATTCTGAATACCTGAAATAGTTTATAATGCTAAATACTTTGACTGAATACTTCCTGTGTTTCAAAACAGATATCAAAATTTCATGGATCATTTTTATTTTCACCACATTGTGCCCATTTCTCCCCAAATGTGCAGCCACACCACTCTCACTGATTTATTTCTTTATAGCAATGTTAATTGTATGATTGACATTTTTGGACACCCATCTTGGTGCCCCTTGAGACTGAGCTGCAGCCACGCTGAGTGCTCACAGCCGATGATGAAGCCAGTGGAAGCCGTGCTTTAAACACAAATTCTTCCAATCTGTAAGTGCTATAAGACACATGGGAGAGAAAAGTGTTGCACTGGGTGTCTCATATTGCATAATCCAGACTTGTGTAATTTTTAACTTAAATTCTGTGGGACTAGATCTCCATTTATAAAATGAGGCTAGCACCACCGCTTCCCTTCCTATGAGGTGTATGACTTCTGTTCACTGTTGGTGATGTACTTTCTGAACTGAAGCAGAAATTGTCCTACGTAGAAAACATTGGGCAACTGCGTAATTAAAAATCCTGGTTAAGGTACGTACAAAATGGAAAAAGAATGCAAACATAAAATTAGAATTTTTCAATAACTGTACATTTGAATTATGCATCTTTAATCACATTTTTTTCTTCAAAAAGAAGCATTTTGCTATACACACAGTATACTCAAATCCTCATGGACATAGAGGAAGGACTTCCACTTTTGGTAGTGATATCTGAGTCTGGCCCTTACTATGCTGTACATCTTTACCACTTTCAAAGGGAAAAACATACTCTGTCACTGCAAATTACAGAAGTTTCTTATGTAAACTTCTACTGAACTACTTAAGTCATGGTGGAAAAAACTACAGAAAAAGTCCATAACACCAAATTCATTTAACAAATGTAAACCTAAAATCCAGAGTCACGTAAACTACAAGCATGAGAAATGCTGAGGGGCCAGAAAAGGTGAAAGATGTTATCACTCTCGTATGACGTATTGTGACGTCAGCTCCTATGAGATTTCCTATGACTTCCTATATCCTATTTTTAACATGCTCAAGTTATCTTGTCGACAACTGTCAGTAGAAGTGAGATAGTTTAAAAAATAAAGGGATTTGTAGCAAGTAACTTAAAGCCAGGTCATAGCCGGTATGCCTACTTTGATGTTCACCAAGGTCATACACTCTGTGGTCTTCTAAACCACAGGAGAAAAGTACTTCACTCAACATCTATTGGATACACCAGTGAGGTGAGATGCAACACCAGAGGCACTCCAGCTGTGAAGATGTTCCTGCCTGGTGGCAAAAGTTACATCCTCCCACTGAGCAGAGGAAGACTCTAAGTAGCTCCATGTGTATTCTTGATGCAGGTACAGCATCACAGCTCATTGCTTCACTGAATCTGATCCTATGGCACCTGATTTTTTTTGTTTTTAACAAAAAATCTATTAAGAAGTCTCTACTGATGTCTCATTTTAAAAAAAACATACAGCTAACTGTTGTGAATTGAGAAGAAACATATAACAAATAGGCATGATAAAATGATGACACTGAAACCTATTTAATACACTATGTAAAAAATTGATTAGAAAATAATACTGTGAAAATTAATGAATATTTTTCCTGCACTACTAAATTCTGGGACAGAAGTGGCAAACTGTATGGAAACTGGCACATTATAATTTTATTTTACAACTAGAAAGTTTCTGATAGTTTCACATTTACTGCCACAATTCAAACAGAACACAGACGCACACAGGTGTCTAAAGAGCAGGAAATACTAAGCAGTGTGGCTAAAAGGAAGTCTAACTAGCCAGCTTTATGATAGTAAAAAGTGATTGAAATCTGAACCTTGCTGTATTTAACAACCTGCACAACACACTTCCCCAGACAGTTCCTCTGAAAGGTTGACCAATTTGTTTCAATACAGTGGCCACCCAACAGCACCAAAACGACAACTTATATCCAAAGCACTGTATGGAAATTCTTCTTCCAAATGTACAATGTGAAGCCTAAAGTACAAAAGCAGCTAATTTATCACAGAAGCAGAGATTCCTACAGTAACTAATTCAAGCTGCTGATGATGCACTAAATCAGAGTGAGTGATGAGCACATACATAGCAGCAAGTGAAGTTCAAAAGGATACAGATCTATGTGATCAATGAGCTGCCACATGGCAAATGAAATGCACTGTTGACAAACGTACAGTAATAGAGAGGAGGCTCCGAAATAATCAAACCAAATATAAGAAAAACTTAAATAAACCAGTGCAGAAATGTCTCATTACAGAGTTGGAGCTACCTCTTTACACACATCCAAGTACCAAACCTTCGAATCACTGGGCTTTCTCTCTGTAGTTAATATGAAAAAATTACGCCTTGCAATAAAGAAGTAAAACCTTCCAGGAAATGTAATACAGTGATACCAGTCATGTGAGCAACCACTTATTTCAAGCACACAGATTAGGAACAACAGCCTACAGATGAAAATCTCACACAAATCAAATATTATATTGCATATTACTGCACTGAGTGATGACTGAATGACACGGCCAACTTACATCTTCTTCCTCTACCAATCTATGCAGTTCAGAAACATAATCAGAGCAAGTGGTGCTGACCAAGCCTCTTCATACTGTAATCATTGTCCTAGCTGATTAATGGCTTTTTGACTGAAAAGCAACATCACTTTGTAAGAAGAGTACTGGCATTCAGCATTGTGCACCTCTTGAATTTCCCTAGAGAATAAGAAATGCTGCACATCATGAAAGATAGGACTTCTAAAAAGAAAGAAATCACCTACTGTGATGAGATTTTATTATACATTTTCTACAAAATTTATAGCTGGGACTTTCTTCTATGCAAGTGTTACCAGCTGTGGCTATTACTGTCATTAAATTATTCATTACAGCTAATATAAATATGTTGTCTTTCAGTTTTGTCTATGGAGTGCTATGTGAAAATGGTGAGAGTTCTGTCTTTGTTACTAAGTCTTCTATTTGAAAATGTCACATGATTCAAGGCATCACATGTCTTTAAAGGGCTTCCAGAATATTGTAGCTTCTCTAGGAAGCCTCTTGGCTGTAGTTTTATCATGGAACTTCCGCACTACAATCCAATGGTCTTTCACAGTATATTTACTGTAATAGGAACAGGCTCGTTATTCTCAAGAGATATTAATCTCTCCAAACCCATTTACACTATAAAACTGTGCATTTCTCCTACAATTTTACTTCCCTGTAGACTCCTCAATAGAACAGTTCGCTGAACTTTGGGGATCATGGGGATCTTCGTACATTTGCTTCTGCTCATAGTCAATGTTGCAAAACATCCAAAAAAAGCCTCACTCTCCATCAGCAACTTTTTTCTTCTCCTTTTTAACACATTTGATTGTTTTATTTGACATGTATTTTTCTCCCCTAGGCTATCTGGATCTGTTCTTCAAAAAATTCCCTGTCAGGTGATAGCATGTAATTAGATTAAGAAAAAAAAAAAAAAAAGGATAATGAACAAAAAAGGTAGCTATCTCATTTGCTTCTTGTTCTAAACCTTATATTTTCCTCTCCATAACCCAAACGCCAGCATATTTGTTGTAGCATCTCTTATATAAAAGCTTTAATTCTGTAACTCTTATTTAGATCATGAATCATACCTTGATTTTAACGAAACCACAAACACTCCATGCAAACACAAATAAAGGGCTACTCATTTTGGCTTATGCTAGTGTAATAAGACTATAGGAATACTCTTTTTTTATAATCTGTGAAACACTTAAGGACATACCAAATACGCTGAAAAGAACTGAAATAATACTAATAGTATTAACACTGATGTGCTCCATGTACTGAAGTCTAATGAAAAACAAAGCAAATCAGATAAAGTGAAGGTCCTTCAGAACCCAGTTACTCAGCAAGCCATTACAATAAGCCAGGAGGAATGAACCATCAAGTGCACTTTCAGAGTATTCATTATTTGAAGAGATCTATAAATAGCAGTAAGACTTGATTTCGCAGCTATGCTTGAGAAAGGCCATTTCGATGAACAGTAGAATTCCATGATAAAATTGGATTCAAGGCAACATAATGATAAACCCCAAGTAATGATACCAGGGCTAAAGAGCTAAAAAGCTTAAATCAATGCATGACAGAAGGGGCAAATTAGTCCTCCCGTTCCCCTACCATTAGCAAAGCTAGGCTCCCAAATCTACAGTGCAGGAACACTACTTTGTTAGATCCACAAAACACAAAGAATTAAATGATTGACAGACATTTCCAATTGTATAACTATGAACAATCTTATGAACTTTATGTTTTATTTTGTTCAACTTGGAGACATACACATGGAAAATCTCTATCTGGATTTCAAACAGTTTTTATAAAGGAAGTTAGAATGTCACCTTCCTACTGAACTGATGCCAAGACTTTCACTAGCCAGATTTTCACAGCTAGATTTTTCATAACTTTCATTATCAAACAGAAGAGTTTCTATTTAGAGCAGAACCAGTGAAAAGCAGAAATAATAGGAAACCACTCAAATAAAAAAACAAAGCTCCATTACAACTTTATGCTAATTATGATTATTTAATCCCTGTATAGCCTTTTTCTTTGATCTGAACTTTTTTCTAAATTTAGTTCAGGACAACTAGCACACTGTTATTTCTTGGGCAAATGTAGAAGAAAACAGAAATATGTGGATTGAGATATACATATTAAAAATTTCTAAAACCCTGAGTGAAATGGGAAAAACTGCTGTTGAATTTCCATATGAATTGATCTGTGCAGGCAAAAGTTTCTGGCTGGAACATGGAATGTGCTGGATTAAGGACAGAAGTCTTATTGGCTTGAATGAGATGAGGGTTTTATCCTTGACATATACAAGATTTTACGAAGAAAAATTTTGATTTCAAGATTTCTTATTTGGATAAGAAGATTATCTAACTGATCTGACCTGGTCCTGATCCTGGTCCTGTAAATAAGTTGTGCTGAAAACCTGAACATCCTGTAAACTCTCCAAAAAGCAGTATTTCCCCAGCAGGTTTCCTTTCATTGCCTATTGTATGCAACACACCTCTCTGACATAATCAATGCATTTATTTAACTTTTGTTTTATATTTTATCTCCTAATTTATTTTGGTTAGAGGTAGAATTATTCTGTTAAAAAATGACCTGATCCTAGACATGGTTTATTTAAATTTCAAAATGAAAAGCTTACTAAGAACAGATAAGATTGATTGCTCTTTCCATCTTAGCATAATTGTATTTCAGGTGAACATCAATTTACTTTAAAGGACACTTCTAAGTAGCAGGCTGCATCATACATAATTCATCAATCACAGCTGCCTGTAACATGATTTACTCAAGCAGATTTCAGTGGAATAGAGGGAGTTGCATTGTTTTTTATGCTTTGGCTTGTTTGTTTTTAAATAGTTTACGAAACACTCATTTGTGCTGAATTATTGCTGAAAAGAGTTCATCCTTGGTAATCAGCATGCTGAATTTCTTTTTCTTTGTACAGAAATGTTACCTCTTAAAATTTATTTTAAAAGGCAGAGTGAGTTTTCAAAACATTATTAAGGCAGAGAGCGCTCCATACTTATCAAAGGTAAGAGTAAAGCTCAAGGATTTTGCTCTGGGGGAAGGGAAGGCAAAAACACATATCTGAAAAGCATTACTAGTTTTAGGGCTATGTATTTTCTAGCTGGCTTTACATTGTTTTTATTATTTGTTATACCAGCATGCAAATGTAATTGAAGAGATGTTGCTCTTTCCTCAGCTAGCCCTTCACACGGTTGTCACACGGATAAAATCGCTTTTATGCAGCAATCTACACAAAATGGACAGAAAACCATGTGCCACTTAAAGTGCAATCGCTTGATACACAAAGAAATACAGGTGAAACTGGGGGCACCGCAATGTGTGTTACATTGCTCAGCATCTTGCATTAAATTCAGCTTCAGGGACATGTTGATGCCTCAGATGGTCCTGAAGTAAAGCAGCATTTCCACAAGTAGATGCAAATATAGTTTAAAAAGTAAAAAAAGAGTGAGAGAAACTGCTAGAAATGCACACCTACACAAAGATGGAAATGCTTTTACTTACTTGTAAGCCCATTTGAAACACAGAGTGACCCATAAAGTTAGCCAACATTCGAATTAGAGCTGCACCCTGTGGGAAATAATAAAGGAAAAAAAAAGATGTTAATATTTTTGCATGTCAGTATTACACAATCATAACAATCTGAAGTAGTCATTTCCATCCAATGCTGTCCATCTTGGAAACCTATTTGTGCTGGGATGAAAGAGAGTTAGTGTAGATAATGCAGATGCTTACAAGGAAAAGTGAGGGAGTAGACTGTTATTGTTAATATCTTGCTCCACATAATGAATAAGGTGCAGGTCAATAAACACACTCTCTCCACTGTTGGAGCACAGATGTGTCAGCTCCACAGCTGGTTGTTCCCAGCCCTTCTGTGCACTCACCAGAACTGGACAGTTTTAAAGGAGGGCAAAAAAGAATGTTTGTGCTAAATTCTACCATAGTGATTATTCACAATATTTACTTTCATCATCTAGTGATACTACTTTCCTTTGTAGGAAACATTATTTATCCACTAAGTAACTTGGGTGGGGCAACCCAGAACATCTGTAGCAGAACCAAAAATATATAAAAGAGATCAATCAAAATCCTTAATTACATTCTTCCGCTCATCACACATCACTTTTCCTACTCACTTATTATTATTCCAGGGTCCCCTGGTTTCTTTCTCACAGTTTAAATTTCACGTAGTAGCAACAGGCATATATTTACCTAGGCACCTGAACTCTACTGGTTTCTTTGAGAAGTAAGCAAGAAAATACATTCAGATGATCTTGCCCACAGAGTCTTTTTCAGTCCAGAGACCAAGAACTGTCAGATACACATAAAAAAATAATTATAAAATTCCTCTCACAGGTAACATTTAGCCACAGTGGATGGAACTATGGATGGCCCCTACATACCAAACAAAATAAAAAAGCAATAATAGACTGAATAGGAGATCCAAAGCACAAAGGCAGGACTACTCTCTCAGGATCCATCTGATTTCACAGCTACTTTAGAAGTACTTCCTACCAATTATTTCCTTCAGGAAATCCAGAAGTCCTACTTACAGCTTCCAGAACAATGTACTTGTCCCAGCTCTGCCACCTTCCCCACACTGGGAAGACAAACACCTTCTTGACTTACTTGCTGATGGAAAGTATAGGAGAGGAGAGGAGAGTGAAGGAAAGGGATTCCAAAGAAAAAGCAGAAAACAGAAAACCAGAGAATTCTGAAAGGAAAAAAAAAAAAAAAAACTGTCTTGGACAGAAAGAAGGAGAAATGGAGCAAATACAGCCCTTGGTGTGTGAGGGAAAGAAATGGGAAGAAGACAGGAAACAACTTAATTCAGTCTTTCTTGCATGGAACAGAGAACAGCAATACATTTGTAAGAAGAGCAGAAGCAACCAATATATTCCCAGCTCTGGGAAGGAAAGGGAAAGTCAGCAAATCCTGGCACCCTGGAGGTGAAGAGAAATGGGGTTGCAGGATCAAAAAGCAAGAGGTATGCAGAATAACTGGCGTAAGGAAGAGGGGCTTACTGAAAAGAGGAGCTCAGAGGATGACCCTAACCAGAGGATTCTGGGAGACAAAGAAGGTATGTGCAGTAAGTTCAGTCACAGAAGCACTGGAACATACGGCGTTGAGGTCATCTGAATGGCCCAACATGCTAGTGTTTCCACTGCCTATTCACTAGACATTCAGTGAACTACATGAGATGTCCAGAAGACCTACATTTCCATACCTCCTGAAAGGTTCTCTGACTCAGACCTAAATCTACAGAAAATCCTAAATCACAACAAATCTGTCCCACTGCAGAGGATGCTCTTTGGAAACTGTCAGTATCGTTCCCTGAACACCCTGACATGCAACTGATCTGCTCTTCACTTCACTCTTGGGCCACTTCTGCTCTGCCAATATTTGTCCAACCAAGGAATGATATATGGAGTCTTGATAAGTGAACCTGTCTCTCTTACAGGGCAGAATGACCATTTATTGATGATATAAGTGCTTTCCTCTAGGCAGTGGATGACTCAGTACCTTGTCAAGAGGTAAAACACATTGGTTTAGGAGGTCTAGTGGAAAGCCATTCTTTCCTACTCAAAAAAATGTACCTATGTTCCTGCCAGTGCAAAATCTGACTCACCTTAAGCCATTGTACCCCATCTTAATAAAAGTCTATTCAGATTAATAGACTGGATATTCAGTCAATGATTAATGGCACTACATGGCTCTGGTGAAGCACTTTTCATTAGCAAATCCCATGAGTGTTTTGTAAGACAATGATATCAGTATCCTGTAAATTAAAGGGAAACATCATAATGAAATAATTTGCCAAAGATCATCCAGCATGCCTCTCATATAATGTACGACACAGTCAAAGCTTCCTCAGCCTCAGCACTGCTGTAGGAAAGGAAGGCAGAACATATCAGCTACTCCATGGAAATTAACTGCACACACAGTCCTCTTCTGCAAAGTGCTCTTGGGAAAAAGCATGCTCATGGGCAATTATCCCATATTGGCTGAAGTGCTGTCAGTTTATGCTCTTTCTTTCCATGAAGAAACTTATTTGCACAATCACTCCAAAGTAAAGACTATCCATTATTAAAATTAGGAGCAAAACTCCATTATATGTGAGCTGAACTTGTCTTTGAAATCTACAAAATGCAGAGCCACAGCTAAAGCATTGAGTCTATTTCTGTCCATGCTAACATAAAATAAAGTGATTGGAACCCTGATCTCAGGTGAAATGAAACTGATTTTTAAAGACTCACTCTCCTATGTTTTGATCCTGTGGTATCACTAGAGGTCACACTTACTGTAAGTTAATTTAATTATCTGACTTATTGAACAATTCAATTTTATTATATCTGAATTCTTAAACTAAATGTTTCACTTGCAACTTGCATCCTGTAATCATTTCTTATAAGCAAGAAAGTAACACAGAATTTTTTTAACAGGAAAAAAAAAAGTGAGTCTTAAGTATGAACTCATTAAAATGTGACTACTGCATTCTACACAGTACTGTTATACAGGCTGGGATACATCTGACTAAATGCAGGTATCTATAGCATCTGTGTCTACAATTAGTTTAGTTGCCTAGATTTCCTTGGACAGCACCAGTCACTTTTGTGTGAACGTTATCTCATCTTAAAGTAGACTTCCAAATAGATCAGATGAATTGTACCCTAAAAGCACCCATCTCTTGTAATTCACGCCTAAAGGAGCCTTGGGTGACTAGCTCATATGCACATATCTGCACTGCAGACATCTAAAGTGAGGTGAGATCAATTCAACTGCATCATCCAAAAAGGTCATACAGAGACTGATTCCCCACTCTGTTACAAAAGTTTTTTACTAGTTAGTAGTTCCCAAGGATTTCTGAATTGTGGAGATATAAAACTGGTGTGACACCATCTTTTTCTACATATACAGTCATATAACAGATATCATATCTTGGTTTATTCAACATTGTCCTACCTTCATGTAAGAAAACAAGCAAAGGCAGGTCTTCAAGAGAAGGCCCTAAAAAGAGGGCAGTATGCTTGCTAGCTGAAGGTGGGGGTTTCGCACCAAGCAAACAGCAAAGAAAAGCACTTAAAATAACAAACTGGTGAAGCAGTTGCAGTAAAGGGAACAATGTAAAGATCAGTAAACAAGCAGATAGGATTATGCAGGAGCTAGAAGGCAAGGGGCCATGTGTGAAGAGATACAAATGAGCCGTAAACTCATTCAGCATTATTCTTCTAAGGACCAAAACCTATGTCAGTATTCTAAAAAATACTTATGAGAGAAAAATGCTACCAACAAAAACCAGAAACCATGAACTACAGCTGACTGTTGTGAGGGTGAAATTATCATTTTGTAAATGCATTGGGGTGGGGGAAGGAAAAGAGAGCATAGAAGGCTGACCCATACAAAGCAGAACTCTTCCATCCTTCACTTCCACCAAATCTTATAATTCTTTCCTAGAATATTAACTTTTTTTGTTCTGTTTTTGTGTGTTTTGTTGATATTGTTTTAACCATAGGACTGAGATTCACCTGACTGAATGCAGATACCTCTATTGTAGCTATCTGATGCTTTCTCAGTTTTATACAGCTGAGCCAGCTGCTTGACTCCCTTTAAAGGCAACAGAGAGAGAAGTAAGCACTTCAGCTCATCATGATTCATCTCATCCAAAGACATGCTTTTAAAATAGGACAGATTAATTTCACCTTAAAAGTGCCTATTTATCTTCACTGATGATGCAAGGAGGTTAGAGGGCTAGACGTTGCAGGAGTCTATACAGTGAACATCCCAAATGAGATGACACGAATTCCTCAACTTATTCTGCAACTTACAGAGCAACCTTAGTAAATGTGAAAGCGTAAACAGTGCAAAAACACCTCCCTCAGTCTGTGAAGTCTGAGACAGCATCTGCAAGGCTCACCTATCCATTTATCTATTGTAAAGCCAAATATCAGTAATAATAATCACACAGACCTCATTTCTTAACTGAATTTCCACCTTGCCATCCTTGCTTAGGAATGAAAGCTGTTTGTTTTGATTTCATTTAGAGCAATCCCTTTTGTGACATACAAACTAAAACCAGGCAGTATCTTGGTAGGTAGAACACCAACATGGTACCCAAGACCTAAGGGTGGAGTGAGGTACTGAGAAGAGGAGCATTGGACTACCATCAAAAATTACATAATTGAATTTATTAAAAAAAAAAAATAGTATGTTAATTTTCAAAGAAACCTCCACCATTTATCTTTGTTTTTATTCTCTTATTAAAAAAAAAAAAAAAATACAGGTGATTTATTAACATTCTTCTGTTGTGCACCAGCCAGTTCAAAATCAGTCTTGATTTACATGTAATGGCATCGCTTCTTTTTCAAATACAATGGGACACAGATAGGAGGTCTATTTTTCTGTATACTCATACCCTTGCAATTCAAGATTAGGCTTACCTTCTCTCTAGCTAAGGGAAATGTGTTACCCTGTCCTCTACCTCAGTTACACTAGATTTTATTCATATTATTGTTAAAAGAGTTATTAGCAATAATAACTTCTTATAATCACCTTCATCTTCTATGACTAAAACAAGGCTCAGACCACATGCAGGCACTCACAAAGGTACCGTTTTTTCCTAAAGAGCTCCTCGTTTAGGATGACAATCAATACACAAAGTTTGAAGGCTACTAATATATACCTGACATATACTAGTATTCTTTAATGAATCTGTCACATTACACATACATTAAATAGCTCCCTCATTAAACTACTTACTCTGAGCCACAAGTAAGGTGCCTTGTCAAAATCTTTTGTAAATTCAGTGTCTACTGACTTCCTCCAAGAATTCTAGCTGGTTAGTCAGACAGTATCTCCCTTTGCAGCAGCTACGTCCAGGCAAGACCAACATATTTACCCATGTGCTCAGTTACCTCACTCTTTACATATTGGAGTCTCCACTTTGCTAGAGAAGAAAGTCAAACTCATCAGTCTATAGGTCCCAGGACTTGCCCTGGAGCCCTTTCTGTACATTGCCCCCAGCAATTTTCTGGTGCAGTGGCCATTCGCCATTTGTAAGGATGGTCTATGCCCTATTGCCAGAAGTCCCGCAGCTCCACATCTGGCTACCTTCAGAACTCATAGATGGGTGCCACCCAGCTCTGCAGACTTCCTAACAATTAACTCAGCTCTTTTAGTTAGGATTTCCCAAATACCTACCTCAAATTGATAGTTTCTGCAACCTGTCTGATACAAACAATAAACTGAGCATGGGAATCCACACATTCTTCAGCAGGAAAGACGACTGCAAATAATTCATTGCACTTCTCTGCTATATTCTTAAAAATCTGAGTCCCCCTTCTACACCTTAGCCATAACATGGCCCACCACCAGTAACCCAGAGTCACAACAGCTGTATACACTCAAGACAAGCATGAACTTCCTTAGCAGAATCACTCCAGATCACACAAACTTCCAAATTTTGCTTAATATGTTTTGAATAATAGTTGAAATGTATCTTAAAGAAATGTGAAAGAGATTTTTTTAGAACTGCAATTTTAATAAAAGCAGCATATGGGGTTTGGAGTTTTTTTGTGTGTTTTGGTTTTTGTTTTGGTTGTTGTTTTTTTTTTTTTAATGTTGCACATATTTTTTACAGTACTCTGTCACACAGAGGCCTACGGGTATCCACAATCAAATGGATTCTTAAGTAAATAATTATTTCATTACAGTTCAAAGTTCCTTTATTTATTTCTCAAAATCTTAGATAATTCTGTGATTTTAGGTTCATTTCAAATATTGGAAGAGCATGTTACCAAGCACTCACACAAAGAACGCACATTTGCACATTATTTTTGTAATGTGAACACTAGCCAACAAGTAATATCCAAGTCACGTTTTTCAAAACAATCATTCTTCGTTGGTACTAAGCAACCACAGCTGGATGCCCCATGAAATTTAGCTTATTGGGAAAAACACAGTGTGAATCAAAGTGAAAGAACAATGTACATCAAACATGTAGCAAAAAATGTGACATTTAAAAAAGAACTCTTACATAAAATTAAAAAACAAAATGAAATCTTTTGAATTCTGGAGAAATTTAACACAAAAAATATGTTTTGACTAAGTCACATCTGCAGAACTTGCTCAAATGCAGATACAGAATAGTGTATATGCATGTAAATTAATTATTAAATATGGTCAAGTGAGTTGCTGTGCCACATGACATGCAATGCACTGAATTAACTGAATTGTCACCTTCAGCACCTTAAAGAAGACGACCAAGAGATGGGAGAAGTCTGGCTGCAATGTCTGTTGAGCAACAGGAGTGACCTTAACCCAGAGGTGTCAAACTCATTTTCACCAGGGGTCACATCAGCCTCGCTGTTGCCTTCAAAGGGCCGAATGTAATTTTAGGACTGTGTGTAACTACTCCTACATTTATACAGTCCTAAAATTACATGAAAATGAGTTTGACCCCCCTTTCTCAAACAAATGAATGGGCATTCCTTAGAACTGCAAGAACAACTGAAAACTGGGTAATTACTTTCAAATCCAGGAGTTGAGCTTAAATTGCACTTCCTTAATCAAACATATTCACCATATGCTCTTGCTTTTTTTACTTTTTCCCCAAGAGAAGTCCAATCATTTCTCAGCTCCCACTCAGAAGGTCATGCTGAAATGTATTTCACCTTCCTTCTTTTGTAATCTGAACCGTTTTTCGTGGCCTATGGCCTTACTCTGATAGTCGGGGAACAAATGTGTCCTGTCCATGTCATCAGTTACAACACAGTACTGTGGCGAGCTCCTGAGAGACCTCTGCTGAAGTCCTTCTTTTGAGCACTAAAAGCAAAGATAATTGTAAAGCCTTCTCTGGAATTCTTCAGCTGTCGCTATCTAAAACATTTCATCTCTGGGAACTGCAGAAGTACTTGCTGAAAAAGTCTTTTCAGGGAATTAATTAGACTGTATCATGAGTCACTAAATCCCTCTTTCATTTTCAGAAATTGAGCACTGTAATACACCAGTTTGGCTGTTTTCTATATTCTCCAATGGCACCTCCAAATACAAGAAAAATGAAGCCTAACACAAGTGAATTTGATGAGTATGAATGCTTTCTTAGTTTATTGAGATAACAGAACATATTCCTTTAAATGACTACACATGTGCCTATGATTTCCCCCCTGTGACAGAAATGTAAAATGTTCAAATTAATTCCTAGAGTCTTTCTCTTTGGAAAACTTCTGTAAAAGCCATGAGAAGAAGGAAGGAGATAGGTATATGTAGACTATACAGCAACTGGTACAAAATGTGACAATATGAGCCTAATCCTGAAATTCTTAGTCCAGGCCATCATTCAGTCACACACTGAAATACCTTAAGCATGTAAGAACCCAGCTTAAATTCCATATACTATATAACTATGTCTCGGGAGAATTTGGGTTTGACTGTAGTAATTTAATTTATCTTCTTTACTTTTTAAAGTAATACAGAATTTCCAAGTGATATTTGCTTATCAAGCAGTGCACACACACAAGTTACTGTATTATAGATACTCAGCAATAAAACCAGGATATATTTTGATAAACAAATTAAACTTACACTATTTTTAAAACTTTACTTACAGTGTGGATGAACCAATGTATTAAAAATCACCAAACATACCCATAAACCTGTAACGTACAGTGCTAAATCATCAAAGATGCATAAACTGATCTTCTGTTGTTTTTATAGATCGTAAGGCCATTTATCTGATGCCAAAACATCTCTGAAAAAGCAACATCATATTCATGGAGAGCTTTTCACTGGGAAATCATAATCATTTTCTATTCTGACAAACACAGCTGTTGTAGGGCTGGATAATACCACAACGGTCAGATGGTAAGATGAGCCTTGGTGAAATGTTTGTCATAGACATAAATTTTGTTGCAAATTTTAGGAACATGACACAATGAACAAAATTCAGAAGTAAATGACCATAACTAATCCTGTTCTTCAGGTGCATATTGTCACATCATTTTCCTTGAATAATAAAATGTATCAGTTGCCTAGACAAAATGCTGCTAGGATCTCATTTACAACAGTAGTTTTATTTAGCCTTACTACCAAAATCACTCTTACATGTTCTGACACCAGTGACAAGGACAAAAGCGTGTTATACTTTTTCATTAAATCCTTCTATGAGGAAATCTTCAAGGATGGACAAACACAAGAGGATGACAACATCATCTACATAGATGGGTCATCAGCAGAATTCAAATAAGTAGCGACTAAACCAGCGCTTCTTAAAATCTACTGTATTGAGAAACTCTTGCAATAATAAAACTGGCTCCACAAATCTGTGTTTACCATTAGAAATAACGGACAAAGGTTTTCCCTTTTATGATGAATACTTACAGAAGTGTTTTCACAGTCACAGTTACTTCAGTTGAAAGAAGAAACATATCACCTTTTTACCAACCAGCTCCACAGAGAAATGAAAACCAAATTAAATGAAAAAAAAAAAATGTGATGATTGTCCATTGATGACCATCTTTGGCATCAGTATGGTCTGATAGCTATCTATTAATCCAGCCAATGTGTTCTGTAGTTATATCATATAGCACTTACATTTTTTAACTAGATTATTCGGCCATAATAAAACAAAGAGTTTAAAATTGAAGATTAATATTCCTTTTATTTTTAGTTAACTAAATGCCATACAAGAATCTCCATCCATTTGCTTAAGACTGTTTTGCAACTAACTACAGTTCAACATGCCGTTCTACTGGCTCTCTTTTAATATTCAGAAATTATCCATTACTTAAGCATACCTTTAAAAAACAAAAAAACAGTGCAGCAGAGATTGTTCCAGAGAGCTCCCTTCTGAACAGAGGTCCTGCAGGCCTGCAGGATCATATTTTGACGAAAATATTTACCATATTTTTACGTCAAGTTTTTCTTTTTAGTCTATTTCATTACCTCAAGTTTACTTTCTATTTTAAATTCTTACAAATTGTTCCAGGTTACTTTTACATTTGTACTTGTTGCTATAGTTTTACTGATCTGAACTAGGATGTGTGCCAGTAAAAGTTATCTTGGGCATCATTGTTTTTTGGACTCCTTCAGGGGAAAAACAAAACTACCTGTAAAGGCTTACAAAGGCACTTTCTGCTTTGCTCTTTGTTGAAAGCTGGAGAATTAGAAAATGCAAGTACATTTTAGGAACGCTAGTGTGCTGGCTGGTACCTCCATGTACACCCACCTTTATCAACATTTTATTTTACGTCATAAAAAATCTGAGACACAGACATACTATTCTGTTCCTTTTACTCCCTGTCAGGGAAAGATGTATAAGAGATTATGACAAGGCACAGTGTACTGAGCCACCACTGCTGTTTCTGCTTTGATCACCTCCTCTCACCTTCGGGGGCTGCTGTTTGCTGCTCCCTTTTGATGGGGAACAGGCAGAAGAGGGTCCTGCACCACAACAGTCTGCATCTTCCCAATCGCTTTGCCTTGTGTTGGCCTGACCAAGCTATCTAGTCTAATGAGCTCTTCTTTAAAACAGGGTGCTTCTATCAACATTTATGCTCTGCTTTTACTGTTGCCAGTCAAACCCATATACATTTCTCCCCAGTGTGGAGAACAGAACACTCCTAGAACACTGTAGGTGTGTAGCTGTTTATATACCACACACATTGGTTTCTATGTTTCATCTTTAGAAAATACTATCTTAGCATAAACTAAACAGTGTAGAAGGTTAATGACAGTTTGAGTCAGGTGTTACAAATTAGCACCCACCAGCTGGAGTGGTACAGACTACATACTTTAGGTCAGGCGCTCTTAGGACTGCTCTGATCCTGAACCTAAAGGTTTCACCAACTCCGAGTTTCGATGGTTTTCACATTGGAAGCAGTAATGACCTACAGCTTTTTTAGCTAAACAGAAAGAAATTATTTTCATTACAGGAGAATTCCTCTGTTACAATGGATTACGAGCAAATGGCTCCTGAAAGCACCTTTTGTAATCTGGGCATTGACCTGCTGCGCTCGCAAGCCATGGAACAGAAACCACCATCACACAAATGCGCACCCAGGACTTAATGGCATTCACAGGCAACATCACAGCTAAATCAGTCAGGGAGAACAAGAAGCTCTCCCTTCACACTGCGGTAAGGGAATGGATTGCAAAGCCACGTGAATCGTATTGTAAGGCTTTTAACTAGCTGGATGTTATCCTATGCTACTGATTTAGTTACATGAATAATTAAAAATAAAACCTGTTTTCCTATATTTTATTATTTATAACATTTATATAGTATTTATTTCACTTTTTGGTGGTCATTTCACTGATGCACATTGTCACAATGTCATTGCACTCATGAAATGAGTGGATTTTCACTCTGATACTAATCCTAGTTTTACTGGGAGAACACATGTTCTTGGCTTTTTGTTTGTTTCTTTTATTTTGTTATTACAGTGCCAATATCCTTCTCAATGCCTGAGGATCAGAAGTAAAAACCACAAAGTTTTTAGAGAGCTTTTCCAGTGACTGCAGTTAGCCCTCCTGTTCTTCCACATTCTTGTAGAACATGTTATGCTGTAAATTTTTGAAGAGAATTATGCTCTAAAGGGTGAGCAAGCCACTGCTTCCAATTTCTTGAATTCTCCTTTGCCAGAACTGTTATTGCAACATACAGGGAAGCTGAGCATTTTTCTTTATGCAAATTTTTAGTTGAACAGATTTCCTGAAGCATAACATTGCCTTTGAGGGGAGGCAGAGAGCATGGTCTCCCTTTATTACTATTAGAAATCTATCTTCCCTCTATAATTCAGCACAGAAAGCAGGAAAAATTGTCTTTAAACAAGTGGCAGAGAGTTAAGAAGGAAAAGGAAATCATACATACAAAGATTTAGGGAAGAATGAATTGTTTCCATTACAAAACTAGAGCAAATAATTGATATCACTGCTGAGGTTAATTCTGCTTACATGGAGGAAAAAAAAAATATATTCTTCCCTCTTCCAGTCAGCATCTTCCTTATCTTGATTATTGTTTGTCACTTGCCAAGACATATTATATTGGGGGTATTTTTACAGCTACACTCCATTATACTGGTCTTGCCTGCTCTGATTGCTGCCAGAATCTTCAACAAGCATACAGCATACTTCAAAGCATACAGCAGGCTGACAAAATGACTTCAGATAGTATCTGGCTCTCTACAGTGTCCTTGGTGCCCTTTCATCCCTTCTGTTATCTGGCTGTGACTGCTCATCTAGGGCTATGACTCCTTCAGTTCTGCCTGGGATCTGTCTTCCTCACACCATTCTGGGTCTGGCTGCTCCCTTTGAGATGCAGCTGCCTTGTTTCTCCATTTTATTAGAGCCAGTGTTTCCTTGCTGATTGTTGCTCCTCCTGTTATTCTTGCTGCACTCTCTTCTCCTCAGCTGATGCAGCTCTCCAGGGCTATGATTCCTGCTGTCAGTTATTTCTGGTATGGAAAGGCTGTCACGCTTTCTGCTTTGATTTAACAATTCTCAGATATACTCCTGTGTTCAACAGGCTATATTTCCTGCTGCACTTGGGATATAACCACTTCTCCCATCATTGTGTGAGGACACTATCTCCCTTCCAGCTGCACACAGAAGACATATCCACTCTCTGATGTAACTTGAGAGCCTTGAATCATCTACCAGTACTGTTTATTAATGAACTATCATGACTTCTCATTTTTCTCTACATATTTGTGGCCCTAGTGGAGGATGAAACACTCCTATGTGAAAAATTACTAGTATGATGCTTTTAAAAGAGGCAAAACATTACCCTTAAGAGCTTAAGTGGAAAAACATTGTGTGCTGTAGGGCTGTAGTGCCTGTTCTACTCTGCTTGTGGGATTACCTGAATATCATTCTTAAGGGGTTTATGTCATGAGATTTCTTTACATGCGCAATCACTGAGGACAAAAAAGTGAAAATGAAAAATATATTCAGCTCCGAGGCATTTAAATAGCACAGTTTCAATGGTCATCTCTGAAGTGCACAGAAAAAGTAAGAGGCATATCTTTAAAATGACAGCTGGGTGTCTAGCAGAGATGGGCACTTTAATGGTGTCTAATTGATTTATGCCATATTGATGACAGTAAAGACAATGAAATTACAATGACATTCTATGACTGTCATTTCACTGAACAAAAATTAGATGGGAGAAAGTTTCATCACTTCAATATCGTGCAGAAAATTGTGAAGAGAGAAAAGGGATCACAATCCAAGGTCCCAGGGAGCACAAGGTGAACATAAAATAATATATATATATAAAAGAGGTTGAAAAAAAACCACCACCACACCAAAATGTAGGGAGAAGATACTGCACATAGGGCTAGACTGTTTGAAAACAAACATTTTATTTAAGACAGAAGAAAAGTCCTCATTGATGTCTCTAATCCAATGATTACTAGAGTCAACAGAAAAAAATTCCAAGAATTTAACACTTGATGGCATTTTAAAAAATAAGCCAGCAAACAACCAAAAAGCCATCCCAGAAACACCAGCAACAACATCCCTTCAGCAGCACTCACTGCATACGGAAGACTTTGAGGAACCTGAAAATATTTGAGCACAGGCCTGACCAGGTAAAAGCCTGCAGTATAATTTTATAGTTTGGATTTTATTGACATACCATTCATCACAGTATTTATATTGGCAGGCACCGGGGAGTTGGAAGGATAGGCAAATGTTCTAGCTACCTAATAAATGAGCTTGTTTCCCTAGTTGATTTGAAGTGCAAGCTATGCACGCAGGCATACAAGGTTACATAGGTATGAAACAATATAAGATTTACAACACGTTAAATCTTCTCTAATTTATTCTCAGAAGGAAACGATGTCAGGTGCTTGGGGGAAGGTACAGAAACAGTTAAAAAGAGCAGCTACAAACTCAGGAAAGTTTCTTCCTATTAGATACCATTTGTATCTAAAACAAAAAGGGTGATCAGTTAGAGGGAACAGCAGACAGGAAAATTATCAGACAGGAAAATAAAGATCTTATAGTCATCTTCCACTGCCAGTCCTCAAGGTGGTTTGCTAGATCTGGTAATAGGGTTCAAAATCTACAGGATCAGGCCCTACTATGAACATATTCAGTATCACCTAGGGTTTGATAGAGCTGGCCACTTGATAACCTGAGTGGAGACACTGTGGTATCCACTTGATATGGGCACTGTTACAATGAAAAAGGAACCTTTAAATAGACAGATACAAGATAGAGATTGCACTCTAATCTGCACAGAGTGATCCTATTAGCCTGCATCAAACAGCTAATAGTACACAGATGTGTCCTATTGTCTTATTTGTCATTTCAGTGTAAATTAAAATTACTTAATGTTTGCAAAGAGTTTATAAGATGAAAAGATAAGTGTCAAGTATTACAGTTTACTGTGTGATATTACTATTATCATATTAATTAGAAAAAATAATTAGCTTGAAATATTAAGATACTGAAGTGAGATAAGCCTCTGAACCTACTGCGGTTCAGCTATCACCAGCAAACATATGATTGAAACATTTAAACAATGAGAATACTTCAGTATGCTAAAAGCTGTTGGCTATTATAGCTTAATTGACCAAGAGTAATGTTTTCAATGTGAGCTAAGGGATTTTTGAAAATGTTACTTGTGCTCTTGAGCAACTCTGGCATTTTAAAATATTTTCCTCAATATTCTGTGTTTGCATATTACATTCTATACCTTTTACATGGACACACACACTCTCATTTGCCCATCCTTAAAGGCATAGGATCCTTTCACAGAAGAGGCTCACATTGAAGTTATTGCTGACTGGGAATAACTGATGACTATAAGAGAGGACACACCTCTTTTTTTAGCCCAGAATCAGGCTCAGTAGGCAAGTCAGTGCTCCGGTGCTGCTGTCTTGTTACCACCTGATGTTAGGCAGCTAATGACGCAGAATAAAAGATTCTCACATGCAAAGGTGATAGTCAGAAGACTCTTGTAACTGAATCATCAGCAGAGAGCTCCTGTACAGCTTCCACAGCTGAAGGTTTCAGGCAGCAGCCTCTATGTCACACATCAAGTGTGTTTGCTCAGGATAGTAAGGTACGGTATTACACCACGTAGCAGAGAAAAATTGTGTGGTTTGATGGTAACCACCAGCTTTTGGGCCATATGCTAACAGCAAGCCCAGTCATTTGATGGAGAAGGTGGAAGCGTGCAGCCCTCTTACTCTCACGCAGAAGCTCTTCAGTCCCAAAGCTGGCCAAAAGGCTTTCTATTCATTGAAGTACAACTTGAAATTGCAAGAATTTAATACATATTCCCTCACCACCTCAAAAGTCAGTTCCACCACTCTCACTCAGCAATAACTTCAGAATTTTCACTAGCTGACAGAAAAATTGTAATGGATAGGAAAAAAAAAAAAAAAAAAAACAGAAAAAACTTTATATTTAACTTTAGTACTTGACAAGCTTCCTAGAGAGATTCAATACGACAAAGACTACACATTGTTCTGCTTTTTAAAGCATCTAACACAACACAGACATTGCCACAAAATAAACAGTAATAAAAAACCCAAATCTTCTTGCTGAATTCTGACAGCCTCCCAAGTTTATTTATAACATTTAATAACACTGGATGTGTTGAATGTAACTGGCTAAAATCACTCTAGGATATTCTAAATATATTCTACAAAAATTTAAGTTTCCCAGTTTAGTGTACATATTTTTACGATGGTATTTGTTTTACAGACAGAATATGATCTTCTGGTAGCTACTGACACATCTATATGCAGAGATAGATAGGTTTAATTAGTCTCACCTTTTTATAGGCAATCCAGTCAAACACCCTGTCAATGTCTGTAGCTTGCTGCACCTCCTGGGATACTGGATGTGAACTGGCCAGACCATCCAGCAACATCACTTCATGTAGGACATCTGTCAGAAATCTCTGTTTTTCCTGAAATACAGCATATGTAGTAGTATCGCAGACAAATACACATTTACAAAAACACAGAAATGATGTGGTTATCAGAGGCAGTTGACTAATATGACAGTTGACTAAAATCAGACCTTCTGGTTCAAAAGTAAGCCACCATGACCTCCTACAGTCTTGAACAGGTACATGGGATAGACTCTGAGTTGAGATCTTTTGCTGCAGTGAAACTTGACTGAAATTAATGTAAAGAATATCAAATTAATCAAAATGTATCTGTAGGTGCAGACTGCAATTTCGATTATGACTATTCATTCACAGTTATGAGGGGTGGGTAAACAGGTGAAATGGCCTAGTCTTCAGTCATAAAAATATATAAATGTTACAAGTTGTGGAGCTCATTGAATACGCAGGTACAAAAACTTTTGACAGAGATGGGTAAACACAGTTGTTACTGCTTTATTTAGGGATGTTTAAGTCACTTGGCTCTTAGTGCAAAGTTCACATGGCAGGTTGACATGGGACAGGACAATGAACAAATCCCACAGCCGTGCCACAGCAAGTGCCTGCATTGTCTTTCATAATTCTGGTATAGAAATGCTTTCTCCTCAAGAACTTCCACGCTCTACAAACTTTGTAACTTCCATCTGAAGGAAACCATCATTATCTCTCTTTACAAGTGGGACAACAGCTGTACATAGAAGTTAAATCGCATAGGCAAAGTCACAGCTACATCAGAGGCAGGTGCAAACCCCAACAATGTCCGACATATTAATTTGTTTCTATAGCTTCTGCAAATATGAATTGTAGAGGTATGTCAAAACTGCTGCATATTTACTCCAGCAGCAACATTAATTGCTCTTCTATACTCTATGAATAGTGCTGCACTCACTTTTACAGTGCAAGTAGACGGGGCTTTTTCAGCTGAGAAATGATATGCCTTAAAAAATCCTCATAGCCATCCACACAGATGTGTCTAATCCAAAAGACTGCATCAGGAAAGAAGAGCTTCAGTTACTTGTTTTTTCAAGGCACAAATAAATGCAAAGAGAGATTTAAAAAATATGGAAGGTTTAAATAAGCTTTGGTCACCCCGAAATGACATATCTCAAACTTTATCTAAAATTACAACAGTTCCTGAGTTAATGTCAACCTAGTACCATAACATAAAGAAATTGTAGGCAATGCTACATTTTTTTTCAAAAGCCACCTTGATGTCCATAGATAAAGAACCACACAATTACATAATAAATTCTATGCTTAATTTCTTGGGTGGCAAGATTTTGGTACCAATGTGTTAATTTAAATTATATTTATAAGACAGCTGAAAAGCTCTTCCAGTGCTGATCCATCTGGAAATAAACCTTTATGTTAAAATTCATTAGAGCACAAGAAATGTACCTTGAGCTGATTGTATATTCAGGCAATTAAAAACACGGGATGCAGGAAAGCCAATTACCCAACACACTCTTAGTGTCCTCAGCTGGCTGCATGAGGTAAGGTTTGTGAAAGGAAAAGTAATGTCTTGTTCATATTAATGTTAATTTCCAAATTTTCTCAGGCATAGGCAGCTAGTAACTACCCTTTTTTATGATGAAGAAAAGGTGTAGGGAAACAATTATTATGACAGTCCTACTCAGGGAAAACTGTTGAGGTGTAAATGATTGTAGATATTTTGGTTACACCTCACACTCTCTATTAGTAACAGAGACCTAACTTCATCAGAAATACGATATGTAATACATGCAGGTATGAACACACAGAGGTATGGACCTGTCTCCAAATTAAAGACTGGATATCACAATGGACAAACAGTTGTGGGAGTCGATTGTTACTGTTTGGTATTAACTCATTAAAATAACCTTTGTTAATCACAAATTAATGCTTTAAATACAGAACCTGGAATCAAGACGATCAAGTATGCAGGAAACATAAAGCGAAGCTGTAAGAATACAAAAGATATAAAAAGGACAGGCTACATTTTGGTTTTGTGTTTGTTTCTTTGATCATCTCCTGAAGGCCAGAAAAGGAACATTTTAGATTTGTGATCACTTATTTAAGTTACCATAGTCCTTGTTGAAATTGATGGCAGAACGTCACACTGGGAAACTACTGCAATAGCTAGCATGCCTCCAAAAATGTAAACCTGCATTTTAGTGAGAACTAAGAAGGCTTTTAACCTACAAAGATAAATTTATTGAACTAATAGGACTTCGACAACGTGCCCACTTTGTCCTTTCAATACAAAGCATCTGAGAGTAGATTTCAAAGGAGACTGAAATATAACATCAGGGAGACACAGAGAGCGAGAGAGAGGAGTTTGCTGCTTGAAAGGGGCCCTGCAGCTTGAAAATACAACAGAACCCAGAAATGCAGAAAGAAATTTAAACTGCCTTAATTATGTCGAAGAAACACTACCTCAGCTGTTACAGTCATATCAGCACATTAAGGGTAAAAAGCCAACACATGTGACCAAACTGCTTATACTGATGGAAGATGGCCTTTCCATACCCTAGTTGTTTTACCCTATGCAGTACAGTGGAATTGATCTGTTTTAACATGATATCTACAGGACTAAAGAAATACCTAGCACAGAAATTGTAAAGAAAATCAATCTCGGAACGTGTTTAATGAGGCCAGCGAGCTGTCAACACAGTAGGTGACAGGTTTGCATCTAGACATGAAACAATGACAAAATGCTGTTTGAGGTGACACTCCTCCAGGGGAGTTCAACTACAAGAGAAAAGCCAAAGACTGTGATCCGCCTGTAAGGAAAAGAGGGCTTGAGGTGAGTCTTGAGGCTTTGGAAAGTGTAGCTGCATAGAAGCTCAATGGCGTGCAGTGCTAACATAGGGCCAGGGCTCTGAGCAGGAACTGGTATGACAGCAGCAGAAGCCTAGTCTGAAATAAGGACAGAGGTGCTTCCACTCGAATTTGTGCCTATAGCAATTCTTCCACCTATAGCAATTCTTCCACATCATGGAAATAATTTGGAGATTTTTAAATATGGATCTGCAGTGTAAATCACTCCACAGAAAAAAGAATCAAGAGTAAGAGACTGGATAGCCATAAGAAAGCTTTCAGGTTTTGGTTTATTTTCACCTTGTTCTAGGGAAAAAGGTTTATTGAAAGGCAGTGGTCACTCTTCGTGTATTAATCTCCAACAGGATGCCCACCATTCAGCTAGTCTCCCTCTAAATGGAAAGAACACCATTGTGAAATAACATGTTTTGGCAGAAAGATTATACCTTCAAAAGCCATTAAAAATTTATTGTGCATAACAGGATAACAATGGTGTAACAGAGAGGGGTTGCTACTGGTGATTTTACAATATTAAGGCATAACGTTAGAGTACAAGTTAGCATGACAATAATGTAATACTTAATATTAGTCACATAAAAATAATTTCTAAAAATTAATATGAAATACCGGTGAAAAGAATTAAAATGAAAAAACTGGAAAACATCCAACAGCAGAACAAAAGGAATAGCATAGTGAAAGCCAAAACTGATAATTAGTACGCAGAAGAGATCAAAGGCCTCAATATTAAAGGCACCGCCTTTGTTCTGGGACAGCCATTCAAACAGTTTATGGACTGAGAAATCTTTGTGAATAAAGCTGAATATTAGTGTGCAAATCTGCAAATTATTTCCCTGACAAATCTGCTGGAAATATCTTCTCCAAAATACAGTGCTTTACTAGCTGTCAGGAATACAAAGGAGGTGAGTGATCCCTCATGCCTGAGAAAACAAGGATATGCAAGACACAGTACTGGGGTGTGTAGGAAAAGTACACCCTAAGGAAAAAGAAATAGAGGCAAATTTTGAAAGCAATCAAAACCCACCAACATATACACTACTAGAACTTCAGTTCTAATACAATATATTTGAGGGTGAAGCTTAGCAAACTACACAGGAACATCATGTATGAGGAAAACTTAAGGTTCAGTAAAATACCTTAAGGCCAAAAAAGATCCACTAGGGGCCCAAAAGCAAGTTCTTTCTGTCTACATGTTTATAAATAGTAAGTTGTCATAGCACAGGAAGTCTCCTGAGTACTTGCAAATGAAAGGCAACATTTCTTTCTCTTTCTCTCTTCCCAACAGTAATTTTTTTTGTAAATAGCTTGAGCAGCTTACAGATTGCTTTTTTTTTAATTTATATCTCTGCATGTGTCCTTCAGTTATGTGCATAGTTTGCTGAAGAAGGCCTGCAACACATTCTACATTTATCAGCTGTGAATATGTTACAGTTCTGTGTCTACCTTCATAACCTTCTTTTCTGCATTTTCAGTCAAAGTTCTTGTAAAATTTCTGTTCTTCTGCTTGAGAAATTTTCACACTGGCTAACAATTTTAGCTGTTATAAAGCAACATCAATGTTCTGGGAGCTTGTAGTTAAGGAAGACCGATAGCTTTGAATATAAGTAAGGAGAACTGGGTATGTATTTTATTTTCAATGAAGTGCCAAACCAGATATTCATCACCACCTGCTTAAGTTGCCAAGGAGATGGGTAGTTGATTTGGAGTCTTTGTGTTATTTCACCAGCTACTTCAACTGCTCTTTCCTCTCAGTGCTCTGTTTATTGGGTATAACTTTGATTTGGTTGTACACCAGATCCATTACACCAAATGTAGGACTACAGAATGGGAGGATAGAGTGCAATAAAGGGATCCTTACAAAAGGAAACAACACATACTGGCCACCATGGTTTAAAAAAAAAATAAGCCAGTTTCCTTCTCCAAGATCATGTTTTGTTACCTTGCATGTAGTTGCCTTCACAGAAATAGTCATTAAGCGATTGGATGAACACAGATCAACTGTCCGCTCATATATTTGTCTCCAGAGCATTTTAAAACATTAGGCAAAAAAGTACGAAGTTCATCCTCTAACACAAATTCCACAAGGGGAATCTGTTGAGGAAATTCACGTCAATTCAAGAAACAGGAAATAATACTTAAATGAAAAGTGGCTTTGAGATGTGGTTGGTCAACTTCCAGCAATAACTGCCAGAGATCATCATCAACCAGAATATTTTTAAGGTGCTCTAACGTTTGCTAGATGGATTTTGCATCCCCAGACTCTGTATCCACTTCAAAATGATGACATTCAGTGAGCTAGGTCCTGAGGGAGCCAAAGACATTTTGCAGGTGCACCAAAACTTAATCATCGGCTTGTGCTCCAAGTAACTGCCCACAATTTTAAAACAGTGGTAGCACATTCAGGACTGCTGACAATTTAAGAAGTGGAGGCTTTCAGTAAGGGTGCCCTTAAATATACAGCTACAGTTTTGCCATTGAACTTCCCGTATTGGCTGTACTTCCAGATGAAGTGCATGTTTTTGTTTGAGTAGGGCTACCCTGCAGTGAGCCCTTGCCTTGAGGCAAAATTTGTCATGAAGTTTCCTTCTCATTTTTTACTGCAGACAAAGTGGTTACTAATTTGAAATTATGTGAAATTCAGCCATTTGACTGAAGTTTCTTTTTGAAACCAAAGCTCCATCTAAACCCTGTACTCAGATTTGAACTCATGTGACCCAAAAGCTCTCCTAATAATGTCATTTTAACTGTTCTCTCAAGATGAGCAGATAATGACATGAAGAAAGAAGAGATACTGACATTCTCCAAACCTGTACTCAATCTCTTGAACAAATGCTTCATCTAAATATTGGTATTCATTTATGTATGATCTCTAAATATTAAGAGCTAAGTACTTAAATTTAGAATTACATATATTAATCCAGCACCTTGCCAGAGCATAAAAAAAAAAAAAGAAACTGTGTTAAGGAAGACCATGTGGAGCTGTAAATTTATTTTCTTAGTTTTAAGCTAAATTTAGTACAAGGATTTCTAAACTTGTATACTTAAAAAGGGCTAGTAATTAGCAACCAGAAGATCTTGCAGCTTACCTTTACGTATCTCTTTTTTCCAGTGAAGTCAATTATACATGAGAATCTAGCTAATTTTACATTGAAAGCTTCCCCCATAGTTGAGTTATAACAGAAAATCATATAAGGACTGACTTCACTGAGCAGTTACTGGGGGAAAAAACACTCCATGTGGTATTAATTAAAGGCTTACTTTATACCGGCATGGGGAGCCTTTAACCAAAAAAGAAGAGATGAAAGTAGTTTTAAAAAATGAGAGGCTGGATCTCTCTCAATGCGGAGCCAGTGTGATATTTATGTTGGGTTAGAAGGATCAAGCAAGCTAAAGCTCAGGTCTGAAATGCCAAAATAATAATGAAATAAATCAAAAAGGGCCATGTCTTAGGTCTACTTCAAAACTTATAACAATTTTCAGGCTTTTCTATGAGTCAAACAATGCCTAAAAAACCTTTACAGATGGAGACAAATGCTTTAGAAGGCAATCCGAGTCAAAGTACATCGAAGATATACATGTGTCTAATGGCCTTACTCACTTTTATTATTTCAACTGAGTCAGTGAGAAAGATAGCCAATTACCATCATTTATCAAGAATTTGGGCAGCATGATGCATGATGTTCAAAGCACTTAATGTAATGAAGTTCAGTTAAACTGCTTTCTTTTAACTTGTTTAGGCACAGGTAATTTTTTGCTACACATATTTTTAAAGCAGAAATGTTGATATGTAAGCTCATTATTGTTTAAAGCTACCTGTAGTAATGGCAGGATTGCCTAGACTGTAGAACCTAATACTGTGAAAGAAAGATGAAAGACCCTCTTCCATGTAGATACAAAGTTTTACTCCAAATACTTTAATCACAGCTACTTAATACTAAGAAAATTTCTGGTGAATATGACCATTCTGAATTATAGAAGTAGTAAGCACACAAGAAAGTGGGAGATTTTATCCTAGAGCTTCAATGGATAGAGAAGGCAGAGAATTCAAAGCTATCACTGATGTACTACACCTTGACTCAGCCAATAAAGTTGTCAGCAAAGCTAACTTTTATATAATAAAGAAAAAATAAGACAGCTGGGCTCTGTGAAATGCTTTCTCAGCATCAAACCAGGTTTTGACCGCTAAAGTATTTGACGCTCATTTGATGGATGAAAGGGAAAATTACATGCCAGTAATTCCTGCTGTCATAGTCCTCAAAAACTACCCCAATACCAGAGACATTCAAGGACAAACATGATGGTTCCTTCTACCAGAAAATAAGGAGGCAAAAAATCAGCCAATAAATTCCTAGATCTGTATGCCTCAGTTGAATTCCTTCTTATATAAAATCACATACAAAGGACTTCACAGTAATGAGAGAAACAAGTAGAAAGGAAGATGGAATATGTAGTTGCAAACAGGCCTCTGAAAATAGGAAGATGAGCAGGGTAGATGTGAAAAGACAGGACTACAAAGAGAAATTAGCAGCATGAAGTATTCTGCTGTAATTTTTAGTTTTCTCTGATCCTAAAACTACACAACATCACTATGAGGGTGGTGAGGTACTGGAACAGGTTGCCCAGAGAAGTTGTGGATGCTCCATCCCTGGAAGTGTTCATGGCCAAGCTGGATGGAGCTTTGGGCAACCTGGTCTAGTGAAAGGTGTCCCTGCCCATGGCAGTGGGGTTGGAACTAGGTGATCTTTAAGGTTCCTCCCAACCCAAACTATTCCATGATTCTGTAAGTTTGCAAACACCTTCTGGACAAGACAAGAAATTCTGAACCTGCTGGAAGGCTCAATAAAGTGTTACAGCTCCATGTTAGTTCAGTATATATTGTTATTCATCCATCTTTCCTGTGGTAAAAGAAAAGCTTATAAAACAATTGAAGAAAAACTGATAAAATCGAGAACCTTGGAAGTGGGAGAAATATTTAAGCAAGCTAAAGAATCTATAGAAGAAGAAAAAGCCAGAAAACGGGCTTCAGATAAAACCCATGGCTCTCTGCTTTGTGCAGAACTCTCTGCTGTTCATTGAAGTTATAATGGGTTGAACACGCTTAATGGATAGCTCTCCTAAGAGCCTCAGGTTCAGCCACATTAAGTCCGTCAATGCCAAATAACACAAACACTGAAAAATGCTCAGCTCTGTTTAAAGAGAAGTATCTTCAGACAGCCAGTAGGAAAACTTCAGGGGTTTATGAAGCTTTAGTGGTAAAAGCTTATGTGTCTGTAGCCTATAAGCACCCAACAAGCTAGGTAGGAAACTAGATAAATCCATTTGATTTAGATTGCCCAAGTTGCATTTCCAGACAAAAGTCCTTTTTTCTAGAATTCACTAACAGTCTTCCATTTCTACACGTATTCAAAAGCAAATATGACAAAAAAATCTTTAATAAGCTGAAAATAAGCTGAATTTTACATTTTAGTCCATGGGCTTCTTGAGGAAAGTTTCAAGGGTAACTTTTCAAAACTGCAAGAGAAAGAACTGTCTAACTTTCCCCATTCTTGAGAGATAAAGAGAATGCTGGTATATTCCTCTTGGTTTTCCCAATGCAAAGAGCTGTGGTATCATATACCACAACATTTTTTATTTCACAGATACAAATTATTGCTCGCAAAACACCACCCAGAATGCTGGAATATTTCTCCATTTAACCATCATTATGGAAAATAAGTTTTGTAAGTCTTTTTTTTGCAACTGCTTCATGAAGCTTGTACTGTATCCCTCACTTTAAAAAGAAAAGAAAAGAAAACAAAACAAACAAACAAACAAACAAACAAACAAAAACTAAGTTGTTTGGAACAGCTTTTTTTTTAATAAATGCTCATTTTTTAATTTTTGAAGTTTACAAATATCAGTGTGATCTAAACAGCAAGTGCACTTTATACCAATAATAAAAATATCCAGCAAGTCAAAATTCAGTAACTGCCACTTTTGCTTCCTCTTTCTACAATCTGTGTAACAAGGCTGAAAAATCACAATGTTGATTCCTACTCTAGACTGCAAAAGAATGCAGCATGTTTAAATGTTTAACTCATCAAGTGCCATAAATTTTCTAATTATTTAAATATGTCAATATAGTTATTTTTATGTCAAAGGCCAAAGATACCCAAAGCCTTATGAAAGGTTTATGTCTATCTTCTTTTTAATTTAAGGAGAAACTTGACAGAGTAATATTTTTTCAGGTACAGCAATATTACTGTAGTTAATTCTAATTTATGCAGCACACATGTCTGATTTCCGATAACTGTCACACCTTGTTCAACCCATTTGTTTTGCCCGTATTCTGTTAAGATGCCAGAATTACATGTGATGGGCATGTAATTTGCATAATAGTTAACATTATATTCATTCCACAGAAATCTCAAGCAAATATTCTATATTCCAAATGACTTCTAAAGCAAAGTTATTCTGGATTTGTTAAACTGATTATGTGAAGAACAAATGACTGATGATTTGAATATAAAATTCAGTGTATAAACGTTGGCAACTATGACATTTCACTATGCTAAAATCATAAAGACCTGCCAGATTTCATTGCATTCATAATTAGAATTATTACATTGTAATTCAGGATGTGTTTTTCATAAAGATGAAGGGAACGAGTTTTAATACAGCTAAAGCCAGGTAAACCCAACAAGCCTACCTATGCAAGACAGATGTCAGTTCAGATAAAGATTTATTTTCCTTTCGATAATGTAATTACAAACCAAAATTGACACCTGAAAGAAAAAATTAAGATACTACAAAGAATTCAAACATCACAGGAAGCATATCTAAAATACTTGTATACAACTATTTTAAAAAATTAGTTTTTGCTCATAATTATAGCGTCTTCATTTCATGACACACAAAAATTTGTGGCATAAGAATACTCAATAAATCCCCAATAAATGAGAAATAACATTTCAGAAGTTAGTGTGCAAATGTTTGAACAAAATATTCAAGCTACAACAAATCTCTATCAGGCAATCTGTATTTATAACACATATTTTGCCACCAATTAAATCTGTGTAAACAAAAAACAATAGCAAATAGAAAAAAATCTTCTAAGGATAATAAAGTCTACATAGCAACCTTCAACATGGTCTCAAAACACTTTTCTTGTCCTGACATCTAGCTCATTATCGCTCATTTTTCTTATAAGCACAACATGTCTAGACTACAGTGGGTGATATAAACTGGGGCCTGACTAGATATGGTATGATATAACAGAAAGACTCCAAAAGAATGTCCCAGCATGGTCTTCCCAGTTCACGCTCAGAGAGCTCCAGTATTTGCACAGCAGTTCACAAAGCATGTCCAACTGTATACTGCTAGAAATTATACTGAAGCCTGGATTCTCAATTCATTTATCCCATGTTAATGCAGTATGTACTGCTAAATGGAAAAATACCAGCAGGGACACTAAACTTAGAAAGAGAAGAACAGACTATTGTGAGAAAAAGTATGCTTAGATTTACAGTACACTTTAGCCAAATATTTCTTTCCAATTTATGTTGGGTTTGCGGCTAAAATACAATATTCTGAATATTTTCAAAAATGGTCCATGTTAAATCATAACTCCTTTAATCTAAAAATGTTTCTAGGCAGAGAGAGAGTAGTTATTTTAATGTTGGGTTATGACAGACATGACCTTATTTCTTTTGTAATAAATTGTAGATTACACTTTTGGAATGCTGTCGAATTATTTCACACCTAGTGATTTTGCTTCATTGGACATCTGATACTTGCATGCATCATTTAGTATTTTTCAGCTGTCCCTGTGTCTAACAAAAGCAGGAGTATAACAGCAGACCAACTTTTCTGTGGAATCTCAAGTTAACAAAATTAAACTGGCTCACCATGTTCCATCCTGGGTAGAGGTAGTCTGTCCCAATAAATTCAAAATAGTGAGCAAAACCTTCTTTCAACCATACATCCTCCCACCAAACTGGAGTCACAAGGTCACCAAACCACTGCAAAGAGAGTTCAAATAAACAACCTTTAGGAAACTATGTTTGCATTCATCTCATTTATATAGCACATATTCCTCACAAGCTTTAATAAAGAGTAGTATATGCTACCCAATGAAACTCATTAACTGCTTTTTTCGTGTACTGATGAATTAAGCCTTTATAGGATGCACAAGTTACTGAAGTAAAACAGTAGAGAAGAACAAGCAGGAAAAAAGAAGCACTGAGGAGAGTATTGACAGTGTGTACACCTAGAGTAGATGCTCACCCAGGTTTAAGGGACTAGCACATGTAATGGACAGAAAAAGCCTCATGAGTAATTTGATTCATTACCTGGAAACCTCACTATGTATAGTGTGAATCTTGAAAACCTGGAGACACAATCTCTGTACCCTAGACCTATATTTTAGCTTTTCTTCTTCCACAATGTCTACCCACCAAGATTTGCAATACTACTGGTGCTCCATTTGTTGGCTGGTTTCCTAAGGAAAGCAGTTTCATGCAATCATGCCATGTCTCTGAGGGTAGTAAAAGCAAGTAGCTGATGCAACTTAAAGAATGCCCCAGGATATCTGAGATACCCACACAGGCCTAGGAAATTTCAGGCAGGACTTACAGGAGATTCGCAGCCTTCCTAAACAGCAGCTGGAGGCAGAGGGTATCTAAAATGCCAGGGGCCACCTATGCTTATGCAAAAAAAGTACTGAAGCTGACTGTCTTTCATGTTCCGCCCCATGTCGCTCTTAAATTTTCCCACTGACTTCGATCACATTTAGAAAGAATGGCAAGGATTTTAAACATAATTAAACTCCTACAAAAGTACATGAAGACCAGTAGCTGAAAAGAGGAGAAGGATCTAAACTGAGGGCAAGACAAGAATGCGGCCATAAGATACCCTGCTCAGTAGCCATCAACAGTGACAAGCCTCTCACAATGTGGGACATAATGTGGGTGTCAGAAGGATTTTAGACAGAGCTGGGATGATCACTGTAACAGGAATGAGGACTAAGGTTCAAAGGAAATCCCATGGGCAAGACTGCTTGAAGGAAAAGGGGCCCAAGAGAGCTGGATTGCATTCAGAAATTGCTTCTTCCACACTCAGGATCAGAGCATCCCCACACATAGGAAGTCAAGGAAGGGAGCCAGGAGGCCTGTGTGGTTGAATAGTGATCTGTTTGGTATGCTCAAGCAGAAGAGGAGAGTTTACAGGTCATGGAAGCAGAGGCTGGCCACTTGGGAAGAATACAAGGCTGCTGTTAGAGGATGTAGGAAGGCAGCTAGGATAGTCAAGGCCTCCTTAGAATTACAGCTGGCGAGAGGGGTCAAGGACAGCAAAAAGAACTTTTTCAAACACATAGCAGATAAAACTAATACCAGAGGCAATGTAGGCCCACCGATGAATGGGGTGGGTGCCCTGGTGGCAGAAGATACAGAGAAGGCAGAATTACTGAATGCCTTCTTTGTCTCTGTCTACTCTGCTGGAGGCTGTCCTGGGGAGCCCTGTACCCCTGAGACCCCGGATGAAGCCAGGTCAGTGGAGGAGTTTGCTTTAGTCGATGAGGACTGGGTTACGGACCAATTAAATAGTCTGGACGTCCATAAATCTATGGGTCCAGATGGGATGCATCCGCGGGTGCTGAGGGAGCTGGCTGAAGTCATTGCTAGATCGCTCTTCATCATCTTTGCCAAGTCTTGGGAAATGGGAGAGGTGCCAGAGGACTGGAGGAAAGCAAATGTCACTCCAATCTTCAAAAAGGGAAAGAAGGAGGACCCGGGTAGTTACAGACCGGTCAGCCTCACCTCTGTCCCTGGGAAAGTAATGGACTAGCTTATCCTTGGTGCCATCTCAAGGCATATCAAGGATAAGAGGGTCATTAGGGGCAGTCAGCATGGCTTTACCACGGGTAAGTCATGCTTGACCAACCTCATAGCCTTTTATGAGAATGTAACAAGGTGGATGGATGATGGCAGAGCGGTGGATGTGGTCTACCCTGACTTCAGTAAAGCCTTTGACACAGTCTCTCACAGCATCCTCACAGTTAAGTTGAGGAGATGTGGTCTAGGCAATAGAGTAGTGAGGTGGGTTGCAAACCGGCTTAAGGAGAGAAGCCAGAGAGTGGTAGTCAATGGTGCAGAGTCTAGTTGGAGGCCAGTATCTAGCGGAGTGCCTCAGGGGTCAGTACTGGGGCCAATATTGTTCAACATATTAATTAGCGATTTGGATGAGGGAATTGAGTGTACTATCAGCAAGTTTGCTGATGACAGTAAGCTGGGAGAAGTGGCTGACATGCCAGAAGGCTGTGCTGCCATCCAGCGAGACCTGGACAGGCTGGAGAGTTGGGCGGGGAATAACCTGATGAAATTTAACAAGGGAAAGTGTAGAGTCCTGCATCTGGGCAGGAACAACCCCAGGTTCCAGTATAGGTTGGGAAATTACATATTAGAGAGCAGTGTAGGAGAAAGGGACCTGGGGGTCCTGGTGGACAACAGGATGACCATGAGCCAGCACTGTGCCCTTATGCCAGGAAGGCCAATGGCATCCTCAGGTGTATTACAAGGGGGGTGGTGAGTAGATCGAGAGAGGTCCTCCTTCCCTTCTACTCCGCCCTGGTGAGACCACATCTGGAATAGTGTGTCCAGTCAGTTCTGGGCCCCTCAGTTCAAGAAGGACAGGGAACTGCTGGAGAGGGTCCAGTGTAGGGCAACAAAGATGATTAAGGGAGTGGAGCACCTCCCTTATGAATAAAGGCTGAGGGAGCTGGGTCTCTTTAGCTTGGAGAAGAGGAGACTGAGGGGTGACCTTATTAATGTTTATAAATATATAAAGGGTGAGTGCCATGAGGATGGAGACAGGCTCTTCTCGGTGGCAAATAATGATAGGACAAGGGGTAATGGGATCAAGCTGGAACACAAGAGGTTCCACTTAAATTTGAGAAAAAACTTCTTCTCAGTGAGGGTGACAGAGCACTGGAACAGGCTGCCCAGGGAGGTTGTGGAGTCTCCTACTCTGGAGACATTCAAAACCCACCTGGACATGTTCCTGTGCGACCTCACCTAGGCATTCCTGCTCCGGCAGGGGGATTGGACTAGATGATCTTTTGAGGTCCCTTCCAATCCCAAACATACTGTGATACTGTGAAATCAGGCATCATCAATTCTTCTGCTGATGGATGACCCTGTTTAAATTATCGTATTGGCTTTGTGCAACCTGGACCATTGCAAGACCAGTGGTAAGAGTAGAAATACATACACGATTATGAAAACATATTTCATACTCTTTGTAGCATCTTTTTTGCCAAACAAATACAAAAAAACTGTTTCAGTAAAATTCTCAGTCAGTTTTTTTCTTAATGTGATTAGAAATTAGATTAATTCATAATCAACTGAGATAATTTTGAGCTTTCCTGGAGTTGTAAATTCTGAAAATACACAGAAAGGGAGCAGCAAATAAGTATTCCAGAGGAGAGACTCCTGTCAGAATAGAGGAGCTGCTGCTAACACTCTAATGATTGTGGGCAATGGATGAAAGCAAAGTTGGGCAGTAAGCAGTTTGCTTTCTTGACAGCTGGCTTATTTGAAGGTTTTGTCTGGGACCTGAATGAAAGGTCTTGCTCCTATGCATGTCTTTGTGAAGTGAGAATAGCGTCAAGGAAGGATCAATGCTGCGAAGAGGACCCATAGTGACGTGAACACAGGGGCTCCAAAGAAGAGACTACAGAAACTGGGATTATCAGATTGCCACACAATGGTCAGTAAATAGGATTTAAAGAAAAAAAAAAGAAGTGAAACATGGGAGAAAAGATGAGGTTGACAAAAGTCATATTCACACACTAAGTGAAGCTAAACTTAATGGACACTCAGTGATCATAATCTAGGTGAAGACTACCGACAAATTAACTGTCTACAGGACCAATAGAGATAGAACAAGATTTTAAGAACACTTAACTGAAAAGACAAAGAAACACTGGATATGCATCCGTATAGATACTGCACTTTTCACAATTTGAAATCCTACAGTAGCATACCACCAGAGGAGTATGAAAGCCATATAATAGGCTGATTAAATTATTTCTAATGACAGACTAAACACAATAGCACAGAGTTTATTTCTTCAATTTCATGAGGACTTCTAAACAGATATGAGACCAGTAACAGTCATGGTATGCTACAACCATTCAGAAAGACATTTAAAAAAATAAACGTTGTAAAGTTCATAATATATTCTACTGTTATTCAAAAGAATTTATAACATGCATTTATGATGTCACACAAGAGAATTTCTTATACTACTTTGTGAGTTTTCCATGTGTATTTATTAATGACACAACTAAAAGTATTCATTTAATTATCTACCTAAAGGAAGAAGTGGTTTACAGGCATTAAAATAGCATGTAATATTAGTATGAAAATGTAGAGAATTTGCTTAACTAGTCTTGAACAGTATCAAAGATAAGATGTCACAGACAGAGCAGTCCCAGAGACTGCAATTACTGAAGCCAAATTTTCCAGCAGAAAGGTACTATTATCCTCCTAGGTGTTACATGTCTGAAAGGAGAACATCAAGTAAAGTATTTCATTTACTGAAGTAATTGTTTATTTATTTATTTGTGTATTTGGCTACAGACACTATTTGCCTGGAGTGAAGATCATTACTTCTTTTCATTTTGGAATAGAAAAATGAATTGAAATGTATTGATTACATAAATTCCTTGTGTCCCTTGGGTGTTACGTTCAGCCTGACATGGAGAAGGCACTTATTTTACAGACACACTGAAAGGACACTCTTTCCTATATGCTTTCTTTACAAATTATTAAAAAAAACCACATTGATTTAGAAGTTTTTAATTTTCCTTTTGTGTTCATGCCTCTTTAACTCAGTCTGTCACACCAAGTTTTGTGCTCAGGTGGGAAAACTATCACAAAAAATCATGGTGCATGACTCTTTCTTCAAAGGCTGTAGGTGGGACTGATCTGTGATATGCAAATAAAACTGATTACTACCTTAATAGACTTATTTTAATAAATTATGCTAATTACTTCAAGCTATCAATTTAAGCTGTTAGAAATGTGTGTTTTGACCAACATCTCATTTGCATTTGGTGGCTTGAAGAAGCTTTTATGTTTAAACATTCTTCCAATTATTAATTTTTTAAATCAAATACATAAAATATTTCAAAAGAACACTCGAGCTGAAATATCAAGCATTATCAACCTACAAAACGACTAAATTAAAGCTACCTGTGTAAGGTCAGTGTGTCCCTCCTAAAACATGTACCCAAAATAAAAATCTGGTCAAGCATTACAAAGTTACCTGTGAAGAAATCAGGCGTAAAATTCTTTCTTACACATTTTTATCTCTATTTTGACAACACAACATTTCTTTGTCCTAATTCTTAATATTAATCTGTTTTTTCTGATCTTGGACACAACATTAGCAAAGCAATTGCCATGTTACTCTATGTAACAAGGATCTCATACAGGTCAGTTTGCTACAGACTCAGGTATGTTCTGTAAGTCTTAAAATCATGGATTTAAAAACAAGGGAAATAGCACAATACAATTCTAAAAAAAAAAAAAAAGTATTTTAAGAAAACATGGAAAACATATTTTAGAAGAGTTCCCTTACCTCTTACCTGAAATGTTAAAAAAAAAACAAACCAATAAATAAAAAATAAAACTGGAGATGTAGATTCTACTTTTGGGTGTGGCAGAAGTGATTTTGGTTAATCTCTGTTATTTTATGTGTAAAAATGAGTGAAGGGGACCAATATTCACGCGGCACCCCAGGTTAGCAGACCAGATGATATACAGAAAAAGAGGATGAAAAATGCTGTGAAGAATTAACAAACAGCAGAGGCAAGAGACCCTGGACCCAACTTGATCTCAGTTCAATACATTTTCAGCTAAGCTACTATTGTTCCTGCTATATGCTATCCACAGCTTAAGTCTCCTTGAGGGGGTTCTGAGTATGGCAAGATAAAAGCAGAAAAAAAGTGGCTAAATAAAGACAATACTGCGATGGAGGTGCTAGACAGTGTTTTATGACTTGTATTTTTTGAGGATTTCTCCCTTTAAATTTTATTTGCAGATGAAAAATCCATATTCTCTGTGAGTCAATTCTGCATCTAAAAAATAGAAATAACATTTTTTTCACCTGAATATTTTCTATCTTGTCTAGTTATGCAGTGAAGCAGCTGAGCAAGGACCTAATCTGCATGGTACTAAAACAGAAACAGCAGTAACATGAATGGAGGAAGATACTTTTAATTAAGCCAACAGCACTGGAATAACTGGATACCAAGTAAACCTTATCACTTTAAATTTTAAGGTCACTTAAAAGCACTCTATGGCCACATTGTTACCCTAAAATAAATTCAAATATAGTTTTCACGCACCTCATGATCCTCTGATATTCCCAGAACAAAGTAAAAAGGCTTCAGTTTCAAGGAGAATCAAATAAACAAACTTGGCAAGTTACTGATGTGATAATTGCCCACATCTGAAGTACAAATTGCTTTGGAAGCAGAGAACATTATTAAAGCGGTGCAAAGAATAACTGGAAGTAATGGGATGACTTCAGAAAAAGGAAGATTTAAGCTGAATGCTAGGAAAAAGTTATTGACCATCAGATTTAATCAAAAGGCTTTAAGGGAAGTGATATAACCCTGTAATCAGGAGCACTGAACCCAGCACTACAAAACACATGACACGGAAGAATCTAATCCTAACATGAGCTGTGATTTGATGACCTAATATGTGTTTTGCACACCTGATTCCTAAGCCACTGTAATTTTTCAGGCTGAATAGTGCGCTACTCTATTGTACTACACAATAAAGAGCACATAATAAAATCAGATGATCGTATTGAGAACAAACCAGCAATAACTTTGAATAGAAATGTCATGTTGTAGTTGAGGACTCCATATTCATCAACAGTTTTAATGTGAAACATGAATATGAACCGAACTTTACTATTTCCAGGTTCACCTACCAGGACTCCATCACAAAGGCTCCCTTTTATATGGTACTTTTTATTTGCAGAAAGTGTTAAGAATTTTCATTGCCTTTTAAAGAATACTGTGTAAAGTTACAGACATAAGCCATGCTGATTACACAGTAGGATTTTGTTCATTTTAACCTGAAGGCTATGATTATGCCTCTTATGAGTGCAAGAAAGGGTTTTCTGCCCCTGTAGCAAATTTCTCCAATAACATTTGCATTCAACTCAATATTACTAAACACATATAATGTGTTTAGTTTGAGATATGAAGATGGAAGAAATGTAAAATAAATTGTAATATGGGTTTATTACAAACTTTTCTTATTGATACAAAAGTTGCTGTACATATATTCGATTATCCACCACTAGTGAATAGAAGGTCCATACTAGAACTATTTAAAAACAAAAAAACAAACAAACAAAACAAACAAACAAACAAAAAAAAAAACAAAAAAAAAAAAACAAAAAAAAAACAAAAAAAAAAAAATGAAAAGGAAGTATGTGTATATGTGATGGAAGATGACAACCAAATTGATTTCAGCCAAAACATTTTTTTCACATGAACACGAAATTCAGCATGAATCTGCTATGGTTCTGCAAGAAATCATTTTCTACAGTTATCAATGTGTCTAGTCTACACACCAACAGCACACTCACACACAAACATGCAGAATATACAATATAATCATACAGAAATAGAGAAGTTGTTCATTGCTACTAATTTTCTCTTCTACCCTTTTTTGAGTCTCCCAGGTTCTGCATTGTAGTTATTAGTCTTACAAATCTCTGTATTATTTGGACTCCAGTTACAATAAAAAGTTGCAACTGTCTATGTGAACAACACAAATTAATTTTTGGTTTTGAAAAGGAATACACAGTTTCAGACATTAATATCAAATATCTGAACACCTTTAATACCTGATGACATAGCTCATGTACAATGACCATGGTGACATCCAGTAGGTATGATATAGAAGAAATGCTTGGATCTAGCAGTATCCTTTGCTCCACAAAAACACTCAGTCCCCAGTTCTCCATAGCAGCATACGGATGCTTAGGCACAGCTAACAGATCTAGAAATAGAAAAAATATATGTTAACTACTGTGGAAGCTACTATGCTGAAGAGCCACTGTAAGGCCAGCCATAAATAATCACAAAAAGCATTTTAAATAATAAACATGTAAAAACCAAAAATTGATTTCAGCTCTCTAGTACCATTATTTAGGAAACAATAAAATACCCGTTTTTTATTTTATGCCATTATTTGATCACACATTACCATGCTATTGCTTTAACACAGTACTTAGTATTTCTAATTGAAGTTTTCTATACAGAATCCAGCTTATTTACAATACCTTGTTAATTTATTTCTGGGTTTGATACTGCTTATCATATTTACTATATCAATGTAGTAACACAGACTTTTATCACATGTATCTTTTACCTTTTCATTAAAGTGACTCCTTTATGAACACCTTATGCACCAAACTGTATGTAAGGACTAACATTAAGAGGAACACTGAAGAAAAGGCTGCTTCATAACAACCAGAAACATGGCAAACTGTTCAGAATCACCAGTTCTTACAAAACAAAGCATCTCTCAGTGTGCACTATTGCTAGCAGGCATCCTCTGAGAACAGGACTGTTGACAGCCATCTCTCAACCCCACAGGCTGGAACAATGATGCCAAACACAACTTCAGGAGTATTACTTCAGTTTTGTATTCAGTAAGCGATAAAATATTAAGAAGAAGATAAGGAGGTCCTTCATCAGGTACAAAACAGCAGTGGGGAATTTCTCTCAGTAGCATGAGGTTTAACAAGACAATACCATAATACAATATCTATCCATGTGTTAGAAAAATCTTAATGCAGTAGATTGAGAAGGAACAAAAATTGACTATCAGCCTGGAAATAAATCTAAAAGTACAGTAAATTGACACAGGCAATAAACAAATATGCAATGCTGCTTCATGGCAAAAACATCTGAAAGAGCTGGGAAACATCTTGTATGTCTACAAGAAGCCCAGTGCATCCTGTGTACAAATCAGCCGGAATTTTGGAAACTACACTGTCACATCAGCATGGTGCTCCCTCCAGTCAAACTAATTAGCCTGGATTCTTAATTAATTAGCCTGGCTGCTACACTCCTCTAATTTGGCTGTATTACTTCTGGTTCCAGCGCTAGGTTCATTCACGGTTAACACAAGTATATCTAGGTGGTACTTTAAAAACGTGGGATGAAATGTCTCTGGATTGATCTCCTAACCTGAAGAAGAAAAATTCTGATCTGCTTATTCTACATGATGTTCTAAATTATATCACAGTACTGACACATCCCCTAAGTTTGTTTTGGCTTGCTCACAAATGTGGTGGAATTGGCTTGGAGGACAACCTGACGGCAGGAGCTGTATTTCAGGATTCACGGGAAGTTGCCACTGAAATATCAGGAATGGAGAACTTGGAGACATTCCAGCATTCCTGAAAAGGGACTGCTGCAAGAAGCATAAAAATACCAGCCTTTTATTGGAAGCACAGAAAGAGTCTAGCAGCTCCTTCCAAATACAAGCAAACTGAAAATATCCAAATTGCAAACAGAGACATGCTACAAATGGTAAAGAATAAATATTTTATATAAAGGCAGACAATAGAACAGAACCTAATTAAACAAAATAAAGCAAAAATCCAAAACACAGCATTGAAGATTATTCATGTAAATTCAAAATTACATTCTTTCCTTTTCTTCCTCAGTTGAAGCTTCAACTGTACTAATTTTTTAGAATAACTGCAATGTGCTATAAATGACGTGCAAAATTAGTAACTCATGTCTGCTATACAAAGAAGGGATAAGAACAAAAAAAAAAGGACATAAAGGCTATTGGGTGAAACCCCTGAAGTTAATGGCAAATATTCATTAACATTAAACATGGATGTCTCTCTTTCTCAACTCTGTAAAGAAAGCTGTAACTTCTTCTACAGCAATTAAACTTTCCTCCAAAAGGCATCTTCAGAAGACGAACACAGAGAGATCCTGTTCTTATTTACACCAATTAAGTTTTCAGTCATTTCCCTCAAATAAGCAAAGTAACACCAAAATAGAACTAGCATGACAGTAAAACCAGTTCCCTCCTTTTAACCGTTTCTGTTCTCTCCTTGGGCTTGATTTGCAGCTTTTGGTCTTTCTTGCCAGTCATAACGGACCGATTTTACTAATTGGTCAGCCAGAAATAAACTGGAATAACTCTGTGCAACTGGGAAAGTAGGGTGAGTTCTCACACTAACCACTTTTACAGGTTGATCGTAGACCGTCTTTCACTATTTGTGTCATTAGTATTGCTCTGCTGGTTTAGACTGATACTTTATAGCACTGACATACCAATAAAACCTTCCAATCTGATGGACGGCTAACTGCCTTGCAGGTAGACAACCGCAGAGGGATATTCTAAATCACTTTCATCCAACACGGCCCCATTTCTCTGCCAGTCTGGAAACCTCTCTCATGCACTGGGTAATGCTTAAAGGGCTTTTCTGAACAGACAAAACAAAACAGATGATAAACCTGTTGGTTTCCAGAGTGCTAATCCTTGCAGGTGACATGAGCATACCAATAATGCTGAATAAATTAAGACGTTTACTACAACATATGAACACACCTCTACCTTTTCCCAGTGCAGGGTCTGATGCGCTGCACTTTAATGACAAAGAAGAGACATTTTTAACCTCCAGCAATGGAAAGAATGGACTCTGAACATATTAATTATCATAAAAAGAAAAATGTTTTTCTTCTCATTGTACACATCTAAACTCTGAATGTCCAGTCTTGGTGTTAAGTTACAAACAAAATTCTGCAGTGGTTGGTCTTGATTGCTCTACAAATTTCTCCTACCTATAAATAAAATTCCAAACATGCCTAGTTTTGTGATAAAAGACAATAATCTATATCTTTCTCTGGGGAGTCATAAATGTTTGATTTCAGAGGAACAATATTTGATGCGCAAGTCTCAACATGAGCATTTGTGTTTCCTTCTGTTTATCACATCATTAATACACTGAGGAAGGCAACCTGTGCTCCTGTAGATGACATCTGTTAAGGTTTTAGTGTAATTTTTAAGGAGCAAGGTACAAAAGAAGGGGTGATGACACACATTCTGATAGAAATATCATTAATACTTTGTACTGCTCAAAAGTGTTTTGCACTAACAGCAAAATGTGAACCAGTGAATATATAACAGCTTGTGTGCATGCTGCATCCAGTTAATCTGAACATTATTTAATTAAATTCTTTGTAAAGCACTTGTGAATGTTTGATTTTGTGGATATTGCTGGGAAAATAGAAATGCATGTTATTGCTTGCAGAGAATAATATCCTCATACATCATAAAACTGTTACTTGAGATTTCCTGATAGAGCAGTGCAGAGTCCTGTGTACTGCTGGAAAATAGAGGGTTTCCACCTCTTGGCCTTCACAGAGACTAAATTCATGACCAAGAAGTAAAAAACTGCACAGCTAAAATAAAATCACCAGAAAAGCCATCAGGACAAAAACATGTTGGAACTTCACAATATACTGATATAATTATTCGAATACAAGGATTGCATTTGGATGTTTTTTTAAATCTATTTCTGTGTGAATCTCTAGAAAAACATCTCAAGTTACAAAAACTGTACATAGCTCAACAAACTTTTACTTCCAACTGTTTAATTAAGGCATCATAACTGTGTGAGCTTACATCAAAACATAGTTGTCTGACATTATTAGCAAGTATCACCATAGTGCAAAACATAAATTAACAATTTCACACCTAAGTTCAGTGTTGGTGGGGGGTTTTTTGTTGTTATTTTTTTTTTTTTGAACTTAGTATCTATGCAATATGAACAAATGATACTGGTTTTCCTTTTCCCCCACTCACTTGATAGTATTTTCTAGGCACCCTTAAAAGACATTAAATTCCTCAAACCACACAACTGGGAACATCACTCTTGATGTAAATGAGAGCAGGATTAGAACTGAATAGAAGTAAACGTGAAACAAGACTCAACTCTCTCATTAAGAGTATCCTGAAGTTGGGGATCTTTCCCCCCTCCTTTATCATCCTACTGTTTTAACACCCCACTGGTATAATAGGCAGACATCCTTACTATATATGTAAATACGAATGTGTATATAAACACAAATAGACATGCACACAAACATTTACTAATATTATGTACTGTAATTTTATTTGGTTTGGATTCTGGTTGAAATGCAACTGAGGGTCAGATCCTCCAGAACATATGACAGTGATAAATTTCTGGAAGATAAAAAAGCATCTACCAGGAGAGTGAGATAGATACACAGAGAGACAGACAGACAGACAGATAGATAGATAGACAGACAGATAACTGTGTCAACAGTTTCTGCAAATTTTCTGTTACTGTACGTGATAATTCTCCCAAAAAAATCTGAGAGCCCTGAAACACTGAACTTGAGAACATACAGCAAGAAAAAAGAATTTTTTGCCAAGCATGTTTATACATATACTTTCCTTAATAAAACCAGGAGGCGCACAGGAAAAAAAAACTGTCCACTCCATGAACTTCATATTTTTTCCCTTATAATCCCTATTTTTATTACAAAAATGACACTATAAAAATAATTTGAATTTACCTAGGTGAATTTACCTCTTACAATACTATTTTGATTCATTTCTTCAGAGGGGCTTTCTTTAAGATTTCAGGTGTAGATTTCTTGCTCCAGGTATTTCACTTTTTTTGACAACTTCAACAAACTAAGACAAAGCACGGACAATTATCAGTTTATTTTAGTCTTGACAAATGAAAACCCAAAGTATGGTTTTACCATTTCCTAATGCTGCATAATGCAATCAATAGGTTTATTAAATCTCTCTGAAGGTCTTGTGCAATTTCCTAAACGAATGTTGTACAAAAACAAGAACTATTTACTAAAAGAGTTTATATTTCTGCCACTCAGATTCCGTAATTAAAACCTTTTTTTTTTACTAAGAATACATAGAAGATGCCATTTAATGACTTATGTAGGTTTTAAGGAACAAGCCAACTACAAAAAGTGATAGCTCTGGTTAAAAACCATTAAATCAAACTAGTCATTGTAAGAAATAATCCAAATTTTCTTCTGATAAAGAACTATTGGTAATAGTACTTAGAAGAAATATCTAAACTGGCTATTGAAAAACTTTATTTTCTGCACTGTTTGCTTGTTATATGACAGAGAAGTTTCAACTGGAAAACAAAATTTTCATTGTATATACTTTCATATCCTTCTTAAAAAGTTATTTGAGAAATAAAAGGCAAAAAAAAGAAAAACACCAGCATCCCAGGGCTTGCTGGAAGCTCTCTGAAGCCAACAGGAAGGTCTCCAACTGACTGCAACAGCAGAATGAAACACAACTGATGGATGTGAATGTTCACCACCAATATCCTTCTGTAAGCATGATAGCAACCCACATAGACGTTAGCCTGCAGAGGTAATGCAAAGGTCTAAAACTGTTTGCCATTATTTCAGTCAAATCAAATGGCTTGTTGCAGACCCTGAGGAGAAATCGCTGACACACAGTGGTTTATTGTTGGGCTTTTTATTGCTTCTTATTGTTGTACAAAGTACCACTTAACATTAACTGACATAAGCAATGGATGGATTTCCAGAGTGTTTGATATGAATAGCAGATGTTTAATGCAATATGATTACTAAGGGATCCAAGATAGGAAAAAACATAGGAAGGAAAGCTGGGGAGGGTAAGAGGGGAGAATCAGCAATAATATAGAAAGAAAACCTTTTTTCAAGCAACTGAATCTTGATGCTGGGTGATGGCTAGTTTACAGTTTAAGAAGATAAAATCAAAACACATTGATTTTATTTGGCGTGCATATTATTAATTTGCTTTCAATTTTCAAAACCCAAATCTATAGATCATTGCTTTGTTATTTCAAAGTATATCAAATGATTCAATGTTAAAATGAAAAATGAATGCAATCGCCCATTGAGGCTGAATTATGTATCATCTTGGTTGTATTGATCCCTACATGAACAATGCCTTTCTATTAAATAATACCTGGACAAATCATTATTAATAGCTGCACTATAACAAATAAGGAAAAAAAAATCACAAAGTTTCTTTATAAATATGAATCTTTTTTCCCAGCCTTCAGTCTAATATGGGTATTCTAAACTCTTCTTAGACATATATTAGAATAAAGAGTTACATGGAACAAACCAAGACACAGATCGAAATCAACTTGGGTTTCTGTTACTCCAAGTTACAGGGTTAGTACTGTATGTGCATCCCTTCCAGTATATACAAAACAGATGAACGGAGAAAATACATTCCAACTCCCAGCACCAAAAGATCTGGAGAGAGGAAAAAACCAAGAAAGACTTTTGTTGCCTTCAGAATACTGTTTCTAATGTAAATACTAAGAGCATTGACATGATGGAAAATTGCCAACAGCCATTTTCCTACCATCACAGTTAGTAGAGCATGAGGATTCCACAGCTGAAAACAACACACCACTGATAACTGAGCACTTCCAGTATGAATACTGCCATGAAGGAAACAATCAAGTATCACTGCTGTGTTCCTTCCCTTCATTGCAAAACCGAGGTGGAGCTACACGGAAAACTCCAGAAATCCATACTAGTTAAGAATTATTACAATGAGGTAAAACAAATATTTTCACTTGGCTTACATAAAACTGATTTGCATGACAGCAATAAAGACATGAATGTTTCCATTAGTACGACACTATATACCTACATTTACCTCTTTTATGTTTGCCTTAAAGTGAGATCATAGTCACAAGTGATGGGAACAGTTTAGCAGTGAAAGTAAAACCAGGAATTTTAGGAAGACGGGCAGGTATTTCACATTACCAGTATCTCACCAGTATGCATCACAATATTCCACCTGGAGATTAATTTACAGTATAACTAATCATATGCACTACATCTGAAGGCAATGGTTTTGTGCAGACTATGTCTATCTTATCTTCTATGCTCCTCCAGAGTGAGATGAAGAAATACAAATGGACTGTCTTGGATAGCTCCTGTGATATTTGGTTTAGGTCTTGTTGTTTATCCTAAGTCCTAAAATAAAGTTTATCTTACATTCTTATGCAAATTCTTTAGATAATATTAGATCAGGATAATTTTTTACTAGTAAAAATAGTAATCTATTCATCAGTTTATTTAATACATCAAGAATTGACAACTTTCTGTGACATATAAAATACCCCTATCATCCTGAATTCTAGAGACACACAAATAACAGAGGACTCATTCTGTTCTCAGGTGAGCCCACACTCCCTCCTCCTCGCCTTGTGCGCAAGGATGTAACCGCTTAAACTGTCTTTTCACAGAATCCATATTCACACTTACTAGAGGTTCACAGAAACACCCTAATGGACCAGTGGGACCAAAATGTGAAAGTCAAAACAACTTCTTGATGCATGTAGATATCCTGAAGAGACTTAAGTAAGTCAATTTACTCCTACCTTCTGTTCTGGGTCAGCATGGGCACAGGCTGCCAGCAATGTGATGTGCAGTTACTCATCACAGCTGAAAAATCACAGTTAAAAAGCAGGCATGCAAGATTGTGAGAGAAAAAAAAAAAAAAAAAGAAAAGAAAAAAAAACCTCTTCTCTACACAGTTACTCCAGATTTCTCACAGTAAAATCAGTGTCAGGACTTGAGCCTCTAAGAAGCTTCACTTCCCTGGTGCAGGAAGGCTGATCAATGGGCTCCATTCAGCCCACGCCCTGGTACACGGAGGTAGGTCTCTGAACAGACAGGGTCTTTTTTAAGCATCTTGGACCCAGACTTATTCCTGAAGGCCACGTGGTTATGAGCAGAAGGGGAAAAGAAGAAATTAAAAGACATAAGCAGGGTGGAAAAGCAGAGCAGTTGAAACCACCACCAGAGCTGAAAATCTCTCTGAGTGTGCAAAACAATGGGAAGAGAGAGAAAAGGCGCTTTGTTCTGCACCTGCAAGCAATAGGTGGTAGGGAAGAGAAAGACAATACTTAGAAAGTAGCCCTATTTTTGAAACTTATGGTTTCAGATATATTTGAAATGTTTAATAATTTCAATTAGCTCAGAGAGTAGAACCCAAACATGAAAACGTGTTATATAAATAGAAGAATACTGCAAACCATGTAAAAACAAAACTCGAGAAATAAATGCTTTCAATCTGAAGTTATAAAAGAAAAATGACACACTAAAGAGAGCCTGGTGACTGACACAAACCAAACTGTACTACTGAAGTTTGGCAAGGAGCTAACAAGAGCGGAGAACAAAAGAGGTTGTGACAGACCTGGGACAGGCACTTCAATGACAGACTACCAGGAGATGCAAAAAATAGGAAAAGTAGAGCCTGACAAACAACAGGAGTCATCCAGTCCACAGTAAAGTTTATAGAGATCAGTCAGACCTCTGACACAGTAAGACTGATACTCCAATATCCCATCAGAAAAGAAAACCAAAACAGAAAATCATGCAGAGCTCAGAGAACATTTGGAGCTGCACACACAATAACAGCACAGACAAGGGACAGTCCTCTTCACTGTTGGGGAAGAAATATGGGAAAGGTGATGGATTACATCTCTTCCCTCCACTGATGGAGTGATTGTATTTACAAAGGGGAACACGACAGTAACACCAAATCCTATTAGTATTTTCTGGGTACTTCTATGATACACAAATGCCCCAAGGTAGGGTACTGCTACACTTTTGTATAAAATATGCCTTGTTAGTTCCCTTAAATCACATTTAAGCCAGAAGTTCAAAAATCAGTAAGAAATGTTATCAATATCTTTCAAAACAGACAACACTGTAACAAATGCTTACAAAAGTTACCACCAAATAGACAAAATCGATGCTTAATGCATTTCCACTGATCCATACTAACATGCATACTGAGATGGCACTGACAAGTGGGCAATCATGGCTCCAGTCCTTGTGCACACCTTCTGTTTCATGTTTTGCTTAGCACCAAAAAAATTATTCAGCAGTTCTATTCTGAGAATTCATCTCCAAGAGATGAACTTCTCACAGAGCACTTTCAGATGCATTCTTCCATTCCCTCTTAGATCTTCATATTCTTGCATGTCCCTTGGTTAAACCACAACAGGCTTTTGCCAGTCTCACCTATGAAGTGTTCCTGGGATCAAAACACACTTAATCTTTCATCCTGACTCATTCTGTTTTGCCCATTTTCGAGACACAGTCTGTCCATTTCTCTTAATAGTGCTTGTTTACTTCCTCAGATATGCAAATAGCTATTTGTTAGACTAAAAATTATCTTCCATACTAAACTGGCTTGTAAGCAGCTTCTTAATTTCAAGGACTCCAATGACGGGATAAAAATATTTCCCCCTCCCTTTTGTAATTAGTTTGCATTCTTCAGTGTGTAATGTGACCTCCACTGAAGCTTACATTCTGTATCAAACTTTACCTGCATTATACAAAGATCCAAACAGAATAAAATCTATGCAGCTCATTACTGACTGCTAACTGAGACTAGTAATGCTAACACACCAGTAATGAACTACTCTGGGATAGTAGTGTGCTTGCAGCAACTGATCCCCACTGCAGCCTCCCTGTTCTCGATGTCAGACAACTGCAGGATCTCACAAGTGAAAAAATATAAAGTGGACTATGTCTTCCCTGCTTTTGCACAAGGAAAAACCCATGTAAAATCAGAACTTGTTTTAATTGCATATGAGGGGAAATATTTTGAGAGACCATTAATGTCATGTGTTTCTACATTGTAGATGAATACGTAAAATTCTGGCAGGTGCCATTTGAAAACACATTCATCTTGTGATGGCACAGGGTATGAGATTTTACACAGTAACGCTTTATGTGGGACAAAACAGGAAGACAGAGTGGCAAAAGGCTTTGGACAACTCTGAAAAGATTAAAAAAATGCCAAGCTAAAACTAAACGTACAAAGGAAAAACATAAAGGGCAAACAATGGAAGTACTGTACTGGAAGTATGGAGAGATGTCAATGCACAAAAACACCCAAGCAAACCATACGGACAGCATTATCATCATGCCTAGCCAATAGAAAAGAGACTGAAATTCCTTGGAATAATGGGTTAGGTGACTGAATTTGCGTCAAATGCAAGTTTTTTTGATCAGCAACTACTGTAAGCACTACTGAGAAATCCCATTTATAGACATCAGAAAAGTCCACCTCACTGTCTGCTCATCTAGCTCACACTTCATCAGCTTCTCTACAAGGATCTTATGGGAGACAGAAACAAAAACCTTACTAAATCCAGGTAGGCAACATCCATTGCTCTTCTCTCATCTACCAAGCCAATCATTTCATCACAGAAGGTTACTAGGCTGGCTGAGCACAACTGCCCCTTCATGAATCCATGCTGACTGTTCCAAATCACAGAATCACAGAATGTTAGAGATTGGAAGGGACCTCAAAAGATCATCTGGTCCAACCCCCCTGCCAGAGCAGGAACACCTAGATGAGGTTACACAGGAATGTGTCCAGGTGGGTTTTGAATGTCTCCAGCCTAGGAGACTCCACAACCTGCCTGGGCAGCCTGTTCCAGTGTTCTGTCACCCTCACTGAGAAGTTGTTTCTTCTCAAATTTAACTGGAACCTCCTATGTTCCAGTTTGCATGCATTGCCCCTTGTCTTATCATTGGTTGTCACTGAGAAGAGCCTGGCTCCATCCTCGTGACACTCACCCTTTACATATTTATGAACATTAATGAGGTCACCCCTCATTTTCTTCTCCAGGCTAAAGAGACCCAATTCCTTCGGCCTTTCCTCATAAGGGAGATGTTCCACTCCCTTAATCATCTTTGTTGCTCTGCACTGGACTCTTTCAAGCAGTTCCCTGTCCTTCTTGAACTGAGGGGCCCAGAACTGGACACAATATTCCAGGTGTGATCTCACCAGGGCAGACTAGAGAGACAGGAGAACCTCCCTCAACCTTTTAACCACACCCCTTCTAAAACACCCCAGCATGCCATTGGCCTTCCTGGCCACAAGGGCACAGTGCTGGCTCGTGGTCATCCTGCTGTCCACCAGGACCCCCAGGTCCCTTTTCCTTACACTGCTCTCCAAATCACTGTCTTGTCTTCCATGTGCCAGGAAACAATTTCCAAGGTAAGTTGTTCCATCACCTTCCCAGAGATCAAGATGAGACTGACTGGCCTGTAGTTCCCTGGGTCCTCCTTCTTGTCGTTCTTGAAGAAAGAAGTGACATTTGGTTTCTTCAGATACCTGTCCACGAAGTCATCATAGCCTTTCAAATCCAAAGTGGCCTCACAATGACATAAGCCAGCTCATTCAATATTCATGGGTGCATGCTGTCAGGGTACATACACTTACACATGAAACCAACACCATCATGGGCATTAACAAAAATTTGGACGTCACTATTCAAACAGAGAAGGAACTTCCTTAATATAGCACAGATAACATGCTTCAAAGAGATGTTATTTTTTGATTAAAAAGTGAGAAAATCTCCCTTTTTTTCCACAATCATAGAATCATAGAATCATTTTGATTGGAAAAGACCTTTAAGATCATTGAGTCCAACCGTTAACCCAGCAATGCCAAGTCCATCTCTAAACCACGTCCCTAAGAGTCACATCTACACACCTTTTAAACACCTCCAGGGATGGTGACTCAACCACTTTCCTGGGCAGCCTTTACCAATGCCTGACAACCCTTTCTATGAAGAAATTTTTCCTGATATCCAATCTAAACCCCCCTTGTGCAACTTGAGGCCATTTCCTCTTGTCCCATCACTTGCTACTTGGGAGAAGAGACCAACACCCTCCACACTACAACCTCCTTTCAGGTAGTTGTAGACAGCGATCAGGTCTCCCCTCAGCCTCCTTTTCTCCAGGCTAAACAGCCCCAGTTCCCTCAGCTGCTTCTCATTAGACTTGTGCTCCAGATTCCTCACCAGCTTTGTTGCCCATCTCTGAACTCTCTCCAGCACCTCAATGTCGTTCTTGTAGTGAGGGACACAAAACTGAACACAAGGTGGGGCCTCACCAGTGCCAAGTACAGCGGGATAATCACTGCCCTAGTCCTGCTGGCCACACGGTTTCTGATACAAACCAGGATGCTGTTGGCCTTCTTGGCTTCCTGGGCACACTGCTGGCTCATGTTCAGATGCTGTCGACCAACATCTTCACGTCCTTTTCCTCCAGGCAACTTTCCAGCCACTCTTCCCCAAGCCTGTAGTGCTGCCTGGGGTTGTTGTGACCCAAGTGCAGGACCCGGCACGTGGCCTTGTTGAACCTCACACAGCTGGCTTCAGCCCAACAATCCAGCCAGTCCACATCCCTCTGTAGAGCCTTCCCACCCTCCAGGAGATAAAAACACTCCCACCCAACTTGGTGTTGTCTGCAAACTTACTGAGTGTGCACTCAATCCCCTCATCCAGATCACTGATATAAAGATATGAGACAGAACTGGCCCCAATACTGAGCCCTTGGGAACACCGCTTGTGATTGGCAACCACCTGGATTGAACTCCATTCACCACAGCTCTTTGGGCCTGTCCATTCAGCCAGTTCTTTACTCAGTGAAGAGTCCAGGCCATGAGCAGCCAGTTTCTCCAGGAGAATGCTGTGGGAAATTACATCAAAGGTTTTACTAAAGTCTAGGTAGACAGCATCCACAGCCTTTCTCACATACACTAAGCAGGTCGCCTTGTCATAGAAGGAGATCTGACCAGGAGATCAGATGGAGCATGTTTTTGTCCTAAAGGAGTACTACTTGTTCAAGTACAATCTTGTCTATGCCCCATGTTATAATGTGGCATTACAAAGTCATGGAGATAAATGTCTGCTCTCAGTGCTACTAGCCCACTGAATACATAAACCTTTCCAATTATACAGAAATCAGAATGGTTTCTCGTAGTAGAATTTCATTCTTTGCATCATAGATTTAAACATTAAAGTTATATTAAAGTTATATTAAAGAACCATAACAAAGTTAGGTTCACAAACCTCATCTAAACTTGATAACCTATGAATAATTTACATCGAAATAATATAGTTTTCATTTTAAAGTGCTTCTATTATGGCGACTTTTCTTTTTTAGAATCATAATTTTCTGTACCATGTTGCTTCATTATTATTTACATAAAAACAATTTCTGATCAATGAACTTAAAAGAAAAATAATCCAATTAAAGATTTTGCTGCATCAGTAATGTTTGATGAAGACTATGAAAGGGCATAAAGGCCTTTCTTTTCAGAAAATGTAAGAATAGCTTGCACAAAATAGTTATTGCAGAGTCTGTTAAAAGAAAGAGAATAATCTGCTAAATCTCCAGTATAAAGGAAGGGACAAAAGAACAACTGGTATGGGATCAGGATTTAATAGTCCTTGAATCTGGAAAATCTTTTTGTTCTGGCTTCTATGAACATTGTTCAGACTACACAGACAACTCACTGTGCACCACATGAGTGTTCTTAAAAATCTCAATACCATGGAGAGGACCACCACAGCCCTGTAGTGAACTCAGTAAACCACCATCCCAAGTCATCAAATCAGCTGCACTGAAAGTGAGATTCACACTGAAGTCTATATGAACCAATTTCTCCTTTACACTGAAGACATCATCGTCTCTTTCTAAAGACAGACTATTAAACAGCCTAAATGAAACTGTTTTCATGTGGTTCCTGGTCCCTTTCAGTTCTGGAACAATGCATAACAGTGCTGGTTCCAATGTAAATCAGATTCAAAAGGACTAAGGACTTGCTTAAAGCAAATGATTAAGTATGTGGAAGATCAAAGCCTAGCACCTCACTGACATCTGAGAATGCAAATGAGAGATGCAGAAGAGGATGAAGAAAAACAAAGGAGAATTGGGGCATTCTTTCTTGGTGAAAGCATTAAAAATCTACTGGTTTAAATTAAACAATGGCAATTGTATCAGTGGAGGAGCCCTCTCCTTATCTCAGGGCTTTAGTTGATGAAAGACATATTACAGTATTTCCATAAGAGGACAGGGGTTTTTTTTGTTGTTTTTTCATGCTGTGATTTTGATACTCCACAAGAAGATATTTTACTCTTAAAGCAAATTTTGTTCTCTCTCATTTAGCAAACATTGATTTTTTTTCCCCTGCCTGCATTTCAAATAGAGCTAAAACAAGCAAGGTTGGTTTTGTTTAATACCTTCAAAGGTGCTGAACCTCCTCTGGCTATCTGGAATAAAAATCCACAGCTGTGACTAGTTCTTTATGGATATTCCAATCCCAATTTTCTTCTTCTTCAAAGCTTCAATAGTTGTTTAAAAGAAGTACAATGCATCTTTCTTCAAAGATGACAGGAAAGGTACTGCACTTTGCATTACCATACATGACCTCAGTACAGTCCTGGCTGTCTGCTCTGCCTGGGAGTTCAGCTTGATGTCAGCTTGCAGGTATTACAGTGATGACCAAGGATAGTCATCCACAGAGACAAATTACTAGGGTCTTCAAGAACACCAGCTATCCTGCCAGCAAGAAAAAAAAAAAATGAAACATGTATTTATCAAAAGGTACTTTTATCTCTGGCCATAGCTATTGTGGCAGATGTGCAGCTATATGCTACACAAGGAGCTGCTATTTCATTTAGAAGTGAATACTCAGTGTTGCAGTGACAATACAAATTTTAGTAAATGGAGTAATATGCTTGACAGTGTTGAAGAACAAGATTATAACCTGCCCTTTCAAATCTCAGCATTTGAAGTAACCAATGGAAAACGTTAGAAGCATCAGACAAAAGATTAACAATTCAACCGTCACTTTAAGATTCAGAAGAGCACTTTCATCCATTTGGTATCTAATGTCCTAGATACTCCCTTCTTTCCACAGACATTCCCTCATAATTTCATATTAATTATTTTGTGTAACAAATGTCTGGTTTAGCTTCATTTGAAAACAAATTTCCAAACACATGAATCAATTGTATGCAATCTATAATACACAGACATGCACGGATTATACAAATATATTCTAGCATTTAATGAAGAGAGTCAAAGAACCCTCAAAATAACAAAAGTTATCACAGAATTTTGCTACCAAGTCTATACAGTAAAAGTCCCTCCAACAGTGGCAAAGTCTGTCATTCCTAGAGATTCCACCTCTTGAAGTGTTTTTTCAGAGTCAGAGAAATATCTTGACTTGTATCAGGATGCAATCCGATCACAACAGCACTGTTTAAATCACAGTTGGGGAGCACATCTCCAGGCACATGAATCCCTGTAATGACTTCTCCATGGGGCCTGCAGAAAATCCAAGCTTCTCTATTCATTCTGGCCTCCCCACAACTCTCATTGTCATTTCCAGTGTATCTCTTCCAGATCATATTATTTGTTTACTCTTCCCTCTTCTAGCACTTTAATGATGCTTCCCTCTTGACCAAAACCCTCTATTCACTTTTTTCCCCACATCAGACTACTGCCTTTCACCACCCTTAGGTGTATTTGCACTACTTCAAATTACTGAGTGCTGGAAGGTACAAAAGAGAAAATTGAAGAGAGAACTGAACCTTGTGAGGCTCTACAAAAAAGAAAAGTAGTGGTGTCATAAATCCTCAAAACTCTTTTGAGTCTATGTAATCATAGACCCAAAGGAACTGCTCATATAACAGCTTTATCAGCCTTTCTTATGCAGCATCAGCAATTGCATCTTTTTGCTGCCCTGTTAATGTATCACACTGACAGGCCAGGAACTTTCCCCTAGGTCACACTGGCACAGGTCAACAGTATTTTTTTCTGATCTAGTCTACTGAATGAGTTATGATCAGCTTACCAAGCTCATATGGGAAATTATGTTTAATACATTTCCAGGTACAATGAAGATTGAGACCTCTTGGTTGCCCCTGCTTTCCTTGCATCTTTTGAGGCTTTTATCTTTTGTACTAAAGGTTTTAAGTATACTGCAAGCAGTTGGGAAGTATTCTGTGGTTCTTTCTGAACTATAGGGCTATTAAGGAGTCATCTGCAACTGAAAGTGACTAGTTTTATTTATTCAATTGGCTTCTTACAGGTCTGATAATTTTCTACCACTCTCTCTTCCTTCAGCACAGAATATCAGAAAACCACAGATATAACTGTCATGAGATTTGAGGCTGAAGGTCATATACCAATGTTGACATAAAACTATAATTACTTGCAACTTCCTGGACTTCATACTCTGTTGAGGCCTAATTTTTCTTCAGTGGGCTACTGAATTTGCAGGAGTCTGCATGTTACTTTTGTTGAAGCAGGACCACTGTTATTTCCTCTTCCTCGCAGTATAATGTATCTAAAAGAGTGGTCCTGTTGCAGGGTGCTTTTTCTTGACTCTTTATGTCAAGGTTCTGCATAGGTACATGAATTAAGCTGGTGCTGATGAAGTAGAAGTACCAACTTAGCACATACTTGAAGTAGCATTTGCCTGCACAGTTCCAGGTTACATCTATCTTCCCTTGGCAGCGAAGCCACCTGATGCAGTGCTGTGTCTGCCGGCTCACATAGGAAATATGTTGGAGGTGATTGAATGGCTCACCCAAAAATGCTGAACTGGCAGGCATTGCCATCTCATTGTAATATTGCATCAATAAATCAACAGTTAAAAGGCATTTAATATGAGGTGACTTGAAGTGGCTGTCATTAATTATGTTCTATCTTTTGCTTAGTAACCACCACAACATAGTCTTCAATAAAACTAATCCTAATTACAGTTTGACAAGTTTCCCAAATTATGCTTATGATTTATTTTAGGATGTCAGGTTTGGAAACTACTAGAGCTGTTCATTTCATTTCACAAGTATATCAAGCAGAGGTACAATCACAGATAAATAAACACATCAGAAGTGCTATCTGAACCTTCAGGAACCAGCAAAGCCAGCATTAGAAGACATCAGTGTACCAGAAAATATTAAAAATTATGTTTGTAGTACCTACAGTATCAGTTTCAGAAACTGACAAAAGGGTGGCAGCTTCCTTCTGATCTCTTATTGGAGCAAATTAATCAAAAGTTCTCTTCTGTACTTCACTAGTAACTGTAAAGAAATATTTTATTTTATCTGTTTCAAACCAATCTCCTACCACTTTCAATGAGCATCACATGCAGCAGTGTCCTTTACAGGATTTGATGAACCATAGTTCTGCATGAACTCATTTACTCTTTTTTCCCCTTTAAAAAAACTCTCTGTGAATAGCCCCCCTAATAATACATATTGTACTCTCAAAGTCAAACAAGTTTTGATAAAAATAGGGGAGACAAGACATAAAGGAAAACGGAGTTACAAGTAATTTTTCATTTTAAATTCTGTGCCTCAGAATAATTCTCATCTGAATCACTTCAATACACTTTTCTTTGTTGCTAGCTTCCTTTTCTCCTGAAAACAAGGGAATAAAAATGGATGTTACTGTTTTTGTCCAGTTTACAAAAAAATGTTCAGGATGAAATGTCATAACAGAGAAAAAAAAAAATCAGTCTTCATTGCTGAAAGGTACAGCCAAATTTGGAGAGCTGTGTTTATATGACATAGCTTTATAAACTCTTAATAGATAGCATATCACCTAGCATTCTAAATTCCTATAAAGCAGGACAGGAACCTTCATTTCTGCAAAAACGGCAGTCAGAATGAAATAAAACCTTTAAATTCATGTGTTCCAAGAAGAATTTCATAATCACACTTCAAAATCATAACTATGCAGCTAATGAAGGTAATGTCACATCTCTCATATTCTCTAGTCACCCATATCTGGCACTGTTCCTGGGAAAGGCAGAATCCTTGAATTGGCTCACACCTGGCTGCTGTTCTGCTCTCAGCTTTGGTAGAAAATGACTTAATTATTAAAAAGAAAAGAACACTCTCTGCCTTCAGTTTGAAGTGTATGCACACCAGCCTTTGCTATACATTTTTGCCTTTAGCTGACATTAGTCTTAGCATGGCATATGCTGGAAAATAATATATAGTGCTGACTGCACGCCTTTAACCCTGAAGACTGATTCCTGAGAGGTATCAGCCTCAAAAAACACTAATGCTCCTTACACCTTACAAGGAGATTGCAAGAAGTTTGCAGGACTGGGTTTCTTTTCTCAGCAACCTGCTCCCACCAGTGCAAAGGCTCTGAGTGTCTCTCCCTGGTCTGTTTGCATTGATCCTCAGCTGCTACCTGGGACGTTGCAGATAATGCCAATTACAGGGGCCTCAGACTCTGGAAGCATTTGCTGAGGAGCCTCTGCTTGATCTTGCTCCCAGCTCAAGGAGGCTGCTGGCACACATCATGATCCAGAGTGAGGTAACAGATGGGAAGGAGGGGAAAAGAAAGAGAATCAAAGCTGTTCCACGTTGTTTGCTCAGAGGTTGCCAAAACAGGCACTGACAGCAAGTAGCCACAGGGAACTGAAGATAGTTTAAGTCCTAATTTCTCAGCAGGTACAAAGCATGGAGATAGCATTTTAAAACAACCCCCTAGGAAGCCCTCCATCTTTTCCCCTCTCTCTTTTTAGTTTCTTCTTTCACAAACAGTTTCATCCCTAACAAACTAAATTGCCAGTGGCTTTCAACTTACAGCAACAACCCGGAGGCGACTCATGAGTACTTTGTCAACAATGCTGATCTGTAAGCCAAAGAAAAAAGACTTCCATTTATAGTTGTTTTTAAAAAATAGTTGTTTTCTCTGTAAAATAGGCCTAGGAAATGTAACTGATGCAATCGGGTCCCTAGGGCCTGAAGAATTCTGTTTCAGTTCCAGCACTGCAGGTCTTTCTTTTTCTTGCTCTGTTCTCCTCTCCTACACGTACACGTTTCTATAAAATTTCACTTATGCTTGGCATGTATCTCACAGAAATCACAGAGAATAACTATATATCCTTTAATGTATAAACATTCCCTTAACACAGTTGGCAACTAAGCACCACGCAGCCACTCACTCATTCCCCCCAGTGGGACTGGGATGAGAACGAGAAGAGTAAAAGTGGGAAAATGCGTGGGTCAAGATAAAGACGGTTTAATAGGTAAAGCAAATGCCGTGCACACAAGCAAAGCAAAACAAGGAATTCATTCTCCACTTCTACATTGGTAGGTAGATATTCAGCCACCTCCAGGAAAGAAAGGAACTTGGGAAGACAAATGCCATTACTCAGAACCTTCTACTCCTTCTTTTTTCTCCCCCCATCTTCATATGCTGAGCACGATGTCATATGGTATGGAATATCCTTTTGGTCAGTTTGGGTCAACTGTCCCAGCTGTGCCTCCTCCCAGATTCTTGTGCACATGGCACAGTGTGAGAAGCTGAAAAGTGCTTGACTGCTACTTAGCAACAACTAAAACATCAGTGTGTTATCAACATCATTATCATTCTAAATTCAAAACACAGCACTATACCAGCTACTAGGAAGAAAACTGTCTCAGAAAAGAAAACTACCTCAGCTGAAACCCAGACACACACACATTACCAACCACATGGCAAAGACTTTCTCTTGTTATCAGTGGTCACTGGGGGACACTTCTCCCAAATCAATGAATCAAAAATTATTCAATCTAATTTAAGGGGAGAAGAAGCTTTTTTATGCCCTTGAATTTGGGGGCTGGCTATTTTATTGATAGAATACTCCAGTACCCCATTTTTGAGGACTATTACAAGCAATCGGGAGTATATCGATGTTAGCTAGCTATTTTTAAATCAGCCTTTAATCAAGTTAAAGTGAAACAAACACTCATTTTCTAAACACAAACACTAGTTTGCACAGTTAAAAAACAAAGCATAACGATAATTTAAACAGAAGAAAGAGGTAGGCACACATTTGCGTTACACTTCAACAAACTTTATACTTTTCTCCCACACTGTATGGTTTAGTTAGTAAACCAGTAGTTTTTCTGGCTGTGGAATGTAATTTTCACAGGTGCCCTATGTCCTAGGGTTGTCTTTGGCCTTCACCAGAAAACCCCAAATAACCAGATGCATTATACCTCCAATAACCTGGATCTGTCATTGGAATCCTTCACATCCCAGTCTCTTCTCTCATCTTCTGCCAGAAAATCTCTTATTTGTAAACTTCGACCCAGGAAGGAAGAAATTTGGTATCTCCACCCATCACCTTGCTATGTCCTGCTTCGGAAATGTTAATGAGTGAGATGACACCCAAACAGTGTTAGTTGCCTGGACTAGTAATGAGTAAAACCCTCAATAAGTTATTTCCTACTAGACATAAGATTCCTTTCACTGGAGCTGGAACCATTCCATATTCATAGCCTGACATTGCTTGAAACATGTTAATCTCTTTTATTCTATAGAGAGATACACAGATGATGTGTGTGACCCACACAAAAGGCAATATTGTCTATTTGCTGAGAGCAGTTATGATGATAACAAGTCTCTTTGGGATGATAATGAGTTTGGGAGGAATTGATCTTCATCCTGTCTGCAAGGGTGTGGTGATACCCTAACAAGTGCCTTAAGATGACTTTGCACACAGAATTAGAAAATGCAATTTCTCATCCCTGTCGGTGACCACATAATTCCTGCATGTTGCTTTACCAAAATGCTTCAGTGTGCAGCACCACTGGGAATGAACAGTTGTAAAATACACAAAGCACAAACTTTTCCCTTTCTTCACTTGTTAGCCTCTCTTTCCCTTCTGGCCTTCCATCCCTGTCAATCAGGAGCTGTATTATGTGCTGAAGCAAGAGAGTTTACATCTCTTACAAAGTCTCAGATAATCTACCATAAATGAATGCTTTTATTCATCCAACTCTCTTCCTTTACACAATACCTGCAAGGTTCTGGCCTTGATGAGAACTGGAAGTACCAGGTTTTACAAATGAATCTGACTCCCCAGCTACAGTGTGGATTTCCTAATAACCAGTTCTGGGAAAGAACTGTCTGTAGTAAAGGTGAGCAAGGCCCCTATCAGTACACGAAGAAGAAAGAAACTGAATGGATTTGGGAAATATGTGGAACTGACACAGTCTGAAAAGGAGAAATAATACAGTATCTAGAGAATATACACTTAAATAAGTATTCCAGTATCCCACAAAACAGAAACAACATGAGTGATAGAGTCACCGTTACTTCTGGACCCGAGTTGTGACATCTAATTTAAGTGCCCAAAATAGGGCATCTGTGTTTTGCCTTCAATTTTTTTTAAGTAGCTAGTGGTCCTAGGAGGAAACAGGTTACTACGTCATGCCTGAATTCTCAGACTTGCCCTTAATTACCAAGAGCCCTTTTTCTCCGACTTGTTTCTCCTTTCTGCTCCAGGCCTGAGGTACGGCACTAAGTCAAGGGGTTTCAGTTCAAACCAATGAACTACTATATAAGGTCTAGGTTCAGTCTTTCCTACTCGTACACTTTCCTTCTTGCGCACTCCTTACAGACCAATGATAGCTATTGAGTCTAAGTTCTAAACAGCCATTTGTTCACAGACAGCTCACCCATTCCTCTACCAAGTCAGGATACATTTTCTCTAGAAGAAAAAACAAAGATGTATATACAATGCTTTATATAATAGTATGTTTTAGAATAAATGTTTTAATTTTCTTCCAAAAAGTATTGTAAAATTAATCATTCAAGGCCACAATGAACTTTGAGAAACTAGACATGAAGAATTTTATTGGTCACTGCAACTAGAATTCAGACTCCACAAGATGCACTTCTGTTAAGAAATTCTGAATCCGCAACATTTTCTGGTAGGAATATCAGAAGCAGAAGACTCTAGACATACTTAAACTGGAGTTTGATGATTTGCTGGTATAACTCGCATCAAACACAAAAATAGGATTGGGTGCAATGACTCAGGAGGTCTCTTTCCAGGCTATTTCCCCACCTACATAATGCATTCTCTTGATCTCACCCTAACAAACCCTGCATTGTCTCCTCTTCAGCATGGTCCCACAGCAAGTCAATTTCTATTATTGTGAAAATAAGTCTATTTATTTATAGCGAGTGTACAAGTTTTCTATCTGGGGCTGTTGTCTGACAGCATTTTAGAACAAATCTCAATTTGGGGAAAGAAAAAAAACCTAGTGGTACTCAGAGATATAGAGTTATTTCTGTTCACTTGTGCTGGCTTCTTAGTCACTTATTTGAAGGATGCCAAGATCACATATGTGCCAAGAAGAGTTAACTGAAGACATTTTTAGCCCTTTTGGAAACCTGACACCAAAAGGACAGTTCTGCATGTTTCCCTTAACACACAGTACAAAAAAGTAACAGCTTTGATTCTCAAGAGTCTGCTCTATAAACCAACCAGCACACGTAAGTCACGCGTATACTGTGGAAGCACACATAGAAAGCAGATAGAAATATTACTAAAAAATGTTTCCATCACTTGACATTTCCCACAATTAACATGGGGAACAGACACTGTCCCCCATTCTTGAGAGGGTTTGGAATGCTTATGCAAGAACTGCAGAAGTGAGATATTAATAACTAAAGTAAACTCTACTTTTGCCTTTTTCAATTACTTTCTTCGGTGTCTTCCAAAATGACACTGCACTGAAAGGAACATGCTCCTTGGTGTTCAGACTGAAGTGACAGATGGGAAGAAGCACTTGCTCGCTCTGCATTTCCCCAAATAACATGACCTTTGACCAAAGATTCTACTTCTAGAGATGCCTATACACTACTGAGTGGGATAATTTAGCAACAGCAGCAGCAATGTACACATGACATTGGCTTTGTCTCCCACAATTGGAGGGATACGTAAGGTTACCTAGAGATCATGCTGTTGTATAGCAATGCCATTCTTTTCCTTATTTCCTCAGATCAATCTGCAGCCAAAACACACTGCTGTGTTGTGCTGCTGTGAAAGAAAAGGTAGTGATGTCGATCTATCTGAAACCAAGGGGAGCCTTGCTGACAGGCTCCTACAGAAACCCAAGTGCAAAATTCACCTCCCTTCCCTTGAAGCATCGAGAAGACTCCTGTCTGTTAGGCACACAACTTTACAGCAGCAATTGATCAGCAAAAGGTCTGTCCTGTGGACAGATTTCTATGTCTGTACTCCATAGTCCATGTAAAAATCCTTAAGTCGCTTCACCAGTCCAGAAGGGAATTCAAATTCACACCTACCATCTACAAACTTAAAGCTGGAGTCAGATTTGCAGCAAACTGGGATTCAGTGAAATCTGAAGAGGTTTTTTGCCATGCGCCATAGGGTCTCCCCATGCTCCACAATTCTGCCTCTAACAATATTTAAAAGCACGATATTACTCAATAGCCTACCAGCCACCTTATTTTTGCAAAAGCAAGCAGCCCATCTAAAACACAATGGCACAGTAGCCCTACTTCACATTAACATAACCAGTTTAGGAGGTCCATCTACCAGAGCCTCCTACTAGAGGGTGGATCTGCTCTCACAAAAGGACATATATTCAGCTATTGTACAGAGAATCACAGAATGTTAGGGATTGGAAGGGACCTTGAAAGATCATCTAGTCCAATCCCCTTGCCGGAGCAGGAACACCTAGATGAGGTTACAGAGGAAGGCGTCCAGGCAGGTCTTGAATGCCTCCAGAGTAGGAGACTCCACAACCTCCCTAGGCAGCCTGTTCCAGTGCTCTGTCACCCTCACTGAGAAGAAGTTTCTTCTCAAATGTAAGTGGAACCTTTTGTGTTCCAGTTTGCAACCATTACCCCTTGTCCTATCATTGGTTGTTACCAAGAAGAGCATGGCCCCATCCTCCTGACACTCACCCTTTATATATCTGTAAACATTAATGAGGTCACCTCTCAGTCTCCTCTTCTCCAAGCTAAAGAGACCCAGTTGTCTTGAGAATCTTGTTCCCTGGTCTGACACAGGAAGAAACAATCACTAATTATATATGAAGACAGCTTCTTGCTAGGGATTTGAATAGTGTTTCCCTGCAATAGTGTTTCTAGACATAGAAGAAAGCAGCAAAGGTCAGACAGCATTCTTTGGTCCTGAGCCCAGTGTTAAGAAATGGATTAGAGCTTATGAAAAAATTCTGAATTAATAAAATTGCTTGATGGAAGCAGAGTGTAGCTTTTTTCACACAGAACCACTGCAAGAAATTGGCTTGCTGCTTCTGCCAACTCAAAGCTTTGAATAGATAGTGTCTGTGGACATCATTTCAGGTCTTTCCCATTGACTCCACTGGGCATAGAATCACACTTCAAACAGCCTGTACAGCTAAAGCTCAAATTATCTTGCTGTACCTGAAGATTATCCCTCGGGCTTTTCTCTGTGATTATTTCCTCCAGATGCTTTTACTCTACCCTAGAAATCGTTTAACAAAATAACGTAAATTCTCCATAACACCATAGAAAAGACAATTTGCTCTCTCAGCTAGTAAAAAGTCAATGGCAAATTATTCTCTCTGGTTTTACATAATTTACTTGGCAAATACAATCTTCAGATGTCAGTGTACAAGGGACTATACTGGTTCTTCAAGGGACCACAGCCATATCCTTCTCAACAACCTTTTCATTGCTATCTTGTCAACATGAGCTTGAAGAAAGATCTCAGAAAGAGAGAAAACACATAAAGGAAGAATGTCTCTCAGCCGATTAACAACTTTCTAGGAACAATAACAATCTGTCCCTTTACTTCTCCAGCTACCTTAACGTTATCCCACACACACTGAAAAGTGATGACTCATTTCAGGCTCATTTGCAAAAGGAAAAAGAATTTTCAACTACTTATGCTTTTGGACAGAAAAAGCAAGTGTGCATAGAAAAACATTTGAAAGCTAATAAAATACAAGTTTGTTGGCAGAAAGAAAAAAAAAAGCACAGGAAAAACCTGACGCTTAGAAAAGTGGCTGACAACCACACAACGTATATAAATCTGGTTTAGAGAAATGCTGACATCAGTCAATTGCTTTTGCATTTCAAATAAATTATTCTGAATATTCTTTCACAAAATATTGACTTTATATTAATATGCAGTTTATTGGTAGAGGTTAATTATTTGCTAAAAAAGGGAGTATTTTTCATGTATCTTTAAAAAAGTAAACATTTAAGTGTATGGCAGCTTATTTTAACCCATGTCATTTCAACAAGCTAATTTACAGCAGTATCCAATAAACAATCTTAATGGCCCATGTGTGGGGGAAACAGGAACAAGCAGTAATGGGCAGAACAGTTTCATAAACCAGATTTCTTCTGAAGCCAACATATCGTAAAATCACACCCCAAAATAAAGTCTGAGAGGACCCAACAGGGAAGATTTCCCAAACTTGCAGATTCAAAAAGAGACCACGGGTTCAAAAGCTCAACTGAAGAGCTCTTCTCAGTCTAGAAAGCAAAATGATTTTTTATTTAACTTGAATCTGCATTTAAGAAACCTAAGAGTTGTTCCTTAAGCCCATAATTTCAAGGAAATTCAAGAGGTGATGGGAAGGCTTACTGGTCTGTTACTCTTGTTACTAATACTTGTATTTCCAGGATGGGGTAATGCTGATGGAGAGTGCTGTACAGAGACATGTTATGTTGAAGTGCTGCCCGAAAGAGCCAGAAATTCCACAGGCAGGTGTTAGCTGAGAAGGTGATCCCAATCAGTTGGACCATGCACCAAGAACACTACTAGTTGCAGTCTCTAACAGTATGACACATCAAGTAGCAGATCAACTTTTTATAAACTGCATTTTAGTATAATTTACAGTTTACTTGTAAGGTATGCAGTGACACACAAACCAGGAGTCAGCTACCAATCTGAGAGGAAAAGATTACTTAGAACTGAAAATCTAAGACTGATAACCCATATCAAAAATTCCATCAAACACAGGTGTCATGGTTTAAACCCAGCTAGCAATCAAAACCACGACAGCTGCTCGCTCACTCTCACACCACCACCCCCAAGTAGGGGAGAGAATTGAAAGAGAAGGGAGAAACTCATGTTAAATAAAATATCAAAAAAACACTAATACACTAGTAATAATAAGTATATATAGAAAATGAATATAAAATATTCCTCCCAAACTCTGTCCACACCAAGCAGACAGTCCCAGGAAGCAGCACCTGGTCCCGAACAGCTGATCCCGGGGAGAGAAGAGAGAAAAAGGCCAAAGATGCAGAAAGACCCAGAGGCCTCTGCAAAGTGGCAGAACACGAAAAGGCTGAACTAAAAGAACTCCCGAACGGAACGCAACCAGAATGGAATATTCCCATTGACCAGTCTGGATGTCAGTCAAGGTCTGTGCCATCTGTGCCCCTCTTCCTCACACCTGTAGACAAAGAACCCAGCAAGATCTTGGCTTTTACAGTAAGCCCTTACATTCTCTTCATTCCAACTCAAAAACACTGGTAAGTTACTTGATGAAAAACATTAATTCTGTCCCAGGGTGCTATCATATTATTTTCAAACTAAATCCAAACATGCCTAGACTAGTTAAAAAAAAAAAAAAAAAAAAAAACAAACCACAAACAAAAAACAAACCACCACTAACTGCATGAAGAAAATTACCTTGATTTTGGTTAAACTGCATGAAGAAAATTACCTATATTTTACTTAAACCAGCACAACAGATGAAAGAAAACTCTGTCCGGAGCCCCTTTCATTAACTGAAATGTTCTACAAAATTATTTCCTAAAGACTGTTGAAGGTAATTTGAAAAATGGTTTCATTTTCATTCAGAGGTACCAGGAAAAAGCCATTTAAAAAGCTGTCACAAATACTGGCCATATTTTTACAATGAAAACTTACTATCGCAAATTGCAATCCATTATTTATCACCTACGTTTTCTCCATTCTTATGAATTAGAAACCTCAGCATGGTCAAAGCCGAAAAAGGTAGGTATACTCTTTTGTTCAAAAATGAAAACTCTTGCACATACAAAATGTGTTGTATTTATTTCAACTTCTTCCTCATTTATATTTTATTACATGAAATTTAAACATATTTTCTGTAAGTACATTGATATTGACATCTGTCAGCTACCAAACATTCTATGCATCTAATACCACTGCAGATAGAAATCACCTGTTGGCATCTCCCAGCTATGTATTTAAAAGTTCAGGGCAATGAGGGACTTTAACATATTAGGTCTGAGTCAGTAAAAAAACTCATGTACTTAAATTAAGTCAAACACATGACCTGTTGACATAGCTCCTGAATTGAAATCTCCATTGGCAAATTATTCATTTGAATGTATAGGGCTGCACAACTCTTATATTATGTTCTTACTGACAAAAGTAGCTATTTTCCATGTCCATTGAGAGTATGCCAGTTAACAGGTCTAAACGAAAACACTGGATGCATTTTAAAACTGCCTTTCTTCCAAAAATGTCTTCTGCTGTTTGAAAACCAAAAATTAATAGCATTATTTTTAACCATAAAATACAAGAATATTTTTCCAATTGTCATTCAGCAGGAATGTTTTTAACATATTCAGATATCACTCTACACTCTAATGTTACCCATTCCAGAAAATCACTTTAGCAACACTGTTAATCTTTTTATAAATGAAATTTGCAAGCTGGAAAAACTTATAAAACCTACAATCTCATAGTCATCATGCTTCATAATGTCAAATATTTCTGGTCACGAAAATATTCTTCCAGCCTTACCCACCACCATATGAAAATACATATGGGAGGTAATTTATTTTGACATTTTCAGTACAACACAAGACTTTCATTTCATAATCTGTACTACATATATATTCAGTAGACATTATATAGAATAAATTACGTGCATCCAACAATACCATTTCATTGAAGAAAAAAACAAGAGTACAAATGATATTCTATGTGGATATATTCTATACCAAATTTATGTTGGGTAACAGTGAGTGATGACAGACTTTATAGCACTTCAGTGCTGACTTACGCATTTAACTTATTATTTTGAAGTGATTTTGGATTAATGGGGTTTTAGATGTTGAAGATTCATTTATATACAAACACAATTTACACTACAGTGGAGTTTCACCAAATGTAAGCATCCATATTTATACCTCCCAACATATACAGCTATTTTAAGGCATGACATGTTGAAGGATTTCTTTGGTTTCTGTTTCATCGAATTCCAAAACATTTGAGTTGATCAAAAGCAGAACATCACCAACTGAATTAAAAGATCGTTCTACCAATAGGACAGCCTACCTGGAAATTCTGATCGTGCCCAGCCATGTTTGACTTAGGATAGCTGATGGGATTACAGCCTAGTTGAGGCAGCTCACAATACATAGATGTGCTATTAATAGGCACAGTACATTAATCAGTGGTGATGAGTATGAAAAGATCTAAAATACTCTGATCTTAATATGTTATGGTTTTGCTTAGTTTTAGTTCACAGTAACGGGAAATTTAAGCACAAACCCATGTGCCCTGATCATACGGTATACCTTACTTGTATATTCAGTACTGCAGTTGTTTAGAGCTCTGTTTTAAAAAAGCTCTGTGTCTACATAAATACAGAATATGAATGCTCCCCAATCTCATCTTCTAAAATTGCACATTTTCACTTTGGATAGTAAATAAAACAAAATAGTAAGAAATTAACTTTCATTAATTACATCAAGACTTAAAAGAAACATAAAGGAAGTGAATAATGTCTGATCCAATTGAATAAAATTTCTTAACTGAAAACGTTCTAAATCAGATTTATGATAATTTCAAGGTTTAAATGGGACATCACTTTTTTAAGACCAAGCAGACAGAATGTTATCTTCATCTCAGAAACCATCTTTTTAAAGTTAATGTTTTGGTGAAATCTCATTTAAAACATAAATCAAGTATGCATACTGAGGACCAAGGACAACCAGCTGGTAGCCCACAAGTAAAGTCAGGCGGTTCATATTGATTCTCAGATCCGCAACTCATCCCAGCTCCTGGCAGCTCTCCAACCACATGCTGATTTTCTAGTCTAACAGCACCTGGGATTCCCAATCTCACTGCTCATCAAAATGCATAAAAACATGAAGGGAAGATGTCAAGCAAAGATTGGTGTAATAGAAAAGAGCTGCATGTTCAGGCTTAAAGATGGAGAGCTGGGTTCAATGTTAGAAGAGCTCCAGTGGACGTAAAAATAATGCTGAGAGCAGAGAAGGTAAACAAAAGGTTATTTATATGCTGTTGAATTCTACAACTATACTGCCTTCACAATCGTGTTGGCAGGGATGCAGAACTTAACACAGTAACATAGAGAAGCTAGTATTATCCACAGTCCCAAATGTCATAAGGTGGGACTTCAGGTGAGATAAACAAAGCAAAGAGGAAAAAATCCTTTTTCCTGTCTATTTTAACTGTTAAAGAAAAGCTCTTTTTAACGAATACAAATCTCAGTATGTTGATAAAGCACATCAAAGCTTCATTATTTTTTGAGTACATATAAATTTTAAACCTCAAGTAAATCTCAGATGATAGTTTTAAACAACCAGCTATGAGACTCAGCTTTTACCTCCTGTTAACCAAGTCTGAAAACCATAGTCTACCATAGAAAAGTATCACATACAAATGAGAAAACCACTTCACTCAGGGTCAGTTACTATCCTGAAATGCCACATCCAGAAAGCCCAGGAAAGGATGAGAGAGGCAGTTAGCCTTATGACACTCAGCAACCAGTCTACACAGTCAATCCTCCCCAGGAAAGCAAAGAGAAGAAAATATAAAGATTAGATTTTGAAGTAAAACTTGATGACCAGCATAAAGAAAAATGCAAGCTGACGTTCTAATATTTCTTAATTATCAAACCAAATGCATGCATTTGCCACTTGATTTTCACTAGCTCTGCTAAGGGGAGAAGGAAAGAATCTTCATAGGACCAGCTTTGTAATATAGATGATAGCACGAATACAACCAGTGCACACTGAAAGAAATGCAGCATATTTTATTCATTTGAGAACGTCTCTCCTGTAACAGATTTGTAAAAGGATGAAGAAGATGACCTTCCTTTACTGGGTACTCCACACACACCTCTAGAGAAGTATCAGTCACTAAGGAATGCATCTGAGATGAATGCACAACACAATGTCTCCATCAGAGCAGGAGATACGGAGCTACTGACAGAACAAATGCAAACTTGCATATTGAGGGAATGTCTCCAACAAATCAAAACTCACTGCCTTTCTATGGCACATACATTTCACTAGCACGCATAGTGTAAGGAAGAACACAGTGCTGGGGTGTTAGGACAGAGAAAAGACATCTTACTGAAGACATGCACCCACGTGTGGGTGTTTATCTAAATGCAGTTTTATAAAGGTCTACATCAGATATGAGGTTTTAGCAATCTGAAGACAAGCATCTTTTAAGTGATGACAGATGGATAAAGACATCCAAAAAAACTTTTAAATATACCTACATGACCAGTTCTGTATTATGATACCATGAACCAATACCAACATTACCAGGAATTTTCCATCTTCCCACGAAGAAAGAGCAACACTGCACCATCTGTACTTGTTCTTAATCCTTAGGTCAAAATGCCTTGATCCTGGATGTGCTGCAAAGGCAAATTCCTAGCTAGGAGTGTTAAAATGAGTTTCAGTGAAGCTCACCAGTCTTACATATCAAAGAATATGCTGTCAAAAGACTGGTTCTGCATGGAATTACCTTCCAAAATATAAAATAGCTGGTTTGTCAAGTCAAAAGTTTTGATAGGAAGAGAGACATTTATATTATCTCTACTTCTATTACTTCTCTGTAAGAGCCCTCTTCGTAAAAATGTTTATTGAAGTGAAACAATTTTACAGCTTCTGTGTCTGTCAACTTTTACTTATAGGCTACTTGAATAATGGAAATGAGCAGCTGGTGGTAGAGTATGAGACTGTTCTTTGTCTCTACATAAGTCGACTCCACCATCTTTATTTTGCTAACAGACAACAACCAGGGGCTTTCTGGTGGTCCCTGGTTTTGATAACACAGATATAACACATATTAGAATCTTTACATAAGAATCTTAAGAGTTACCTTGGAATTATGCTTAACTTTACCTTTATGTACCATCTGTGACTATAATCTTCCTGGGGTTAGAGTTTCATAAATACTGGCAGCGGAGCTGTCTTAAGGAGTTCTGGATTTTGCCTATAGCCCAGCCACCAGTTCCCATCTCCACATTACAGTTCACTGCTTCTCAGAAGTGCAGCTAAACTGTGGGACCAGCCTGAAAAACAGATCTCTGGAAAAAGGCTCCCAAAAATCAAAGGGAAGATGACTTCACACCACTGAAGTTAACATCTTGTGAAACTGCATGAAGGACAGAGTCTGCTTGCCTCATCTTCCCTGGGTCTGAAGAGAGACTACTGCAGTGAGGATCTGTAAAAGGAGGTGGCAGCTAGGAAAAGGTCAGGAGACTTGTGAAATACGGGATGTCTAGCCCACAACCAGTAAACAAGACCCATGTTCCCTGTGGGACCCTCAGATAAGTGGCTGAAAGCAAAAGCACTACTCCAGTTCTCTAATTATCCACAGACCCAAGCTCACGTTGTGGTTAGAAGTGAGGCTCCCTCTTCCCAGACGCCCTATCCCATGGTGAAAACACTTCTTCATTCAATGATCAGACTTGGCCCCATTACATGTGATAGCAGAAAGGTGGGAACTATGGCCTGGGGGAGCCTCCATAAACGTCTGTGACACCTGCTGACTGGAACTTTATCCAGATAAAAGTATTTGTATAACATTAATTGATAGGATAACAGTAATTTGGACATAAAATACAGCCAGGATAATACGTATACATGTTTGCATGTGTCTATGTGTGCATTTTTATGGTTAGAAAGACAGATTACTGTTAAAGGAGCATTCACAGACAAATATATGTAAAGTTTTGAGAGGCGAGAACTACTCATAGGAAGATTTGCTTTTATTGTTTAAAATTGCATTATATTCACCTCTACTGTTTTATTTCTCAACTTTCCTATTGCAACATTAAATTATCCTTCAGATGAGTACTTGGATTTGACCATTTTATACTCCATATCCACAAATATCAGAGCTGACACACAGCAGTGGTGTATTTTGATTGCAGAAAGCGAGCTCTTTCTTTTCTTTTTTTTCTTAAAAAGAAATGACTGGTAAAGATAAAACACAGTGAATTCTTCTGGGGTTAGACTTTCATCCAGCCATACCCAAATGCAATATAAGCATTAGAGAAAGCTGTCTGTTCATTGTTACTCTGAATGACTTACAGTGATCCCCGACTATCCTTTGGTGTCATCTGACAATGTTCTTATCTTTGCAAGGTTTTATTAAGAGCTACGTTATACCATTCTGTTATCAATCATAGCATGTACAATTCAGATGCTTTTAATAACTTAGAAACTCTTGTATGGTTTCTACTGAAATACCTGGAGAGATGGCATGCAGCATAAAACTGCATTTCTAATTTATCTGTTTGTTACTGATTAAGAGCCATGCTTCTTCATAAAATTCCACTGCCTGTTATTACCTTAAGACAGAACCAAAACTTAAAACATTTCAAGAATGAGGAAAAAAGATGCCTAGGAAATCATTTTACATTAGTGGTAAAAAGACATATAATGCATTTTTCTATGTATCTGAGTTACAGCTGACAGCCTTGTGAAGCTTTGTATGCTTCCACGCCTGAGAATTAGCACCCTAGGAAGAACAACTCTCAGACCAACTTTAAAGTAGGAAATACTGGAGCCACTAGCATGTCACTCACATAAAACTGAATCATCGATACTTAATTATGAAAGGATGCCAGATCTAACTGCGTTCTGTTTCAATACATACTCAAATTTTATCTGACATGTGACCACTTTATACATGTCTGCTCAGCAAAACATCTGCTTGCTTTCACCTCTCAGCACTCTTTGGCTTTCAGCTGTGCCCCTACATAGGACAACAGAGCCATGGTGCTTCTCCATATGCAAAATGCATTCTTTCTAAACAGCCAGTAGTGGTTATAAAACGCCTAGGTACTGTAACAACTATAGAAATATTTCACATAATTTCATTTAAGAAATTCAACCACTGATTTTTGTTATTGCTTTAGGAGTTCCATCATAAACACAGCCATGTGTAATTAAAATTCTGCCAAAATACCTGTGATTTACATCATGACTGTCAAAGGAAATTCATCTGTAGCCACTGCCATAGTGCTGGTGATAGACCAAACACCCTGCTGAATAAAATACATATAGGAGCTCTCTTGCCACGATCTGCTCGATTGACAAGCCCCCTATTGTTGCAGAGCTGAGGGATCAGTTACAAAGCCACAGACTCGGAGGTTACTCTGAAATGGTTTCCAAAGGTTTATCTAAGGCACCCAGAGAGACAGCAATAGCTGCAGAACTTATGAAAAGGGTCTACAGAATACATTCATAATTTCTTCCATGCATCTTTGTGCATCTTTGCCTCCTCCTCCCACCCACTCTGGGATTCAGCTGACCAGTAACGCTCAACAGCAGAAACACGCTCAGTCATGCCAAAGCTGAACATGCCAGGAGAAAAAGTGACTTGATTTCTCTAAACTAAAATATTTCCTGAGTTTAATTTCAGTAAGAAGTGGCATATGACAAGGAACATATTTTTTATTTGAACAGCGGGAGTTGGTTTAGCTTAATACACTTTCTGAAGTGTGCTATCACTATGACAAATATATATCTTCAGGAGGACAGCTTCTTAGAAGTGTTACTGATAAGAATCAGAGAGCGCAAAGGAAAATGTAGTCTTCACAGAACTGATCCTGAATCTGGAAACGGCAGGTTTTAAATACATAAGCAGATGACATTTAAATAAATTAAAGAAAAAAGAAAAAAAGAGAGAATTTATACATGGCAAGGGAGAAAACGAAAAGCAAGTTCAGCAGTATCTGCCAGAGATCTCCCCAACATTTTTATTAAGTTATTCTTTTAATGTCCATATACCATTTAAAGAAGCTTGCCGGCATGCAGGGGTTGGAATGTACAATGGCGATTCACTTGTTTTAATGAAAGTTGTTCAGCCATCCTAATATTTTCATCTTTAGACTGAAAATCATCAGTTTCCTTAATGCAAAAATGAAGTTGCTTCAGGCATGGTGCTGCAAACGTAGCACAATTCATTGTGTTAGGATATCTTTTCAGTTACAATATCCTTAGTAAAAGCAATAAAAGGTGAGCACGTACATCCCTTTGAATTTCAGTAGCTTACAGAAACTACCTAGTACAGGTGGAAGGTTTATAACTAAGCCAGCAGAATCTAGACAGCAGCAATAGGTTTATTCAGCTCTGTAGTTATACACTTCACATCTTTTGTATGAACAGAAATCTCTGGCCTATTTAAGTCCCACTTTAATGCGGTATAATCTTTTTCAAGACACTGTCATAACCTCTTGAAAGAAACTCCTCATGCTCTTTGATGATATATGAAAATGTATCTTCTTTACGACTGTATCTATACTTTTTTACAGTATGGAAGAAAAATGTGAAAGCTCATTTTATACATCTACATATAGACTTTTAACTATTTCTAATACCCAGGCCATTATCAGTAAGTTGTTACTTTTTTGGTAATTTTCACTGCACCAGTAATGCATAACTTTTAAGGTTTAGATTTATTAAGAAATAAGATTAATTGTATAGATATCTGTGTGTGCGTGTGTGTGTGTGTGTGTGTGTGTGTGTGTGTGTACTTCCCTCATTTATTGCCTTTCTGGTACAAAAGATCCATAGCAAAGAAGACTGTTCTTGGCAGGGACAACTAAGGAGTTATCCTGATCTTGCTGTTACAGAAAGTGTGAATAAGGTAAAAAACCTTAAATATATATGCATATTTCAAGAAAAACATAAACTAACTTGCATTTGCTTTCATTTTGTTAAGTGAGTCAGTGGACAAAGTGCTTTCTCCTCTGTCTTGCCTAGTGAAACATCTGTTTCTTGAAGTAATATATTTGGTGCTCTCAAACTAGCATCTAATGGAAAACAAACTTTGTCACAATACCATCCAGAGAGCATAACAAACTACCCCAAAGATTCACAACCCTTCTAAAACTGAAAACATGGAGAGTCAACAGGAACAGTGATATGAAAAATAATTAAAATCTCACATTCTTAAAAGTCAAAATCAGCATGAAAATGATAGCGGTGTTTTCAAAATTGCTGTGAAAACAATTGCTATCTCTGAAAAAGGAACAATACAATGCATGTATCATTGAAATCTCCCCCTTGGTCTCATCTTATAGTCTTTTTGCTTGGATGTTGTCATTCCAGCCATTGAGAGATTCTGAATAAGTCGGTAGATGTTACAGATCGGTTCTGAAACTAAAGCCACACACCCTAAAACACTTAGCTAACAATTCTTCAAAAACCAGGTCTACCCTAAGAGAAGGAAGGCAGGGAGAAGGAAGGCAGGGAGCCAGGCAAACCGTAACAGCTCCAAGTGCCTTGAGTGAGGGGAAGATACAAGAGAAAATCTTTTAAGCCTTTCCAGCCTGCCTCGACCAAGGAAAGAGGCTATACTGGCATTGCTCTGTGAGTTTCAAGCTAAATAAAACTGTGCTTCTGGAATAAGAGTCTGAATAGGCTTTGTTATGACATTAGCTCTTCCAGGGCTGGAAAGCCAACACAGCAACTACAGGGTTCAGTAAGCATAACACTAGGCAAAGCTAAAACTAGTAGGGGACATGTTTAAATAGACAGAACTGGAAGAAAGAGTCCACTGTAATCATTTATAGCTCCTGTTAGACTCATTTGAACTTGTTTCTGAGTCTGGCCTGAAACTGAGTCTTCTTCACTTTTCAAATGAAATGCAGGAAGGCAAAAACCTTTAACCACAGTGTTGAATGAGAAGAAAATCCGACTGACTGAAACATATTGTTGCTGCTCCAGTATGTAAAACTACCAGTTTATATCAATTCACAACAAAAGTCCTTAGAAAATAATTAAATTGTCTTGTACTCAAATTGCATATATGAAAAAAGTCTGTGTGAACCATGTTGCTGTTTGATGTGGACAGTACTCTAATCTGCCACTATTTTTTTTCCTCATCAGCACAATCCCTGCGTATTACTGAGCTTCACTCTTCAGGCAGGAAAACCTCTGCTTCACATATAGGACAGAAAAAAAAAGAGGTCACCATAGTATCCTTCTTTTTTCTCCACACTTGAAACTGCATGGTTAAATGAAAACTGGAACCTTCATGAGCTGCATTTGAAATTATCTTTATTTAAAATTTGTCTTATGATTATGAATATGAACCAGATACACCCAAAATTACAGGAAATCCAGTAAGTCATCAGTAAACTTTCATATTTACTCAAATGGTGTCATTAAGATCATTATACTGTAATTCTGTTAGCTCTGTCTGTGGATATACGGCTATCTTGAAGGTGCTGTTTAAATAGCACTCACTGTAGAAGACTATGCAGTCTTCTGTGCAGGTGGACTACATGTTTCTTTAGGTCAATACAGTCATTTTCCCTTTTCTATCAAAAAACAATATACTTGAGCAGATTGTATAACACTTCTGTACTGTTTCACATGTAGAGAGTAACAGGTTTCAACCTCAATTCCATTACTTTCTCCTCAATACTCCAGCTAATTGATACAGATCAACCACGTTACCTATTTTTATTCAACCTAAACATCCTAGTTTAGCACATTCTACTTAAATCCAATCTTCCTACACATTGCCTAAGGATTCACAAACACCTCTCTTCAGTGATACCATTTCTCATTCTTCCAAACCCTCCTATATTTATTTTTCCACCATGCAGCTCTGATCTCCACCATGCTAATTTTAAGAGTTCCAGACCACGCACAGAAAGCAGTTCTCACAATATGTTAATGACAGTGTCCCTATCCCATAATAAAAGCCACGGTTCCCATTGCCTGTACAACACAAAGTTCCTTGTGGGGGCAAGGCGTAAGCTTTTCTACATCTGCTTATTTAAGACAAAGTTACAGTTGCTGCTGTAAAAGGTTTCAGCTGTTGGTCAGAGTCTCTGACGAACTCTTTCAATTGTCAGATCTAACAGGTTATTAAAAATCTTCAGTAGCCTCTCTCAAAAAAAGAAAAAAAAAGTTCAAAAGCTGAACATGGTCAAGAGGATTCTGGTTCCAATAATACTATTTTGCTGCAGAAATCAGTACCACCCTTCAAAAGCTGATATTCCTAAGTGAACATTTCTGGTCAAGAACAGTACGATTAAGCTAACAAAAAGACAATCACTAGCAGCCCTGAAGAAGACAATCAGGGATGAGAGCTCCGCTCAAGCAGAGTGGAAGGAGCTATAATGAAAAGTACTTTAGCCACAGCTATCTAAAAAGTATTCTGGATTCATGCACTTTTAGGCATTTAACCATTTCAAACCAGATAAAAGTTCACACAGTTTCCTGGTGATTCCCACAATTTCTATGAAGTTCTGTGTCTGCCAAAGATTTATCACATTCTACAAATTCTGCAGAAGGTTTCACCTCATCTTTTAGCTATCTACAAATCAGAGATCAAATTTAAACTAGTCAGATTAGTTTCCTCTCTCTGTAGTCAGCAGAGACACCTCCACTGGTAACCTCTGCGGGGAAGATTTCCGTCTCCTAACATGATAAAATGCATCGTTTGCTGGAACAATCTGTATTTCACACAAGGTGAAAATTCAGTGCACCCACTCTGTGGAAAAGGACCTGGGGGTGTTGCTCAGCAGCAGCTGAACATGAGCCAGCAGTGTGCCCAGGTGGCCAAAAAGGCCAACAGCATCCTGGCTTGTATCAGAAACAGTGTGGCCAGCAGGACTAAGGAAGTGATCGTTCCACTGTACTCAGCACTGGTGAGGCCCCACCTTGAATCCTGTGTTCAGTTTTGGGTGCCTCACTACAAGAAAGACATTGAGGTGCTGGAGAGAGTTCAGAGAAGGGCAACAAAACTGGTGAGGGGTCTGGAGCACAAGTCTGATGAGGAGCAGCTGAGGGAACTGGGGCTGTTTAGCCTGGAGAAAAGGAGGCTGAGGGGAGACCTAATCGCTGTCTACAACTACCTGAAAGGAGGTTGAAGCATGGAAGGGGTTGGTCTCTTCTCCCAAGTAGTAAGAGATGGGATGAGAGGAAATGGCCTGAAGTTGTGCCAGGGGAGGTTTAGACTGGATATCAAGAAAAATTTCTTCATGGAAGGGGTTGCCAGGCATTGGAACAGGCTGCTCAGGGAAGTGGTTGAGTCACCATCCGTGGAGATATTTAAAAGATGTATAGATGTGGCTCTTAGGGACACAGTTTAGAGGCGAACTTTGCAGTGCTAGGTTAACGGTTGGACCTGATCTTGAAGTTCTTTTCCAACCTAAATCATTCTAATCATTCCAACCTAAATCATCTTCATTGATACTAACTGCTCAAAAGACTTAATGAAGAGCAGCTTATAAAAAAAATTATTTACATTCAGATGAAGGATTCTCATGGCTCCAAAAAAGCCCTGACATTTCCATGAAGTCTCCTACAATCCCACATCCTGTTACACTCTCATAACGGTAGCATCACTCTATTTTTTTTTTTTTTTTTTATTATTACTCATTTAAAAGCCAAGGTGATTTAGCTGAGTAGCCAGTGGGGATGCTGTTGTATTTAGTCACCTTCCTTTTACTACGGCCTGACTGAACTACTACTGATAGTAGTGTTACTATCGGAACACCTTCCTTGTTAGAGAGGTTTGGATTCTACTCGTGTCACAATCAAGAGGCGAGGGAAACCGCTACATAATTAAAAGAAAATGTTTCACTCTGAAGAGGATTGTTTCCACCAGGGCCCTTTCATCTTTATTCTATAGAAATACATAACTTCTCCTGTCTTCTGCAGACAGTTTCAGATTCATCGCATCAAGTCAGCAGAGAGTCATCACGCTCCCATTATCAAACTTCTATAACCAGTTACAATGTCCAGTATGAGCTCTATTATACTAATTACTGGAATGAATTGGCTTACTACTTAAAATAGTTTAAAGCAATAGAGTAAGTCATAAGTGAAGATCATTTTTTCCCTTTCCTCTTAACACAATACTATGCACTGATTTCCTAAGCACTTCGTTTCAGTGTAGTAACTCACATTTTCTTTTCATATTTCAAAGCACTGGTCTGAGAAAAAGCACTGTTTTTTCCTGTGGCTGGAGCTGGAATTTTTCCCTCTGGAGCCCTGACCAGTTGCTGGTTTGAAATGCTCACAGCTTTGAAATTTAGAAAGAAAAATAAGACAACCACAAAACAGAGGCTTCAAAGGTCAGGGTAAAAGTGACATAGTTCATTCTGTGTACGAATGCTCTGCATCAACAAATAGTCCTCTGTGTGCAGAGGCATTATGCTTGTTTCAAGTACTTGGTGGAAAAAAACAGTAGGTTTCAATTCTGTCGCCTAAGCATGGGTGATAGCCCCAACTGAGTTGACTGAAGTTATTAAAAAAATCCACGTGGAACTGCCAATTATGGACCAGCCATGGACCATTAAGTTCTCAACAGGAGATCAGCAGGAGCAGCAGCTAGGGGTCTTCAGGCATTTTAAACATCACAGTTAATTATGTTTAGGCACATGCCTCCTTTCCCACTCTTCCTCATTCCAGAAGTCTTATGTCCCACTCTCAGGGCATCTCCCTTCCTACACGTCTTTCTTCTCAATTAAAAAAAAACGTACAACTCATTTAGGCTTAACAGAGTCAAATGTTCTTCTCCCTCTCTCCTACAGGGTTATGATGGATTCTCAGTGGAAGACACTGGACATCTTGCAGAAAGACTGTGTACAGTTCAGACAGATGCTGCAGCTAAGATGTCGTAAGAATGCTACAGAACTCTACAAGCCTTGCCATGCTGGAGGTCAGACCAGCATTTTTTAAACATTCCAGCTGGTAACCTCTTAATCAAGAAGCAACCAAACTGATCATTCTCAACGATGGTAAAAACAAGACTAAACAAGTATTAACTACTACTTTCATTTTATAGATGGAGAAGGAAAAATCAGCTGTCTTGCTTGGTGTAATACGGTAATTCCAAGTCAGAGTTGGACTGGTGGCAGGAAGAGGTCACCTCACTAGGGTAAAAGACAAAGTACAAGAGCAGGAATTGAGAAACCTTTAGCGGAGATAAAGCAGAAAATGCAGGCAACAACATTCATCCTAGAAGGAGCAGCAGAGAGAGAAGGAAGGACAAACAAAGGGGAAGCGAGGAAGCAGTAGCAGCCGAAAGAGTGCTGATGAAGGTGGTGGAAGATCAAACAGGGCAAAATGCAACATTGCAATGAACAGGTTAGGAACAAGTCAAAGAGTAAAGCCAGCAGTAAAACAATTAAATCAAAAAGAACAGTCAGTCACTAGGGCTCACAGCAAGTCACTTAGCCATCCTACAACAGCATCCCAACACTTCTATTCTGGGCCTGCAAGGCTTCACGCAGCAACAGGCAGCAGCGGTCCTTCTCACCAAAATATTCACTGTCATCAATCAGTGAACACAGCAGAGGTACATAAGTTTCCTTTAAAAATCAGAACAGTTTCCTGTTGAACTTCTTTACATGGCTGAGCTATTTTTTCCTTCATAAGAGTTTAAATTCTTCTGTGACACACATTAAAAGCTGAATCCTGTTCTCCAAAAATACTCAAAGAGCAAACATTAGTGGTCCAATCTTGTCTTCCTTTATGTAACACATTCACTAAATCCCTTGGAAAATCATTTTCTGAGACTTTGCCTTCACAATTTGAAAGTGTTTTATGCTTCTTAATGAAAACAAGACCATATCATTTTCGAATGAACCAGGTAATTGGTACCTTGAACATACCCGTAAGAAACAAAACAAACAAAAAAACCCCATAAAATAGAACAGATATAACTCCAAAGTTTGCTGTATAGCAAATCTACAGAAAAAGATATTTCCTGAAGTCTGGGAAAAAAATACATATTTTAACAAAATAGTTCTCAAATTGCAATATTTACAAATTAAATGTTGATTCATATCTATTGACCTCAAGGCAAAACAGCAAGAGGACTTACTTTCACTTAGCTTTTCTACAACATACATATCCATGTCCCAAAGTTGTTCATATTTCCACCTCCCAGAACACTTTCAATGAAGAATTAAAAGCTTTCTGAGAAGTCCAAGTTTTTCCCAACCCTATTCACGGTTCTTCATCAGTAAATGTCTCCTGACTGGGTGTTTAATGGTACAGATGACACTTAAACTAAGTTCAAGAGTTAATAAAGCATATTTTCTCTTACCTAGGCAGCTCCAGTGGGAGACTCTGCCCATATAAGATTCAAAACATCCCCAGGAAGATCTCCTCTCCACTGATGATAAAGGAACCTAGGGCAATCAGCTTGCTAATTTAGACATGCCAGTGGAGTGCCTCAAGTTGAACGAATCCAAGCAAAGTGTCTTCGAGATAGGCACTGTGTGTCTAACCCTTGAGACACCTGAGTTCCTTTACACAACCTGTAGTGATTATGCTAATTACATGGGTGTCTAAATACAGCACTCAGAATAAAATACATTGAAGTTGAAAAATGAGCTTTTCAGAGGAGTATTAAATGCATCCCATAACACTGTGATACTGCAATGTTCTTAAGGGGAGGAAAACCAATGCTCAGAAACCCAAAAATATTCATGCAAGTGGCTCATTTATATACCACACACAAAGTTTTGTCGGTGTTTCATAACTGGAGCCTTATAAAGATTCCAGTACATGAACTATTCTGGAAAAGAGATTCTGTGGCCCTTTAGTAGAAACACTTTGGGAACTGGAAGACTATGAACATTTGGATAACCTTGCCAGCTCAGACAAAAAGACTGCCTAGCTCAGAATTCTCCTCTCCAACAACTGCCACAAGTAGATGTTCAGGAAAGAGTAAGACCACAGAAGTATATATAGCATCTCTTGAGTGTTCTCTAGCTTCTATTTTCAAATCACAGGATTTCCTTCCATGGAACAACTCTCCAAGTAGTTGCTCGTGTCTCTCTTTGGACCTGTATGATCTTTTTGATTCTACAATCTCTTCTGAGAAGAAGTTTCACAAATCTACCACCTGTTGCACTAGCAGTGAACTTTTTGTCATCTCCTGCTAACCTGGCCCTTGAGTTTTGGTTGGAAAACACAGTCAGCCCCTACACCCCAAATCAGTCACAACTTAAGAGTCACAACTGTCCACATGTAAAGGGTGCTTGCTTACCTAACCATTCCCCACAGAGAAACTATTCCAGTCTCAAGGATCCTCTTAAGAAAAAGCTCTACATGTATAATGACATTTTTTTGTATTGCAAACTGGATTAAAAACTAATATGTGATACAAATACAGAAATATAATTTAAATTCACCAGCCATAGAAACACAATTAAAAACCCTACTGCTTATCTTCTTAGAATTAAATAAAACCAAAAGTTTTATCCACTCCTCATTTTAACTAGTGTTTTAATGATATTATAATCTTGGAAAAATCTGGGGTTTTTTCAAGGTCTGATTTACTTTTCAGAACTGAAATTGATACAAAAATTATTAGTTTAAAACCATACACAAGGACCTTCCAGTTCAGAGCATGATGTGGGGAAAAAAATCTCTAAGCTGAGTAGAACTTTTAACTGTGGTTAGTCAAACAAGAAATATCTCAAATTCAAATTCATTACCAAAACTCACATTAACTGGCAAACAAATTCAGTGTTCCAGTGCATTTACAAGTCAGTACAAGTCATATAAGACCTAAAAAATCTCAGTCATTGGGTAACAAAAAGGTTCCCCCAGATTATCCACAGTTCCCAATAATAACAGAGGCTGTCAAGAAGTCAGAGGAGCCCAAAACTGGCAAAAGCAACCACAGACATCTGACTGCATGTAAGTTCAGTAAAAGCCTGGTCAAAACCAGACAAGCAGTCAAGAGCATCAGGAGAAAGTGGTTCCTATAGCGAACCTTAGCTGATTTATTAAAACTCATATGAGGGGCACTAATTTCAAATACCAAAGATCTTTGGAAATGGACCTCAATTACACAAGAACTGAACAAATGAACATAGGTCCCTCTGATACAGCAACACATCTGAAGAGCCTAAATGTCCTCAGATACTCTTGCCACATAAAGAGTTGCAACGGATGAGCACATAGACGATGGAAGTGTTTCACCAAGGGTTGCAGGTCCCTTGTGCCCACACACACCTCCCAGCACAGAGCAGTGACGTTGACGACATATTCCTCAGAAGCTGATGCAGCACCTGCATAGTAAACTGGTCAGTATTGCAACAACAGAATTATTTTGTAAACATAAACTGTGTTTTCAACCAAAATAATTACATTTCTTTAAGTTCACTCTTGTTACAGTCAGACAATACATTAAACAAAATATTTCATTTTAAAAAACATCTACATTTGAAATAGAACATTTTCTATAACACTGATGCTGTCACTAAAAAGCTTTTTAAACTACGTTCTTCAATTTTCACTCCCACTTCAAGACATTTCACATTTCATTTACAAATCAAACGAAAAACTCTTAAAATGTGCTACAAAAAAAAAAAAAAAATCTGATTTTTCTTAAAACCTTAATGAAGAACACCATCCTTTGCAACAGTGACAGCAGTGTATCAGGCTTCAGAGAGACAGGTGCATTTTCTGTATCAATGGATCATACTGATGCACGTGCCTTCTGCTGTAGCTAATGCTGTTTTGTCTCCTCCTTCCGAAAATTCTTTAATACTACCACAAAATCATTAACACTGTTATAGAGAAATTAGTGTTTTCATTTTCAGTGCCTCTATTCACCTATCAGACCATTGTCCCTAACCTTCCATTTTCCAGTAAAAAAACAATCAGCACTCCTTCAGGTTAAAGACACTAGCACATGCCTAAAGGTAGTGATCTTAGTGTTCAGCTGAACTGGGAACAAACATACCTCTGCTCATATGAAAAACAAATTATCAAAAATATTGACATCACTGAGAGAGTTTTGAAATTTACTATACTGACATTAAATAAATTTAATTTTACTAGGGTATACAAAACTTTGCAAATTATTTTCTATAGTATCACTGCAGAATAACTAAAGTTTTCAAGCAGTATTTCACATTAACTCAACAATTTTACTACGAATACTTGAAGAAAAAAATACAATTTTACTTGTGACTATTCCTCCTGTTTTGTTCCAAAGAAATCTGAACTAGAACATACTCATATCAGATTAGATTTTTTTAAAGGACATGCCACAGCATAATAGTAACGCACATGGCATATTGAGTTGAAAGACTGTATGTTGCAATTGTGAAAGATACTCTGCAGCAGATACAGGCACTACTGCCTGCTGCTATCTGGCATCCTTAGTAAACTACCTGAAGTAATGATCGGAGTCCCACTGTTTGTCCTTTCTGTTCAACGGAAAGTTTCTGACTATTTTTTCCTTCTACATTTTTGGCACCAGTAAGTCTATAACTTCCTTTACGCAATCATCATTACATACCTGAAGCCAGGTATGAAAGGATGCACACAAAGGCTGATGCATGTGATGTGTTTAACCCATCTGCATATTTCTCCAGAAGAACGCTCCCTGTAACTCATCATTTAAAGATGACAAGAAACAAATGCCACAACATTCTTATAAAAAATTCATGCAACACCCTCATCTAGCAACTTCAATTACTTCATCTATCTCCTACACCATTAGCTGTAAGACTAATAAAGCTACTCAGCAGGCAAAGGATTTAATGAAATAGACCCTGAGTTCCTGGGAGGATCACCTGTGGTTCCAACTCTTAACACTTCTGAGCAAATACAAGCTCTGTTCCCGCTGCTGAGCAAGAGGCTTTTCAGGACCTTGATCAAACATGCTCCGAAGGAGGGAGGGTTTAATAATATTGTGTAAAGTATTCGAGTGTGTAGGAGAACAACTGATTGTGGTGAAAGGAAGAAAGAGAAGAAACTATTTTAAAAATAATAGAAATTGATAGCTTTTACATTTAGGTCACTTGAGCGGCAAAACAAGTTCACAGCAATTCTTTCAATAGGCAACAATACAATTAAGCATATGTACTAATCATCATTAAAAAACCACATAAGTCAACACAAAAACATACTCCCTTGTGCTGTTACAGGTTCCCAGTCTCTACAAATATTTTAAATTCTGTTTCCCACCAAGGCATCAAGGTACAAATACTGCAGAACAAACATCTCTCAGTGGCTATCTAATGAAAGTAAGGGCCAAAACAAACAGCATCAAAGAAAACAAACAAACAAACAACACACTTATCAGTGAAAGGTCTCAAGTTCTCTTTCTAGAGTCCCACTATCTTAGAAATTTAAGTACTATCTGCTTCCTGTGTAAGGTTGGAAAAGGGACAGTTGGACTTCACTTCCTCTGCAAAGAAGAGATGAAAAATTCCTTATTTACTGATCTTTATAAACAAACATTCCATCCTAACCCACACATTTTTTACTTTAAAATCTAGTACATTCCAGTCTTAAATTTCCTTTAAAAAAGCTGATTTAATCTCCCGTCTCTCAGTAAACTTCATGTTCTAGGGGAAATCTTACCTAATTTTGGCAGGGAATAGGGCACTTTAAAATAATCTTCATAAAATTCAATGAGTCTCCTTGTAATATTTAGAGCATAGTCCCCCGATCCTCTTCGGATAGCATCAGGCCTTGCATATAACCGTACCTGTTAAAAAATAAAGGGAAAGACTGATCATTTCAGCATCTATGTTTTAAAGCTATTCTACCTGCAGAGGTGAACTATTTTAAGGTTGTTGTGAGGTGGCAGGATTATTCTCTTAAAGCCAAATGTGACTGTCATACAATTGTCAAAACATGTCATAGCTGAAAACCAGAACTTTCACAATTAAGGTTACAAAGTCGAGAAGTCAGAATCCCCTACTTGAGTGTGTGGCCCAATAAAAGACTTAACACTTCTTGCATCAAAATAAATACTCAAAGAAAACAGTTACATGTGTTTGCTAGAGATATGATGGGAGAGTGGATTAGTATAATGGTTCTCTGCCTACACTGAACGTAGGCAGGATGCAGTGGCTCAGTAGGAGAGAAGTTCATGGTTTGTTAAAGGCACATTATTTTGAGCCCTGAAAGTATTAGTAGACTGGAGGAAAAAAAAAACAAATAACCATTCTCTTTTCTTTTCTCTGTCAGTGACACAGTTACCCTCGATAAGCTATGGAAGACTGCAAAAACAACCATTTATAAGTTCATTCGTTTACACAAACAATTAACATTCCTGAAACCTCCCTGACTGCTCCAGGCCCCTGTTTTCAGAAAGCAGTAAATTAAAGCTGTTTATACAAGCCACAGCCTGCTGTGTTCAGTATAAAAGAGCTCACACATCTGACTGTGTGGAGCACCCCTGTGAACAGAACTCACCTTCATAATTCACACTCAAGTGTGACCCTGACAAAGGAGGGAGCAGAAGGCATCGCCAGGTTATTCACTATTCCCTGTCCTTACAGCCCTTTATGCTTCCTAGCGCAAAGATGACATACAGCTGAGAACCAATAAAGGTTTTTTTCATTCTCCCTCCTCATACATTGTCTGATGGAAGCAGTGTGTGCTTTCTCTCTAGTGGCTGTGGCAGAAGGTTTCTCCCTGCAGTACATAATGACCTGATACAAACGAGACTTTACTAAAATGTCAGTCCTAATAGTAATATCTAACTCACTAATACGTTCTGTGGTAGGATTAAATCCCAGACAGGGTTCTGGGGAAAGCAGCAGGGCAGAAATCAGAAAATATCAATGCAAACATGAAGGAGAAATACCAGTTTTGAAATGTTTCTAAATGCTCTATTCTGAACCAAGAAAAGCCAATAGGATTTTCAGCTTCAGTGAAAGCATTACCAAGTATTGCTTTACTGCCCTTTTCGTGGACCTGTTCAGTCATCCAAGTGGAAACCAGATACCAAACCTCAATACACTGTACCTGTCAATTCTGTTTTAACCCACTATCTCTTCATTCTCAGCATGCAGTTGTATTATTCTGCTTCGTCACTATGACCATCTTTATGTTTTTATCTTCATGTTGTATTACGCTCGGCGTGCAATCAACCACAAATAGTTATCATTTGTAATGTAAAACAGATTAACAGTGTAACCTAATGAGACATGTAATAAAGCAGATTTTTCCTAATCTCCACCTGAAAGCATATAAACCATTATCTGAACACCTCCAAGTCACTATTTTTGTTTATTGCTTCCTTCCAAAGTTACCAGCACCATGTACAATAATGTTCTATTACCTGCTAAACTAAATACATTTTTTAAAAAAGTAGATATTAACCAGAGAGAACCTAATTCAAACATCTCAAAACCTTTAGTTTATGGAAAGATGGTAAGAATCACAATTAGATTTGTGATGAACACTGTTTTGTATCATTAAACCTTTATACACAATTTTGCATAATTGCTTTACTGGCACAGTTGACTGTATCAGCAAATTAGGAAAAAAAGAGTCAGCCAACCAAGTATGCAAAAAATCATTCAATTTGACAGTGGCCAAATGTGTCCATGATAAGGAACAGGACAACAGAAGGGGATTAAAAAAATACGTATGAATAAGAAAAATTGAGGTTCAACTCACTGCATTACAACACGTGTCTTTTGGCAAACACAGAAAACGCATTTAATGGTGTCTGAGATGGAGCCCAGCTACGAAAGCTCAAAAACCGCAATGCTGCAAACTTTCATTTGCCACCTGCCTAACGCTGAACACAGTTTTATTTTCCCTGTAAAGTTTCCCTGGGTGCTTTTCTGCCTGTTCGGAATAGCTCCGGACTGCCAGGGCTCCATGGCTCACACCAAGGTCACCTGTCAGCTGGAACACGGTTTGGAAATTACCCGTGCATTTGCCCAGGTCTCTCCGGGATTTTGAGGCAACAGGCATTGCCAAAGCACACCAGGCATCTCCAAACGCTGGGTCTGCTTCTGCCTTTTGCCCAACAGCCACTGAACGTGACATGTATGGAGCAACCTTAGAGGCACCACCACAGGCCTACCTCTGGGCTCAGAACATTCCCTCTTGGTCAGCAGAGGGCTACCGCAGGGGACAGCCTGTGACACTCTGCCTGGGACCTGGCTGGCTGTTTTGGATGACACCTTGTCAGGTGTCATTCACAACAGGAGGAGCTTGGTCCAGAGTTCAGCCTAAAGGCCAGCACCTATAAGCTAAAAACTGAAACCTCTAACTTTCACATGTCGATGTCCTTTAGCGCGTATGGGCCTATCTTGACCATGTTTTACCTCTAAGTCCATAAAATGGGGATTACATTATTTCCTTAGTTTATACGAAGATTCTGAATATTAAGAAATAAAGACTGTAAAGCTTTCAGATACTATTCCAAAGAAGAGCTTAAGTAAATAAAAGAGAATAAAGATTAAGACATGAGATTTGTTTTGCATAATTTTTTTGTTTGTTTACTGCTTTCACTTTAAAAGGCAGAAAGGTTGTGTTACTTTACATCTATGTTGGACTGAACAATAATGCATAAGCACTATATACTTTCCCACAGGCTGTTTGATCACTACACTAGGAATTTGATTTTACATCAATTTAAATAAGAGAAAGAACAGAAAATCTTATGCAGGGTGAGACCTAAATATAAATAAAAGTAGTATGTGTTCTCTTACAAAAGATAAATAGGTTTCTAGCTTAGGTGCATAATTCATCACTCACTGCAAAGACACCTACTGCTCTGCAAACATTAGTGAAGCTCTTTTTCACAATCTTTGCAAGATTAGGTTATGCTATTATTTTCATGTAAGAAAGTGGAGAACAAAGAGAAACTAAGATTAATTCTGGCTGCCTATCTTGACACCTCCCAATGTCAAGTATACTTGACAGTTTTATTGGACACACTTAAAGCACTGTTCCCATTATATCTTACTGCAGTGGTGAACACTTCATACAGTTTGAGTCTGGTCGCAGGTGCCTTCATTTGGGTATTAAGAAAATTAGTAACACACAATTAGTGACTAAATGAGACTGTGTCAGTTTCTGTGATTTGCTCAGCATCTCATCATGACTCTGGAGGCAGAGGTGGGGAGGGAACTCAAAGATGGCACTCGGCCCCGCGGACACCTGAGAGCCTGCGCCAAGCATCTTCCAGGTTTGGGAATGAACAAGGTAGGGACTGTTCGGACAACAGGCATATTCGCAGCAAAGCAATGCTGTCCTGATGCAGCCAAGTTCACATGTGTCTAAATGACAAAAATACAGGAAACCTATAATGAGGGATCATATTAGTAATGACATTGTTGTAACACCTATGAATATAAAAAAAATTCACATGGTCAAGCTAGATTCTGTGGGTTTTTTCTTAGCTCCTTTGTACCTACATTTGCAACCATTACCTATCTTTCAACAGAAGTTCTGACTACTAAGAAAAAAAATCCTAACCTCTTATTTCTCTCTCAAATGGAACCAGACTGAACCAGACATCTCCTTCCTACCACAAGTCTGAGTAACTAGGTTTGCACCTCCAGCCCTACAACCCAGGCCTCCCCTTTGACATTAATAAGACGCTGCTGTTCTTATACCACAGAACCACTGATGAAGGAGACCAGACACACTTTGCTAGAAATCATTTTCACTTTTATGAACAGCAGAACAAGAAGTTATTAGAGATCCTAAACAAAATCGCTGCAATGTATGTTTCCTCATTCTTTTCTAAAGTGAGCAAAAATGTGAACTGTTTCCCGTTGTTTCCTTTACAGAATCCCTGGGCTATTTTCATTAGAACCTTAAATAAAGACAATATAATAGTTACTCTCAGATACCACCACAGCAAAAACATTCTGAAAGATTAATTTAAAAATATTAATAACTTAAGTTCTTAGAATGACTTTGGCAGCATTATCAGATCAAATACTAAAATATTCCTGAAACTTGTATGGTAAATTCCCTGTATTTGTTGTAAGAGGTCAATAGCCTACTTCTCTATAGTTTGTCAAAAGTATTTTCTGTACAAAAGTGTACTTCCACAAATAATCTGCATATATTGCAACATTTTCTTTAGCCTCTCTTAATATTTCAGCAGTTGTTACATAAAATAAGTCAAAGAAATTTAAAAATATTTGTAATACCAAGTTGTCAGAACAGATGAATGTGATTGTAAAATGAGAGCCGTTTCCCATAGTGAGAGACAGCTGTGATATACACTAAGAAATGCACAATAGATTTAGAACAAATCACATCTAACGTCAGGTTATTAAGTACTGTGCATGAGAAAATATTCCTGTCTACAGCAGGTAAAAATTATTCATCAAAAATAAAGTTAGTATTTAAAAAGAAAAAAAAATGTGTTTTTTGTCTTATTACTTCAGTGGTTTTTTTTAAAAAAAAAGTTAATCAGTAACTCGATACAAGGTACAATGGGTAAATTCTGACAAGTACAAACTGTAAATAGCAATGAGCATCTGAATTTCTGGTGAATAGTATGTTCACTAATAATGTTTCTACTGTGCAACAACTAGTCATAATTTCAGTACATAATAAACAGAGGAACAGGTTCAGAAAAACTAGAACTGTTCTATTTTGATATTTTGAAACCATGACTTTTTATTTTCCTTTTTTTTGGGCGCATTAAAATTGAAGCATGTGAAAAAAAGAAACGGATGAAAGGGATGAACAAGGGTAAGGAAAAACCTGCAGTCATTTTTTCACATTCTGTGAAATATTTCAGGTCAAACTGAAGGTTTTGTTCAGTTCTGCTTTGCAAGTAGGATATAGAATACATTCCGGATCCTGACCACGGAAATAAAAAGTAAAAATCCATTATTTACACATCTAATTGCAAAAAGGCTGTTGTCCAACCTTCTCCCTCTGCAGGAATTCACCAAAGATGAAGGAAGAGCAGAGAGAACTGCAGTATGTTTTCCCTCTGGCACTAGAGGAAGACACTAATAACCTGTGCTAGAGCTGCCACAAGCTGCCAACCCGCTTCCCCAGGGAATTCAGGAAGATGACAACCTGGCAGAAATCAGGATGTTACAGTAAGAGGCTTGCAGACCTGAAGTGTGCCATTCACCAGAAATAAATATGCACTTCCACATTTGAAGCCTGCTCTTGAAGACATTATTCTCTATGCCACCTTCAATTTTATGTTTGCATCCCCTTTGAAACCTTCATTCTTACAGTGGTGGTATCTTTTCAGGGAAGTGTCACCTTGCTTGGTAGTAAGACATATTTTTATTCGTTTCTTTATTGTAATACGAAAGTTTGCTGATCACAATAATCCCATATAATAGCCTGCATTCATTCTGCAAGGCATCTTCTCTTTAAATGTTTAGCCATATTTTCCATGTTTTAAGACCACTCTAGTTGCCACCACTGCCTTCCCCAATGCCCAGGGGGGATCACAGCTCACTGGATGAGAAATTCTGCTCCAAGGGAATAAAGTGCATCTCTGTTTCAGCCAGGGAAGGCTTGTGAGAGCAGATGGTTCATTGGGCTCTAATGACCTAACACAACACCTGCTAACTTGAACTGAATGACTCCTGTTAACTACAGGGACTTCAAGTCAGACTTTCAGAGTAGACATGACTGATGAAGGCTCTGGGCTAGGGACACTTCTGCCAAGGCAACCTTCACCAACAGCATCTGACATGTCTATAGTCCACATTTTTAGATCACCACTCAAACCATTATTAGGCAGTAGTGCACAGGGGAAAAAAAAAGAAGGTCCTTTAAATGGTAGCACTCTGATCATAACCACTGATAGTTCAGATCACAAGAAGCAGGAACACTGACTGTATCTTATGTTTCTATCCCTTGTGCTATAAGGAAAATAGCTCTCTGCACCTTGAAAACATCCTGATGCAGAATTGACACAGCAGTAACCATAGCTGTACCTCTGCCACAGCATCGGGTAGAACAAGGCCAGCTTTGTTGCTGACACCATCCAGTCCTTGGTTCACACCATCTGACACCATGGACATTACCACACACATGACTACACAAAACCACTCCTGAAGGTACCATCCAAGAAGAGCTTTTGCCCAGCCCTGAACACTGTCACATTACATAGGCCCCACGGGGAGACCTGAATCTCTCTCCCTTAGCTTGCTGCTATTATAGTATCTTTCCAAACAATGTGGCTAACGTTCCAAGAATGGCATCTATCTATGTTGCTACTGTCTAGATTTGCCCTCCTCCTTTTTTCTATCTTTGGTCTACTTTGCTACATGTGCTTAAGTTCGAGCAGGCTGGGAGCAAATAGGGGTATGAAAATTGAGTAAAAGTCTGATGACGATCTTGCTGTTTTCTTAGGCAAGCATCTATCAGGTAACCTTGTATCAACACAAGAATCCACAGAATCACAGAATGTTTGGGGTTGGACCTCTGGAGACCATCCAGTATAACCCACCTGCTAAAGCAGGTTCACCTGGACCAGATCGCACAGGAACACGTTCAGGAGGATTTTGAACATTTCTAGAGAAGGAGATTCCACAGCCTCTCTGGGCAGCCTGTTCCAGTGCTCTGGCGCTCTCAAAGTAAAAAAGTTTCTCAGGATATTCAGATGGAACTTCCTATGTTTCAGTCTGTGCCCACTGCCACTTATCGTGTTGTTGGGCACCACTGGTCCCATTCTCTTGACATCCACCCTGAAGATGTTTATAAACATTGATAAGATCCCCTCTCAGCCTTCTCTTCTCCAGGCTGAACAGACCCAGCTCTCTCAGCCTTTCCTCATAAGAAAGGTGCTCAAGTCCCCTAATCATCTTCATAGTCCGCCACTGGACTCTCTCCAGTAATTCGTTGTCCTTCTAAAACTGGATGCTGGCCCCACCAACCCAGAGTAGAGGCAAAGGAGAACCTCTCTGCTGTCCACGCTTTTTCTAATGCCGCCCAGGATACCACTGGCCTTCTTGGCCACAAGGTACATTGCTGGCTCATGGTTCACTTGTTGTCCAGGTCTCGCTGAATGGCAGCACAGACTTCTGGTGTGTCAGCCCTTCCTCCCATTTTGGTATCAAGCTTGCCGAAGGTACACTGCGCCTCTTCACCCAGGTCACTGATGAACAGGTTGAACAAAACTGGACTCAGTACTGACTCCTGGGGAACACCACTAACTACAGGCCTCCAACTAGAATCTGTGCCGCTGATGACAAGCCTCTGAGCTCTGCGATCCAGCCAGTTCTCGATCCACCTGACTGTGCACTCATCCAACCCATACTTCCTGAGCTTACCTATGAGGATGTTGTTAGACACAGTGTCAAAAGCCTTGTTGAAGGTAAGGTAGACAATAACCACTGCTCTCCCCTCATCTACCCAACCAGTCATGCCATCATAGAAGGCTATCAGATTGGTCAAGCATGATTTCCCCCTGGAGAACCCACGTTGACTACTTCCGATAAACTTCTTTTCCTCTATGTGTTTAGAGATGACACCCAGAATGAGTCGGATTCCACAATTAAGGATAGTTTCCCCTCCCACCTACTTCAGGCAGAATTAAAAGTAACTTTGTCAGGTGTTTTAGAGCAGTTCAGAGTGCTTTCCCATTACGAAACAGATGTTTCTGCACATGAACTGGTGTCAGCAATGCCACCCTGGGAATAATACTTGTTCTTTAATCCTTCCCTCGAAGCCACAGACTTCCACCTCTTGGAAGGCCCCTCCAAACAAGCTCCAGTTCTCTGTGCAATTACACCCCCAGGCTTAGCTCAGAGCTGGTGCATCTGGGATCTCACTCTCAGTGATTTAAAAATCCCAGTTCAATAAAGCACTTATGCGTATGTTTAAATATCTGTTTAACCTCAAACATGCATTTACATGTTTTAGAAGACCCTAACACTTCAATAGAGCAGCCATTTACAAATTTTATAGAGGGGGAGAAAATAGTCTCAAGCTCTTTATTTGAAGATCCATAATACTTCTGCAGCAAGTGACACTCTCAGCTGAAAAACACATGCATTGCCTCTGTACTTAAAGGCTTCAATTTACTTGATAATGTGAGATCTGTTTTATCTTCATTTTGCTCACTATTTTAGGCACAGGTATTGCTTTTATTATTGTTACCAAGCTAAGTATATCTTCACATTACACATTTAATATAGTAGACAGCTGTCTGGACACAACAGTGTTGGCTGCAACTTCAGTGGGTCACTTCTGCAAACAGGGTATTGCATCTCAAATGAGTTTTTAAATGTGATAAATTCAAAAGAAATAACACTTCACTACATCCACAAACAAGCTAAAAGCCAAGTTCCACTAAGACTATATATGAGTTGTTTCACATGTGTGCCTAACTCCACAAGTTCTGTGTGTTCAAATGCAATAAATTTTATAACATTGATGAGCAAAGGAGGAAAAAAGAGAGGTAGCTATATCAATTCTGCTGTAGTGAATATAGTTAAACCTGATAATGGGAAGAAATGAGTGAAAAATGCCTTGTTTCAATCTCTTATTCATTATTCATCATGGACAATACCCAAAAGAGACTGTATGGTAATGAAAATGTGTTTACTGAATTCCGAAGGGACAGCTCATCTTTACAAGGAGCTGACTTTTCTCCAAACTGAGCAGTCACACACAGCACTGCACTGAGCCTTTTTTGGATATAATTATAACCAAAAATGTTATAGTAAATTTAGGATTTTTTCCAAAGCTATCTGGAAACAGTGAGAATTCAATGACCTGACACTTTCTAAGGAAACACTGTTCTGCTGGAGATTGGGTAGGACGTTTTTTAAGGTAAACAAATATCATCTTTGCATCCTCATTCAAGACAGCTGTAACTGGTTTAATAAACCAGTTAAAGAATAAATGCAAGCAAAGGGGTGCCTGAACATTGTTGGAGGACAAGGGGAAAGAGGCTTCAAATAGACATAGCAGATGTTCCTGGATGAAAACTTCTAACATGACCCTGAAGGAGAAAAAGTGAAAGAAACTTCTGCGGCTCTAGCTGACAGGAGGAAAATTAGGAACATTAAGCAAAGAGACAGCCATGTATTTTCAGAGTTATGAAGGGGGGGCAGGGAGGAATAGTTTTGTGCATCTTATTTCTAAATAAACAAGACTGCACAGGAGAAGCATCTAGTTGCCTCATCAATTTCTCATCTGAACAAAAACAAATGCAAGTGTTTGCTGACTGCTGCAGCCAAAGGTGCAACAATATATTCCACCAGGATGCAAAACTGTCATGCAGACATGCTACAATTTCTAACTTGAGATCATAAAATACTTTGGAAAGTTAATGAGCTGCACTGGCATATAAATCCGACCAATGCTCAGCTGGCATAAAATAAAATACTAGCTATGTCACTGACCACAGTGCCATTAAGATTAATTTAGAGTACTCAAGATCTGTATCATCTTGTTGAAATGGCTCAGGGACAGAGAGTGAACATGTTAACAACTAATGTATAGTAAATGTAATTACGGATACCATTTCAGAGCCATTTCAGCTAACTAAGACTGCCACAATCCCACCACCACATACTCAGTCATTCATCCGTGACTCTTCCCTTACGTCAGCACCAGAGCTCATCTCACCTCACAGCAAGCTGTCAATCAGATGAGTGGGCTAACTATGCCAGCGAGGTGGCTAGTGTCCAGACAGCCCAGCATCCTCACCTGACCGCCCATCAGGTCAGTGCTAGAGCCAGCATGAGAAAGCATTTCTGAAGAGAAAAGAGGACTGTGACAGACTGGATACAGACAAATTTGCGTTGTTACAGAATCTCAACCTGTGGGGAAAAACATCGGTCTAATGTGAAATTCAGTTCCTACACTGTTGAGATTTACAGTGGTTAAGGTTCCTTATGGTTCTTTGTAGAAGGTGAAAAAAATCAGCATAGCTTTAAGAAACAAAGCACAAAGATTTACATTATTTACCTGTTACACAAAAAAATTCTGTACCACAACACCAGTGGTAAGATGATATGAGAGTGGAGTTTCCCTCCAGGAAGAACCTGCAGTACACGTATCCCAAAGGGTAACACCAGTTTCCATTCCCTCGGGTTGGACTGGGATTGGATTGGCATTTAAAAGATCTCTTACTCAGAGTATTTTTCATGGGCTATTTTATAGTCAAAGCATTCACACTGCAAGTCATACATAAATAACATTTCACCTACTCTTGGATAAAAAACAGAGTTACAGAAGTACACAAGTTTAAAGAAAGTCCTAACAAGTGACCTACAACATTGAACAGCCCTACAGTGTGACTGATTTCACCTGGCTAGAGACTGCTCTCTCAAAAGCACACAGATTTTACCTTAGAGTGATGCCATTTGAAATTATAATCCGCAACTATTATAACTGCTGATTTATACTTTGGCATTGTCTAGAGGCTGTAAATATTACAGCAAGGTTCCCCTGTGCTCAGCTGGCTACATAAACAGGAGCAAGGGTTGACTCTTATTCTCAGATCTTTCTGTCTACACAGAGACAGGCAAAACACAGGGGAAATGAACTGTTATTATCTCTATTTTATAAATGAAAGATGCAGAAAGATAAGACTTAATATCAATGAGAAAATCTGAAAAAGAGCTGGAATTAGAACTCAAATTTCCTTACTGCCCTGAACTGATAAATCGACTTCTCATCATAAAACATCAAATTACTATTCTTAAAACACATTTTCTGGAAAATAGCATCTTCCATTAATTATTTTTTTTTATTTAAAAGTCCTTTTTTCAGGTCCATCAGTCACAACATGTTTATCAGAAAAAAGATCTAAACTGTATCCCGAATTGTAGACCAGGATCCCCAAAACTGCTCAACTTCTGAAGACATTCTGAACACGGCAGTTCCCCACATGCCTTCATGTCTAAGAGTAACCATCCCATTCCTATATCATCTTTTGTCAAGTGGCTACTGTGCTGACACTATTTAGCTTTGTTTAAAGTGAAAGCCTATTTTGTCATTCACTTAACAGAAATTACTTTAAGAGATTTTAACAAAGTCATTCCCCACAAAACAGCTACTAAGTACAATGTACTTGTCCAGAGCATAACAAAACTAATGAGGAGGAGACAGAGACAGACAGTACATGACAATCAAAGAAAAATGACTGCAAGGTCATGTCGGTACTTTAATGTTTCAGAGAAATTCAGCACAACCACAGTGCAAACCACAACAAAACACAACTGTGGTAACTAAAGGAACAGGTGACAAAATAGAGCCCTAAGAAAAGCAAAATAGAAACACAGTTCATCTTTGAGCTCAAATGCACTTACTCAATGCGTAACTTTTAATAGCAGCAATAAGCAAGATTAACACAGGAAAGCACCTTGTGAACCATATGTATACTTAACAGAAAAACTGTTTGCAAGGTAAACAGATTAGTACTGTGAGGTGCTGAGTTTTTCAAGTACCCTTTAAAACTTGTTTGCATTAAGGAAACTCAGCACTTTGTAGACAAATCTGCATTGTGCTGGATTGAGTCCACAACACTTTCTGAAAAACTGTATCTAGCCCTTAGGAAGAAGAAAAATATGCACGTGGGAAATTTTGTCTCTGGTATAAAATCCGTAACAAAAGCAAAAACGGGTAACATCAATAACAGCAGTAACCATATTAACAGTGAGAGTTCCTTCAGGCTAAAAACTTGTCGGAGCACAGAGACAAACAATTCAGCCAGTAAAAGCAAAATCCATAAACCATGAAATAGGGAAACAAGAAATCAAATTTTTTGTATGGACACACACTAAAATCCACTAAAAAAAATTCATTAATACTCTGTTGCTGGCCCTCAATTAATATTCAAAATGTTTTTAAAGCCCTCCAAATCCACACAACAATATAAAAATAAAACAAAAAAAATTAAACGTACTAGTAGCATCCAAAGACTTCTGCACAACTAGCCTCTGACAAAACCATGGATAGAATAAGCACCTCAGCCAAAGGAGGTAATTTAAGAGAGAGGCAGTTATCTATCAATAACATCTCCAAGCCATGGCTGGAAGGATTCTAGCCCCTTCTGGGCACATCAGTCTCAGTGTAAAACATGAGAATTAGAAACAAACAAACAAACAAAAAAAAATCCAAAGGCCAATTACAACTACGAATAGAGAAAGCAAAATAGAAGGGCAGAGTCAATTAGAACATTACTCCTATCTCAGGACTCCCATCTGAGAAAAATCAAGGCCACAACCAGGGATCAAAGTGATTAACCGCCTAATCAGCAGCCAGCAGAGACACAGATGAGAAGTGGCAGATCATATAAACACAAAGAATCCGAACTGGCAAACACAGGTTTTTTGCACCTTAAGACAGAGAAAGATGCAAAACTCAAGTACTCTGACATATACAAACTTAGACAAATGTGATAAACAAGACTGTGAGGCATGCTGGCTTTAATCAACAGAACACGTTAATATAACATGTGAATTGTTTAAACTCAAATAAAATACTATAACATTTTTAACTGCAGGGTTATTAATCAAATCCCTTCCAATGTATTAAAAGCTCAGATGTTTATGATTATGAAAAAATATTTTTGCACATTTTAGCATCCAGATTACATTCCTCATGTTAAAACTTCCACTACTCAGGATATATTTCCCACTAGGAAGATGTGAGTCAATCAGCCATGTCCTCTGCATGACTATGGACACTTTGTCTCGGTCACAGCTCAAACACCACATCTGGTTCAAATCTGGACAGCTAGCCAGTCAGCTAACCAGATGAGATTAAACTAGGTCTGGATGACTATCACACAAGTTTCCCAAGATTTTAAAAAAAAAAATGGTGAGAGCTGACCTCGTCATTCATACTGACGTGCTGGTTAGCATTAAATTAAAATAGTTTGTTTAGAACAGGATCCTGTCTAAGGGGAAACAGGATTAAAACCCTTTCTTATAGAAAAGTCAGAGCAATTCCTTCCCTGGAAAAGCTAACTAGCACGAAACGCAACAACAGGGTCCAAGTGGATTATGGAAAGATAGAAAGAAGATAAATATTCCTGAGAAGTGGGCTTTCCAAACTTTCAAATGCTGCAGGCATGGCAGTCATACCTCAGGCAAAACTGAACTCACACTAAAGGTTTAAGTCTTAAAATCTATCAGGCAAATAGGAAGACAGGAGCATTTTTGCCACAATCTTTTCTTTAATTCCAAGCACAATAAAACATATTCCACATATATATTCCTTTGCTGACAGTGGAACAGATCGCAGCTGCGTGAACAGTCCTTCCCTTTTCTTAGTTGATGAAGAAAGCTATTCCGCTGCTTAGCATCCAGCTGGCATTCACATCAATATAACAGCTTCATTAGTCTCTCTCTTTTTAACACTTTCTTAGAGTCTAAGAGAATGTTCCCTCTCATGAGACGTATCCTGACAGCACAGTGAAGGTAAACCTTCAAAATGGCAGGCTTTATTTGCACTCATCCTATCTGTACCCACAGAATAAACTGTGTTCACAACTGGAAGATTTGCACCTCCAAGTATCCAGAACAAACATTAAGAACAATTATTAGGGGCAATATCAACAATATATGGGCAGCAAGAGCATTTGTGCGTTTTAGCAAGTACTGACATGAACAAATGCAAAATCCTAAAAGCTTCCGTGTGATATAAACACTTGAAAGGACAAAGCAGGGACTTTGTAAGGAAGCTGTCTCTAGGTTCAGTGTATCAGAACAGGACCTCCAGTAGCCTTATTTCCCCCAAGTTTCTGTTGCTTGACTCCTGTATCTTGGAGGGCAGTAAAAGAGAACGACAAATGGCCTGGTCTTGTTCCACAGTTTGTATAGTCTAATTATTTGCAACAAAGTATCAGTGAGGAGTACCAGTTCCGGTCACTAATGCCATGGAGATATGGGAAGATTATTAAAAAGGGAAGGGGACTGAAAGAGTCAGACAGACAAAGTATAAACTAATAAAAAGTTGAGAGTCTTCGGATCAGCCTGTGATGTGAAGGAAGCTGCTACCAGAAGCTTCTAAGAAAAACATTTGTATAAATATCATTGACTAATATTCTGCTGCCAGTTTCGCCTAAAGCTCTCAAGTAGCATGTTGCTACTGTCTCTGATATATCTACTATGCTTTTCCCACAAGGGTCTTCAAAGCTGCTGTTTCCTATTAGGCAGAGCAAATAGGGAGGGGAAAAAAAAAAGAAAAAAAAAGAGGGAACAAGAAAAAAAAAAACAGGGAGAAGCATCACTGCTGGATCACATGCTCACAGTGCTGACTGACTTATCTTCAAAATAAAGGCCATAAATTTAAATGTTCCCTGGTGCAAGGACTAGTCAGTCTCATCATCAGCACTCCAAAGGATGAAGTGTACAAGAGAGTAAGACTCCAGCTTTTGTACTTCAGAGACTCCCAAACTCTACCCAGGCAGCTGCTGTTCCCAAGTGCCTCCCTGCATTATGCTTACAAATCCAAACAGGCCTTGTGACTTTTACAGATGCATTTGATCATTGCCCAACTTGCTCATGAATAAAAAATTTAAAAGGTTAGTAGTCACAGATCACGTTAAACAATTATTAGAGTATATCACCTGTTTTTCTATCTAACAACATGAAAGGGCCTCACTACTTGCAAAAAAAAAAAAAAAAAAAAAAAAAAAAAAAAAAAAAACACAAAAAACTAACTAACCCCAAGATCCGTGCAGGATGATCTTTTTGATTGGAAAAGACCTTTAGGCACATCAAGTCCAACTGTTAACCTAGCACTGTCAAATCCACCTCTTAACCATGTCCCTAAGCACCACATATATGCATCTTTCAAACACCTCCTGTTCCATTGCCTGATAACCCTCTGCTTGAAGAAGTTTTTCCTAATTTCAAACCTAAACCTTCCCTGGCGCAACGTGAGGCCATTTCCTCTCATCCTATCACTTGCTACTTGGGAGAAGAGACCAACACCCTTCGTGTTACAACCTCCTTTCAAGTAGTTGCAGACAGCGATCAGGTCTCCCCTCAGCCTCCTTTTCTCCAGGCTAAACAGCCCCAGTTCCCTCAGCTGCTCCTCATCAGACTTGTGCTCCAGACCCCTCACCAGCTTCATTGCCCTTCTCTGAACTCTCTCCAGCACCCCAATGCCTTTTTTGTAGTGAGGGGCCCAAAACTGAACACAGGATTCAAGGTGGGGTCTCACCAGTACAGGCGGATGATCACTTCCCTAGTCCTGCTGGCCACACTGTTTCTGATACAAGCCAGGGTGTTGTTGGCCTTTTTGGCTACCTGGGCACACTGCTGGCTCATGTTCAGCTGCTGTCAACCAACACACCCAGATCCTTTTCTGCAGGGTGGGTACCCTGATGGTGAGCTCAGTCTCAGAAAACGGTAACCTTTTGGAGGAAACATAAGCAATGTCAGCAGCAGCCTGGACTATGCGTATGAAGAGGAAGCTCCCCTGGACAGCAGAGCATGGTACAGAGGAGGCAGCAGGCATCCTGGCATCACTGTTAAAATCCAGCATCATTCAGAGATGCTGTATGGCAGAGGCAGAGCCATGTCTGAGCTAATAAGCCTTGACTTGCAGCACAGTAAATGACCTGGGACACCACGTTCTGCTGACATTGCTATCCCACTCTCCGTTCCAGAGGCAGCTAAATCAGTGCCAATTAAGGGATCGCCATGCTGTTCTTGTGCTGTACTCCACTGAGGATTACTCATCTCTCCCTAAAAAGAACAGATGTGCTTCATTCATTTTACGCCAACACAGGAATGGGGTCAAATATGAGCTGTGTGATAGCTGTAAGTTAGCTGAACAGCCATCATTCTCCACATTCTCCATCATTTTCTGTACCCGGACAACATATCACAGACCCTTAAGCAGCAGCAAAGGCTGCTCCATTGGTCTTCTCCGACGCAAGTTTCACTGATGCACTTGCACACTCTGCCAAGCACACTCACATAAGACCCTGAGAAATAACACTCCTTTGAATGCTGATTTTTACTTAGCCATCTCAGCAGTAATGACAAAGGGGCTTTCAGACTCTCAAGCAGCAGGTGTTCTGAAAGCTCTGAAGGCGGTACTGAATGGAAAAATAAAAGCAGTTTAATAGGTGGTGGCCTTTGAGCTCATAAACACCAAAGCATCTTCACCACACACTAGAAAGAACAGGGATTTTGGAACAAACTCCAAATCCTAGGTCACTGAGGGCTCAGGAATTACAGATATAGATCAAGATACTAGGTCCCTCAAGTAAGCCAGTAAGCACTTCACTTCCTTTTGGGTCCTGCAGCTTACATAGAAAACTGAGCCAAGAAAGCAAATACAAAATCAAGGGTTTGTCTATACTGAATGCTGCATTTACTCCCACATTACACAGCATGATCATAACTATACAGTCTCTAAATTAGTGGTGTAACTACACCGGACTTTGGAGGGTATGTTACCTACCTCTGCTAGTTTATATACCAGCTTTCTTAGCTGTACATTGCACTGCATTCATATGGACCAAGGACTTAAAAGCCACAACAATCGATATCAACACAAACATTTATAAAGTACAAGAATGGATGGAACAATATGACCTTGTGAACAATTCTGTCTCATTTGACTCCCTTGATGAGAGACTTAGCAGCAACCTGAATTCATTCTGTGGACACAAAAGCAGGGCTCCCAACAGGTTTGTACATTGTAATCTAATCTGAAAAGAAAAAAAGAGCTCTGGTTCAGGAGTTCCCTGTACGCTTGTGGATTCTCACATTCATTTACTAAAATGAAGAAGCTGGAGAGGAACAACCCTGAAAGAAGTGTATTTCCAGCTGTACAAGGTGTTTGGAGGCCATTTGCTGTCATCTGTGACCCATGATAAACAGCCAAAGGCACATTATGCTAGTATGAAATGCTATCCAGAACATTGAATTTTAACTGGGAGGAAAGGGATTTCATTATTGCTATTATTATGATTATTATATTATTATATTGCAAATAGGTACTGCAGAGACACAGCATCCATGATTACAGAGTTTGTGATTCCACAGTCAGCTATTTGAAAAGAAAATTCCAGCTTGCAAACAGTTTGCAGATGTTCAAGACTACATTCATTAAAAATACATTGTCAGATCCAATCGGGAACAAAATGCAAGTTTGAAAAAGTCTTTCAAAGTTGTTGTGGATTCCTTTTTGTGTTTCGATTCCAGTATAGGCACATTCTAAACTGAATTATGTTTCCATTGTGTATTTCCCACAAACAGTGCAGCACTGTGCCAATGCATAATAATTTGAAACATTAATATTATTTTAAAATAACACAGAAAAAATACTTTTATTACTTATTTTTATAAAATGAAATTGATACGTTTGCTAAAATTATTTTTTATACTACTTTCAATTACAGCTAACTTGGTCATGTAAATACTACCACTATTCTGTTTTCACCACCCAGAGGTTCAGCTGCCTGCAGGCCAAGGTCCAGCTCGGGTATTGCCTTGCTGTGTAACTACTGAAGAAGAGCTATGAGAAAGTCTAAAGGGAGATAAAAAGATGCAAGTTAGAGAACTTAAGGTTATTGAGACAGCATCATCGCTAGCTCAGGAATTCAAGAAGAAAATACTAACACAGAGGCATAAAATCATAAAGAGGCTAGCTGGCCCCATTGGGAATCATCGCCTCCGGCCATCACCATCATCATTTTCACCACAGCTGCTGGAAGATGGCAACTCGGCAACACTGAGGGTCTATTAAAAGGAGCCATGCAGGACAATCCTTCCCCCAAGCCAATGCCTGCCAGGCCAACAAAGATTGTGAGCCATGGTGAGCACACTAATACCCAGCCTAGTAGCTCTTCTGTGTGCATTATCAAACAAATAATTGTTTTACACTTTTAAGGTGAGTGTATCCTGCTTGCAGAATCTTTTTATATCCAGCCCAAACAAACCAATGAGGGGCTGTAACAGGCATTACCTTGGTAACAATAAAACTCCATCACTGGCAAGACCAATAACCAAACAGACACTAAACATGTAAGTCACATTCTTATGACTTTACAGAATCAGGACGTCTATTTCCCCTTCAATCAACTAATAACAATGTCATTTATCTTTACAGGAATACAAGAACAAAATACAAAAGGCATGTATTTTACGTAAAACACTGTCTGGGGTTAGCCATAGTGGGCAATTGTGCATTGCCAAGCACCGATTTGATTTTCATTATACTGCACTGACGGCAAAGTCATTTATCTTTTTTCAGCTCCCAGCCTCCTTTTATCTTTTTCTTATGCTTCTGTATTTTTCCTCTATCCTGCAGTGTTGCTGAATGCTGATGAGCAGAAAATGGTACAAAACTACAGACAGTCTCTTTCAGATTAAAAGTTCAGGTATAGAAGATCCAACTTCTCTCCATTTTGGAGTTCCCAAAGAAGCTATATATTTGGCATTGTCCAGCTATATAAGGATCAGTTAAATACTTCACTAGCTGTCCTTCTCTAGAATAGACAGACTTTCAAACAATTACATGTTTCTTTCTTGTTCTAATGTGCTCTCTGTTAATAAGAGAAATTATCTTCATGTCACTGTAGCCTTGGATGTTTCAACAAAAAATAAAGTGATTAATGCAAAAGCAGTTTTCCACTTATCAGAAACACAATTTTTAGATTTTCTTTTTATTGCATTTAACTTGTTCATTTGTAGATTACTAGCATTCCATAAAAATCAGGAAAACTAGAAATATAAAGAAGAAAAAAAAATCATCCCAGTGTTCTAATACTTAGCCTTCAAGTGTGTTTGCATTTCACCAGGGATGTGCAAACAACTGACTTTTTCAATTCACCAGGTGAACTTGCCATTTCAGTTTGTTAGTATTGAATCAAGTTTGCCTTGACCCTGTTTCCCATGAAAACAACACCAAAGTATTCAATGTCCTGACAGACAATACATTCCTCTCGAAATAAAGCCGAATGTTTAATTTCCTGGGATTTGTTAAAAAAACAAACGTAACAGAATTACACCCAAAATACTACAGCTTATGGTTAGAATGTCATTTCACAAAACAGATACCTCATATGTCTTCCAGGTCCTAAAGATCTCTATGATGTACATGTCTGCATACAAGACGGTACCTGTACCTCCACTGTCAGTCAATGGAGCCTGCTCAGTAGTCCATAGAGACCAGAGTGATGCAGAATATTCCAGAACAGATACACCTATATCAGGTCAGCTGACAATGACTCAAAGTGTTGAAGAAGTTGGTCAGCTTCAGCATAGCAATTGAAATTGCTAATGTTACTAGACTTCTCACACAGCAGTGACTTGAACCACAATTACCTATGACTTCTAGCAACAAACATTATATTCTTTATTCACCTGTTTAGGCGTGTATATTGTCACATTGTCAGAATCTTTGTCAGCAAGACTTGGCAGTAAAGTTCCATCAAAGTTTCCTGCCACAGAACAGAACATGCAATTGCCATGTTCTTGCTAGCCATGGACTCTTCTACCACACCAGCAGAGACAAACAAGGAATGTGTCCAGATCTGAAGTGGACATATAAACAGAAAAGTGAGCCGTCCGTATAAAATTAGTCAGAATAGTCACATGTACAAAACGCTGCAGGTAAATTTCATGCAACCAAGTGGCTGGTTGGTAAAACGGAAGATGAAATTCAACATCAGCAAGTGCAAAGCAACGCAAATAGAAAAAAAATATCAATAACTATACATACAAGGTAATAGAGTCTACATCAGCAATAGCTCAGGGAAAAAGTCTTGGAGTCATTGTGCACAACTCTCAGAAAACGTCAGCTCAGTGCTCAGCAGATATTCAACAAGCGAAAAACAATGTTACAATTGATTAAGGAAAGAATAAAAAACTAAATATTATTACGCCACAGAACAAACTCAAACATATAAGCAGGTGTGGCACCACCCCTCTCTTTCACTCAGCATTTAAAAACAGGCACTGTAGAACTTAGCAAGCACAAAGAAAGGTGATAAGTATAGAAGAGATGGAAGTGAATCCCATACAAAGAGAGATTAAGTACTTTTGAGTTCTGAAAAAGGACAGCTAAACTATATATAAAATCAGGACTGGTACACAGAAGTGAATGAAGGACAACTGGTCACTGATGGTCACAGCAAAAGAAGAGGGCAGCCAAGGAAAATGTGGAATAAATGCATTTAAGTAAATGAGACAAGTAAATAAAATACAGATCTCATTGCCACTAATTGTCACAGAGAGCAAAGTGCAATAGCTTTCAACACAGATAATGTACATGCACAGAGAGCAGGTCCTTTGGCAGCTATTAAGCCAGTGGCCCATGTATAACTTCTGGTCAGGGTCACTGATAGCTGGAACCTATGAGTAATCCTCCACTGGCTGTTATCTCTAAACTGGTCTGCATATAGGACACAGTAAAATATTTTCCTTTGTGGTTGTTCTGACAATAAGCATGTTTGCTTCTGTTTAAAAACACTGAAAAAAATATTCCAGTATAATCTAACACAACTTGCAGGCTAGCTCTGGCTGTGGTTTCTTTGCACAGTGCCTCTTCCTAATGGATAATACAAGGGGTTTTTCCCCAACTATAGTGACCAATGCAACTACACTCCAAGAAATAATTTATAATGTATTTGTAATAATCAGAAAGGTGTGATAGAGATATGCTAAAAACATCTCATCCCTTTGAAGGGTCTCGTTTGTTATTCACATACACCGAGCACTAACTTCTTCACCTGAGTAATAACGAGAGCAGCTTTGATGTAAAAGAGTGACACCTTCACAAGTCAGAGTGGAAAAATACTTTCACAGACAGTTTTATATTGTTCTTACTCCACAGTTATGATGGCACTAAAAAGTCACACATTTCCTCCTCCCAAGTTAGATCAATGGACTATCCACACATTGGATGAGATCGTTTTGTCAAGAGGTTATTAGTTTTTTTCTTCAGTTTCGCTTTGGTATTGCAATGAGCAGGCTCACTGTTTAGCCACCACTCACTAGATCTGACAGAAAAGATGTAGCAAAAATGTGCAGGCGAGAGAGGGGGCAACAACTCTGCTCAGTGGCAGCTCTCGGTTACACTGCATTACATACGACACTGAACTGCAACCTAAGGTTCAGCAACATTGTTTGAACTTGTTCTGCTGAACGAAAACCAAAGAAGTCCTTGGACCTGAAAGGCAGCAAATCTGAAGTGACTAGATGCCACAAAGCAGCCACCGAAGAAGAAAAAAATGCATATGAAAATCTATGGTTAAGGGTTGATAGGCAGGAGGAAGCTTGTCCGAGTTCAGGTGACAGAGCTCAATAAATATGGAAAAGCACTTCAACTTGTGAATGTTTATCATAACTGTTAACAGTGGTTCAGCTTCATGAAAACACCCTAGCATCAGTAAATCTCTTCTGCATTTGAGAGGAAGCATCTTTCAGAGCAGATAAATTCTGCACGGAAATCAGTTCTGTTCTTTTCTGGACTTCCTCATGTAGGTGCTGCAAGGTATCATTGTACTGGTGAGTTCAGTTAGGGAACAGACTGTATAATTAAATGTATTTAAATACTCTAAATGCTGCTAAAGCACATACGTAGGTACAAAACAGTACTCAGGATATTTCTTCTTAGCCATCAACCCCTAAATAACAGAACTATGAAACTAGGCAACTACACCACCAGCTGCACTATGATTCACTGATCCTTTTTATCCTCACAATACTTCATGGTAGTATAATCATTCCTAGCCATGTGTGACTCATCAAAGTATTTTGTAGTAAAGACAAACGTTATAATATGCCCTATTGTAACCATGCAAATTACAAATCTTAATTTCCATACCTAAATTATGCTTTCGCTGAACTTTTTCTGCTGCTCAAGCAGCTCTCCCATCCAAGTTAATCAGGCATTTCAAAGTTGTTTCATAGCAAGGAGTCCCAAGTTTTCTGAGAGGTGGCCTTCTTCATCCCCTTGCTCTTCCTCAAGCCTCCTCATGCTTTCCGCGTTGCAGTTTCGAAAAGGTTCGCACCAGGTTCTCAACTCTAAGATACCACCATATCTCATCTGTATGGCTCACGTTTCTTGTGGCCAGACGTTAATGTAACTTTACTTGGCAGACAAATTTTATATAATACTTCCCAAGGCAACCCTGAGTGACCAGTCCTCCGTGGATCATCACAAGCCAAGCGATACAGACACATGGAAGTTTCAAACTTTCTTTTTCTACACCAAGATATCATACTCCCAGTGAAGTCATCTTTCCACTGTCTTGGGGCCTATTAACTTTAATATGTTCATTGCTATCCCTGTCCACAACAGCCGTAATACTTTTAAATAGAAAACTTAATAGAGTCTACTCTATTTCTTAATCCTCTGCATATTAAAACTTTTTTTTAAAGTGATCGCCAGGGTCAGTGGGTGACTGCAATGTAATTTTAGAACTGCTCAGATTAAGTGCCTAAATTTCCAGTTCAGGCCAAATGGACTTGGCTCAAGAATAAACATTAAACAGCTCCCTGGAAAGTTAAGTATAACCTTGTGGGGTTTTTTTAAACCAAACACAAAAAGGAAACACCATTCCACATTTTGTGGGTAAAACAGCAGATCACAACAAGGCAGAACAAGAATCACAGTCCCTTGGAGAATCCTAACTAAACTTCAAACTGAGGAAGGTCTCAGGTTCCAGCAAAACCCCGATAGCTATTCCTTCAAAAGAAACAAAGGGAGTAAAGAAGAAACAATATACATTCCTTTCCCATTAGGAAACAGAATAGCAAGAGTTTTTAAATTCAAGCACGAAAGCAAACATATACTTCATATGCATCACAGATGCATACTCTATGCAAGTAGATGGACAAATACTTGCATTAATCAAACTTGGGCATGGGATGATAGGAGGCTTCCACATAAGGGCAGAATGCTACAACTGCTGGTGCTTATCACAGAAAGGCGATACAGTAAAAATATTTTGGACTGAAATGTATCAGATGTTCCCTGTGATTACTCTGTTCTCTTACTCTAGAACTGCATATTTAACACATTTTAAAGGTATGGAGTTGCTATGGAATAAAAAACAAAGGTTAATGAAGAGAAGAAAACCACGTTTGGGCATCACTCCCTTTTCACCACCTGAATACAGTTTGCAGAACTTCAGCAAACTGAGGGGAATCATCCCTTTAGGTTGCAGGGGGTGGGGGGGAAGCTTATATCTTCTCTGATGCAGTAGAAGCCAAAAATATAAGTATTTATTTTACGAATGCATATGCATTCATACATATGACTTTAAATGAAGCAGCACATGTTATAACTCATTGACATTCCCACACACAGATTTGGGCTTCTATCTGAATTACTCAGGTCAGACAAAAATCTCTCACATTTTTTCACCAGGTATAAATCAGTCTCCCTTTTCTCTCATGGTATTTAAAGGGTAACAATGAACTTACTCAAAATAAACATTATCAAATTTTAAACATATAGGAACTTTTCAGTAAAACAAAACACAGCATGATGTACTGTTGTTAACCAAGGACTGTGATTTAACCAGCCAGAGGACTGGAGAACTACAAGAAACACGTATGTGGTGTGTGAATGATTCAGTAGGTATACTTCTTTCTTTGAAATTAATCCATAGGAATCCACTTACCTTCTTCCTCCTCCACCTTTTATTCCCTTCTTTTATCTCCTTCACCTTTTACTCCCTTCTTCTTTTATCTTTATTAACTAAGATACTGCTTGCTGTGCTGAGGATACAAACTCTTAACTGAGGTTCCAAGCTGCTGTGGTTACCAAACTATCCACTGCTCTCAGGAAAGGGAGGGTGAAAGGGAAGAAAGTGTGCGTACCCCAGAGATGCCCCCAGTAAATGCTAATAACCATCTTTTTCTTCTTATCCCCTCCCCCACTGTAGTCATTTCAAATAAATAAAGTATTTGTCTTCTCATTCTGTCCCATACTGCCACACAGCTCCACTGCATGCTGTGAAACAAAACACATCGCTAAATATTTTTCAGGATAATCCACTGTGGGATAAGTTTTTTTTAATACACTTTAGGTCATTTACCCTTCAAAGAGAAACATAATCTGCTTTCAAATTACGCTGTTCCAAATAAGAAGATAACAGGCTCAGTTCTCATCTCTGGCTGCACTTGCTATGTCTCAACAGCCGCCAGCAGCCCACAAGCTGCCAGGCAGGAGCACTGGAGGATCTCCCAGGGGTACCATTTGGTGGAACCAGGCCAATGCAGCTGGTTCTCTGCCACCTGTCCCCACCCCACCGCGTGAGAGGGGTGCCAGCAGAGGGGACTGCGTGCAGGGCTCGAGCAGTCAGGCAGCTGTGACAGCTGCTACGGGATGGAACAAACTCAGGAATGAAACCACCGTCTGCAAAGCGGTGGAGAGTCACCCTGGCTATTCCCACAGCAGCAGAGTTCGCCTGTGCAAATGACACCCTTGGTGAGTAGCAGGAAAGGACCCATGAAGCCAGCCTGTGCCGGGTTGGACCCTGAAAAAGCACATTTATGCCACGAAGCTGTGCCATGCTGGCATCTGATAAAAAAAGTCTTCAGAAGAGGTACCTGAAGTGTGAAAGCACACCAATGGAAGAATGAGTCTTGTTAACCCTATGGGAGTCTTCATCGAAAAAATCAAACAGACAAGACCCTCTAATACTACAAATGTAACACCACAAACCATAGAGCCTTTCATCTGCTCAAGGCAGCAAAAAATACTGAGACAAAGGCAAAAATGACATGGTGTTTGTACAGGTTTTCCACCACAAAAAAAAAAAAAGAAAAAAGGTAAAGGCAAGCCTAAAAGTGAATGTTACAGACATTTGACTGTCAGAAAAGGAGGGGCTGGACTGACAAGTTATGAATCTCCGAAATGAGTGGTCACTGGCCATAAAAACTGGGAACAAATAGGCTAAACTTCTCGTTTCTGTATGAAAAATATGATTACAACTTACCTAAACCCTGAAGGAGAGACTGGTCCATAAATAAATAAAAGTGCACATCACACTACTCCCTCACGAATACTGTATCTGTCACTCAACTAGATGTCAACTAAGGCACCTGCCTCACTAATCCATTTTCACTGCACAGAGCACAGTTACTATGGTACGTATATGGGATAACACTGGTTTGACTGACAGATGTTCAGGCTGGTGCAGGAATGTGTTCACCTTTACATTTTCCTGGGGTGAGATACCTCCCACAGATTATTTGGCACTTCATTTTTGCTTTCATAGCAAGAGCATGACTCTTACGGAAACATGTTAATAGACTCTTGGATGTCAGAAAGCAGAATTCATGTTGATGCCAAGGACAGAGACCTTAACGAATAAGTTAATGAAGTCAAATATGACAGCAGAACAGAAGAGGCATAAGCAGACATGAAAGAATGTAGTACAAAAAGCTGAGCACAGCTCGAGTGTTCAGCCTTCACTATGAGTTATATTGTCACAGTACGTACTACTAAGTATATGCTCATTAGTACATGAAAGGAAAAAGAAGCAGAGTCTTTCCTCCTCCATCTCCCCTCCATCTCCTGCCTGTAATGTGGGAAATCGGAGGAACTGCAGGGACTCCTCCTCTCCTCTGAGAAAATTGCAGGGAAGGAGTAGAAAGGACTAAGAGTTGCAGACTTTTATTTCTCTTCATTAGCCAGAAGAGACCCCAGATGAAGCAATGCTCTTGAAGGTACAGAATTGCAATCGAGACCCTGGTCTGACGCTTGTCAGAACTGCAATCGCAGTGCTGCCTGTCTCGCCACTCCCTGTTACTGCAAGCAAGGCATGAGTCTACAAATTAGCTGTAAATTAAGAATTTATGTTTTTCGACAAAGTCTTCTTGCTGCTACATACAAAGTTCACTACACCACTGCCATCAGATAATTACAGATGATCTTCGTACACAAAACAAAACCAAAACTTTGTTCCCAAACTTAAGTCTTTTAATTCAATAATATTATTTGCAGAATGCAGCTGAGAGTTTATGTTAATAAAATAAATAACACATTTAAATACTGCATGTACTACAAGTGCTGATGGAGAGCATTTTTTTAAAGGAGTAAGCACAATACATGTACAGTGTTTTCCTAGTGCATTCGACTTGCAAATCCAACCAGAAATCAATAACAATGGATTGCAAGTTTGCAATTTATGTTATTAACAGATTCCCTGGTATATTCAGTTTAGCATGGATGCTGATCACATAGGTTTTTGTTTGTTTGTAGCATATTTTATAGCTGTAGTATTTAAAAATTAATAAACTAAAAGTCATCTTCAATATACAAACCTGAAACAGAACGAGTAAACAAACATTGATACAGTGAACCTGGAAAAGCTACCATTTCTTTGGGTTACTAATGTAGTATATTACGGTTTCCAACTTAACTAAAACAATTCACAATAGTAAGCACTAAACTGGGTAGAAGGTACTTGTAGAGCCAGCCTTTCTGTTGTCACTACAGAGAAAATTTCATATAAGCAAAAGCAAACACAGACACACCTATCCATGTTCATACACGTGTATGCTTTTCTAGCTCAGTATAACTGTGTACCTCCCAGCACATTCTTTGTAACACGCATTTTATTTTTAACTGTTTGATTAAGGCTATTTTGGGGAACACAAGAGTGGCATATTTGTAATAAAGACCAAAAAATGAATGAGTACCACCATATCACAATCAGAGCAGTGTTCCAGGACTTACAAAGATTAAATATTAGAAGTCTGCATTACACCAGATATATGCCTGGTGCTTCCTGCACTAGCTGCTGTTTAGCAGATACACATGTGGCCTCCCAGTGGTAAACGATGGGCTAACAAAAGTTACTTTTCAGGTATAGGTGGGCTTAGAAAGTAGAGTTCAATTCTGGAGCTGGACTAAATTCAGGTTGCAGAGGAAGAAAACTTAATTTTAATTGAGGACTAATTCTACTTTTGATAGCTAAATCATTCTGCTGTAACCAATTTGCTCACCCACAAAGAATTATCTGGTGTATAATTCCTTCAATACTGATTAATAAATAATAACTGATGGAGAGACTTTGTTGTAGTTAATAACCAGCAGCTGAAGAGAGGGCCTAAGGCAGAGCCTCAGGCCTTTAACACAGGTAGTCATTAACTGACAGAAAATGCCTGGTTTTGAGGTTATTACTGCTATTACACAAAAATATTAATACATTTTTCAAATACAGAATAATTTTGTAAAAGGTACAGGCGGAATTGCACAATAAGTGCAGAGTTATTTTAGAGAGAACTGATGGTTTTGTTTTTTTCAGACTGATCACCGCACTGCAGATGAGGGAATGCCCAGCCCAGCTCTCCAGCAGCTCAGAGAGGACTAAAAGCACTATGCTACCTCCAGTCATCTTGTCTTAAGGACAAGTATAAAACCATGGTCCCGTGGTGCTGGACCTAAACTAACATGAGCTAACATGCACTGATTCTGACCTAAGTCTGCTTATGTGACTCCATTCACTAGCCCTTCCTGATATTTCACTTTTGCGGAATCAAGCAAGTACCACTGCACAGAGACCACTTTATCTTTTTGTGTGATGCCAAACCAAACTGAGTGAGCCCCCCAAACGCAAGCCTAAGAGAATTAAGTGCTGGGACATTTACAAATACTCTCTGCAAGCCAGAGAGCACTACGGAAACAGTAATTATTCTATTTTAGCCAGATTATTACAGATCCTCCTCACTGGCCAGGATAAGACTTAACTGTACTGTAAGGTATTGAATTAAGACTTTTACTAATGAGAAGCTGGTGATTACATCTTAGATAAAGTAATAACAAAACAGCAGCGGTGCAATAAAGGTTGGCCTTATTGTGATATGAATCTTCTCATAAGATCTTTCTTAGCCTCAAGGTCTTTCTCTGTATCATGACAAATTACTCAGCATAGATGACTCTACAGTAATGTTTAATAAAACTAAAAGCAGGATGTACTTGGCTGTAGAGCTCTCTTCAAAATGCAATGTGCATGGATTCCCAGTCAGTGAAGGTCCTGCCTGACCAAGCTGTGGTCAGGCCCACACATGGCCAGTCCTGCAACATATGCTGCAACCACTTTGGAATAAGAGCGGGAGCAGGAAAAGTGAAACCACGCAAAATTCTTCCTTCAGCATTGCCTTCCGTCGACACTTCTCCTTCCACTCCCCACCACCCAGCCAGCCAGCTGCTTCCTTGCACTGCAGAGGGTGGTGGAGCACTGGAACAGGCTCCCCAGGGAGGCAGTCACAGCCCCGCGCCTGACAGTGCTCAAGAGGAGACTGACAACAGCCTCAGACACACGGTGTGAATTTGGGGTTATCATATGCTGGGACACGAACTGGACTTGATAATCCTTGTGGGTCGCTTCCAATACAGGACATTCTATGATTCTATGCTGCTCACTCTTATATGCTCTGGCACTGCCACCTGCACTTGCTCTTCTAGCCTCTGTACCCACGATTCCTCTTGACTCCACTCCTTTCCACACACTCTCCTTTTTTTCTTTTTAGCAGATAGATACTCCCCTTGACAAGCGCCACTTTAAAGCTGATAGTTGGCACTTTACTCCATACCTGTCTCCACACCCCATCCACAGCAAAAGAATGGTAGACAATGAATCCCCTGAAACATCTCTTTCCAGCACTGCATTTATCTCCACTGATGTACTCCTCTTTGTCTCTGAGTGCTCACTCATTCCACTAATTAAAAAGGGAAAGAATTAGCAGGACAGAATAATAATAATAATAATAATAATAATAATAATAATAATAATAACAACTTATGAGACAGTGAAAAGGCATGAAGGATATTGTGCGTTTCCTTGTCCACCTGACAAAGGAATGATGAGAAACATAAGGTTTGAAGAACTGAAGTGCAGATAAACATGAAGTACAGTAAAAATAAAACCAGACAGGGTGAAAAATAAATTAACAATAGTAGGAAAATGCCTGGTGGATTGAAAGGACAGATAAAGACAACCATGAAGAAAAGAAACACAGAGCTAATGTGACAGACATTGCAATCCAGCCAGCAATATTATGCTTTTAAGAATTACTGACAAAGAACATACATAAGAGGCATGATTAGGAAATACAACATATGAGTAGAAGCAGGCAAGTATGTGAAGATACGTGGAGTTTTCTGGGTTATTGTTCTGTGAAAATATAAGAGCACACAGATCCCATGATTTTCACCAGCTACAGCTGGCACAGCTGCAGCAGGTCTCGGGCCCCACAAAGATCAGCTGCTTATAAGGGCATCCCTGCTTATAAGGACATCCCTCCTCCTCAACACAGCATTACCTCAGGCAGCACCCTGGCAGAACTACACTGCTCCTGAGTCCAGAGCAGCACAGCTGACTGCACCACAGTCCTTTCCACAAGAATCGAGTTTTTTGAATCATTGTCTTTAGTCTCAGATGAGCTCAAACAACATATTATATATCTGTCATGCATATAAGAAGTCAATTCTGCTTTTAAATTACCTACTCTGAAAGGGATTCTGGTCAGATCCATATGGACTAGAGTTATGCTAAAGATTCACATCCACTCACTGCTTGTCTTAATTCCCCTTTCCAAATTAATATCAGTGTATTAAATACAGAATATCTTAATATCTGTGAGAATTATATAGGATATATCAAAAATATTGTTTTGATTGACTACCTAAGCTTTCCAAAAGCCAGTTTCTATTTATAACTTGATTTGTATTTGAATCTCATTCTTTGATTAAAATTAATTTTGAGGTCAATGTCATTCTTTGAGAAAAACTGAACAGTTAACACCTAACCATTTTTGAGGAACAAACCTGCTTTTAATCTGTTTTTTTTTTTTTATTCCTCGGGGAATTTCTGTATGCTTGACCATAGCATTTTAGTAAGACTGGTCAGCTGGAAGACAGGTGAGATTTTAATCATTAGCACTTCCCTGCCCCTTTGTCCACACACACAAAAAATGCTTTGTGAACCAAAATCGGGTTCAAGAAAGTACCAAAACAAAAGGAAAAGTACATGCAAGCTGAAGTATTTTAGATGTCTACTATATATCTAAAAAATAAATACAATATACATTGCATTAATTGAAGTAAGATGTCCTAATGCAAGAAATTGCACATCAAGATGCTTCAACATGGGGGTTTGGTTAATTTTTATGAACATTAATTCATTTTTAGAAGCAAACTTTTATCATACATTTACCTTCACGGTCATGGCTATGGGAGCAACTAAATCTTAGTGAAAAAGTGGCTTCAGAAGAAACCAAGAAGTTTCAAATTGCTTGTGCCAGGTTTCAGGTAATTTCAAATTCACACAGTAGTGTCCATGAACCCCTGATATTGCAATACAAAAGACTCAAAAAGATGAATTACCTCAGAAATTCATCTGAACAAACACAGCTCTAGAGCATCTGCCGTGAGTTCATACCTTCAAAGATACTCATTCAGCAAAACTGAACAAAAATCAAAGATGATCGGATCACAAATGGACTGAAAAACAGCAAAATACATTTAACCAATAACCCAGTGTAAACTATTTTGGTATTCCTGGGCATTAACATACCACTGTGACACAGGTACTGTAAAAAACAAGAGCTAAAACTCTAGACTAACCAAACAATTGTGTGGGATAAGAGACTATCTGAACCTACACAGGCTCTTGGTCTTCAAGTTTTTGTGAAGATTATCCACTGCTTTGCATAATTGTTGGCAAAGTTACGTACAATGGTACTGTCAAGCCGGTGGAGTATACATTTCTATGCCTTACATGCACTGAACCAACAGACTCAAGCATAACTGTAGGGCTCTAGTAGCCACAAATTCCTAACAAATCAACACTTGGATGTTCTCTTTAGATTCCTGTTAAACCTAAAGTCTTGACAACAACTTTGCAAATATGACAACAGCAGGAAGTTACAAATTATTGTCTATAAGACATAGAGTTTGCCTCTGTCCTCAGGTTAGCAAATGTACTGAAACATCAAAAGTCTGCAGGACAGGAGCTCTGAGAAACACTACAAGAAAATGAGTTACAGAGGAAGTAGGCTGTATCTTTCAAATTGGCGGTCCTGAGGTCCATCTGCCATGTTTTATGTATTTGCTTACACTGATATCGGAAGCTGAACTGCTTGCAGCTGTTTCTCAGATGTGTCTAAGCCACTTCAAAGTGAGATAACAGGGTAATATTATGCAGGACAAACTTGCAAGCATTACACTGCATCAGAGCACAAAGAACACAAGACCTGCCTACTAGAGTATATAGCAAAAACTTCTATGCTATTAGAGCTAAAGGAGAACCTCAAGTAACCAGTGTTTTCTAAAGCTGAAAAATACCAGGCCATTCCTAGCTTAAGACTAAACCCTTCAGCAGGTACATTACAATTAAAATCATCAACTCCTACCTGGACAGAAGTCTGTTTCAGCAGAAAGGAGTAAGAAATGGTCTGATATCTCACCCTGTTCTACTGGGCCAGTGAACTCCTCAGCATGGAGTGTAGTGATAGGACAAGGGGTAACAGTTTTAAAGTGAAAGAGGGTAGATTTAGATTAGATACTAGGAAGAAATTATTTACTGTGAAGGTGGTGAGACATTGGAACAGGTTGCCCAGATAAGTTGTGGATGCCCCTTCCCTGGAAGTGTTCAAGACAAGGTTGAACAGGGCTCTCAGCAACCTGGTCTAGTGGAAGGTCTCCCTGCCCATGGCATGGGGCTTGGAACTAGATGATCTTTAAGATCCCTTCCAACCCAAATCATTCTATGATTCTATAACTATTACAACAGCCAGAGGCAATCAATTCCTCAACCTAAGAGCAATCGTCTTGTATAGTTAATTAATCTGTTGGTAGCAACACTAAGAATCAGGAATCCGCTTCTACCTCCTTACTTCTTTGACTTGGTACTTGTGAGATCCTATTCTAAACTAACTCAGCTCACTAAATGCTTTCAGCCATCGCAGGTAACCACTGGGACTGCAAGCACAGCCTCAGCAGTTCCCACATCCTTACATTCATCGGTTAAAGCACCTCAAACACTTGCTAACCATGCTTTCTCCTCCCCTTTTGTGGGGCCAGAGGGTAGTGTCATAGTCTGCTGGCCATGGCATGAAAGGGCTGTAAACAAGTGAAAGGCCCCAGTGTCCTACTCTCTTGAGCCAGTGACAAAAACAAGACTTATTTCTGGATCACTTCAGTATGGCCTAAATGAGGGATGCCAATGCAGAGGGCTGTCCTAGGTCCACCTTCCTTCCATGCAGCCTTGAATCCATACTAGGGCTCTCGCAGTCACGCAAAAAGCTGGATCAAAGGACTGATTTGGTTGAAAACTTACTGCATTTTCATTTATTTTTTCAGGTCAGTTTTCAGTCAGATGATAGAGCTGTACAGAGCTGAAGGCTGGCACAAGAAAATCAAAGAACACCTTTGACTCAGAGAAGGTGGGATCAGCTCCCTCCACAGCAGCTCAATACTTAGGCTAGCTAAAAGTGGCTATGGACAAGTTTCCTGACCTGATCAGCCTTGGAAGGGAGACCTGCAGCCCCTCTTCATGTGCACAGGTTGCAGCATAAAGTCATAGAGTATTTGTAGAAGTATAAGGTAAACATCCCCTTTGCTCAGGCTCACAGCTTAAAATGCTGCCCAGACTTCTGCTTCCAAAACTAGCTCTGTTTTGTTATTCACAGTAACTAACAAGGAACAGTTTCTCTGTACATTCACCTAAAAAATCAAGACGACCGCACTGTGAAATATTCTATTAAGTTGACAGCATTTCTCATGTATGTTTTGGCTTGTTATACAGTTCTGAGCTTGATATTTGTAAACAAAAACAAAACTGACATAAATAAAGAATTTTCTCTCTCTTTTTTTCATGGCATATCTCCTGGAACTGTGCCATATTTGGAAACAACAGCTCCAGAAAGTTAGTGCTTCCATCAACCTGGACCTCCACAGGAAGCTGATAGGTTGTAAAGTTCTGATCCTGGGCAAGAGATCTAAGACAGAAATGATTTTATCAGCCTCCTGTGCACACAGCACACCAAGAGACATGTCAGTACTGAAGGAAAGAGACTGGAAATGCTGCCAATATCACTGTTTTCTTTTAATAAATAGTCCCACTAACACTGGTGTTGAAAAGGCTACAGGAAAAAACAAGAGAAAACTTCCCAAGAAAATCAAAGTGAGGTGAAATGGCATATTTAAAAGCCTAACATTTCACCAGAGAACCTCACCTATTAAGCTAACCAGCTACAAAAAGCATCAGACAAACAAAAAAATGTTATAAAAATTTTCAGGAAAAGTCCCAGACAATACACACTATCATTAAATAAACTGGCAAATTTTAGGAATACTAATCAAGAAAATACCTTAAGTACTTGATGTCATGATCCCTTACAAAAAGTGAGGGTTTTCAAAATAATTAAATGTATTTGACACAACAGTAGAAATACTTACAACTACTCCACTCTTGGTGACAGTTTCCCGGTATGTAAAATTGCACACTGCCCAAGCTAGGTAATATGTGGACATGAGAGGGGTCTGTGAAAAGTGATCTGTAACCCATCCATCTTCATCAAAAACAGAAGTTTCAACTGGCATGTTGGACAAAGATAAATAAGTTGCTTGATGCCTGATGCTGATTTTGAAAGTGGCCTTGTAGATGGGCTCGTCAAAGCAAGGGAAGGCTTTTCTGGCATGAGTAGGAGAAAACTGCGTAACACCAAGAAACCTAGAGAAGAAGCAAACAGAAAAAACAGCGATTACTAGCTGTGCACAGTACTTGATTCACGGATGTAGCAAATAAGACATTGCTTGACTACTGTGGTTTAAGTGGGGGAAAAAAAAACCAACAAACTGTACAAAGTATACGGTCTTTGAACACTGCTTTATCACTTTCTTACTACCTGTACTGCAATGCAAATAATATAGAGTAATGATCTACAAATTTCCTGCAAATTTGCGGACACCACACTGATGTTAAATAAATAATCCCTTGCCACATACCAAACTTCAGGTTCTAGCAGCAGTTTTGTTCATCAATACATGAAAAAACATTAGCCAATATTGGTTATACGATGTAAAACAAGAAAGCCCAGTCCTCAGTTCAAACCAGGATTTAATAGCCTTCCAGGAGTTCACTGTGCCCCGAGGTACCAGCGTGGCACTTTGCCTTTCTTTGGGCATGAGAACTGAATGGTCATGCAGTGCACTCAAGAAGGTCATTGTTTTGCACCACTGATCACTTCTATACTAGTTGCACACCATTCGAAGACACACCACTATACAGCACTGCTCTGACTGTGCAAGTCCAAAAAAACGCCCCGTGAGCTTTGCAGAATTACAAATAAATATAAGCAAATGATTAAACAAGCAGAGAGTAGTTCACCATTCTTCTACACATGCTTTTCTGCTGTATTTTACAGAGCACACATCGATGTTCTCAGTTAATGGGTCGAATTATTAAAAGATCTGTGAAGGAGGAAGAGACAATTATTATGCCACTATAGAGAATGGGAAGGCTTTAGTTTGACAATAAAATCTGTAACAGTTTTCTTCGGAACTAAACAGATTTTAATCCAGGTAGAGAATAGGAACCTTTCTGGGTAGAGACTTCTGTTTACACATTTGGAGAAAACTCATGTGCAATGATGTCTTTGCAGAAACAAGAAGCTACATTTAAAAGGTTGAATTATGGGGTTCAATAAGAATATTTTCTGGAGACATGCAGCATGTGAAAATGACTATAAGCCAACTACATAACTGTAAAGTTAGCACATATGTAGGCTTTTTGAGTGGTATTCATTCACATCTCACTTTCCAAGGCTCCAGCAGTGGAAATAACCATGTGAGCTTAGATAACAGGTAAATATTTATCAGAATTTTAGAGGTGGACTAATCGTCTCTTATTCCCCTATGAGAATAGGATGGGTGGATAGATTTGATATCATGAAAACGGTGGCACCTATTATTAATCAGTCTATAAGCATTCTTGTGCAATGATACTTTCTAACACCAAAGGAGCAAAAATACGTAGCCTATAAGAAAAAGTATTTAATAACTTTCTAAATCTTCTTGCGTTTTATACACATTTTGGAGCATTATTTTATAGCAAACAATGAAGAAATAAACTTATTGAAATGTTATACTTTTATCTTGCTATAGTGCATCCACACCTGATAAAAATTGATATATGTTTTCTGGTAAAGTTATCACCTCTTTCGAATGAGGATAATTTTTTTAAAACTCAAAACATTTTTCCATCACTGAAGCTGTGACCATTGCGGTTTTGTCTAAAATAAAAAGCCTTATTTGGCTAGTAATTATTGAACGGATTCATTTTATCACATTTTTCTTATCTTACTATAAAACATGGATTACTAAAATCATAATTCTGAATAAGATTGGTAAATATAAGGTAAAAAGTTGGTGCCAGGTCTTCCAGTGTTAATAGAACAAAATTCCATATCATTAGTGGATTTGCACTAGTGCAACAACGCCGAATCGGCCAATTAAATGAAGCAAAGCAACTTAATTTATATGCAAAGTATTTCAAGTGGACTTGATTCTGCATTCTAGGCACACTCTAAACAGCTACTGACACCAACAGAAGCTTCAAGTAAGCACGGAAAACTGTACTGGCCTGTTATTAATAAAGCAAGAATGATGAACTTTCCTCTGCAATTAAGAATTTTAATGAGCTCAGACACACAGGTAAACGGATACTTAGGGAATACTGTCTGTATTCTGACACTCTCTAAATAAGAAAGCTTTTTTTAACCCTCACTTCTTGGAGATCCTATCAGTAGTCTTTTAATATTTGTTATGTGTTAGGCCATTGAAACAATCTCTTTTCCAGGTTAATAAAACCTGGTAAACTCTGCATCATCTTCTGTATTCCCACAGACAGATTGATATATCCACATACACATAACTGGGCAAACACTTGGCAGTCAATATTTCATACTAAAAATACATCAAGTACCAATAACAGTGATATTTATAACACGCATTACTATCAAACATTGATTTGCTTGTTGTGCCATAAAGCAAAACAAACAAAAAGTTAAAAATGGCTTACCAAAGACTAGACCCTTGCTGTTTAAACAACAACAAAATTGTATTTATCTATCTTTCTCTGTGTTAGAAGGAAAAAAACAAGCAAAACTCCTATAGCATGCCAAAAGAAAAGACCAGGTAGAGTATTTCATGCCTCTCTCTCCATGCCTCTCTGGGCACTGACATTTTTATCTCCAATTCCCCAAAATATCACCATAAAAAGTTGTGCTCCTGGGAATGACAGCCTCGCAGCCTGTCTTCTCAGCATAAGCACAGCAGTAATTTGCAGGTGTTTTAATTCCACCTCGTCTATTAAAGGAAGACATGTGTTTCCTCAACAACCTATCTATTTTGACATCTTAGTTGTTATAGGATGGAAGATTATGTCTGTTTGTTTTGTCTGCCTGATGTAAAAGATTTTTTTTTCCTTTTCATTTATGCCAAAGTTTGATGTTCATTTAAATTATGCGTGCATATTCTTATGGTACCCTACAGTAGCTCTGTATTAAATGTCTGTTGATTACTGCCAGTAAATTCTGGCACATAATGCAAAGTAAATTTGTAGCATATCACTACCATTTCACGTTTCAATTAAAGTAGCAAAGATTTCAGTAAGAAAATAAATACTTTTATGCAGCTATCAACATTTCAGGCTGATTTATGACTTTCACCTGTGGTGTCCACAGAAAATAAACTAACTTTATGAAAAAAAAATTTGTAAAGTGAAGGCATTACTATGTTTGTGAAGCCTCACAGTCAGTTATTCACTCCTCATGCACAAAAAAAGTGAAAAATGGTGGTTTAGACCCTTTTATAGCAACCACTAGCCCAACAATGTCGCTGTATTTTCATCAAATACAAAGATGTCAAAAAGCTACAGTCCTGCTGGAACATCAAGGTCTCTCAGAGCACGAGAGAAGCCTGTCTCTCTATCATAGTAGAAGCCATCCATGTTTAAGGACTACAAATGGCTATATGTATTACATTAAAAACGGGTTATTAATTAAAATGCAAATTATTACACTGCAAGAGCACGCTCTGAATAAAGAAGTTCCCTGGTTTAAAGTGCATATTATTTACTTTATACTACAGTGAGTCGTTGAGCCTGTGACAGTTGAAAAGTAACAACAGTACTTCTACTAAATACCTGCAACTATCACCACACACTGATTACCGATTTTAAAACAGCATTTTACTGAGTTATAAATGAGTTGACGAAAAGAAAAAATGCCACTGATTTCAATTTAATAATGCTACCTTACACAAGGTAAGGATCTCGCCCAATATTACTAGATTCAAGCACATTAAAAACAAAGTAACTTGTATCTGAAAAGTTACACAAACAGTACTGGGAAATACATTTTACAACCGCCTTTTCACTCCATGTCTTAAACTACCTTATGACTGAAAAAGTGAATAGAGGCTTTTTTATTGTTGTGGGTTTTTTCTTTTTTTAAATCATAACTGGGGCACAGATATTGAAGTGTTATACAGTAACTTTGGAGAAATGTTACTGTAACACCTATTTGACAGTTCAATTATTCCTATATAAAGTCTAAACACACAAGAATAATAATTGCTTAAACAATTTCTTGGGTTTGTAAAGTGAATTATACCCCCTGCTGTCAGCAGTATTTTGTCTTCTGATTTGCACATTTCCATACAGGTCTGCACAAACTCCCAATTACCCCAGTCATTGACTCCTCAGTGATAAAAGGCATTTTATCTGCATTTTTTCCTACAACCATGCTTTTCCAAATTTCCATTTTATTTCATTGTGATGACAAATCACAGAAACTTAATTTCAATCCTGCTTGCATTGGGCTGTTTAACACTGTCAGTAATCACAGTAACAAAAATACGGTTTGATATGAGGGCTGTTGATTTGAGTTGGTGAGCATGCTTGTTCTGTCTGACTTACTTCTTTTGCCCAGTTCTTCCAGCTATAAACTCTTTGCTTTGCAGTACAAAACAGTAAGATTCAGGAAGCGAGAACCTGTCACTGCATGGATGTTTCAAGAAAGGACAACTTTAAAAGAAGCTGATTCTAAAATGATAGACAATGCCAGAACTATCAAGAAGCCCATCCTATCTTTTCTATTATTATGTCTGATAGTGGTAAAAAAACTTTTTAAAAAGTCTCTGTAACTGCCTGAATAGGGATGCCATAGTGACCCTGCCTACTGTAACAAGGGCCTCGATAGAGACCCAAGGGCTGCAGTAAATACAGATCAAAACTGAATCTTGTTCTGCATAAAACCAGTGAATACTGACCAGGTTTGCCCTGTCACGGTGTAAATCTGCAGTGAATCAGTTGCAGCTGGTGGCGTAAATGTATTCACATTAAGTGAAATCACATCCAACCACCTTTGTTTTTATTATTAAAAAATAATAATAAAAACAAAACAAACAGCAGAGAAGTTTTGCTCCCTCACGTGCTGCTGTTTGTCACCTGGCAAGACTCTGTCACTCGAGGACACACGGTTCCTGGACACAGTTTTATTGGACAGACCCGGAGTTTCCGCTCCGGCATCGCTCCGACAGGGTCAGAGCGGGCGCTGTGTTCCAGTCGTGCCGCCCTTTACCCCGTTATCCACTCGTTCACCCGTTACCCCGCTCCGCTCCCAAGCCGCGCTGGAGCATCTCCGGACGGGCGGCTACAGCCGCGGGCTCCGCCGCCGGCGGCCGGGCGGGCAGGCGGAGCGCAACCCTCACCTGGCGGCGGCCCCGGCCAACCCCAGCGCGGTCCCCGCCCGAAGCCACCCCGACCCAGGCAGCTTCGCCCGCCCGCGCCCGCTCCCTCCCGCACATCCCCTCGGCCGCTGCCTCCAACCGCTCTCCCGACCCCGGCCGGCGGGGCGGAGCGGAGCGGGGAAGGGCTTGCAGCCCCCGAGAGCCGCCGCAGCTCCGCCTCCGCAGCACCAGCCCGCAGGAGCGGCCGGACAGCGCAGGGACCCAGCGAGACAGGCGGCGGCGGGGAGCGAAGCCCGGCCTGCGCCCACCGACCTGCTGGGCGTCCCACCATCCGCACGCCGCCCCCGCCCGCGGCAGCCGGCCGGGCCCCGCGCCCCTCCACGCAACCACCGCTGCCTGCGGCCTCAGCCGCCTGGCGGCGCGGCGGCCCGCCGGGTCCTAGCGCCGCCCCGCCCGAAGTTCGGCGCGGGCTGGCGCGGGGGGGCGGGGGCCGCCAACTTCGGCCCGAGTTGAGTGGAGGAGATGCGCGGCCGCTCCGCTACCTTCTCTCGCCGTGGAGGACGTAGGAGCTGCGGAAGAAGCCCAGGAGCTCGTTCTCGATGAGGGCGTTGAAGAGGATCTTGAGGTTGTAACTTCTCTGCACCTCTAGGCTGCGGTTGAGGACGACGACGAAGACCTGGGTCTGAGGGTAGAGGAAGGAGTGGGCGACCCGCACGCCGCCGGCCAGCTTGTCCTCGGCGACGCGGACCGCCTCGATGTGCATCCGGTGGGCATGCAGCACGATGTAGCGGCTGGCGTTGCGCACCTCCAGCTGCACGTTCACCTCGCCACTGAAGGTGAAGTTCTCCATGAAGACGGTCAGCATCAGGTTGTAGTGCAGCGGCCGCAGGTGCCGCGGTAGCCGCGGCCGGGTCCAGGGCGGCAACTCCCGCCGCCGCTGCCACTCTTCCTCGTCCTCCTCTTTCTTTTCCTCCGCTGCCTCTCCGCCCCGCGTCTCCTCTTCCGACCGGCCGGGGAGCTGCCCCGTGCTGGATGGCTGCCGGGCCGCCCCCGAGATGCTCCCGTTGCCGCCGGCCCGCGGCGAGCCGTCGGCGGCGGCACCGCACTCCTCGAAGCGGACACTGAGCAGCACGGCGATCATGGTCACTGCCAGCAGCGCAAGGATGGAGACAGCGAAGCCCAGCACCAGGCGCTTGTGCACGGCGATGTGCCGCTCGGTGGTGCGGGGTCTCGGCCCCGCCGCCTCGGCCCAGGGGCCCGGCGGCAGCCCCCGGCTGCCGTTCCGCAGGGCGGCCTCCTCCTCTATCATCATGGGGGTGACAGGCGGGCGCTTCTCCCGCTTCTCCTCCAGGGCCATCACGGCAGCGCCGCCCTCGCCTCCCGCGGGGCCGCTGCCCCCCGAGGGGGCCCCGAAGGCATGGGAGGCTCCGAGGCAGGGGGGCTCTCGGCCCGGGGGGGACACGCCGCCGCGCCGCCTTTCACTTCCCGACGAGTCGCATCACCCTGGCTGCCGGCAGCGCCGCCGGGGAGCAGCCCCCGAGCGGGGGGACGAGATGGGACGGGGTTGGGCAGAAGCCGGCGGCGGGCTCTCCGCACCGTCCGGCCGCCCGGTCAGCTCCGCGCAGGCAACTTGTGCGGCTTCTGTGGGGCAGTTCAGCACATGCCGCCGAGCGCACCTCGGCGCCAAGGGGGAGGGCTCTGCCGCCCCGGCCCCCCCGCTAGCGCCGCCGCCCGCAGGGAGCTTTCCTCCCCTCGCGTCCCGAGTCGCCGGGGCCGGGGTCGGGCTCCGCGCCCGGCCCCGGCAGCGCCCCAGCCATGCGCGCCCTGCGCCGCCGCTCGCAGGTCGGGGCGCCCCTGCGGGGCTTGTCCGGCACCGGGGGCGGTAGCACTGGACAGCGGCGCCGGGCCCGTCCTTCTCCTCCTCCTCCTGGCGGGGCTGGCTCCGGAGAGTCACTCCTCGCGGCTCTGCTCCTATTTTATCTTTTCTGTCTCCTGCAGGTACAGAGCGCTCTCCCGGCTGGCTCGGGCAGAGGCGGCTATATATAGGCACCGGGGAGCGGCAAGGGAAGGGATGGGAAGGGGGGAGAGGCGGGCAAGCCCCGCCGCCCCTCGGCTTCAGCAGCTGCTCGGGCTGCTGGCAGTGACGGCGGCGCCCCGGGGGAGCGGGCGGGGGCGGGAGGCGGGGGCGACGCGGGGACGATGGAGGCTTTTCTCCGGTGTGTCACACGCGTCGGCTCCGGGGGAGGCCGCTGAGGCGGCTGCGGGAGCCCCGACCGGGGCGGGAGGAGAGTGAGAGCCGGGCTGCGCCGAGAGCGGGGCGGCTGCCCAGCTGCAAAGGCTCCGAGCCGCAGGACTTCCCGGGATTACACGCGTATGAGTGTGCTCTCCACATAAACATTGAACGCCGGTACTATGTCATATAATAAAGAGCCGCCGACTACACGTTTGGACGACAATAGCGCTGTCATACTAACGTGGGGATGGAGCCGGAAAAAGGATAAATACTCCTACCTAAATCGATAGGATTAACATGCAGAGAGAAATCACTTTTTAAGTGTTGGCTGGGACTTCCATAAATCCCCCTGCCATTACTCCATGGCCTCAGGACAGCCTTCTCACTCCTGCTCTCCTTCCCGTCTGTGATGGACCCCGCTCCTCAGTTGAAGGGATATGTGTTAAATGCTGCCTGGGGTAACAGCGTGTGGCTTAAGTAGTCCTAGGAATGAACCCCAGTCTGGAAAACTGAATTATGAACCTGAGTCCACTTCTTCCACCTGCCCCCAAACCCCACTCCAAAACTTTTGCACGTGAGGACTGCAGAAACGCAGAATTAATACACAGAGTGGGGATATAGGTCTGAAAGCATCCCTGTTCCACTTATTTTGCTTGCATACTTCAGAAACTACCTCCATTCATTTTGGTTTTTGAAGCTCTTTAGCTTCAGTCTTCATAGCAGTTACATATGCATTTATCTACATCATTCAGTCCTGTGGAATCTATGGGAATATATGCTGTACATCAAGTTAAATGCATATGTAACAATTTGCAGAATAAGGGCCTTATTTTCCATAGTGAAGGAGCAAAAAAAAATATAAAGTCCTATACTTTCTTCATAAGCAAAGCAAATCTGCAGAGTTTCATGAAATGTGATACATACACCATTCTACTTCCCAAAGGAATGCCTGATCTCTGTTTTCCCTGAATCTACTACATCTAGAAATGTTATCTGACTTTGCATGCTGTTGCAGAATACAAATGATCATTTACCGACACTCAAAACAGTTTAAGGAATACTGGTTTAAGTATAAGGAATTTATCAGTTTCCTTATATTTTCTTATATATTCCTGTATAAGGAATATATATATAGTTCTGCTCTCCCTGACAGCAATCGAGCCTTTGTTTTTATCATGCAGCACAGTCTAGCAAAGGCTTGTAATCTTAACTTTCTTAATCACCAGTGTGGTGATCCACTTGCTAATTGTGTTTGCATGTCCTAGGGGGACTAAGATTTTGTTACATAACTAGTGTTCCCGCATATTTAGTGTAGCATTATTTGGCTGCGCACCTGTTATAACAGGCCAAAGAACAGAAACATTTTGTTATCTGAAAATAGCTTTCATTATTTGTTGTCTGAAGTTTGAGACAGGAAGGTAGAAAACTATTGCTATGTGATTTGGAAAAAAAAAAAAAACAAAAAAAACAACTGACACTACAAAATAACATCCAAAGCTACAGGTTTAAAATGTCAGTTTCTGTATGTTTCATTAAACCCTTTAAAAGTGGCCACAAAAGAAGTGCATGAGTGCTTTTAAGATTTTGTATACAGGCTGTCAGTATCAGGCATTAGTAAAATAGGCAGTGTTTCCCTCTATCGGTTTCTGCAATGGTTTTTAAGTTATGTTTGTTCCCATCAGCAGCACAGGGAGACATTCAGGCAAAGATATGCTTCAAGAATACAAGTAGCCTGCAACGCGGTGTGACAGTTTGAATGTCATTTATAGACATGTTTAATTTTTAATCACATTTTTCATTAAGTACAACTGGACATTTACAAGTTTCATAGGCCAAGGTCTTTGCAAAGCTTTCTCATAAAAGTGGTGAGTGCCGGGCAGTTGGGCTAACCAGCTCTGCCACTTTTTAAAAGGGGATTTACTGCTGTGTGTGACAGCACAGGAGCATCATCCTGGCCTTTTCGATATACAAATAACAAATACATAACTCTCCAGGCTGAGATCTTCCAAAACTGAGGCAGCCAGTCACACAACTCAGCTCTGACAATATTAGTCTATAAATTGAAGGGTCAGTATCGGAGAGGATATGTAAAAGATTTAAGGTACATGCTAGTAAGAAGCCATGAAGCTAATTCCTTTTAGGCCGAGTTGCAATAACACAGTCAAAATACTGGAGCACGACATGAGTGACGGGAGTTAAAGCTGTTTATATTCACCTCCAACTTTGGTTCCATTATTCAAACAAAGCATCAAGAGGTTTGCAGCCCTGCTCTACCCCTCCTTCGGCCTCCTGTCAGTCTGGAGATTTATGATAAGAAGGTGCTACTAGGTACAGTGTTAAATAGCTCATGTGCCTTCACTCATCTATCATTCTAAAATGGCACATTACTAGATTAACCTCTTCTTCATATTAGTAATGATGAGTTTCTAAAATGTAGCTTGACCAGATACAGGTCAAGGGAGGTATTAACTCACTAATTTGTTCTCAAATGCTGCTCTCTGCAAGGAGTTCTGTGTACAGATTGTTATATATAGCCATTTTGATGAGAAATTACAAAGGCATGCAGCTTCCAAGAAGCAGTTTGTGTACCTCTGGGAAAAATTCCTGTTTTCTCATTTTTCCAGAGTTATAAACGTACACATGGATTACACGGGTACTGCCTCTGAAGCTTGCAACTCCTTTGGTCTTTCTGCAAAGACTGTTGGAAAACACATCAGATCGTGGATCATTTTTTTCAGCAAAATCCTGATAATGACTCCCAGTTGTTCAAAACTTCCCCTAGGCCATCAACATCTTGTATGCAATCACATTTTATGAGCTTATAGGATAGGGTTTCAGTTACCCATACAAAATAAAAGCACATGTCTCACCTTAACCAAATTGCTATGGAGATGGGCCTCCCTAGGTAAGTATCAGAAGAAACATGGATAAACTTCAGACAGCACAGTTTCCAGTTCTATAGCAGCTTATACTGTTGCCAGCAAAGAGCTGATGAGGGACTCCCATAAAGCCGTGGTTTATGTTCGATTAAGATTGCAGACAAACACCTCTCGGTATTCGCATTAGTGCTTTACAGTCTTGGAAGAAAAGCTCTATAAATGAACAACCTTATTGTATATCGTGCAGCTGGGTACAGTTCATCCAAACAGGGGATCAGCACATTACAGCTTTCTGAGGCTGCCTAACTTTTTCTGGTTTTTAACCTAAGTGATCCATCCTTCATTCATTGAGTTCTATCAACATTTACACTTCATCTTACTGATCTCACACACACACACACACAAAATAAAACAAACGTGGCAAAGGGCTCAGAAAATGTCCATCTATGCAAAGCCCAGAAGCTACTGGAATTTATACAGGGAAGAATTACAGGGGGAAAGGACCAAGTCAGCCCACATCAGTCAGAGCTCCACTGACCCTTTCACCCTCAGTCAGGCATTTCTGTGGTCATAGTTGGGTTCTCCTTATGTACGTCAAAGTAAAGGATACTCATAGCTCTTAATCCCTTCTGTTTAAGTGCTAAAATGGACTGCACTTGATAGCCTCCTAACACATTGGTCAAAACACTTCAATAAGGTGACCTCCCAATGTATTGTGAAGTATTCATTTTTCCACAAGCCCAGCTTCTCTGGGAATTGAACAGTGGCTGTTATTTATGGCTGCCTTTGGGATCAAGTGGTGGATGACTAGGGGACTGTTTTGAAGCCACAGTAGGTTGCCAGAGAAGCAAAGAGAAAATTAGCAGCCTCTCATCTGTTGGCTTTGCAAGTTATGACTAATTCTTAAAGAAGTGCCACAGCCTGACAGGGGACTGTTAGGTCCCCCTGGGGCTTGCAAGTGGGCCAAAGGGGTGGATTGGGACAGTGGGTTTGGGGTTTGTTGTTTTTGTTTTGTTTTTTTCAGAAGACTGTTTGAGAAACATGTCAGGTTTAACATATGGCACTGGGGAATACACCTTCTGCTTAGTTTAAAAGTTGCTGCTAAGAAAAATACTAAAGGAAAGACTTTCTAATTAAAAGCCAAAACAGCCAAAACACTGCGTTGTAAAACAATCTGACACACCATGATTTGTGCTGGCTTAAACATACCAAGAAAAGGATCTTTCCTTCCATTGTTCTCCTCTGCTCCTTCACCCTCACACCACTTGTACAAATTACCTTCTTTCTTACTTCAGCCCAGTAGCATTAAGCAGCATTTATATTTAGTTTATAATTAGAGATGGCCAAATTGTTAGATACCACTTCATCTCGGACAAGTGTTATATTTTCCTTTTATAAAGGAACAGACATAAGAGGAAGGGGCATGGTGCTGCACTACGCTCTGGGTAAAGTCCTATCTAATGAAAAGCTGGAAGTTTACCACAGGACAGATGGGCTCCCTAGTAATCTGGATCCTCTTCTCCTCCCTCCTTTCTCTCTCATCATCACCTCTCTTTGGTTGCCTCCTGAGTTGGAAGGAACATCTGAAGAGGCATCAAAGAAGCATTGCCTATGTACCACCAGGTCCCAGTGACCACCTGGTGCTTCTCATTCACCCTGTGCCTTGAAATCGTACCGCCATCATCCTTTGCTGTGGAATTCTCTTTCTTTTCATTTCAATCCTTTTAAAGCTATCCAGTACTACCCTACTAAATCATAACACATTTTTCACTCAAAAACCAACATCTTCTGTCTCAAGTTTTAGGATAAAAATATCTACTTTCATATGAGAATTAAATATTTTAGATTTCCAAATTAGGCGGCTGAGATGCATTATTTCCCCCAGATGTTCTGTTTTCGTATTTATCCATGTCTATTCAGCAACTGATTTTTATTTTTCTTCCATTCATTTCTTTTTCCTCATTCCAGCAGCAATTTAGAAGGAAAACAAATGTCCTCATTCTCCACTAGCAAGCTTTAGTTAAAGTATATTTAAAGTGTATTTCAATTTCTTTACAAAGGGTTTTTTTCTTGGTGTTTTTAAACACAGCTTCTTAAAGGTGTGTTTGTTTGGTTTTTTTTCCAAGCATAAGCTATTTCAATTCCACAAGTTCAATAATGCCATGTTGTCAGTAGTGGGGTGCAGAGCACAGATATAATACTGTTTGCTTCTTTCACTGAATAATTACACTTAAAACTAGCTAATTGGAATCAATTAGTGGTAAGAAGTTAGTCTCAGGAGGAGAACAAGAATTTGTGGAAACTCCAGATTGTGTTAGGAATCAACATTTCCACACCCAGATCATGTCTTATCTGCTAGTTGAGCACCTTTTTACTGAAAAATACAAGTAGCATGATAGTGGGCAAAGGAAGGATTTATTTCCATTAAAAAATATTTTAAAGCGCTTTTTAAAAAACATCTGTAGATAATCTCTTCGTCCATTTAATTCTACATGTTCAGACTCGTGGTACAGGATGTCAATGCAGACAGAATTTAGTGTGTTTTGTGAAGAATGATAAACATCCCATACTCTTTTATTTCTTTATCTCATTTTACAAGGAAATAATATGGATGTTCCATCATGGGTCTCCTGATTTAGCTGATCTAGACAGTCCCTCCTTATGTAAGAGAACTTGTCATGCTTTACCATCACCTGCCTTAGTCCCATTTTTGTGCCCAGTAGACGCTATATAAGTATCTGAAGGTATTTAGTCAGCTCCACCATAATCAGTCACACCCTTCTATGGACTCCCTGAGTTACTGTAAGGATATATACATTCATCTTCACCTTCCCAGTAACAATACCTTAGAGATCTGTGACTTGCCAAATGTCCTGGATAAGTATAAAATACATAATTTTTGAAGAATTAATAAACTTAATAAACTTAATAAACTTATCAGCTGAGGGAAATACAGCCTGCAAGAATCTTTCAAGAGGAATGAATGATCTGTAAAAACAATAACAAACATTTACAGACAGAATCCCTGTGAAATTCTTCAGTCCAAATTCTGATTGATCCCAAACTTTTTCTGAATAAAGACTGCAAGGAAGAAGGTCAGCGTGTGTTTATGATTGCCATGTTTTTATAATTGATTCCAACAAACCACTTTGGTACATGCTGAAACATGATTTTCTTTGAGCAAACCTTTAAAACTAAGCAAGTGCTGAAGGCAAGGCATAAACAGGGGGGATAAACTATGGAAGGGAAGAAGAGTTCAGCTAAATGGGCAGGATTGTTTGCCTCAGTGCTCATCTTGGCCAAAATTTGCCAGGGTTTGCTTTCACTGGGATCCCAAGGAATAGACACTTAGGTCCTCATACAATGAAAAATGTGAACCAATCGAACAAGGTCTTTGAGTGTAGAATACCAATTATTGATTTAAAAAAAAAAATAGTAACTGTTTGTAGTGATGGAACTATTCTGAATGCAACAGCAGCACTTAAACTTTAAGCAATGTTTAAAATACATTAAAATATCCTCCCTAGTCATTCTAGATTCCAGTATTTCAAGCTACACAGTGGTCACTCTTGATTTCCAGGGTGGTTGCTAAGTTGCAATTTCATTAACCATCAAAATATATTACCAATACATCTGATCATTTGGTCGGTCCCGGAGCACACTATCAGGTATTCAGTAATGCTACTCACAGAAAAATACTTCAGTCGCTTCAAGGATTTTTTTTTTCCTTAATGCATTGGTACTGTTTTAAGTTTGTCTCTGCAAGTAAACTCCTGCCCCCTATCGCCCTTAATAGTACTGATCCCATCGGCAGACATTTCAGAAGAAACATACATACTACAGCTAGTCTGGTTATAAAGGTCTTTAAATTACTCCGATGCAATTTATTTATGTTGTAAGCTTCAAGTAGGCAGTCTACAGAACCATCATGGCTGCTACTTTCTTGTTAGAAAAGTGTTAATCTGACCACTCACTTGTAACTTGGATTTCAAAAGGAGTTTCATGAGTAAGATGTTTTTAGTAAGAATTCATACTCATTATCAAAGTGGCAAAATTTAACCCCTGTTGGTATAAAATTCATGATCACACAAATTTCAAATAATTTGTTTATTAAATAAGAACAGAACATTCAACAGCAAAGGCATAAAAATTAAGCAATCAAAATATTCCAGTAGAAAACTGATTCACATCACACACGATAAATAATTCCTCATGTCATATCTCTTACCACCATGACTAATAAGTGAAAAGATTTCAGCTTTTAGTTCATTTGAATTCCTTTATTCCTCAGAGAATAAAATTAATTAACTACATTCTGATCACAATTATCCTCCTCGAGATTCTGGAACTGTGATAAGTAGACAACCTACGTCGTCTTCATTCTCTTTAAAACTTAACTTTTGATGTGGGATAGGGGCAATGAACCATCTTTGCTCTATATAGCTTTAAGGCTTTTCAAAAAATAAAATTTAACTGACAATAAAGGAAGCGTGCTCCTAATTAAAATAATATTGATTCAGCATATGGTATTTTGCCTTTGGTTTTCACTTTTTATTAGCGAAGTTGTCACTTTTCTCTTTAGTGCCACCTTGTGGGTCAACCAGTTATAAAAGCACACACATCTCTCTGGCTGCACTAAAAATAAGTCAGGATCTGGCACTCAGAGCATCATGGGGAAGGGGGAGATTGTGGGGTTTGGGTTTTAGGGCGTCTTTGTTTAAGCAAAAAGCAATAACATACAGAGAAAATGTTTGCTATACATTTATAATAGGTATGCAGAAGACAGAACAATGTCTCTGGGATATAAAGTAATGGCATCTACAGGAAAAAAAATCAATGCTTATTTACAGGATAATCATCAAACTTGTCCTGGAAAATGTAAGTGGCAAGCTCTGACTTGTATGATTTTTGCCACAAGAAAAATGTTCCTGTATCTTCGTGCCATTAGTTTTGCAATAGCTTTCCATAAGAAGTAAAGCTAGATAATTGTAAACTCCCACTAATCCCACTTTCAGAAAAGATGAATGATCAGATGCAACATCACAGCATACTTGTTTGTGAAATTCAGGCTGGATTTGCACACAGCAGCTCCAGACTCTGCTGATGATAAAGCACAGACATTCAAAAACGTGTATAAAAGATTAAAAGTGTCAGGGGATGTATGTACTGCAAAGGGCATTCAGATGGAAACTTGGCTGGAGTATGGTCATGATACGTGTTCCCTAACACAGCACTAATAACTCAGCTGTCCCCCAACCTTACCGAACTGAACAAACGCATCCTCATACATTACTGAGACAAACCGTGGACACTGGAATTATTTTCAGTTTGTCTTCTTGAAAGGAGCAGAAAGAATGTTTCCAAAGTTTCTAATTTTTAAAGAGCCCTTTTTGTTACTTTTCTTAATGCTGACAACTTCAGAAGCTATAAGAAAGAAGGTTTTGTACATTATAAGCCCCCAAAGAAAACTGCATCATTTTATTCCACATACACATTAAAATCGAGAAATTACTTTGAGCTTACAAATTCTGCGTCTTAGCTAGCCAGCTCCTTTGCATTCTCTCTTACTAAACACAGACTTACAAAGGAAATTCAGTCATTCTTGAAAATTTGTTAAACTACATGAAGTAGTTGTATTTCGGGTAGTCTTGCTGGTAAGGAGGGAGGTACTTTTAAATGGTAGCTCCTGTGTTTTCCTGAAATTAGATTTCATCCTAAAGACATACGATCAGAATGAGTGACAGAGAATGTAAGACATGGAAATTGCAGTTTCCCATGATCAGATATAGCTATTATTTAGGTAGAAAGAGACTGGGGAGCTGCATAGGAGCACATGCTGTAGTAGGTATTGAAGTTCAGTGCGTTCAGTAAAATTTCCCAAGGATGAAAAATTCAATAAGCTTCCCTACATACAGACCCTACCAACAAGTAGGTAAGTGTCCAGTTGTTTCTCTGAGTCTTAGTTAAGTTCAAACACAGTAAGTTCAGCTCAAGCAAACAGAATAAATTGAGAAGGATGGTCCAACAGGCAGCTCACTAGCCCAGGCTGCAAAAAATTCAGCAACTGACTTCTCAGTGTAGTCACAGCCATCTTCCACAATCTCTGTATTCCTGTACTCCTCTGCTGGCTTTTTCCCTCCAAACAGTGGAAAGGAGCTATTGATGTCTGTATGGTGTTTGGATGCTACACCCCATGGAAATACTGAGACAGCAATGGCAGGCACAACTGATCATGTTTCAAGATTTGATGTGAGCTGAACCCAATGCAAAACACTGATGGATAAATGCTTCTCTACCAAGAAAACAGGAGAGGGGAAAAGTAGTTGCAATAAGATTGAGTGAAGAATAACACACAGCGAGAGAGCTTTCAGCCCATGCTCACATCTCAGCAGTTGCTCAGGATACAGCTATGGAGACACCCATCTCTGCATGACTCCGCCATGCATCAGTTATTCTTATCAATCCTTCACCACCTTTTTGCACCCAAAAATTCACATAGACAAACCTATGATCAGTTACCAGATACTTCTACATATTTGCTGGCACCAGGAGACATGCACCGCCAATCTGCCCCTCTTACTGGACTGTGGAGTGGCCACGTGCTTAAAAAATGGGGTTTGGATATTTGTTTGTTTGTGCTGCTTAGGTTTTGTGTTTGATTTTTGTTTTCTTTTCTTTTTTTTTTTTTTTTTTTACGCTTTCAAAAACCTGAAATGCTGCAAAAGCATCAGATGAAGTTTAAGTTGGAAGAGTGAGCGTGATGGCATAAAACAAATGCTCTAAAGAAAAAAGTAGTGGGATATCCAGGACTGCAACATGTACAGGAGGTCGTTGCATTGTTTTTTGGGAAAGTACTTAACAGAACAAAGTTCCATTTTCTACAATGGGTTTTTAGTGTCTGCTGCATCAGAAAACACACACATGCATCACAAACTATGCTTCTGCCAGACCTAGCCTCCTACCAGCCACATCAAACTTGAGACCCCCCAGCCCCAGCTGGTCACCAGTCCAACCATCTCACTGACAGCTTCACTTTCCACCAGCCAGGTCTCATGAGTCAGACAATGATGGAGTCCAGACCCCAGTTTTGTAGGGGTCTTTCCTGTCCCACTCCTCAGATGTTCATTTACTCACATACCTCTCTTCCTGAAGAAGCTGCTCGGTTTACTTTTGAAAAACTATGTACAGAAATAATTTCACATGATTTTATTTGATATGAAAGTTCTCCAGAGCCCAGGAAATTCCAATTTTAACACTATATGCATATGCAGATGGCAAACCTAATTTCCCTAGACTCCAGGATAGAGAAGACTAGCAGTGTCACCCCGCTTCGGTAAACACCAAAGCCTTTCATTTGCAGTGGTTTTAGTTACACTGAGTGGTTGGTATCTGTGTATCTATGTAGTGTAGCATCACTTGGAAGAGCTGTGATCCAGCTGGGTTGGAGGGATTTAGCTGCTTTAAACACCATGCTGTTCAGACTGCTCCACCATGTTTTTCAGCAAGAGCACCTGTGTGGGACCAGGTGCCACACAGTGCTGCCATTAGAGGTGGCCTCAGGGTCTCTGCACAGCACTGAGCTGCACTGCACAGCTGAATCCCACCAGGGCAGCAAAAGCCTTATCTGAGCAGCAGAAGCCTGTTGCACATGCTTGCAATGAAGTCAAGCACCCCCATTCCATGCTTCCCTCTCCAACCGTAGGAGAGCCCGTCCCCATCGATGATGAACAGCTCAAAGTGACACCCTGTAGATGCAAGAGGCTGCAAGTTCATCCATGAGCTCCTACTGTAACTATAGACACTCTTGCCCAGATCACTCAGGTGGCAGCAGGGATGACCAGATATGCTCTTTTCTGCCAACTCTAGAACAAGCAATAACAGATCATCCTTCCCTATGTCTCCCTCTTCTTTTGCAGCTTCCTAGCTCCCTGTTTGGCAGTTTTCCTCTCCACATTGCTTTTTCCACCACTCCTGTCAGCATGCATCTCTGAAGCCTCTGCAGGGCAGCCTGCAGCCTCACCACCTGCTGCCCCATGATGCCCAGGCAGCCGGCTCATACAGCAGCTGGTTCAAATCTGCAGCTTGGTCTCAGCTAGGAAAGGTAATTATGCCATTAATTAACCCTTCCTGAGCTGTGGACAGGCCGAATGTATTCACCCCATCCCAGTAAGTGAGGGCTCTAGTAGCATCTGTAGGTTATCATCTTGCATATGGACCAGCACTGAAGAACCCAGGTGACAATGGGCATTACAGACACATCTTTATCAACAGCAGAAGGAAGGTTAAATCTGGGTGAGATTTTGGATGGAGTGTGCCCTTTTTATGAATATCCTTTTGTCCTCCCTTCTTCCCCAAAGCTGATGCTTTTTGCTTCGACTACTTCATTCTGCTTTAACTCCCCTGTCAATCCCCAGACATGTCACCTCAGTTTTAGCCTACATTCTTCAGGCTCCTCATCACATCATCAATCTCCTGGAACACCTCAGTGCTGAAATTCATGACGCGACATTTACAAATAAGATTTTTATATGAGATTTCCAATAAGGTCTCAGAACTCACCATGAGGGCCCAACAGTCTTTACACAGCTAAAATATATCAAAGTAATTTTTTTTTCTGTAGTTTTGATTCTGAAATGTATCACAGCAGAGAACAGTTTAAATATAGGCAGAAAACACGTCTCTAGCTGTAAAGCCTCTCAGAATTAACTTTCTCAAAAAATATTTTTAAGGCTGACAAATCATGTGTAAGGTCTTTTCCCAAAGGAGAATTTTTCTTGGATTCATTTAGTAGTTGAAGGTTGTGTCATATGTCACTGGAAAGGTAATTTTTCCTAGTTTATGAAAAATGCCTTGAATTTGACTTTGCTGTCACAGGGGAATAATGATATCTATACAGGTAATAAACTGGCACACAGAGATTGTTGTTGGTAGTTTTGCAAGAAGAATATAATTTTATAGAGGATGATAGGGTGAATTAGTATCAAATATGCAATTTATTTATATAGTGTCTACCTGACTCAGGTTTCCAGCATTTTTAATATTCTTTTAAATATTAATAGTTAAGGCATAACAAACACAAGATCATTTTAGAGGAGCTAATGTACAGCTCTGTAAATTCAGTAAGCGATGGCTATTAATGTTGTCTTTTGTCTTCCGGACAGAAAATCAAAGCTATTTAAATTAAAGGATGCGTATAAAATCAATGTATGTTGATAAGGTGTGCACATTAATGATAATGTTTGCAAACATTCTGTGTAACTTGTGTGTATAATCTTCTCTTTCTGGATAGATGACCACATTAGCTGGCAATCTCAAGGGCTCCTTAAATGTTTTTTTCCCTTGTGTTTTTTTAAATTATTAATTTTTAAGCCTGTATAGTAGAAGTCTAGGATAGGCTCTAGAGGCACAGGTGTTATGGTGGCACAACCACATGTGCGTTCAGATGAGTGGGATATACTCATACAGCCATTTTGACCCAGGCTGAGGGTGGCAGATGAAGAAGCCTCCTGGTTCGTGGTGCTGAGTCCAAATTTGGTCACAGGCAGGCTCCACAGCTGGGGCTGGCCAGCCTTGGTCCCACTGCCAGGCAGCTCCCACTTCCAGCTCCTGCCTCCCCCCTGAGATGCCCACCTGCCCAGAGGCTGCTTCCCAGTGTGGTGCTCCATGGGACTGGTCACCACCACAGGGTCAATCACAAAATGGTTGGAGTGTAGGGTGACAAGTCAGGACCCCATGGCTTTGCTGGAGGCAGCTGTTCGCCATTCATGTGCCACGCAAATCCCATGGCAAAAACCCTGGAGATCTCATCTCCTGAGCTGGTTTGAGTCCAGGGTGAGGGGAGCCAAGCATGGGATCCTGGATGGGTGGAAAACAGGCAAGTGAGAGCACAAATGTAAGCTGAGCCTGTGATCGAACTTGCAAAGTAGGCTTAGCTTTAGCTCGGAACTGGTTATAAAAGTCTTATGTGATGTACTGAATGCTCAGCTTTGGCTCATGGCAGTTGCAGTAGAGACTTGACAACTTAAAAAGAAGCAAGAATAAACTGGTGATTTTTATTGTTGTTGATATCTATCCATTCAGTATGTCCACACTTACACCCACATTGTCTAGTTAAAACCATTTAGAGAATTATCCACATAACCACTGTTCATTTGACAAGCAGTAGTCTAGCTAAACCTTGTAGCTGGCTCTGTGAGCCTTGGCCTTAATATTTATCATATTTAGCTGTGGTCTATCCAGATGTAAAATTCCCTGCACACCAACTTGCTACCAGTTCAGAGGCCAGAAATTTTCAATGCAGAACATTTGTCCCTAGGTCCCCTGCTATCACAAATATCGTGGAAGGGATGAAAATTGAGCATGATGGCCTTTTGCCCACTGGTAAGTTGTTGAATCACAAGAAATTTCAAATATCTTGGGAAACCGCCTTGATAGAACCAAAAGAAAGAACATGCAAGGTATTGTCGCTCAAGAAAAGGAGATTTATTGGCTGCTGTGAATGGCACTGCAGGATGTAATTACCAGAGGCATGCGCAGAAATGCACAGGGACTGCAGTAGCTCCCCAGAGCAGGAACATCTCAGCAGAGTTTGTGGGGGGTCCAGCCAAAACATGTAGAAGGTAAACGTATCAGATAAACTTATTTACATGAAGGACTGGTTTTTTTCAGCTTCTGCATGGATTGAAGACCCTTTTTCTCCAAAGGAAATATTTCCCAATCAAAAATTACCAGAATGGATCTCCTGAAAAGTTTTTTCATACAAATAATATCACCTTAGGAAAACCATGAAAATCTGTTTATCTATGGTCATATGTTGGAAACCATTACTGGAAATGTCTGGAACATGATATATATATTTTATTTTGTGACACATACAGAAACAAAGACCTGTGTTCCATTGTCATCACTAAAGAATTGTATTTCTGGAACAACCAGGAATGCTTGGTTGTCTTTCAGACTGAACCCAGACACACCAGCAAGATTGCACTTTAAAAGAGACCATTTGACAGGAAAGTTGAATCAGCCTTTCTCTCCTTGGCAAAGTGCCTAATGATGTACAGAAAAAAGGGATACACCTGTTTAGAAGCCAGCTGAGCCAAAAGGCTTTTTACAGAAATAGAATGGGATGCTCAGTAAGAACGAGAACCTGAATCATTATTGTCAGGAACTTGACTGGTTGCCAGGAACAGGGGCACAATGGGAACGGTGCAGCCACATAATCAATGCCACATCTAAGGCATACTACAGACTACAGTTTATTTTGTTCTTACCTTCTTGTGCTACCTCACTAAACTAAGGATACGTATAATAATCATCATCTAAAAGAGTATTTTACCCAAAGCCTGCCTGGACATGTTCCTGTGCGACCTCACCTCGGCATTCCTGCTCCAGCAGGGGGATTGAACTATATGATCTTTCGAGGTTCCTTCCAATCGCAAACATACTGTGATACTGTGATACTGTGAATATTGAAAATATTTTTTTGCAAATGGCTTCTTGCTCAATAAAAATTAAGGCAATTATGTAAAAAATTATATTTTCAGGGAGACTATGTTTAAAACTATGAAAACAGAGCATCCTTTTGGACAGATTCTGTTGACAATAATCCTCAACACCACAGTTTTCAGCTGATGTATGGCTTGTCACTTACACGGTTACCATTACATTAAGTAGCAGATTTGCCCATCATGTGTTAATGTGTGTTCTTATGGCAGATGAAAAGTTCAAAATCAATTTGAGCTTTGCCACCGGCTCCAAAATGAACAGTCATGCACAGAACTTCATATAATGACATCTAAAGTGTGCACAGATGCATCCATCTCACATACTCTTTAAATCTTGTATTTAAAAGGAATTGAGTAAAAGTATGAACTATTTCACAGATTTTTCCCAGGGCTGCTGCAGGAAATAGCAGACAGTTTAAAGTGAAAACAAAATTATTATATGTCTTTCTTCACAAACCAATAAATTATTCACATTGTGGCACCATGAAGCTCTCTATGGGGAAAGCAAAATTTTTGTAATGATAATCGTATTTATCATTCAATTACAATTTGCATGCTTCTCACTCTTAGTAGAAATACAAATAGATATTTTTGGGGTGGGAGAAGAAAGGAGAATCAGAATATGTCAGATTTAATATGTATAAAGGATTTACTGTAAAATGGTTCCAGTCTTGGTTAGGACTTCTTAGAGCTATTGTATGCATGTATGTGAGTTAATATAATAATAATAAGGAAAGAGAAAGCAAACCAGTACTACCATTCAGTTTTCTCTTCATGAATTAAAGTATTTCCTCTCCTCTGCCTTTGTATTTGGTCCTCCATACACTTTTTATGAATATCTGAGTGGATTATCCATTTCCATTAATTTTCTAATTTTATCTGTCAAATATATTCTCCCATTTCCTTAACTTTTTAATAAGACTGTGCATGAAAATACATCTCGCTGGAAATTGCTTCTGGAGGATGCTCTAACAGATGCTTGTCAGGTGTATTATATCAAGAAGGCTTTGTTTATTTCTCCATGTAAACTGACACAATTAGGGTACTGCAAGTTAGAATGAAATTCATGTCGTGTGTTTTCTGAGGTCCTCTGAAGGAACCGAACACTGTGTAGCTCATTATTTCCCCCTAAACATGGCATCTGATGTTTTTTCTGAAGCAAACTTTCTATGTTGGCTATCGAAAAAATATTTTACAGGACAAGTATTTTCCCCTCAACAGGGTTAAACCTTATTAGCCTTTGGTAATTTTTTTTTCTAAAGGATAATTAATGTGTGATCAGCAACCGTTCTGAGAAAACTGGACAGTGTTTTTTAATGTATAACCAAATTGCATAAAATACCCTTTATCTTTGTGAGCAGGTTTCTCATCAGTGCGTGTTTCATTAGCTGTCAGCACCTCAGACATCTCAGCTGGCTGTTGATCATCCTCTGGAAAGGACTGTCTGAAGCATTTAAGGTGGAGAATTTCTCAGCTGAGCTGGTTTTGAAATCTGAAACAGTGATTATGCAGCTCTTGTAGATTTCAGTAGTAATGAGGCACAATGTGCCAGAAACTGGGCTGAACTACCCTCAAGTGGTAGAAGGGACAAGTGGCACTAATTATGAAGCCTCTCTGCATAGCTACTTGGTCCAAAACTTTGCAGACTAAAGATTTATTGTAAATAACCCTTGTCACATTGCCCTGAGAATTGCTCTTATAGACTTGGTCTGGTGATAGGGCAAATGTGAATCATGCAGTTGAATCCATTGAACCACACGAGCAGCTCACCCATCTTGGTGTTTAGTCTAGTCAATGAGGAGCAAAGATCAAAACTGTCCTTAGCAAGACTGACTCCTAGGTTGAGTGTTTGGAAAAGGGACATCCCATGGAGCACAACCCTGGCGGTTCATCTGGGCTACCAAATCTTCATGTGACTCTGAACACATTGACGAGGTATGGGGACTTGCTTTTTGTTTTGCTTTTGTGACTCTAATGCACAGAGCTGGCAGAAAATTTATAGTGAGTTTCTTCTAGTTTTCAGAAGACAAGTCTACATAATTATGTTGGTATCCTTGAAAAATAATACTTCAGTGTTATAAACTATTTCAGAAATCAGAGGTTTTGAGGCAATTCCAATATTGGACTTTCACCACACCCACACCCACCTACCCTTCTCTCTACTTCATACAGTGGCTGCAGAGCAGCGTAGGAAGATAGAAACAAACACTATTTACTTTGCTCACTGTTAATCGATTTCTTCATTCTTCTTTATTCTCCCTGTGTTTCAAATGAGTCTTTTATGATTCTGGGATATGATAAGCCACTTTTACACTGTTAAACTATCCCACTACTTCATTCTTTTCTTCTTCATTCTTTCCCCTTTGTAATATATATTAGGCATGTAATGTGTATCAGAATATTAGACAGTTCTCTGTTTCTTTGCTAGGTTTAAGAATTATATACATTTTCATTTTAATTTCAATAAAAGTTAGAAAATGACAACCCTATTCTTTTTTCACTACGTAAAATGAATGATAACGGTTCACCAGCTGATTTATTTATTTCTGTTCTTTCCACACTATGCTATGTTACTGGTAAGATCCTAGTCTGGTTTAGCTTGGAAGAACTATACTTGACTACAACAAGACCTTTGCTTTTTAAATTTTAAAATATGTAAATAAATAAGGGTGACGTCTGGGAGAATAAACTTTTACAAAAGTCTTAAATCTATGCAGGGTTATCCTAAATATTCTTTACAGATCTCTGAGAGTAAGGATGCAGAGAAAGAAGTGTTCCACAGGACTGCCAGGATTACAGTGAGCTTGCTCATCTTCCTTCAGATCTGAAGACATGATTAAAAGAAAAAAAGAAGTCTCTATTATACTTAAGAAATGGCTTAGAATTTTCTGTGTAAATGCCTTAATTTCAACAAAAATTATCTAAAAGGCTTTTGTCATTAAAGAAAAAAAATTATCCAATCCATAAAACAAGTCTATCTATAATGTATGGGCTGAGAAAAGAAGGTGTGAGGAGACTGATGAGGGACATTACCATTACTTGTCAAAAACTCTTCCTGCAGTTATGTTTCTTCTCATATGGCAAGACCAAAAGTTACTACACTTCAGCAGCTCTTTCAGAAGAGGTGCTGATGTTGAGATCAGAGAGCTATACTAAGGTCAAAACTGTAGATTTGTCATGACACTGCTACTGTCACCTTAGCAACGTTGTCATCTTTGTGTCCATGGGACTCTGGCCTGGGTAGCCAAAAGGGAATTTAAGTACAGTCTGCATGCTTAAACTCAAAATTGTGATGCTAAAAGCTTCACTAAAACAGGTATTTTCTCAAAACAGATTCCGATATGTATGTCCCAAAATAAATTATAACATATCAGGTTAGCAGTTAAAATATTGAGTTAGCAACTCAGCAGGTTTGTGGATGACACCAAGCCAAGTGGTGCAACTGACATACCTGAGGTATGGGTTGCCATCCAGAGGGAACTGGACAAGCTCAAGAAGTGGGCTCATGTGAACCTCATGAGATTCAACAGGGCCAAGCGCTAGGTCCTGCATCTTGATCAGGGCAACCCCTGGTATCAACGCAGGCTGGGAAATGAAGGGATTGAGAGCAGTCCTGCGAAGAAGGACTTGAGGGTACTGGTGGATGAAATGCTGGACATGATTCCCAGGTGTAAGAAATCGGGTAAGCAGGGCAAGAGGCCAGCATGGCTGAGTCGAGACCTACTGGTCAAACCAAGGGCAAGAAGAAAATGCACAGGCAATGGAAGCAGGGACAGGGATCCTGGGAAGAGTATAAGGACACTGCCCGTTCATGCAGAGATGAGGTCAGGAAAGCCAAGGCAGAGTGTAGCTGAACTTTGCAAGGGACACAAAGAAAAACAAGAAGGGCTTCTACAGGTATGTCAACCAGAAAGGGAAGGTCAAAGGAAGCATGTCCCCAATGAGCAAGACTGGTAAACTGCTAACAACAGATGAGGAGAAGGCTGAGGTACTCAACAGCTTCTTTGCCTCATCTTCACAGGCAAGCTGTCTTCCCACGCTTCTTGAGTGAAAAATGAACTGCAAGACAGGGACTGGAGCAGCAAAGTCCCTCCCACTGTGAGGATCTGGTTCACAACGACGTACAGAACCTCAACATCCTTAAGTCTATGGGACCTGATGAGATGCATCCCAGAAGCCCAAGGGAATTGGCTGATGTAGTTACCAAGCCACTCCCCATGATATGTGAGAAGTCATGGCAGTTGGGTGAAGTTCCTGGTGACTGGAAAACGGGAAACATCACACCCATTTTTATAAAGGGTAGAAAGGCAGACCCCAGGAACTACTGACCTGTCAGCCTCACCTCTGTGTCTAGGAATATCACGGAGCAGATCCTCCTAGAAGCTGTGCTCAGGCACATGCAGGACAGGGAGATGATTCAGGACAGCCAGCATGGCCTCACCAAGGGAAAGTTTTGCCTGACCAACCTAGTGGCCTTCTACAATGGAGTAACTACGTCAGTGGACAAAGAAAGGGCTACAGATGTTGTCTGTCTGGACTTCTGTAAAGCCTTCAGCATGGTCCCCCACAACAGCCTTCTGTCTAAATTGGACAGGTATGGTTTTGATGGATGGACTGTTCAGTGGATGAGGAACTGGCTGAATGGTCACATCCAGAGAATAGCAGTCAATGGCATAACGGCTGGATGGACACCAGTTAAAAGTGGTGTTCCTTAGGGGTCCGTACTGGGATGAAGCGGTTGAGAGCAGCCCAGAAGCAGCCCTGATGAAAGACTGGACATGAGTTGGTAATGTGCACTTGCTGCCCAGAAGGCCAACTGTGTCTTGGGCTGCATCTAAAGCAGCGTGGCCAGCAGGCCAAGGGAGGTGATTCTGGCCCTCCACTCTGCTCTGGTGAGACCCCACCTGGAATCCTGCGTCCAGCTCTGGAGCCCTCAGTACAGGAAAGACATGGACCTGTTGGAGAGAGGCCAGAGGAGGCCACCAAGATGATCAGAGGGATGGAACATCTCTCCTGTGAGGACAGGCTGAGAGAGTTGGGGTTGTTCAGCCTGGAGAAGAGAAGGCTCCAAGGAGACCTTATTGCAGCCTTTCAGTACTTAAAAGGGGCCTATAAGAAAGATGAGGACTGACTTTTTAGCAAGGCATGTTACAATAGTACAAGAGGTAATGAGTTCAAACTAAAAGAGGGGAGATTTAGACTAGATATAAGGAAGAAATTTTTTATGATGAGGATGGTGAAACAATAGCATGCGTTGCCCAAAGAGATGGTAGATGCCCCATCCCTGGAGACATTCCAGGTCAGGCTGGACAGGTCTCTGAGCAACCTGATCTAGTTGAAGATGTCCCTGCTCATTGCAGGGGGTTTGGACCAGATGATATTTGAAGGTTCCTTCCAATCCACACTATTCTATGATTCTTTGCTAACCCTCTCTCCTTGCATATGGAGATATGGCTTTGAAACCCTTGGGAAGAAAGGAGGGTAACCCCTCCATTTCTTGTATTTGTGGTTGAGGCTCTACCCACTGAGCTATAAAATGCAGAGAAGTCTTTCTGGTTTTAAGAAAAATAATGACTGGAAAAAGTTGCGTGATGGAAGATACATGCCATTTAGACTCCCCTGACCTCCACATTTCCTTACTAGCTAACTCCCCATTCTGACCTATTTCCCATGAGATCACTTGTAGATTTTGAGGTTTTAGGCTTTTTACAGTGGAGTAGCCTGAGCATCTATCCAGAACATTTGTGTACCTAGGTATTTGCAAAAAGAGAGGTATTAAATACTATTAGACTCATGGCAATTTTAATTCATATTATAATAGTTTTTTCCTTATCTATTTTCTAGTTATTGCTTAGCGGTTACACATAAGTTTATCTCAATTCCTTAGCACTTATATCAGTTAAAAGCTGGTGAGAAGCACTTCCCTTCACCCAGCTGACAATGTGGTTCAGTTTAAAAATGAGAAGAGGGCTCTGTGCTCAGTACTGTGTGTAAAGAATAGTTTGAACAGCAAACTCATCCTTAGATATCTCAAACATTTATTTTTAGGCTTAAATGGAAATTATAACTAGACACTTAAAATAATTTTCAAATGTGTAAATAAAGCACAGGGATTACTCGGTAAGTGTGAGGTCATGGCAATACTCTTTGAGTAATGATATAAACATTGTTCATGTGATGTGCAAACATATAAAAATATTTTACTAGAAGCAAGATATGATCTGAAAACCATACCTGTCACTGCAGCATCATGTGTTACTGCTTAAAGTATGGTTTCTAGCCTAAAAAGTAACTTTTTAGAACTTCTGTCATAAAGGCTTCACATTCACATCCCACATGTTGACAACTGTCAGCTCAAATCTGCTGAAGTCCCAAAGAAAAGTTGTCTTCTGCTAATGGGCAATCCTGCAAAGGGGATCGGGGAGCAGAAAGCTGGCTCCATGCTTCTGACTTGACGCACCACCAGCAATAAGCACGCTGCAGCCTCAACTCAAGCAGTTTACCTGCTGACGAAGCACAAACTGGAGAGAACCTGGCTCACACTTCCACAGTAACAGTGGTTCTTCAGCAACAACAGATGGAAAGAGTAGCATACATATATTTCAGTCAGGAGTCATCATTTATGACTGAATACACAAGGGGACAAGGGGACAAGGGTCAGTTGGTTACATTATCCCCTTTGTTCGAAGTGACCTTTTGCAGTCAATGCATTTTGAGACTAGCTAGAACATTCAAATCCCTCTAAGCCTGCTTATTCAGGTAAAGGCTTCTGCTAGAAAACCCAGAGCTACGCCGTGGGAGAGTGTTGATAACAGGGATGGAGGTATGGGGCAGGCTAGTGCTACATGACAGCAGCTGACAGCCGTGGCTGGATGCCTCCAGCCTTCCTCCCCAGCGCTGACTTACAGGGGCTCTCCTCGCTGCAGGTGACTGCTCCTCTCCTGAAGTCTCAGCAAGGCATTTAAGGCAGCTGAAGCTTTGGATCCAGACCTGCCATGGGATCTGTAATGTGCTGGGCCTGGCACATCTGAGTTGCATAGCTGGTGCCCAGAAAGATGCATATTGGTAGTTGCTGAAAAATTTTTAGGATGCTACTCTCTCTTTTGTTGTGATGCAAAATACCTGCCTGTGAAAGGAGAGCAAACTCCACAGGTTTTGGTTTCTTCTGCTGTCATTTTGTTCAGTCAACAAACTGATTTAAACCAGGCATGGGTCTGAGTTAAAGAAAAGCCCAAACAGTCTGATTCTCATAAATGTTTAAGGACACTTTGTACCACTCTGTCAGCTTAAAAAGGGACTTAGTAAACTAATTTTGCATTCACTGTAATACTTCTGATATTATTTATATGGATTAAAGCAGCATTCAGATAAATAAGTGAGGACCTAAAACACAGTTTTTTAAAATGTCTACAGAGACAAAGCAGAAGTACTTAGTAGTGATCCCATCCCACAAGATAATCCCACAGCTACACACTTACCTTACTGCTTGCTATAAAAATGCTACCATACTTGTAACAGTAATTAGTAAGACAAAGTAAAGTATATTAGCATGCAGAGTCATTTGTATATGTGTCTTGTGCAAAAGTCGGGTTGAGTTTGGCTTCATCTTTAGTCAGTTTAAACGTTATGAGATTTTTGTCTACATTAATTTTTAAGTAAGAATCACTAAACAATGATGAAAGTTGTGAAGTTACCTGATCTTTTTGAATAAAGGTACTGCACACACTGGGAGAAGCAAATCTCTAGGTACAACCCTATTTTGTGCTTCCAGCTTTTGAGGACACATCTTCTGCATTGGCAACACAGAGATTTTTTTGCTGGGAAACAGCAGGAAAACCTCACTCCGCCATTATCAACAGTAAGCCAATGGTATGGTTTTACTGGTAGTATTCTCACAAAAGTATTAGCTGTCAGTCAAGAAATATGTGCTAGAAACTGTGCTAGCAAAAACCCTTTTTCCCCACCACAGGCTTGATTCATGTTCCTTCAGGGACATGGTACAAGATGGGATATACGAGGAGGGGGATAGGAGTGTGAATTTGGCACATATCCCTTTCAGGTCTCCTTCATCCTGAAACAGAGTAAGAAGGACTTCAGGGAATATTTACAAGAGCTGTTCTTCCTCCAAGGCCTCTGCAGACCTTGCAGAGAGGGAAGAGGGAGGTAAAACCCCTGTAACCCCCCCCCAAAGACTGGTGCCCACTCTGACCTGCCCTCTAGAGCAGCCTCTTTCACTTACAAACCTTGAGCAGGAAGTGGGGACTATCAGCCCCGTTATGTGAACAAATCCCAGAGCACAGAATGAAGAGACCAGAGAATCAGACTGGATATCCAAATTCCAGTCATGCTCCTAGCCCAAATTAACCATAGCAGCCACCGCACAAGTGTAATAATTGAAGAATAGGCTGCATAAATATAAAGGTGTGTGATTTTTATATTTGCCATTTTAAAAGCTAGTGATAGTCACACAGCAAGGAAAATGCTGCATTTTATGAGTCATCAGGCCTCTTGATGAGATACATTTTGGACTGTATATCACAGCACTGCAAGGGAAAATATTTCAATAAGATTAATTAGCTGATGTTTGTAAAACGTTTTGAATCTGGGAAGCACCGTATAAATGTGAGCTATTATTATTGTTATTTATTATAAGGGAGATGCAAATCCTCTCTAAATGTTGACTAAAGCCTTGCAATTTTTATGGTCACAACTTTGTCAAAAATATTTTTATCTTCCTAGCAGCAATGTGCTACCAAATATGTTGAGCCTTAAATCAACAGCTGTTATACCTCAAGCAAGTTATGAATTTTCCTTGATTTACAGCAGTTGGGGTTTTTTATTTTTCTTCTTAGGGGATGGAGGCCAGAAGTGTGTGTTCTTGCAAACGTGTAACATACGGCCAAGAGTTCCTCAGAGGAAAATCACATCCACCCCCAGTGAGGCTGTTAAATCCATGTTCGGGCATTCAGCGAATGACCTGGTTTTCATCACACAGAAGAGGTGGCAATTCCCACCAAACACACCAAGAGCTGCTCTAGGAGCACTCACCCTTAACAACATCACTCATTTGCTTGTCCAGGTCTGGTTGCAGGATCCATTCTTTTCACCACCAGCCAGGCTGCTTTTTGTTTGGTGTTGTCTGTTTGTAGCTACCCGTTTATTTGCTTTAAATCCTGGCCTATTGTACAGTGAGAGCTGTGCAAATACTGAGGGAGCCTGAGTTACTCAGTGGAGTCCCTGAAGGGAAAAGGGAGCTCTCTCTTGGCTTCCCCAGAGTGCTGCTAATTCTCTCACGTGGTAAGAATTCCCAAGGGAAACCCTAAGGGAATTTGGCAGCAGCATTTTTATAGAATTTTAAACTGATGCAAACAGTGACACAAGGACAGATTACCTTGGGTTTGAATACAAACAAGATTAGGACCCCTTGTCTTTCAGATTCCCCTTCAGAGTGTCAGCATGAGCAATATGTTGACTGGAAACTGAGGTCACTGGCATGAACAAAAGCTATTCTCTTCAGCAGTGCTATTGAAAAAAACACCTGGAAGAAGCATAGGATGAAAGCTGTGGTATTTATCCATTAAGATCACTTGGATCTGGGAAGCCCTGAGTCTCCTGTAGCCAATGGGAGTGATGCATATTTTCCATATGCATGCATAGAGCCTACCCTTGCAATTGCGCATTTTGATCAGGAAAGTTTGAAAACAATGGCTTTTTACACATCTGTGGTGTGGCATTGTTTTCAAGGGAAGAAGGTGTGCATCACACATGTTCTCTTTTAGCCTGGCTGTTTTTCTGTATAACAAACATTTCTGGCCAGCAGTTCACTTTAAGAGCATCAGTGGAGAACTTGTTCAGATTATTGCTGTAACAGGTTTGCTCACTGGGAGGGCCACATCTGTTCCAAAAGCCAGCAAATTCCACCATCTTATCAGTGAAATATGTATTTTTCTTCTTTTAGGACATCCAATGTTGGGAGCATATATACAACTCTTCCTAATCCCTGCTTTCTCAACACATGGGGTTCCAGCTCCCACTAAGGGAATCCTTTGCAGACCCATAGTCACTTTGATACTGACCTGAAGCTTCGTAAATCCTAATAAGGCCCACAAACTGAGCACAAGTTACAGTTTCCTACTTACATATTGGCAGGTTATTGCAACAATTGTTTTGGTCCAAAGCCTGCCAATTTCTTCGTATGGATGACTCCAACTCAGAGGACAGCTCAGTGCAGTTATAGGACAGGACAGAACAGGATTGAAAACCTACTGGTTTTTAAGTAAGACTCTATGACTACGTGGAGCAATGCCATATCCCATGGAAGAAACAAGTGTGGCAGTAAGAGACACAGGAATCTTGTGGGGATCCTACTTGCTTCTCCCACTCCACAGTACAAACTCCTCATCCACAGACTTCCTCTAAGAGTCCTTGAATTTGGCCCATAAATAGGACTTCAAAGCATACATACAATAGATGTGGACTTCAAAATTGTGTTTCTTTATTTATTTTTCCTGCTTACTGTAGCACTGGTACTGCAGGACACACATTTTGGTTGTTTTGTTTTGTTTTTTATCCAAAAATAGACATTTCTTAATGAAATCCTGCAGTAAATAATGGTATTCGTAGTCCAAAGCTGTAAAACATTTCATTAAAAAATCAAACTAAAATAATTACTTATATTAAAAATGTTGTGGTTTTTGCTGAGCTCCAGTTCACATCTACAACCATACCAAAAGACATGAATATTTCTCTCTGACACATATTTGGCTGAGAGGGTAATATTTTGTTTTAAGTGTTTCCCACTAAACATTGTGACAAAGTTATGTTGATGTTGCACAGCAATGTGATGTTTAAACTGAAATTTTAAAACTGCTTGTACATGCATATCTTTATGATTCACTAGATTGTGCCATGAAAGCTCTCGTTTCTTAGTTAGTATTCAGTTGAATCCACAGCTACCTTACATTTGTAGACATTGCCATCCTTGCACAAGAATCACGCATTAAATTGATATGATTGGAGAACTATTTCTGGGCTTTGCAGAGATTAACCAGACTTTACTTCCTACTATTGAAAATGTGTCTGCAACATGCTGTTCATTGGCAACGGAATAACAGATTGACAGGCACAAGAAATTACCATGTTCCCTCAGATGTTCATTGGATTTTTACAAGTAGACAAGCCCTCAGGAAGCTGCTGGGTGCTGCTTTATTGGAGCAGTTACTACAAGTACCAGGAAAGAGTGTTAACCAAGCAATCTGTGTATATGCAGAGTATCAACTGTGGGAGCTCCAAGGGAAAAGAGCTGCTCCAAAATGTCTTAAGGGACAAGATGTGCAGTTCCCATACTCTAAACCTGGCTGTGCAGGACCGGGGAAGAGGTAGGGAAGAACTGAGCCACTTCTTCCTTCTTCTCTATCTCATTTACCCCAGATAAGCTCATGGTAGTTTAAGGAATGGGAATGAGTTTGGTAGAATCAAAATGTCACCTCTGAAGGTAAACTCATCTTACGCTGTAAGATGGTCTGTATTTAACAACAGAGTCATGCAGTGGCTGGAATAAAGGTTTGCTGTGCTGGATGGGTGTACATGGCTAATTCAGAGCCTTCCTCACTGAATCTAGCCTTGCCAGAGGTGCACTGAATGAGGCCTTGTACCATCAGTGCACATCACCCTTCTTTGCTTGTTGCACGCTTTGTACACCTCAGTATGGACTTGCAGGTGGAAGAATACAAGCATCTTTCAAAACCATCTTTAAATTATTCTAAAAATGCCTGTGCTGAAATTAAACAGCATCTGCATATGATGTGCCCAACTGTCAAATTTTTTCTTCGTATCTGCTGTGCTGCAGAGCAGTATCACACTGAGGGAACCAGTTCTTTTCTCGAAGACTTCGTGTGGCTCTGAGCTGAGGCTCTGGCCCAAATCAGGATGATCTTTGCATGTAATCCTCCTTAATTGGTTACTTTCCAGTAAGTCTGGATTTACAATTTGATTTCTTTCATTCACATACATGGACTCCAACAGCCTGCTTAGACCACACCTGCCTGAGTAGTCCCTCTCTTCCACATCACCCCTGCCCTCCAGCATCAGCACCAATACCTGATTTGAGCACTCAGGAACAGAAGAGGGAAGAGAAAGGAAGAGTCCTTGTGCTCCACCTCTATTTCCTGGACCTTAGCAGGGGTCAGGAGCACATGGCGTACAAGGAGTGGCTGACAGTTGGGTTTATGCAATCTTTAAGAAGAGATTGTTAAAGATGAATCTCCTTGGTGTCTTCAACTACCTAACAGAAGTGTACAGAGGAGGCAGAGAAAGACTCACAAAGACAGGATGAAAGGCAAGGGCATAAGTTGCAACACAGGAAATTCCAATTAGAAACTACAAGAAAAAATTTCACCCTGAGGGCAGCCAAACATTGGACCAGTTTGACCAGAGAGGATATAGTATCTTCATCAACAGACATACTCAAAATTTGATTGGACAAGATCCTGAACAACCTGATTTCAATAGACCTGCTTCAAGCTACAGCTTGGACCAGACAATCTCCAGAAGTCCCTTCCTCAGTCTGCCATTCTTCAGTTCCAGGATTAGCAGTAATTTAGCTGCAACAAACAGCAGTTTGTTTTTGCCTTTCTCTTCATTCAGAGGTGAACCTAACCACCCTTTGCACTCTGACTTCCAAGGGAACTGAGGTAAGGGGTGATATCACATGTGCTGGGAAGCTTTAAAGCATTATACGAGTTTCAAGCCTCAGAGCTGAGTTCTCAGCCAGGTTTAGTATCTAATGAGGATGTACCTCAGCAAGGACCACAAGTTCATGCTGATAATGGTTTGCATGCATTTGTTCTATGGCTACCTATCTATCAAAAGACTTATGTGATAATTTAATGCTTTATGGTAAATGACTGATATTAAATGAAGCAATCAAAACCTGTCAAATATCCTGCTAGGCAGCAACAGGGAAGAGATACCAGGTTCTTGTGTGTCATTATCTCCCCTACTGATCCTTTGGGGGTTCTTTCTACTATTTGTGTCTCCACAGCACAAACATTGTCCTCTTCCTACTATTCACTCAGTTAGATACCGCAGCACTGTCACGGCACTTGACTGCAACCAAATTAGAAAAGTAACCTTGTTTCCATGAAGGTCACAGTGCTGGTACAGCCTCCTCTGCTTGGAAAACTGACCTTACTTCCTATTCTTGCGATCTTAAAGTCAGCAAAGCGTGCAGAGACAGGTCATTGGTTCCTTTCAGTGACATACCACTGGAACAAAAGATCAGGCATTTTTTCTGGAAATCTCAAAAATAATGTTATGGGTCTTAGTAGAGAAACAAAAATTTAGAAATCACATTGCCTTTGGCTACTTCAAATCAATCAGCATCAACTGAAAAGCACATGCAAATATTACCTAATTAAATTCACCCTTCTCCACTAAAATCTGCCAATCACAAGAACAATAAATATCACTAGATGTCTAAATTTTGAATGCTGAGTACATTTTGTACTAATTGTAGTATTTTATTATGTCATCAAGTTAAGGAAAACTGTCAGTGTTCTCAATAACTGTGTACACAATAAATGCCTGAGAGATTGTTGCCATGAGTATTATCTGTCAAACAAATATCAGTGCCTCAATTATTGTTTTCTTTCAGCAAATATAGAATCAACCCACAAAGACTGATGGTGGAAGAGTGCTGGCACCTTTGTAGCTCTGTAACTCTGCCAGGGAATGTTCCAGCCAAATACTTAAATGATGTGAATCAACACAGCTCCATGGACTTCTTCATAATAAACCCACTTCAGACCATCTGAAGACCTGGCCCATGGAAATCACCAGTAGGTCTTTCAGTCACATGCCAGTGAAGGAGTGTCCGCTGCAGTCTTAGTATTCCAATATCTTTCAGGCTTAGCCCAGGTCTTCCTCCATCTGATGCTTCCCAGGCAGTGCCAGCACTGAGAGGGAATGTCAGCATCCATGTGGATCAAAAATATTTAGTTTCTAGACTAACTGCTTGAAGATAAAAAACTTGGTATCAGAAATCTAAAAAAATAAACAAACAAACAAACAAAACCAACACCCACACCACAGAAACGCAAAGGTGAATAAAATGATCCTGCTGTTTGTTTGCTTGTTTAACTAAAAACATTGTCTCCTAATTTCTAAATCACGTCTCCTGATTTTTTGGACATGACACTCCTTCTACTATGTTTTGAATAGTTAAGATTTAAAGACAAAAAATTGTTCAGCTTTCCCATTTTCTGCAAAAAGGCAACACATACTATGAACCACTTCGTTCTTCAGGATGTTTTTCCTGACACAGTCCCAGTTTTCTTCTTCGGGATTTCTCTTGTCTAGGTAGCTGGGAGCAGCATTTCAGATTTCAGGCATTTGATACTGCTTATTGTTTGGGATTCTCGTTCAGAAGTTGATTGCTGTCCATTTATTGGAACAAATGGACCAAGAAGGAGCTGCATTCAAGAAAGAAACACAGTGTCCTGAGTTCTGCATTTCTAAAATACGTCCTCCATACAGGCATATAACTTAACCCTCACTTGTAAGGACTGCAGTGTCTGGTAGCACTGATGTGGATTTAAATTGTATCCATTTTCAGAATATTTTTTGCTTTCTTTTATGTGCAATATTTCCTTTCACAGAATCTTCATTTTTTATCAGGTTGTGTTTATGAAAAGAGAGATGGCTCCTAAAATCAAGTTCCACTTTTTGCAGTAAATTCCTCTATCTTTTGTGTACATAGACTCAGGCAGAATAAGCCAGCCTTAGCAGGGTGACTCCTACTGGAACACGTAGGTGTATATGTCAAGCACTGAGAGGGCTTTATGAAGCTCTGGTGAATCAGTTGCCCACACATTCAATAAATTTGCAAGATGGCTTTGAAATAGTCTGTCTGAGTAATTATCTGTCTGTTAAAGAACCATTGTTGTCTATTTCAGTGGCTTTCTGCCATGTTATAATTAATGAATTTCTGTGCTGATTAATTTTTTCTGTGTTCATTAAAATGATACAATCAAGTCATTTGGGCCAAATACTTAATAAAGGCTTTTGATAGGGAATATAGTCTTTAATTTTCTTGCTACTGAATAATTACAGAGAAAAATCAAATAAGAGCTTGTTTACATTAAAAAAAAAAAAAAAAGAAGAAGAAAAAATGAAACCGAATAGCTATTTCACTTTAAATTCATGTCCTTCCTTAGTTCTCAAGGGAGTGGGTAGAACAGTTAAATTATGCCTGTTTAACTTTGTTTATACTCAGGACCTCAAGTAAGTGCCTCCATTTGTTTTGCTTGATTTTAATGAACTACTGTTACTAGTAGAGGATTTTCTAGGCATATGCTCTCACCCATGAGCAGACCCGTCCCATCAACACTTTATCAGTCCTATTCTACTATGCTGTGTATATTCATATATTTGTGAGGGCATGCACAGCACTTCCTATTGCCTCTGATGCCTAATGTTCACTTCATGTATCTGACCGCTGCTAAATATGGGGCTTCGTGCTGTGAAAACTAATGAATCTTTTCCTGGTCTAGTGGTTGTGGGCTCTGCTTCTAAAGAGAAAGGTTTTACACTATACATAACACCAAACACAGCTTGATGAAAGACTCTGTTTCCATATTTCAAGGTATTTCAAGGATTCATTGGAATACCTTTGCACATTCGTCCTGCCTTTAATGTGTTCACATTTCTGTCCTGAATGATTCAAGAGCAACCTCTCAATTCAATTGTATCTTTTCATTTGTTTCTTACTACATTTCCTGCTCTGCCTGAGGTCAACTTCCAATAATGGGCCAACAGGAGCCTTATGAAATTTGATAAGGACAAATGCAATGCTGTGCCCCTGGGAGGAAGAAATCCTTGCAACAAGGTAGGCTGGGGACCAGCTCTGAGGAGGTAGTCCTGGGAGTGATGGTGGGCAGCAAGCTGAGGCCTGGCAGCAATGAAGGCCAACAGTGCCCTGGCCTGTGTCAGCAGGAGCACAGCCAGCAGATGAGTGATTATTCCATTTGCTCAGCAGCTGTTAGACCATATCTAAAGCATTGCTTTCAGCTTGGAGCTCCCCAGTATACGAAAGTCACTGATAAACTGGAATGAGTTCAGGGTAGGGCCTCCACAATGGTTGGGGCTGGAACATAGGACCTGTGAGGACTGCCAGGTTACCCAGAGTTGCTGCAGCCTCTGTCCCTGGAGGTTTTGAAGCCCACGCGTTGGTTACAGTCTGGAGCAACCTGGTCTGACCTTGTAGCTGACCCTACTCTGAGCATGGGGTTGGGCTAGAGTCCTCCTGAGGCCCCTTCCAGCGCAAATTACCCTGTAATCCTACATGCACCAGAGAGGAATTAAGCTGCGCAATATATTCCCTTGTGATCGGGGCAATATGAAATGTCACTGATGTCGTTATACCCCTCAAGACAAGTATTGTTGTTTCAAATCTTGCCATAAAGCTTACCTAAGCAAATCTTGGAAATAAGCTGGAAAAATTATCTCTTTTTTTTTTTCTTTTACTCTAAAAGTTATGAAACATGAGCCCAAGATGAAATAACGCTTTGCTAAAAGCAGAATAATTTACAGCAGCATTCAATCAGATAGTTTAGGAGGAAATAAAGCCCTAGTATTAGGTATGCTAAATATAAAAAGCCAAACCAAGTCTTGGTATAACTCCCTAGGGTTTTGATTAAATTGCTTCAGATCTGAATGGAATACGAAAATACATTTGAGTTTTCCTACCACATGCCTAATGCACTGTTGGCCTGCAAAAAGGGATTAGAAATTGAAGGACATATGGAGAATTGTGCCAGAGTAAGAGTTTGACTGTGGTGGAACCTCACAGCATTTCATAGATGCTTTCAATTAGTGATCTGCCTGTGACTAAAGGTCTCCTCCAAACACATACAGAACACAGAGGACATTAAATTAGGTATAAATGTCTTATCGAGCTTCCTCAGATATTTAGACCATAAATTTCAGGAACAGAACTTAGCACAACAGAGTCGGTGCTTGTTGATTAGATTTCTGAAGAATTATCACCAGACAAAAAGTTAATTATTAGTTGTTGGTATTATTAGCACTCTGTAATACTTCTACTAACTATTATCAGCTATCTTTAGCTGTTTCTTACCAGAAACTAGCAAGAACCCTGGATCTCAACACCACCAGCTATTGAGAAGGCACGGAAACAAAGCCATGTAATTGTAATATAAAATAATCTCATAACTCTCCTAGCAAAATAATAATTCAGAATAAGCTATTGAAAGCAGAGATCCTTTCCTGTTAGATAATTTTAGTAGTCTCACTACTTAGCAAAAATATTAAAACAAATATAAAAGTACCTTAGTCTGAAGTGAGAAAAAAACGATATGTAACAAAAAACCAATTTTCTCATGTTCTGGACATATCAAAAATAGTTAACTGCACAGCAGTCCCAGCCCTAACTGCTAATGGGATAAATCTAAAACCTCTTTGTCAATTAATTAACTTATCCCTGCTTCTCAAATTAAGAAATCAAATGAAGATAAACATGTAATTTTCTTTCCTTCCATGCTTCAATTCCCCAAAGTGCTGCAAGTACATTTTCTATGAACAGCCCCAATGATGCAAATGATGCAAAAGGTACAGTAGATAAATACAGCTGGAAAGAAACCTTTAAAATACTGTTTTCTATTTTTTAAAAAAGAAGAAAAAGGAAGTGTTGAAGTGCAGAGGTGTGCAAGAGCATGTGAATAAGACTCTGTCCCTGACAACTGTGACGGCAAAATTCCCACTGAATTTATTTCTACACAGAGAAGGAGACAAGTACAGAGGACACCCTCCAGCACCCACTTAATAAAATGTCAAACAGTGCTTCTCCTGCCATTCACTTCTAACACAAAGACAAAAAGCCCCTTGTTATTCTCCTCCCCCATATCATCTTAGGACCTTCTCACCCAGAAGGGACTTGAGTCCCTATCTGCTGCAAAAGTCCAAACCAATAGTTTTACAGCAAGATTGTCAAAGAAATAGTGAAACTGGGCTACTCTCACTGACAAAGAAGAATAACTGTTGTCGGTGGATGTTCTGCTGTTCTTTCCATGCAAGTGTGTCTCAGAAGCACTGTGAAGAACAGCAGGGCATGGCAGTCTCAGAGGTCTCAGAGGTCTTCATGATGTCAAAGCCCCACCAGGGCTCAGGATCTTCAGCACAGAGACAAAGCCATTACTTTGACTCCTGCTACCAGGACTCTTTTTTTTTTTTTTTTTTTTTTTACAGAAATCACTCTCAGTAATTCAAAATTTCAAGGAAAAATAAAGCTGTCAGTCCTGTTCTTCAATCTAATAGGTGTCAAGGCCTACCCAAAAGAGACAAGTTTAGGCTGGGAGTGTTGGTGCCTTTGTATCACCTCAAGTTCAGCACCACAGCTGGTATCAAAAACTCAGCTTAGAACAAGTTCCTCTTGAGTGACTCTGAGCTTAGGGACTCCTCAGTTGTCAATTACTCACAAGTTCCTGTGAGTAACTTTGCTTGGATTTCCCCTTCAGTGGGGGGCTCTTCAGCTACCAGTCTGGGGCACAGGGCATGGGAGAGTAAAGCATTTCACTTCAGGAGCTGGGAACCACATATCCAAAAAATGGCAGCATAGCACCTGAGTCTTTACCAGTCATGTCCACTACTGACAAGTAACTTACATCCTCTTGGTTAATTCTGTACCTAAAACACAAGGATCCTAATTTGGCACAGGGGAGTTCAAATGCTGTGATTTTATTTTTCTGAGAAGACAGAAAGGATGATCATAGAAAGGAAAAGAACTTAAGGGGAGAAGGTATTTGCTTTTGAATAATCAAACAGAATGGGTTTAAATGTGAAAATCCATCTGAAGAAAAGTAATTCTTAATCTACCTAATTTGGGCAAGATGTTGATAGGTGTTGTAAATTTTTTTCTCTTCAGGGAGCCCATTTTCCATTTCTTCTGCACACCAGAAGCCTCCATCAACCAGTGGTTGTTGAGATATCTCCCTAGCTCAGGAAGATCCCCTGTTGCCATTTAAGGCATCATCTTGTCTAACAAGCAGAGGACAAATCTAAAGCTGAAACTCCTCCATTTTTCAGTATAAGATAGAACTATTTCATATCAGCACTCACTATATGGAACAGAAATTATTTCAGATTCCTTTAGGAATTCTCTAAGCCTAAGCCTATCAGCCCAGCAAGGTATTTGGACATCCTAGCTTAAAGCATATGAGCTACCGTAGGATTTCATGTGATTTAGGTGACTTGAGTTCACTTACTGAATCAGGCTGGCATAAAACACTAATCCTTCTCTTGCCTCCCTCCGACATCTATTACTGTGTTCGGTAGGTACTCTTCTTCATAACTGGGCACAGAATTGCAATGGTAGTTGTGGTTTTCAAAGATATAACATTAAAATAAATGCTCAAGAACAGTTTTAACTGTTGCTCCATTTAAAAAGTTGACATACAATTATATGATTAATACCTAGTGTAAAATTGCACATGCATTACATGTTTGTAGAAAAGGTCACATTCTTTAGCTATTCAATGATGAGTCACATCAAAAGATCTGCTACCCAGTGTGAACTGACTCACTCAATTTATCCATGGAGTTAGCTCCGATTTATGGCTGAAGCAACTCCTAAGACCCCACTGTTTTGGTAGATACCTTAGAACACAGCCTTGCTTCCATTTTTCTTTGCTTTTTTTTTGTTTTGGATTGGTTTTGGTAGCAATTATGCACCAAGACCTCACTATATACTGATATCCACAGAAAGAAGCTGTGATGATGGGACCAGGCTTGGTGTGGGAGCACCTTGGCTGTGGTGTCTGCAGGCACGACATGCCCAGGGCACTAAGATGACATCTCAAAGGTGTGTGATACTGCTGCCTGGGAGACTGCTGCCTCCTCACCTGGCCTGGGTGTCAGACAGGCTTCTCTGGGTGCACAGGCCAGCTGGGCAAAGGTTCAGTTAAGTAGAAATTGCTTTTTTGTTGTGTTTTTTTGTTGTGTTTTTTTTTTTTTTTCTTTCAGGAGTGGATGGCTCTCTCTTATCACCATATTTAGGCACCTGTTTCTAATTGGTTTTTGGCTGTAGCCTGTGCTTGCTTAAATGTGTGATCTGTAGGATATTCTTGATGTCATTAATGATTAGATGTGATTGTGCCACTTACACCCACTTACCAGTCCCTGGATACTACTACCATGTTGCTAAAAATGGACATGCACACTGACATTCTCCATGTGTGATGTTTTTATATTATGCTTATCACAGTATCAGCATAATAGCTGAAAAAATGGTAAGAAAAATGAGGAAGAATCACAGTACAGCTGCTCAGTCTCTGTTTGTGCATTAAAGTACAAGAATGATATCCCTGAAAAGGCAAACTGTCACCGACACTGGAGCTAGAAACCTCCAGTTGCTATGAACAGTGTGTTCTACTGCAACAACTGAATTTGGCCCAAGACCTGATCCTGTCCTCTCTCTTGGGCTATTGAATTGTTTTGCCAGCCCTGCCACCCTCTTTCCTACAACCAGAAGGAAGCACCTCCTCCATATAACCAGACCACCAGGGCTGGCTGGCAGGTGCTAGCCACATGCTGCTCTCTGTGGCCAGAACTCCTTGGTCCTCTCATCTGGAAACACAACATGTATGTACAAGAGTGCATAGGTGAGGTTCAAGAACCTTCCTGTCACATGGGCAGATGACCACCAGTCTGCTCACATGATGATAAGACATCCAGGCCTGTGATGACAAGGGGCTGGAGTATCCCCCCAGAAAATCTTATTGGACCTGTTCCAGGTGACAGATCACTGCCAGTGATGAATTTTTTATTATGTTGTCAGCTGCTTCCAAGCCACTGCTCACCACATACTTTTAGCGTATGTTCACTGACTTGATCCTGCACGCAGAAGCACGTTCTTAGCTGAAGATCCTTGTTTAGCCATATGGGAATCACTCACATGCTCGGTTACTAGTATGAATAGAATTAGATTATTCACAGAATCTCATGACCAAGCTGTCACGGTTGAGGTGGACAAGCGACATAGACCAAGTTCTTAAGCACAAATAACAGTCTTCATTTATTGCCACAAATGCTTTTTTATATAGTCTTTACCAGCTCAAGTGTCCTTTTGGTGTTGGTTACAGGCTGCAATACTAACGTATCATTGGCTAATTTTGCTATTGTCAGTGTTACTCTTTTACTCTCTTCTTTCTCACGGGTACACCTTAATATCTCTGGATACTCCTTTACTTCTGTCTTTCTCACAGGTGCACCTTAATATCTTCAAGGCCAATCTCTGTTCCCATACCCTCTGTCAGGGAATCCACAGACCCACCGTAGTCCCCCATACCAAGCCCTGCAGAAACAGATGTCCAAGCCACCTTTTCCAGCCACCCTTCTCCATCCACTTCTCCACAGACAGGAGGTCACATATTTTCACCCTGAGTGGATGGGCACCTCTCTTCATCAATGAACATCAATGCATCAGTCTGTATTTGGGCAGAATTCCACACAGATTGCATGGATGCACTTCACATCATTCCCTTAACAAGTGCAGACCACTTAATGGGAGAGTTTAAAGGATCAAGCAACTGAAGTGAATTTATAAAAGTAAAAGCACAGAAATTCCAATTAATGATGGCTGGTATCACAGGAATTGCTCCTTTTCTGAAATACACACACTAAAAGTGTCTTCAAAGGAATTATTTGACAGTTTCATTTATACATTTCTATAATTATAGCCCCTAGACTTATCTCTCAACCTTCTTTCTTTCCATTCACAAAAAAAAAAAAAAAAAAGGTTGTAGAGCTTTTGTTTTCTGCTAGAGTTTATATCTCAGAGTTTATTTTGACAGAATAAGAATCAGAGTGAGCCTAATAAGCAGTACAAAAGAACCTCAGTTTTTGTCCTTAGGAAGGGAGGAGGTTCCCTTGCTAAAAAGTGACTGTTATACACCGCATGAATATATTGATTCTGGACACACTATATCATGTACTTCTTCATTGTCTGATACACGTAAGTGCCAGCTTTTTCACGCACAAGAAAATCTTAAAATGTTCGCTTTTAACAAAAGAATCTAATCTTGCTTCCAGAGCAGGTGGGCTGTTGTAGCCTAAAGGAATCTGGAAAGCGGAAAATGCTTCAGCATTGTCTTTTGTTATTCCATGCATGTGCGCAGTTTGCAATATGTACTAAGTGCATAAATATTTATTATTGTTTTATAATTGCGCTTTTACTGTGTGGTTCCCTGACATGGAGCTTAGAAGCTTTCTCTGTTTCTCAGTTTTGCATTTAATGAAATGTACACCAAAGTACAATCCTCAGATTGAATAGTGACGAATGATCTGAGATGTACAGACACTTATGTCTGGCTCTCTGTGCACAACATAAAGTTGCCACAGTGTATTTACAAGACAGAAAGAAAGCATCTCAAAGGAGCTTCTCTCTCACGTCTTCTAACAACATTGCAGGTTTGTTTCAAGTTGAAATCTTCCTCACTTGATACTTCTTCAAGAACTGTAAATACAAGCAAACAAGTTCAGTAATGACAAATATTGCCTTCCAAATTCCAATTGTATTTGTTCTTAGTTACAGCAATTTCTACCCCCCAAAAAAAACCCTCACAGACAACTGGAGCTATTTAGACACTTATCATTTTTAAGACTTAGAAATACAGACCTGGAGTAAAGCCAGTCACTTGAATTGTGGAGATGTCCATTCCAAGTGTATCTTTTATAGTGATCATTGCTGACTTGTCTTCAAGATCTATTGGCCTTCTCCAGTTTCTTCACTGCTGAAAAATAATTTTATTTTTCAGATTTATCCTGATCCTTCTACAAGCTTTCTGCTTTTGTTCGCAGTATTATTTAACTTGTTCTCTTAAATAAATCTGGAGGAAGATTAGCCTCAAAATCACAATGCTAATTTTATCTCCTTTGTCATCCTTTCAGCCAGGGTATATGCTTTCAGACCCAGTGAGTCAAATTCCCAAGTTTCTTGTGGCATATTGAACTGTAGGTTCTTAAAGAATCTCTTCACCAGCAAGTGAAAAAGGGACTTTCATGAATCACAGAATCATAAAATGTCCTGAGTTGGAAGGGACCCACAAGGATCAAACGAAAAAATGACTTTAATGCAATCTACTTGGATACGTATTCAGAGAATAGTGACTGTGTGCAATCACTCAGCTCAGAACTGGTCTGAAAAGGGAACCTGAAGCACATTCAGCAGGTTCCAATCTTTATATCTCAGTCCGACAGTTCATGATTAATGATCAGTGGCAGAAAGGGCTTCGCTTTGCATCTGCAAAATGACAGCGAATAGGGAGGTGTCCAGACATCTGGCTGCCACTGCAGTAGCGGGAATGCTGCCTTCACAAGCAAGTTACAAATCACTAAACAGTTAAGTCTCAAAAATACTCAGTGAACAAGGATGAGGAAATGCAAGCGGGCATTGTGGCACAGGATTGATGCAGATTGGGACTCCTGGAATGTGGAATCCGTGTGGATGTTTAAAAACAAGAGGCTTATGTTGCTGTAAGGCAAGCCTGTGCCTAGAAATTGCTTTTTGCCAAATACAGAGACTATATCTTCAACCTCTGCCTTGATTTTCTTTTAAATTAATGGAATACATTAAGAAAAAAAAAAAGTCAAGTCTTAGGGGCAAAATACATATACTGCATTCAGAATGGTCTTAAAATTTAAAGATATATGAAAAACAAAATCATAGCAAAGCACAGCAACAAAAACTCTCAACTCATTTTGAAAAATGTATTGACCTTGGTATCTGTTTCCATGCAAATACATCTACTCCTCCTGAGAGGGGTCCTGTGAGAGTGAGGGAGCCATCTTCTTTGACAACCTAGCTATCTTCTCGGCAACAGCGTATCAATGAACATAACTTCACCAACCTTCTTTACACATTTTTATACAGATTTACATTCAGGCAATCTGTAGACAGTGCAAATGAATGATGCCTCTGCAGAGAGGTGCTGTGATACCACTGGAGGTAGTCTGCTCTGCAGACCGAAATCCACTGATTTCACTGAAAGTACCTCGGCATGAAATAGCAGTGAATCAAAGCACATAACTCTTACTTACTCATTGAACAAAATCCATCTGGGATGTTGTCCACAACCCAGAAAAATCTGCAAGTATTTCTGAAGGGCAAATGGAGACACTCCAGATAGTAGAAGGTCTGTTGGGACAGAAAGAAGGTGCAAGATGAGGTGTGATAGTGGAGTCACACAATAAGAGCACTGCAGGAGGAAATTATTTGGTTTCATGTACTTACACACTTTTTTCCACTTGAGCTCCTCACTATAGGAAAGACATTAAGGTACTAGAGAGAGTGCAGAGGAGGGTGACAAAACTGATGAGGGCTCTAGAGCACAAGTCTGATGAGAAGCAGCTGAGGGAACTGGGGCTGTTTAGCCTGGAGAAAAGGAGACTGAGGGGAGACCTTATCGCTGTCTGACTACTTGAAAGGAGGTTGTAGCATGGAGGGGGTTGGTCTCTTCTCCCAAGTAGCAAGTGACAGGACGAGAGCAAATGCCTTTAAGTTGCACCAGAGGAGGTTTAGATTGGATATTAGGAAAAAATTATTTACAAAAAGGGTTGTGAAGCAGTAGAACAGGCCATGCATGGAAGTGGTTGAGTCACCATCCCTGGAGGTGTTTAAAAGATGTATAGACAAGATTCTTAGAGACATGGTTGAGTGCTAGAGTTAGGTTAGGTTATGGTTGAACTCGATGATCTTGAGGGTCTCTTCCAACTGGAATGATTCTATGATTCTATTCTACAATTCTTTCACTCTATCTTTGCATAATATACAAACTGCTACTTGCTCTTTTGTGCACATAGGTGTGGAATAGCTAATGGGTCAAATAGCATGTAAAATAACACCATCCAAAAAGCAAGTACCAATTTTTATCTTCCTTCAGAAATTTGTAAACACGGGCAATGACTGTGACTCTCCAGGAAATTATTAAAACAGACTATGGGTATTAGTACAGCTCAAATAGAATCTAAGGAAGTTCAAGGCAAACAAAAAATACAGGATTTAACCCGAAGACAGAAACAAAGCAGCATGAGTTCAGGTGCCATCAGATATGAAGAAAGGGAGATCCGCTATGATGCTCCAAAAGGAGCACAGCTCCTGCAGTGCCAAAGAGTGAGACACAGTAGCTGGATCTCCTTCTCTCTGGCTATAGCTGACAATATTTAAAACAGTTTGCTATACTAATTTCCTGCAGGTCCACCTGGATTTTATTGGCTTATATATTTTCCCCCAAACCATTTTTGAATGTATCTATTTTACTAATATCATGGTTTGCAGCAAGTGGCTTTGTTTTGATCTTGAGATTTCTTACTGCCTTAACTTTTCATGCTTCCTCAAATACAGATTCAGTTCTATGACTAAATAAACACACAAAGAGTGCAGGTCTGGTGATTGTATTGTCACAAAGCTATTTTTAAAGAAAGCAAGGAATCATTGAAGTCATCTTTTCCCTTTGGAACCAGTTATTCTTTCAGCTATGCTCAACTCAGCAAAGAAACCTTCTTTCTTTAGCATGAATAAAGTCCATGCAAACAGCATGAGCTGCCTGTGCTAACTATGGTTTTCACCAATGTGATTACAGAGGGCTTTTTCATCCCTTCCTTCTTTCCTTACTGTTCCTTACCAGACTTGCTCAAGACTAGCACCAACTTTTCTTTGGTAATACTACATTGTGAAGTAAATAAGTGTCCTACTCAGAGGTAGAAAATTGATGTGAAATGCCATCTGACATGTTTATAGCAGCATTTAATTATTTAATCAATTTAATAGCAGAATGTTTAAACCAGCATCCAAAAAAATCACTGGGCATAACAAATTCAGTCTATAAATCAGACATTTTACTCTTCCATTTTCATTCTTCAGTTACATTCTGCGAACTAATTGGCAACACTTGATGGGAATATAGGATGTAGACAGCCTATAACAGGTGGAGCAATCAGATCTTCACAAGAAAATTAATTTGTACAGCCACTATTACTCTCATACACACACATTCAGATTCACACATACAGCCAAGCAAACAGCCCTGAGTATTGCTAATTGTGATTACAGCCAAATGTCATAAAACACATTTCACAATATTCAAGGGAATGATAGCTGTGCTCATTCTTTTATCTTTTTATTTTCTCTGACATTATCTTTGTAATCTTCAGATAGGCTTTTGATTGTTTTTCTTCTTGATTTGTGAGCAAAATAATTGTCTTATACCCCAGGATTCATACGAGGTTTATTTGAACTTCATTAAAACCACTCTGTTAATTCCTGAATTGGATAGAAAGTATGTCAAAATGTCTAACAATGGTTCTCATGAGACATGAGACACAAGTAATAATAAAATGTTTGTAAGAATATTCCATAAAGACTAAATTTCTCCCTTCACATAACCTCATTTCAACCAGCTAAAATTTTTACTTTCAGAAAAGCAAGCAATTCTGGCTCTGGGAAACTCTGTTAGGCATTAAGATGACCTCTCTGGGTGGAGTGTTGTCTTTCTGAAGTGCCGGGGTGCATCTTTGCACTCATCACGTGCACCGCTTCACTTTTCCAGCAGGAGCTGGCACTGGTGATTCTTGCCCATGGCCTGGACCTCCTTGAGCAAATATCAAGGCCTGGCAGACCCTGGCCTGTAAACAGAGCTTGAGAGGGTTCAGGCAGCTCAGAAGAAAGCCTCTCCCAAGGCAAACTGTAATTGAAGCTCTTTTTCAGAGAGTTGTTAAGATCAGCGTGCAAAAGATAGTACTACATGCAAGGTAGCTGTGTTTGCTGTTCCTAGGGACCTTCACCTCTTAATGAGCTGAACTGGGAGTTGAAGGATTGTCTGGATTACTTGAATTTTAGGGTTGACTTCAGGAGCAGAGTGTTTAGTTAAAGCACATTGAGCGCCTGCTGTGGGCTGGCTCCTCACAAGTTCAGCACAAAGAGCTGCCAAACAGCTCTTCAGTATGGAATCAGTCAGGAATTATTAAATCTCTGTATCCTGTATAAAAACTAGATTTCCCCTTTGCACAGCACAGCTACACTGGAGCAAGGTTGCAGCAGAACTGTTGAGAACCTCAGAAGAAAGAACAAGGTACAAGGTGTACGATTGCAGCCCAGGCAAAAGGACTGAAAGCCACTCATGGTATCTAACACACACCGTCTCTTTTGTCCCCGGCATCCCCTGTCAGCTCATCCACACTGCACATCTCTCACCTGCTCAGGGACTCTCTGACAGGAGGGCTCAGTGGGACTTTCAGACACCCAGAGTGACAAAAACCTCCACAATCTGCATTTGGATATTTTCTGGTCCTCTGCATCACTCAAACATGTCTTCAATTTATCATCACTTTACAAGAAAGAGGGAAGCATTTAACTTCTAAGCCGCTAACTGGATAACTAAAAGCCACACTGTTCATCAGTTTGGTATTTTATATTCCAGCATAGCTTGAATCGCAGAACATCAACTCACCCAGACACTCTGGGTCTGCCTTTATTGGGGTTTATTGTCCATTCTTCCTACCTGCTATTAAGAAAAAGAATACGGGGAGAAACTTTAATATTCTGTGGGTAGAAGGAAAAAACAAAAGGAAAGAAACAGAAGTTGACCAACACTCCTCTGATGCAAGAGGAGGAGCAGGAAATAATTTTCAACAGATCTGGGAAGAAAAACAGCTCCTTGCTGTAGGAATGTGTCTGAGTTCCCAGCAGAGTAGAGACGTGTCACCAGGAAAGTTGTGTAAAGGCGGGGTATGTTTGCCATTCCACTCTGAAAGCTGTGCTAGCAGGTAGCAGTAACTCACATTCAGCAAAAAATTTGTTATTGCCATAGCTCAGCAAGATCCTTTGTCTTCCTCCCTCATGAGCCGCCCATTTTGGCTGATGTTACTGACATTTCCAAAGCAGTCAGAGCTACAGACAGAGCCTGTCTGGTAGTCAGCTCCAGTTCCAAGAAATATCTGCACTGCTGAGCATTGTGTCCCAGAAGGTGCTTTCAGCAGGGCCTTCTCAGCACTGAACATCGCTCTCCCATCATTTGGTGGTCAATAGTTCATTGTCCTCCAAAGCATAAAGTGTAGCCCATATGTCCGCTGTCAGGGAAAAAAAAAAGTCAGAATTCTATAGTAATACCATCCAGATTGCATCCATCCTTCTGGTTATAATACATGCAGATTATATGTTAAGAAGTAACCACTTTTTATAAGTACAGTTAGAACAAGTGTTGGAGCACCTACAGCAGAGAACTGAGGATTCTTTTTTTAATTTTATTAATGTGCAAATGCAAAGGAATACCTTTGGAACCTGAATTTACAGCAGCTGCAATAAAGGTCTTTTGTTTTCATTTTCAGCCGAGTTCAAAAGCGGATGCAGCACAGCAAAGCTAACTTACTAAAATAACTTTTGTACTTCTTTAATAGCAAACAGAATGGCTGCAAGTGATAAATCATCCAGAGCCAGGAATGCAGAGTGAAATCTGACATGGTGTCTCTGCTTTACGCCGTTAAGTTTTTGTCACAGCTTTGGGGGTTAGAGACATAGCATCAGTCTTAGCTTTAAAATAGGAAATACGTCTCATTCTTCACATTGTTTCAGTTTAGCCTTTTTATCTAATTGTAGATTACCCTTCTTATGCAGAGAGCTTATTACGGTTTTCATTTTCTCTTGTTTACATTTTCATATCCATTTTTTCCCACCAATCTGCAATTTAGAGGCTGCTCAACGACACTAATGTTAATGGCATATATTACGCTTCTGTTCCACAACAGTGCATGTTTTTTAAAAACATGAAGTGCCCATTTTGCAGATGCTCTGACAGTCTCAAACTCTTATCCCTGCCTCCACTCTGCAGTTATACAGAACCTTGACTTACCAAAAGGGATGTCAAGAGACCAAAAATATCTAAATTAATTCCATCCAAGGTCTTCTCTCACAGTCTCACCAGTCACATGGAGGGTGGTTATCCACAGTCCTGTTGCTGCAAACAAACAGCCTCCAAAAAGCTAAACAAATGTGGAAGAGCAGATGTCAGCAAGAGGAATTTTTCCCCAGTTCTTATTTGGGAATGGTCCAATGTCAGGATGTCTTTGGAGATCACAGGGGAGACCGCAAAGGGGACAAGATGCAGGCAGCATGTGGGTCTTTGTAGCTTAACATTCAAGCAAGGCCAGGTGGAGAGGGCTGCAGCTTTTTCAAGAAGCAGGAGATTCAGGTTTTCCCTACTCTACCCAGCTCAAGTGTTTTTCCTAAGCAAGCCTGTGAAAACACACAGCTGGCAATCTCACTGCGCCTTATACACCAGAGTGAGGGCTTTTGTCAGGCACTTACAAAGCTTTCCGTGAATTTGTAGAAGTCATTTCAGAAAAGATCATCATTTCATGGAATTTTTTTTTTAAAACCACCATATGAGGCCAATACAAAGGGTCTGCCCAGTGCTTGCTCCAGACAATAACAAGACAAATGTTGATCTGCCATGCTAGCATTAATGGGAAAGCTGTTGCTGTTCTTATTGCTGAGTAGCAAGATTGGGTCTGCTCACACTGAGAAAGTGTTCAGAACCTGTTCCAAGAAAAATGGTTGTTCACCTTTATTGCTCTTTTCCTGAAAAGTAACCTCTTGCTTTCTTCAGCAGGAGCAGCCATAACTGTTGGTCAAGCTTTTTGTTTCTTCACAGAAACCTGAGTTTCCACATAGGTGTGTGTAAAAAGCAGTGGGATGGAGATATTAGGAGCTGTTGTGAGGAGGGATGTGCCAATATTTTCATAAAACTGTTTGTCTTTACAAACTTAAACTCCTAAAATATTTTGCATCCAAAACACTAAAATAAAAAGTCCATTCTCCTGCCTCCCACATCTGTCTTTTTTGTCTTATCTTTTCAATATAGACTGCATAGATCCCTCCATTTCACTCCTGATGCTCATGAGAATAAGCGGGTCCACAAGAGAAAGATTTATCCCTTGGACAGAGGAGATGGGATTCCATTTTCCTACTGCTGAATCTGAGAAAAACAGTTTGCCTTATGTCATTTGTACATGTCATTACTGATATGGCGCACTTTAATAATGGCGACTAATTCTCTCGGAAATATGACTTTTTATTTTTCCCTCCTATAAGGAAAACTAGTTGACTATATTAGTGGTTCAGACTGTAATTTATAATACTGTGGGGAAAGGGATGCAGCTTACATGGACGGATCAAACATTCTCCAAAGACTAGGTCTCACCTCTCATGAATGAAAATATGAGACCACAGTTACGCTTGCACTAACCAGATCAAGCAGGAGAAATGCTATTTACTGTTTTACCGGTTCAGTTGCAGATTTTTCAAGATGTTGCTTAAAGTATGAACAGCTGCCTACATATGATCACAGAGGGCTTGACTCTGTTTCTCAGTTTTCCTAGTGACGAGCAGCTGTGGAGCACCAAATGACTGATTTTGCTGTAACTTTGCACTAAACTGCCCCATCTCATCCAGGCTGTTTCTCCCTTTTATATATTTTCTAATGAGTTTTGAGCTCGATGAAACCCATTTGAGGCAATAATTAAGACTGTCTCATTTTAAGGTTACTCCAGATCCAAGTAATTGGCAGGATTTTAGTTCTTTCAAAATGCAATTCAATTTATCATACTACTACAGTTGAAAAAAAATGTTTACTGTCCCATTTTTTTTTGACCCTCCACCTTTTTTCTTGTAAAAGTAGCAAAGATGGGAAAATTATATGATCTGGTCCACTACAGCAAGATATAAACACTTGATTGTGTCCTACCGACAGGGCTATTTTAGGCTTTAATTATACGAGTTGTCCTTGCTCATTAGCTGTATACTACTGAAGTGCAACAAAAGTAAGTGATTCATTGCTGACACATGGCGTTTCATGAGCAGCCATTAATTAGCAAAGTAGCACTTGGATATAAATTGGTGAAGAGCATCAGTAAATGGAACTTTAATCACGATCTCCCTTAACTGTCCTCTTCTCGTGCACCCCCCGTGATGTTCAGAGGCTGAGCTCCCATGGAAGTTCAGCTCTTCCCTGCAGCAGCAGAGTACTTGCCACTGACATCACAGAATCACAGAATGGTTGGCGTTGGAAGGGGCCTCTGGAGATCGTCTAGTCCAACCCACCTGCTAAAGCAGGTTCACCCAGAGCAGGTCGCACAGGAATGTGTCCAAGTAGGTTTTGAATGCCTCCAGAGAAGGAGACTCCACAAACTCTCTGGGCAGCCTGCTAAAGTGCTCTGGCACCCTCAGACTAGTTTCTCCTCATGTTTAGATGGAACCTCCTATGTTTCAGTCTGTACCCATTGTGCTGATTTACACCAACCAACGTCAAAAACCTGCCGAAGTGCGGAAAGCTCACCCAAGTAGGAATCAGAGTGTTTTCTTCCTAAAATCAAGGCAATATGCTCCTAGACTGACACCCTGCAAAAGGCCTTTGCATCAGTGACGTTTGCAGGCTGTGGGGAGGAGTTGCAATGGGTTAGGCAGCTGCATGCAGCCTTGGTCCTTGAAAATCCATCTGAAGACTACCAAATGTTTTTGTTTCACAACACTTGGTGTACTTGTAATTTTGACATAAAGTGCATAGAGTTCAATGGGTGAGTGAGAACAAGTAGAAGCGTTCATAATCTACCTCTATAGGTTCTTTACAAGGCACATAACAGTGCTAAAAAAAAAAAAAAAAAAAAAAAAAAAAAATTAGGGTCAAGGTATAAAAGCAAGAGCATGAGACAAGGTTTTCCACGCCATGGCATGTAACCTTTTTTGATAATACAAATGGATTTCAGTTTGATAAATTTCACTGCCATGAGAATCAATGGAATTAATGATTTGCCAATTCTGCCACAAGGCTAGGACAAATCTGTATTTTATTTTCCAGTCCCTAGAATTGGAAAATCAAACTTTTACAACAACAAAGCTCTGTGGTCTCCTCCCAGTCAGTAAATGAGGCATTTATCCACATGACAGATTACAAAACTGGAGAATGCCGTTTACTTGAAAGCACTACCCTTTAAAGATACATTTTCAGAGCACTTTATAAGTTTGTGCGGTGATTTCTCTGTATTGCTGTAGTGCAAGTATCCTTCTTAGGAGTTCTATTTACAAGAGATGCGTGAAACTTGTGCTGTTTTCAGCATAGGTTGATTATGTATTCAGGATACATTTGCAGACACCTAAGGCTGCTGTCTATTAAACCAGAAGAGTATAAAAATCAAATTCTCTTTCAAAACTTACAGTTATTTTTCTCAGCTGGAACATCATTTTAACATTTTAGGGGAACCGCTTTCTTTTTAAAGTGATGCTGTGAAGAGAAATTTCTACTGGTAGGTGACTGAGAGAAATTTATTCTTCCTGTCTTTATATGCCAAGTTCTATCATAGATAAAGACTTACTGGACAGTAGATTCAGGCAACCCCCTTCCCAGAATGGTCCTACGCTCTCTGCAAGAACATACCTGAAATACTGTACCAGCTTTACTCACGAAGATATTTTGGAGGCAACTTATCACATAGAAAATCTCAAGGACATTTCTGAGAGGAGTCAAGAGGAGCAGACATTCCTTTAGAAGAAACTACAGGTTCCACTAAAACAATAACAAAAATGCAAAAGAACTCCTAATTTGACTAGGGACTTTTGATGATTCTTCCCTACCTGTGCATGCTACAGTATTATTCTGGACTCACAGGGAAAAGCAGAAAGTATCTACAGATGTCACAGCATACTAGGTCTACAGGGAAAGAAAACGTATTTTAAGTGGTTTTTTTATACTTTTAAGTGTAACACTTTTAAGTGTTTTAAGTTTAACAGTTTTCTTGTTCCTGCTCCAGCAGGGGGATTGGACTAGATAATCTTTTGAGGTCCCTTCCAATCCCTAACATTCTGTGATTCTGTTTGTTATTTGAGAATTCACACTTGTAATGTTAGGGCTGTGAATGTAATACAAGGGCTCTAAAGCAAGGATACTTAAGAAGGAACTATGCAATACGTGTCGGCTCACAGGTTTTGGCAAAGGTAACCCCGGATGCAATATGCAAGAGACTGTCCAGCCCAGTCTGTCAAGGAGGATCAGGAAAGGTCCTCACCAGGTGGTGAGGTCTTGTTGCACTAGCTAGATCAATTCAGATCCATAGCAAAGTTCAGCATTCACGATGAGATGTGGCCCAGACAGTGAGGGGGTTCAGAGTATCAACAAGCAAATACACGATCCTTTACCCTCAGGCAATCAAGTAGATTCTTGTTGCAAATATCACCATCATTTGACCCAAGCCTTTCATTTGCCTTTTGAGCCAGCATGAGGGTGATTTGAATTCCGCTTCACAGACAGCTTCAATGTCACAGCTGCAGAACCTGAATGGCAATTGTAACACTGAGGCCAACCATTTAACAAACAGAAAGACACTTCACCTTCTATGGTGGATAATGAAGAATAAAGGTGAAGTTTATACAGTCAGACACAGATTCAAATTGGGCTTCCTTGCACTGTTACCTTTCTTTCCTAACCTGCATTGCAGTACAATTCCTCTTTTACGGATTAAGAGAACAAACAGGCCTCTGATGCTATCTCTTCAGCATGCCCTACAAAAGCCAAAGCTAGATAGGAAACACTGGCAAGGAATTATGCAGGATTTTTATTTAAAACAAACTGGCTAAAGAGTGAAATTGAATTACTACACATGCTGCAACAATTTGTCAAGTGGTTGCTATTTACTGTTATGCAAGAAAAGTCTTCATTTTCTTGTGTGTTATCAACTTTTAAAACTAAAAAACATGCAAGAAAAAGATACTTTTTTCTCTGACATAATGATCAATCCTGTAAAAACCTGGCAATGTTATCATTGAAGTTCCACATTAAATGAAAAGAATACTGCCCTTTGATGTAGCCTGAGAGACATTTAAGACATCAATAACAGAAGACATCATTAGTCTCACCACTAAAACGGACCGGGAGTACTATAAGGTCACTGTTTATTCAGGCAAAGTAAACAAAAATATAGAATTTATTAGACACCAAAATTCATTGTTTCTAAAGTTTGCACTAAGATTTTAACTAACAGCAAAGTTTAAACCACAGTGTTTCTTGAGAAGGACACAGAGCAGCCTTTGCAAATTAGTAAGAAATACACTTCATACTGAGTACATTTTTGTGCACATACATTGCAAAGTCAGTTGGTTTATGAATCTGTCATTTAAAATTAGTCCTAGAATATCTCTAAGAGTATTTATAGCATTAAGAAAAATCAATTCCAGACCTTTTAGAGGTAATAAGTGACTGACTTACTTCTAGTTTGTATGGGCTTTTAATCCATGTTGCTAAATTATATTTATGTTTTAGTCTGTTTTCTGTATTTCTGAGTCTATTTCTGTGAAGACATTTTATAAAATAAAGACCAGAGAATTTCAATACTTTAACCTGTACTTGAGGCTATTACAGTTCAAAACTCATTCTTCTATGAGTAAGTACGTAAGGGTGTTGTGCTGAACATACTTAAGGACAAGAAGTCAAATATCCTGCTTTAAGGTAATACAGATCTCTCTCTGAGACTGGGATGACATAATGTGGGAACCAAGTCCCACACCTGTTTGCTGCAGAATTGCTTCACCTGCTTTTGAAGCATAGGACACAAGACTGTAGGTCTGTTCTAATGCTCTTATGATCTTATGAAAATCATCAACAGTTTCCATGAGTATCGTAAACCAGTTTTCAAACACATGCACACGCTAAACCACAAACATTCTCGTATTCTTCCCTGGTTGATTGCAAGCTTTTTCTGGCAGAGACATAGCAGTACAGTCTCACATTTAATAATCTACCAGAGAAGTTCAGTGCAGCTCCCGTTCCTATTGAAAACATCACATGTGACCTTAGGGAACTCATTTACTTCATCTGAGCTTCACTTCTCTGTTTGTGAGACTGAACACAACATCCCACACTGACACCTGGAGACTACAGTCACTTAAGTGCAGTATATATTACAAATATAAACAAGAAACAGGGAATCAGTAGATTTCAGTATGAGTCTGTATGTGGTTTGTGTTAACAGTGACTCATTCATTGCTCTAAAAACCATGATATATTTTAATAAATATATTAGAATTGTCGGTTGTAGGTAATGTAGGATATGCAAAAATGATCATCTTGTTTTGTTTCTCTTATGGTAAAATTTATTATTCTAAGATTCAATGCATTAATGTATACTCAAATACTGTAAGTTTTGGATCACGCATTACAACATTTTTCTCGCTTTCTTTCTTTTCTACAGTGATGATATTGCTGAACTAAAGGTGAGTGTGCAGGGATGGTCATCAGTGCGATAGAATCATAGAATCATTTAGGTTGGCAAAGACGTTTAGCATCATCAAGTCCAACCATTAATCTAGCACTGCCAAGTCAACTGCTAAACCATGTCCCTAAGAACCTCATCTACTTATCTTTTAAACACCTCCAGGGATGGCGACTTCACCACTTCCCTGGGCAGCCTGTTCCAATGCCTGACAACCCTTTCCATGAAGACATTTTTCCTAATAACCAATCTAAACCTCCCCTGGTGCAACTTGAGGCCATTTCCTCCTGTCCTATCACTTGCTGCTTGGGAGGAGAGACCAACCCCCTCCATGCTACAACCTCCTTTCAGGTAGTTGGAGGCAGCAATCAGGTCTCCCCTCAGCCTCCTTTTCTCCAGGCTAAACCCTCAGCTGCTCCTCATCAGACTTGTGCTCCAGACCCCTCACCAGCTTTGTTGCCCTTGTCTGAACTCTGTCTAGTACCTTAATGTCTTTCTTGTAGTGAGGGGATTCAAGGTGGGCCTCACCAGTGCTGAGTATAGGTGGGACAATCACTTCCCTAGTCCTGCTGGCCACACTGTTCCTGATACAAACCAGGATGCTGTTGGCCTTTTTGCCACCTGGACACACTGCTGGCTCATGTTCAGCTGGCTGTTGACCAACACCCCCAGGTCCTTTTTCATCAGGCAGCTTTCCAGCAACTCTTCCCCAAGCCTGTAGCACTGCCTGGGGTTGTTGTGACCCAAGTGCAGGATCTGGCACTTAATAGTACAACTGAGCTGCAGCAGCACATGGCTGATGTTTGGCTGTGTCTCTAGCAAAAGCCTTGAATGCTGCCTCAGTTTAGGATTTCTTTGCAATTTAGGGTATGTAATTTTATCCAGAAATATGCTTGGGCAGCCTTAATTCTCAGCTAAAACTGTACACCACTCGTCTGTCTGCAGCAATTAGATCACAGATGAGGTTACAGGTGACCCAGCTCTCTGTTCGCAGTCCTACCGAAGGCATCAGTGGGCAGAGTGACTGATTCTCAAAAGATTAAATTAAATAAAAAAAAAGAAACCTGTCCATATTTAAATATGGCACTTGTCTAAGTACATAAGTCATTGCGGCCACACTCCTGAAGTTAGCCAATATTACATACAAAAAGGCATATAGACAAATACGTCTGTAAGAGCCACAAACAGCTTTAAAAGACAACTCCTTCATAAAACTTAAAAATGTATCAAGCTGAAAAATTGGGCCAAGCTCCTTGAACTCCTCACTGACATGTCTCCCCCCACCCCATGGAGGATGAAATGATGTGTTAGCTCTGTACTCACCATGTCTCAAACACAGTGAAATGCTCAGTTACTCAGCCCAAGCTCAAGCCAGAAGTTGCAGCAGGTGGAGAAGAAGACTGAAAATGTGAAACCAGATGAAATTACAACATGGGCAAAAATTGTGCCAAGAATTCTGCCTCTGAAATGTTCCTCATCCCTCTATCCAAGCTAAGAATGGTGAATTTCAAAGGAGAAAGCACGGCTACTATGAAATTAAATCAGAGCAAACCCCAAAGAAATGAAATGTAGGACCAGTGCTGATACATTATAGATATATCTATTTTATTTCTCTGATGGAAAGCTGTATTCCCTGAATGCATAAAGTATTTTTTAACTGTCCTACAGAGAACTGATTTGGATTATACAGAGATCTCATGGGTATATGTTTTGTTTCTCTTCTTTATTTTTGATGTTTATAACCTTATTTTCATCTGTGATATAGGAACTAATGTTCTGAGAAGCCAGATTTGCCACTAAGGGTCTATATATTTACTGGCCATATCCTAAGAAACTATCATACATTCCCCCAGTCTCATTTAAGAGTGATTGAACATGTGTTGTAATTCATTGGTCCATTTTGGTTTTTTTCTTGTTTGCCTATTTTTATTACATTTTTTTGTTACAAGAATAAAAAGGATACTACACTCTTCCAGCAGTAAATCACCTGTTATCATTTACATATACATAGTATAGCTGCGGATATGTCTTCCTTTCCATTCTGGGTTTCAGATTTTATCATCATATAACATCTGTACATTCTGAATTCCAGATACAACATGACCTTTATTTTTCTTAGTCTGATGTGACCTCTGGGGTAGAACCAATAGCCTTTTTTTCATGCAAGCAAATTCAGATGTTAATTGAGCTGGATACAGCAATTGGCTGACTCATGTAAGTGAAGTGAAAAGACATAGCTCTCAGTCAGGCTCGTTGTATGAGATTACAAAAGAAAAAACTATGAAAAAAATTACATGTCATCTACTGCTAAACTGAGAACTGCACTCAAGCAAATGAGCACAATTAACAAATTGGATCCCAGGTTTAGGAAATGTCCAGATCAAGATCTACCAGACATGACAGTCTGTCTAGAAGCTCTCACCACTGCCCCACAAAAAAAAACCAAACCTGACAGATGCTCATCAGAATCATTACAAAATTTTCTGGCTAATCCCTAACAATTTCAGAACAGATGCTAAAGTTCCTACTTTAGCTCCCTCAGAATTCAACAACTGAGGACATAGTAAAACTGGATCAGGTGGGTATTTTAAAGTATAAATCATAAAATGATACGTCAAAGTGCTGTTTTCCCAGGGATAAGAGAGTAGGAACATATAATAGTGGATAAATGGGCTGTGTGGGAAGAAGATACAACACATTGTAGCCAGCTCCCCATAGATGTTAAAAATGAAGGGCATCAAATTTAAAGGAGACGCAGCAGAAAATACAACTTAAAGGATTTAAACAGCACAGTCCAGGGACTATTTCGTTAGCAGTTTTGAATTATCCACAGTTCCTTTTGCCAAAGTTTGTGACTAAAAAATAATCAAAACCATTTACAAAGCCATTATTAAAACATTTCAGCTCCTGAAAACTGCTTTTCCAGGGCATCTTTTTTTTTTTTAATTTATTAGAACATAAATATGTCAATACAATTTCATTAAAGGCATAATGAAAGACATTACCAGCAACAGTGGGAAATAGGTTCATCTGACAATTTGCAAAATGAGAACTGTCAGTACTCCTCTAGCTTTTCCTGATGACACTTCAGGCTTTGGACTACTTCCCCAGAGGAAAAAGCATAAGAAATGAATAAATGGCTTTCCCCCAGTGATATGAGAAGTCTATTAAATGGCTTTGTGACTGCTGGCTTTCTAGGAACAGGCGTTTGGCACAGCAGAAGGTGCCAACCTCTTCTGAACTAAACCCTGTAGAATTCAGGCCAAAAAAAGGGGCTCAGTTTCTACCTCCTCCCTTGGTTCTTAGAATACCATGGTTCTGTCAGGCAGACTGCATTTTTTCTGCCTCTGAATCCAGAAACCACAGGGTGCAGCAAAAGCTGCACAGAATTGCTAGACAACATATTTGAAAACACCTCTATTGAATCTATTTCATTTCAGAGGTCTTGTTTTGATCACGGTGCTTTTTAATTCTTGACAAACTATCTCCTTTCCTAAATATACTCCTTCTCCTCACTTCTACAATGTCCTGAGGGGGAACCAGTCTAGGATATTAAACCCACATGGGCTGAAGCTACAGTGTGGATATAATTCTTACTACCAGCACAAGGAAATTGGAGGAAAAGACAGGAACACATATTAATTCACAATTCCCTTAAGGCTCCAGTCCCAGCCTCCTCCATATATACTATTACTTCAGGGATTATCTTCATTAAAGAATATTCCCAGTGTAAACAAGGAAGCCTAATTTCCTCAACATTGAAAAACGCATTTGGGCTTAGGTTTTTTGAATTCTTCATCAGAAACCCACTTCTAACCTGAAGAAAATAAGCAAGAAAACAGCAAACAAATAAATAAAACATCCTTCCACCACCTTTGACACTGCACATTTTAATCTATCAATCACCAAATTTTTGAAACCTGCCACATCATTAAAAGCCATGCAGAACAAGAATGTTGTATCACTAAATATATCACATAGCTCAAGCACAGGTTGATGAAGAAAAATGCTTTTTTCCTGGAAAAATCCACATAATTGGATAGCCTCTGCAGTGGAGCTGCCTCTTTCCCTGCTGGGACTGAACAAACCTCTTCCAGTGAGGAATTACTTAGGGCCTGGCTGTGGGACTAGCAATAGTCTCTCTCTGTGTCATTATGACTGAGATCGGACACAGCATTCATGTTGGCACATCCTAGGTTTGAACTCCTGCAGACCACAGGCAGGCAGTTTTTGTGTTTAAATTCATCCATGGAAAGTGCAGTTTGGGGTGGTTTAGGGTTTTCTTTATGAAAGTTTTCTATTACCACTTACTATGAAATAGATAGGAATTGCCTCAGTGCTGGTCAGATTTTTAAAGAATTGACTGTTCTTTCTCCATGACCTCAAAAGTGGACCTATTTTCAAGAGCTTTTCTGGTCACATGCGGTCTGGATATTAAATGAAATTGGAGACCCTATCTGAAGTGCCATCAAAGAGGGACCACGAGCACTTAGATGTGGGAATCCTTGAGAGGGACTTCAGAATTGTTTGAACGTGCTATTGAAATAAAGATCAGCTAAAAACAATACCACCCTCTGCAGCCTGAAATATGCCAGTCAGTGCACCTCAAGCTTTTGCTTAATCCAGGACAGCCCTCTGAGATCAGTTGTCCTGACTGCTGGCACACCTGCCCCAGGCTGGAGATGCTGGAAGCTGTGTGGTCCCTCAGCTGCAGCCAGTCTGCTGGTGGATTCCCCCAGAGTCCCACTTGGTGGCAAGAGCCAGCAGCTGCTCCAAGAAATTGGCATCCCTGCCTGTTCATGCTGGAGATGGCCATAAAAGTGACAAGAACGTCAGTCTCACTGAGCTGAAATGCCCTGTCCTGGAAGCTTGTCATTTGGCAGAAATTTCAAAATCAGCAAAATGCTTATACCCCAGATAATACTGAGACCAAACCTGGAGAGAGAGGGGAGAAGAGGTTATTTCATGTTATGGGAGCTTCTACTTTAGGCTAGCTCTTCTCAAGGGTGACATATAACTCCACAGTACCTGTGGTTCAACAACATGCTCTTTGCCTGGCTCCAAAACTGCCACACCGTCTTTCAGTTCCACCTCACTTCCCTCCTCCAAGGACTTAAGAGTTTTCCAATATGTCACAAAATCAGTCTTAGCTATTCTGAATTAGTTTGGACACAATGCATTTCAATTAAACAAGGCTTCTAATAATGTATTTCAAACACTTCCAATTGAACACTACAACGAGTAAAAATGGCTGGGAGGAATGACAGATATCTACTTGGGGAATTTCTCCTGCAAAGGAAACAAGTAAAAAGTTGTTAGATACTTTTGCACTGCATAATAAGTTTGTACTCTTAGCATGCCCAGACAGTCGTATGTGTATAGAGAGTTTAGGATCATTCCTCTTTGCCAGCAACAACTGCAGCAGTACCTTTCTGACACAAGTTTCCAGTGAGAGACCCAAAAGAAAGAACAGGGGTAGATTATAATATTGCTGTGAGCATAAAGTCACTGTCCTCTCCCCAGAGTCTGACCTCTGCCAGCACAAGCTCCCTCCCCAAACTCTAAAGGTCAGTTAATAAAATTCAAGTCTCTATCCTGGGAAGGAGAGTGCTCTCCTGGAAATGGGGACCTGGATCCTGCCCCAAATCTGTGGACCATCCACAGAGTTTTACATTAAACAGTCACTGGGCAAAACACAGAAACAGCCAGTGGGCAGAACGATGAGGTGGTGCCAGCAGTTTTCTCTCTTCCTCACACATCCCCATCCTCTGGGATCTCCCTGCTGCTCCTTCTCAATTTCAGTACCAGCTTTGAGCCTCCTCCTCTCTGGGGAGGTCTCTTCTGCTGTTGTACCCCTCATGATGAATATATACATCCTAAGTCCATATGACAAGTATCCATATGCTGCAGTACAGCCTGAGATTTCAAAGCAGAAGCTCTTTCTGCATGAGTTGAAACAAAGCTTTGGAGGCTTTCATGTGGTGTAAGTTCTCCCACTAACTGGAAAGTGCAGAATGGGTGGGAGCTGGGCCAAGTCTTTCACCAACATGCAGCAAAACAAAACCCCCGCAAAAATATTCCAGATATATGATGTCATTTACCTTCATTTGAAAACTACTCCCACTTGATGGCATTTGAACCACGTCTGTCTTTATAACAGAGACTTCCCATCTTCTACATCAATACAGTTTATTCTTCAATGTTCTGATGTAAAGGACATTATTTAAAACTTTTATGAAACTTGTCAGTAAAACATATGCCCATTATGTAAACTTATATGAATGCAGTGGAACCAAAAGCTGTACCATTATGTTAATACCATTGAAAACACATATCTGTATGTATAGATATGTGTGTGTGTGAGTAGCTGTAACGATACAGTAAGTGTGTGAAACCCAGCCCATTGCTGTCAGTAGCAAAACTCCCTGCAGATTCAAAATTATATAGAATTTCATCATAGATAATAAACAGATTTTACAGTTATTCTGAGATTTTGAAGACCACCGGGAGGGTTTGGCATCTAAATTTGGCATCCAAAAGCCTTTGCTTTACTTTGAAAATTTGTGTCTGTGTGGTCAACTGCATTAATCAGCTGTCATATACAACTGCAGGTTGCTATCAAGTTATTGTTTATTAGCTGCAAATAATTACGCGTGCACAATAATTACATGGGCACATTTGTATGAATTTTATTTATGAACATATTTTCCAAAGAAACACATCTGCGAGGGCAAATGTACACATCCCATCCTAACAACACAGTCTTTATCTTGTACCTGTTATTTAGGCCCCCAAGAAATCCTACAAAAAAACCTCAAACAAACAAACAAAAAATAATTTAAAAGCTTTTCCCCAAACTTCCCCTGTAGCAATATCCAAAATATACTGTTGGTTTTATCCCTCAGATGAAATCTTGAAATAAAACAAGCAAAACCCTCAGATGAACTCCACAGGCCTGAGCAGATTTAGTTTAATTTGCCACAGTCCTTTGTGGAGCTGCTGTTCCAGAGAAAGCAGCAGGTCTTGATCTTGGGCTCTAACAGATGGCCCCAGCAATATGACAGTAATAACATCTGACATGTGTTGTTTCAATGATCTCTCTAACTCTCGGAGAAGTATGCAAGCGTTACATACTGTGTGCTGCTTCAGACTGTTATTTTTGGCATGCTTCTGCTGGCATATGTTATGATGAACCATTTACAACACCTTACATTTCCATCATAAAATAAAGAGGGAAAAGGAGAGTAGGTCTGTAAGCCTGTCATTTAACCTTGTTCCCAAGGTAACATTTCCTTTGCACACGGGTCAGCTCCGCAGAAACCAAAACCCCAACCGCATTTTGAGGGATTAGCTGTATTGCAGGAAGTGGAGTCCTGGGGATGGTAGAGAGACAAGTTGATGGAAATATTTATGGCCCAGCTCTCAAAGTGTTTCACAATGACACGTAATCAGAGTTTTCCACAATATGCATTAAACTATGGCAATCTACAATCTGAATGGCACATGGTGATTAGGGAGCTGTGAGGAGAGAAATCAGAAGGGACAGAGTGCCCCATCGAGGTGGAGCTTTCCTGCTAATTACAGGGGTAATGAACACGTCCCCTTTCAAGCTCAGAGGATTTTCTTAAGGACCTTGTGATTTTACTCATTGCCAGGTTTAACAAAATAGGATTTCAGGCAGTGAAATTCTTTCAACTGCAAGAAGCAAAACCTAGCTAAAGCAGAAACATCAATGCGTTTCACTGAGTGCAAGTCATTGAAATGTCTTAGCCTCATAAACTACTCTTGATTGCTTTTTTCACAAACGAGCTGCTGCCAGATAGAGGACAGACGGCAACAGGGAAACCCATCTCAGCTGCTTTCCTCCTCAATTTGCAGTTACACCCCCTACCATTTTTCCCCTTAAAAGCTTATCTAGCTCCTCATAAAATTATTTATTGTTATTGCTATGTGGGTTGTTTATTCAGACGATGAAGGACAGGCTCCGGCAGCCCTCTCTTCCCTACCCCTCCAGGCCCTTACCTCTCCTTGACTTCAGCTGATGCTGCCTGTTCCTCTGGCTTGGCTCAGCGTTGCTCAGCTCCCGTAGCACCATCTCCCCTTCACAGCTCTGTGCCTTTTTAACCACCTCTTCTCCAAAGGAGCAGGGACACCTGTTAGTGCATCTGAAAGGGCTCTTAAGCAGAGAGGTGTGAAAAAGTTAAAGCACGGAGAGAGGTGAAAAAAAAATCATGGGGTTTGTTTGTTAGGTTTAGAAGAAGATTGCCAAACATTTTGCAGTACAGCCTTGAATTTTCTTCTATGTGAAGAGGAACATTGCATGCATTTATAACAAAGCTCAGGCACACAAAGTTACAGTATTTGCAGCAGAAGCATTAGAGAAAAGACATTTCAGAAGTCATAGCCCCCAAAAGAGGCCTCTTCTCTGTCATTCTGGCTATAGATCAAGAGAGAGGTTTAGAAAAAATGGAAAATAAAAATGGAGAGTCCCATCCAAACAACACAGAGAAGAACATGTCACTGCAGTGTTTTGAAAACCCACTGGGAAAAGGTGAGGGGAAAGCAGGGAAGGGGAGGTCTTCTGCAAAAATACCTGAGCAGGGAAGGAGCCACTGTGATAGAAACAAGGTCAAAAGCAGATTGGTGATCTTTGGATACAGAGCAGACAGAAGAAGACTTGACCCTCCATTGAGTTTCTGGGGCTTCAGTGCCAATGTCAACATCTCCAGTTAACAGCACTCAGGAAATTTACACATACTCACTCCCACCAGTTTCCCTGATGGCTTGAATTACTACAGCAGAAAGAGTGGGGCAAGGTAGAAGAACAAGAAGCAACCAGTCTGCTTTGCAGGAGGAACAATCTCAGCTGGCTTTGAGGAAAGATTTCCACCTTTGGCAACAATGCAGCGCATGATGGGGTTACTCTTGGGGGACACTGAGACAGGTGAGCTGGCCAGAGCTTGCTTGCAGTCACCAGAGGGGCTCAGTCCATCACTCATATGGAGAGGCTGGCTGATGCCTTCTTCTTCCTTTCCGTATCTTTGCTCTTCTTTCTTGTGCTTTCCTTCCCCACATGCTCCTTCCAAACCTTCAGCTAAAACACTCGGCAATAAAACAAGTGGCACTGACATTGAGTGAAACCAAGGAGGGTGAAGCTGGCACTTCACTGAGATGAATGGGGTGGAAAGGTTCATGCTTTTCTGTTGAGGCTGTCTGCAGACTCAGACAGACAACATTACGTTAATGAGACTGTGAGAAGATTTTCTTGGGAAACAAAATGGTCAGAAATTCTCTTATTTTAACAAAGGCTTAGATTTGGTGCTCTATGACGCAGTCACAACAGTCATGTTAACTCATCAAATAGCTGAGTCTTGGACACAAGGCAGATACTTACATGCAGTTACAGAGAAAAACTGTAATTTGCCTCTATACAACAGAAACTTTTCCAGACAGTTCTAGTCCATGCTCTTGTTTTTACAGTTCAGTACTCATTTAAGAGCAGTTCTAGTCTGAGGATGGTGTTTGCAGAAAATAGCCCAGTCAGACTGCGTATGTATAATTTTTCCAGACTTCCATATCAACTCACCTTGTTAAAAGTAAAAAAGAAGATAATTTCTTCTTCCAGACTACTTGTTCTCCAAATTCATCCTGGAACCTAAAATTCAAAAAAAGGCAATTGTAACTTTGGTTTTGCACTGTCTCAGAAATAATCAGTAATAAGGATCTAAAACATAGGGCAGGAGTTTTAACCATCTTAGTTATTACTGTGGTGTCCCCAGGGTATGTGGGAAGACTACAGTGAGCTTGTAGGTCAACACATGTGGAGCCTGCCCTGTCAGCAGCCACGCTCTTCTTCCCTGACCCTCAAAAAAAAGGGCCACCTCTTCCTCCTTCATTCCTGTCTGGTCACAAGGTGAGTGTGCCCAGCTGCCAAACTACCAATATCTCCATGAAACAACAGACAGGCTTCACGGGGCTCTCTTCAGTTCTTGATGTGCAGAGCCAGAGTTCTTGACAGACGTTGACCATGCACCAGCGGCTGGGATGTCCAGCCCAGAGGAGAGATGCTGCACTCTCTTCTTTCAGGCAGAAGACTTTGTATGCCTTTGGCCAGTTCTGCATCCAGCTGGCTACCATATGTTGGAGGAAGGGGTGGGGGAACTTTCTTCATGAGGAGACTTGCTCATGGAAATCGCTGGTTAGAAATCACAGTCAGGCTTAGGTAGTCACCTACTTCTGACAATGGCACTTCTGGGTCCTTCCAGAGTTTTAGTCACTGGGAAATGCCAGAGTCAAACCTTGTGGCACATAAGGAATTCCAATAGCTCTAGGATGTAAGAAAGAAAGGAGCTGGTATTTTCTCATGCTTTTCAACTTAGGTGTCTACACTTTGCCTGCACTGCGCTTTCAAATCCTCTATTTTGGCACTGATGCCTAAACTCAGGAAAAGACCTGTTGAAGACTCAGATATTCTCCTACCAACTGGCTACCAGTTTAATTAACTCCTACATGAACAGAGATTATCAGCCTAATGTCATGCCTGATGCCAATGCTGGTGATGTTAAGGTTGACAATAAGTGTCTCTCCACTCCATAATGAGACTGATACTTTATTCAGTGTCTGTGGAAAGCCAGAGAACAGGAAAAATTAGGCTGATGGAAGATGAAAATCTTACTGGAAGAAGCAATCAAGGAAGATTATAAACAACCTGTGGACAGAAGGAGCATTACTTTAGCTTTCAACCGAAAGGCCTGGTTAGATGCCCAGCCAGCACCTGACAATCATGTAGCTGCATTAGCTAGCATGAGGTCTCTCAACTCCAGCTGGTCAGGAGCTTGCAAAACTACTGTCCATTATGCTTATTATCTCCTGGTTATTCTATTTACAACATGCTCTTCCTGGGGAGTCCCCAGGACGAGCTACTGCCGAATCACCGAATGCAGCAGTTGTACTGTGGAGGCTCCTACTGTAAGCACATGCCTTGGGCACTCAAGAATCTGCAGTGGCAAGCTGTTAGTTTTCACCTATAATTACCAGAATGGCTTGGGATCTGCCTGTCTGCAAGACATTTCTCTCCCCAGGTGATCAGACTGTTACAGTGGCGCTCAGCAGATGCGCTCAAGCTGTCGCCTTGCCAGTTTAAGAAAGAGCAGGACCTGCCTGCAATGATTTTGCTAAAGAGGGCTTCAGGCTTTGAGGCATTTTCCTTTAGCTTGAACAGAAAGATAAAATTCCTGAGAATCTCTTGACTTTTACAAATACCCCACAAAATCTAACCAAGCTTTTGTGGTGCTAAAGAGGTGGCATCCAACCAGTATTTGTGAGTTGAACAGATGATTGTTTATCTACAGTTCCCTACTCAGCACTTCGTAAATAAAAAGGGCACCACTGGATTATATATCCAAATCGGAAAAAATAAAGGACTGTATGTTTTTGGAGAACTTTGAGTGGAGGAAGAAGAGTACACTGGCAGAAATCAAATTAACAGTGCAATTTTCACAGGCAAAGAGATTTTACATTCCAGAGTGGGACACAAGAGCCCTGCACATTTTCATTAACAAAAGATCTCATGACCTACTATTTCCAATCAATCTTCCCACAATGTTCAGATCAAACACCCAAACTACCAACACTGTGAGAACAAAAAATGTAGCCTGAGTTTAATTTAGTTCATTTTTTCCTTTGTAAAGCACTACACACCTTAGCCTGATACTTGTTATGCCTACAACTCTACCTGATTTACATGCACATGCCAATATTCCTGCTATCAAATTTGCTCACACCATTTCCTTGTAGACCCCAAGAGCTGAGCACGGAAAGTTAATGGTGGTGGTTTAATGCCTTGAGAGGGAGAATTAAAAGCTGTTCTCCTAGCGTCAAATTAACCCCAGCTTCTTTGAATGTAAAGTGTATAGCAAGGGGTGAGTCCTTTGATCCTTATCAGATGGGTGAAATACGCCCACATGTAAAGAGATTGAGATTAGCATGAATTTACATAAAACAATACAGACCTCCATGGAAGAGTGGGCTGTATGAGGGAATAGAAGCACACACACACCACCCATAGGCAATCACTATGCAGCAGGAATGGTCACATTTGTTTTGTGTGATGGATGAAGAGCAATTTAACTGACTGTGTTTTGACACTAATTTTGGAACAGATCCTTGAAATTAGCTGGTCTAGATAATGGGGTCAAAGAGACTGAGGATATGAACTTACTGACTCCAAATAATAATTTTCTCAGTTTTTAACTCATTCATAGAGCCATATCCTTGATGTATGTCCTACTTCACCACCTCTGGTAGTTGAAGAGAATAAGGTCCCATCTGTGGCTCTCTGGAAGCTCCCCAAACTCAAGAGATTTCTGACAACCTCAGAGTAGGGTAAAGTGACCTGGCCTTTGGACTTAGACACTCAAAGCACTAATAAAATTCTTCTGATATTTGTCCAAATTAGGAGGATCTTCACAGGATTTCTTTGCTGAGCTATAGGGGCTTTTAGACTCTTAATTCAAAGCTGCAGCTCATTCTGAGTTCTTATAGGAATAAGCCAGCAACAGGCTTACAAACTAAATTAGTTCCTGCCTTCTTTTGAAGCATTATGTTCCTCTGGGTAAAACTTTGTTTTACTTTACATGCTTAAGTTTGCTTTAGCTCCTTTATGGGAGATCATAAGAGATCTTACTCTGTCAGAAACAGAGCTTACTGGTTAATACTCAGTGATTAATGTCTCAAGCAAAGACATGTGGAAGAAAACATTAAGCAAACAACACTGTGGACCTTACCACAAAAATAAGATGCAATGTGCAACATTATCCACATTTGTCTTAGAAAGAGATGGAAAAGCTTCTGATGGAATTATTATTACAACAGGCTAGCAGTATTTCTTAAATGTCCTAGTCATAGTGTCTCAACTTGGTTGAGGTTGGAAGGGACACCTGGAGTTTGCCTAGCCCAACACCCAGCCCACAGCAGAAGCAACCAGAGCAAGTTGCTCAGGGCTAGGTTCTGACAGGTTTTGAGTTCTGACAGGTTTTGAGTACCTTTAAGGTCACAGACTATACAACATCTCAGAAGATGCCATGCAAGTGTTTAACCACTCTCAGTAAAAATGTTTTTCTTCTGTTCAAGTTCCATTTCCTGTACAGCAGCTTGTGCCCATTGCTGTCACTGGGCACCCCTGAGAGACGTCTCACTCCTTCTTCTTCATCCTATGTCCCATCAGGCATGCATACCTATTGATATATCTCCCCAGAGCCTTCTCTACTCAAGCTCTCTCGGTGTCTCCTTGTCTACCAGGTACTCCAGACCTTCATTGCATACTGATCTCACAGCAGTGCCAGCATCACAACTCTGAACAAGCACAGCATCATTTGACAATGCCAGTGTCTCTGTTTGTTACACTTGCCCCATGCCTCACTGTGCCCCTGCCCTGTCCCATGTGGAGCCTCCTCACTCCCCAAGATGTGCTTCCCTCCTCTTCCTCCTCCCTCTGGGACATCATGGCTGCCAGTCACCAAAGCAGGGCTGTTGCCTCAACAGGGCTGGTGAGTAATGAAAGACAGTACAGAGGCATCCACATGAGAAAGGAGGAAGGAGAGGGAGAGGGGAGAGGGGAGAGAGGAGAGGAGGGGAGGGGAGGGGAGGGGAGGGGAGGGGAGGGGAGGGGAGGGGAGGGGAGGGGAGGGGAGGGGAGGGGAGGGGAGGGGAGGGGAGGGGAGGGGAGGGGAGGGGAGGAGAAAATGTCCTGGTGCCATCCTGTGCTATGGCACCTACCATAGGTGTAAAACCCATCCTCCTCCCTCCCCCACCTGCCTGACCAGACCAGACAGGGAGCAGGAATTGAAACGCCACCCATCCTTTTTGCAGGTATGGCTGTATTTGATGGCTTCACAATATCAAAATATAGCCCATGTCTCTGCCTCCTCACAGTCCTGCACACCCTTCAGCCCTGAGATGTCACTCGGGCCAGTATTTTCCTGGCCTTACCCCAAGTGAGTGATTGACCTCCAGGAGCTCCCAATGGGAGAGGAAGTGGTCCACTCCTTGTCATCAGCGATTCCCATGGGTTAATTACCCCTCTTTAACATAGCAGTGGCAATTTTTTCAGGATCATATAAACAATGCCTGTCTCCTTATCTATTGAAATTTCAATCTAGCCCCTCATCACCATACTTTCTGGCCTGTAATTGTAACATTATTAATGGTTATCTATGCTCTGTGAAGTAAAGTAATCTTGACTACACCAGTTAATCAATACTTGGACAAATGAACTGAGCTTTTCCCTGGGCTAGGACAAGTAATTGTAATTATGAGATGTGATCAGCTGGTGAAGTATGGTTACTAACACATGCAACTGGCAGAGAAGTGAAGTTTTGAATTTTATCGAAAAGCTTTAGTTTCACAGAGACAGTATTTCTTTAAGTCTAGTTATGCACTTGTCAGAAACCATTAGCTTTAGCTAATCAGTTATCATCCTTCTGAGGAATGACAAGCAAGAGTCTAGTGGACTGGCTATTGAGAGCCCTTGCTGGCATCATAGTCCATCTGTCCATGCACGCACTGAGCAGAAGGCATCACATTCGCAGCGAGGTCACAGGGCATCGAAGAGGAAAGCATCAGAAGGCAGTGGATATGGACCAAAGCAAACAGTAATTTACTGCAAGTCTTGAACACTTTGCAGCATCTGGTAGTCAAGATGGGTTAGTTACATTATGTTTGCTCTGTTTTCTGCATGAGAACCACACGTGCAACTTCGCAGAACCCTGGGCAGCAATCATGACATAGGAAAGCATAGAAAAATCTGCTCAGAATATAATCTGGCCTCTTTTTAATTTACACATACATACATACGCACACTGAAAAACTGCATTGCTTAACTGAGGAACCACACATGATTAATTAGGACAAATGGTAAATTAAACACAGAGGGGAAGGAGGGCAATAAAATATCAGTTTCCTTGTTTGCTTGAATCTTCTAAAAAGACTAGAATAAGTCAGTTTTTGTTTAGGGCTTCACAGATCCCAGTAGTGGGAAGTGTTCAACAGCGAAGGATGTGTGCAGGCTGCAAGCACTTAGGCAAATGTGTGAAAGTAGATGTACTGTCTGTCATCTTACCACAAAACATTTTTCAGGAATCTGCAAGAAATAAAGTTCCTTTCTGCAGAAGCAAGGATGAAGTCATCCTCTGAAAGGGAAACACGAGTCATCTTTCACCATGCTGTAGCGCTCCAGCAACTGAAAATAAGGTTGCAAGAGGGAATCATGGGGAACAAATGCTGTCTACAACAGCTTCTGGGGTGAGAGTGCCAGGGAGGCTGCAAGTGGAGCAGTCGCTCTCTTGAACTTGTGGAAAACTTTTTTTTTTTCCCAGTTAGTGGTTTCTTTCCCTTATGCTATGCCCAGTAGAAAGCAGTAACTCCAGGATTTGAAGGAATCCAGAGAAATCTGCTGCACCTCCTCAGTCACAGTAATGGCTTTGTGCAAATTCTGCCCAGATTTACTTTAAGACAACCTTGGGGCCACCACGACCTAAACTTCTTAGCTCCAATAGCTACTTAGCTGCCAAGGACCATCACACCACGGTAACTCTTTGGGCAGATACTTCCTGCTCCTCCAGATATGTGATTTATGCCAGAGATAAACAAAATGGCAGAATTGACTTAAATTCAGACCACTGCCAAGGTTTGCCTGGAACTAGGGAAAGTCAGAAAAATACAGGGTGAGAGGCATCCAACCAAATGGAGACACCTAGTAATGCTACATTTGCAGTAGTTACCCATGGCTAACTTTACAGGGAAAAGCACTCACAGGTTGCATTTCATTTCATCCTGAACTAAGCACCTCATAGGACAAATTTTCCCTTGTTGCCCTATATTCACTCCTGCAATCCAAAGGGAATGCTGCAGTTCTCCATTTCAAAGGGAGCAGATTAATTGTACCACTGCAAATCCCAGCCATGAAGCCAGTACTGCCGACTTGCCCAGAAAACCCAGGCCCAGTGTGCTGTTGACAGAAAGGGCAGCAGTAAAATCAGCCAGAGACTCAACAGACATTTAACTGGACTCCTCTATTCCAGTGTCATTAAGGGAGGTAGCCCTGGAACTGTTATAAGAAACAACCAAAAAATGGCATTTTTTTTGCTAATTATGCTAAGATTGGTTAACTCCAATTCTTCTGCTATTGATAATCTTAAATTTCTCTCCCCTACCAAAGTCATACTGGCTAATTTTTGTTTAACTTTCTGTCCCTTTTCCATTCTACCTATAGGAAAAAGGCAGATATTTTCACTATGCTATGCAGAGCTCCCTTGGGTTTCCAGGAACAATGTGCAAAATGGGTGCTGTGAAACTCATGCTCTACGGTTGCTCTGAAGCCACTGACGGGTTCCATTCTCAACAAGGCAGATCCCCTCTGCTGCTGGTCCTACCTCCTCAGCAAGATCTGAGATTTCAGCACCCACACTGACTGCTGCTGCTGCTGCCATCAATTTAAGCAGCTCTTAGATTAAAAGCATTTTTAGCATCAACTTTATACTTGTTGTTTATGGAGAGCATAACGGGTGGACTCATTCTCCCATGGAGTGACAGTATCATCGCCATCTAGCGGAAGGGGCTGCCACAAGTATTATAATTGCTGCTACTGACTTCTGACTTTTGTATATTTTAGCTATGTAATTTGAAATAATACTCCTAAATCCCCAACTATGCAGGCTGTTAACCTTATTAATAGCTTTCATAACCATCTTTATAGCCATTGCCTGCTTCCACCCAACCCATTGACTCTGACTAGATTTTAAAAGCTCTGGTGAATAAAACTTTGGAACAAGAATTGCTCTTTTACAATATATTTGTCCAGAATCTTTTTTCTAAATAGCCCTGGTAAGCACTAATGTATCATAGTCAATATTAACAAGTGACTAATTACACTCTTCCAGAAGGCTGTTCCTAGATTTTCCTTCATTCAAACACTCTGATCCCACAAGCAAGAAATTTATGCAGTCAGGGCCAGCTCACAATCATTTCCAGATTAAAAACTAAAACTCTTTATAGTCCGAGTGACTTCTATTCTCAATAAAAATCGGGTTAAAGGCAGAAAAATGTCATCCTGTCTTGTAAAGCAGCTTAGTACATTTACTAAATGCCTCTGGGAGAACCATCCCGTTTTAACCAGGGCTTTATGTGGCCAATTCAGCTGTAACAGTTCTGGCTACTTTACTATCAGCATTTTGACAAGTGGACTCATACAGGAAATGTTTTGTGATTTCCTTTCACAAACCTGGATGGGGAAAACATTAAATAGAAATTGAAAACTGAGTTTCATTGTCGTTTTTCTTTTGGACCTATTTTCCCAGGGAATTTAACTTCACTTTTAGAGGAGTGTTCCAATAGACCACTGGAAAGATAGCACTTGCTTCATTTCCCTTCCCTCCAGCCTTAAACAACCAGGATTTATACAGTTATTTTTATTCTTTTCAGATACCACAGCCTTGCCTGTTTATAAAACATAAGAGGTAGACAGATAATTGTACTATTTCACTAGTAAACAGGGAGCTGAATATGAAACTCAGCTCAGAATTGGAAACCCTGTCAGAGTGTTGGTGAATCATTGTATGAAACAAATTGTTCACTTTCTGTTCAGTCCATTAGCTACAAGGATGGAAAGAATTGCTCTCACAACGCATAATGCTGCAATTTCCTATATTCACTTAGCACTTCCCCTTTCCCTTCTGCAAATCAGAAGCATTAAATTTGAGATTTAATTCGCTCCCTCTAACCACGTTTTCATTCCCAGCTCTTACAAACCAAGCTAGCTATCACTCAGTGAAAATGCAACAGCTTTTATATAGCATTCAAGAATACAGTGCTCTTCCTCTCCTTTGGAAATACATTAATGGCAGGAAAACACAGAGAATTATATACAGGTGCCTGTGCCTATCCAGCTGCAAACAGCCTCCTTTTTGCTTCTCCTGAGCTTTGTGAGAGAGGGCATATCAAAATTTAATTCACATGATCCCCATGTCATTTGTATGCCAGGTTTTGTGCTGACATTCTGATGAGAAAATAAATACTTGCCTACAGGTATCACACAGTTCCCCATGCCCTTGTGTTTTTAAGTCTGGGGGAGCTGTTGACATTTTTAATAGTCCCTAAGTGCTATGCTTCCTAAGCAAGGAATTTAAAGCAATTCAGCCCTTGAAATGGGACAAGGAAGATTGTATAGGTACATCTGAGAGCCCTGACTATCCTGGAGGGCTTCACTCCAGCAATGAAGCTGAGCTTACCACCTCAGGCAGAACTGTGAGCTACCACGCTCTGTTCACCCTCAGGCCTGCCCCGGGCTGCCTGCCCCAGCATGGCAATGATGTCCTGTGGGGAAACAGCCCCGGCTGAACAGCTGTGAGAGCTCACGCAGCCCTTCAGATCCATCGTTCGCTACTACTGGCCTCAGAGAAGAGGGGGATGCACTTGGACAGGCTGAGAGTGACCACCTACATGGTTTCTGCAGGGTGACTGAAACGGGAGGGAGACCTGGAAAGGGTGACTATGTCATCTATGCCTAATAGGGGTGGTGGTGATGGACCTCTGTTGTCCTTTTTTTCAATCAGAAGCCAGGTATGAGAAGAAAGGATTTGAAAGCAGACCTATGAAATAAAATTCTTGGCACTTTTCAACCTCTCTTTACTACCTTTCCTACAAATATGACAGCACACATTAATTGATCCTGCTACACACACATCCACAGGCAAAGCCTGAGGAGTTGCTCTGTGGAAACAAGTCACAGAAGACAGTGGGCATTTGAGGCCACAGGAGCAGCTAAGAGTGGCAGCTCTTGTCTGGGACTCAGGTGGCTTCATAACTTCTGCCCCCATCAATCAGTATGGGCCAAGAGTCTTCCCTTGGATGCGTGAACTGTGCTGACCAACGCTGCAGGGGAGCAATGAGATCTCAGCAAATATCAAACCTCATTGCCTCTAAATCTTCTGCAACAAGATAACATTGTAAAAGAGGTTTTTAAAAAAAATGCCTGCAAATGAAATAAGGAACAGGCCTTGTGTGTATGACCTACAGCACTACCTCCTGCTCTGGCAGATACAGATCTATGTCAGCCAACAGTGGGTAGATTGAGACCTGAAGGTAAAATGTAGCCTTTCAGTCCAGCAACTATGAAATCTATTTTGAGCTACTTCTAATTGAACTGACTGGCACTAAAATGCCTCTTGGAACATGTGCTGGTTTTGCAGCAGTTGGGAGTTTGACTCCCCCATTCCCAACTGATGTGAGACACTTGCTTTTTCACAACTTTACCTGTATCTATCAGGATTAATCATTAAAAGGGAACTCAACCAAATTGATCCTCCAGACAAATTCTGCTAGAGTGGCAAATCCACGTGCATAACCTTAAACTCATTTATCATTAATGAGCCTAATTTACACCTCTGAGGTTTGCAATTCACTACAAGGAGGGATGCTGAGGGAGAGTAGTATTTTAGGTGTGCCCATCAGTTGTCAAGCCCTGGAAAATGACATTATCACATCTTCAGCATTACTCTACTTTCACGCAAAGTAGCAAGATTGGGTAGGAAGTTTCATGACAAGAAAAGCTCAAGGCAGACAGTTCTAAGAATGTCAGCCATTCCATAATTAACATAGCTCTTCATAATCCTTATGGGAAAATAAAATAGTAACACATTTCAAAAGGTATTTTGCACAAGAAATAGAAAACCAAATTGATTTAACATTGATTGTGTCTCCTGTGGGGAAGTAGGGCTGTTTGGCTGCTCTGTTATCAGAATTGTACTCACGCTGCACCTCACGCAGAAGCCAGTGTTGTGGGCATTATTTGGTTTGTGTTTCAGGTCATGTGCCAGTTTAACATGGAGAGAAATCTACCTCCTGCTGCTTTGTAAACTCAACCTTTTTTCTCCAAAGGTGGAGTGCAGCAACAGCAGCTTCTTCTCCATTATTTTTCCCAGACATTAGAAATTTCTGACTGCATTTAAAAAATGTCCACCTGAATATCCATCACCCACTTGCACGCTGAAGTACCTGACTATGTAATGCATTTCACGCTTATTCCACCTGAATAGTTCACTCTGGGCCAAAACCCAAGAACGTGCCAGCACTTATTTTTAGTCTCAACATCTCAGCTGTTGGCAAATATTAATTCTTACTCTAAGATGTCAGAGGGCCTTTTTAAACTAAACATAGCTGTTGCAAGATGTTTTGAATAGACGTCACTGAATTCTGATTATTTTGTGTTTACTTACCTTTTCTCTAGGATCAGATACAAAATGAAAAATAGAGGTTTCATGGAGTATTTCAACTGAGGAGGACATCATTTAGTATCCAAGCTCAGTTAGATTACAAGTAATTGCCAATGAGGATATCAAGGACATCTCTACAGCCTCTATTATGTCAACTAGAGGGACTCGTCACTAGTAAGTATTTGCTACTATAACCAGAATCTCTCCCACAGCTCTGTGTCTCAAATGTACTTGAAAGCCCAGAAGAGGGATCTGTCACTGTTGGCCTATTCTTTAGTGAGAAGGCAAGAATTTGTTTGTGAAACATCTCCAGAGTTGGAGTGATCGATAGCACAGAGTGGAGCCATTATTTAACAATACCAAATTTACTCCTTTTGCAAATTATTTGGAAACACAATAACGGTTCCTACTGAGATAGAAAGGAAGCTGCCATATTTCTAAAAGGTTATCAACTGTCCTGCTAAAACAAGAAGAGCAGTTTCCTGGTTGGGCTGGAAAGCTGATTTCCTGAATGTAAGAGCCTAGCATTGACCCTTACCCGGCCCTTAATGTGACAATGGGCTGAGCAGCAAGTATGGGCCCCAAGTTTCCTGGTCAGCTACATCAGGGGCCTGAACCAAAGCTCCCTTCTAGATAAGTCCCTTGGAAACCAGGGGGATTAGGAAGAACAGTCTCTTCTGTGCCTGGATTTCACCAAGACCCAGGGTTGATGCATGGCTGGAGCCCTCAAGCTCAGGAGCTCCAGGTTCTTCAGATTGTTCAGTCTTCCTGACAGCCCAAATGCAGGTACAGATAGAATGAAATATGTATTTCTATTTTGTTTATACAAAGTTGAGCAGCTTTAAACTTCATTTACAAAAAGAACAAATGCTGGCTGCTCACTACCAGTCTTTGCCTCTGGGTAGCTGTAACTAGCAGGTAACTCACACACACAGCTCTCTCAAATGGCCTATGAACTTAAACTAGAGCACTATAGTCAGCATTTAAGGCCACACTATGGATCCTATTAATTTCCTGAGGGAAGAAGGGAAGATGAAGAACCACTCTTTAGGGTTGACCAAAGACCAAAGGAGGAGGCAGAGGTGCAACAGATGTACAAACGCTCTGCAGTGGTGGCTGCTGACCATTACTGCTGAACCCTTTTCCAGGCAGTCGCTCTAAGAGATTTCAAGACATTGTATAGCCTCTTTCCTGATCTCAAGGCAGGACTGACTGTGGTAATATCATTCCTGAGAGACAGCTGGCTAACCTGTTTTGTTAAAAAATGATGGAGGCTCTGCTGTCTCCCTAGGCAATCTGCCCACCGTGTTTCACTGTTACATAACTTAATGCTCCTTCCCTGCAATTTACTTCCATTAGTTCTTGTGGACAGAGAACAGCTTGTCTTTTCAGTTTTTGCAGCTATTTCTATGTGTTTGAAGAAGGTTATCTTGTCTCCCCCAGTAACCTCAACTCCAAACCAAGCAATCCCAACTTCCCAGTTCATCACAGGGAAGCCAGGCTGCTGCTGGCTGGTGATAGCTTTCAGCAGCTGCTGACTGGGCTGGATTTGTACCAGCAGCCTGTAGGTGAAAGCCTTCAGCAGCTTTAGCTCCCCAAGCCAGGCTGTCCTTTCAAAAATGCGAAACTTTTTTCCGTAATCCATTGCAGGGTATCAGTAAATGTGCATTACAGTACAGTAACTTTCTGGAATTTTCTCCATCACATTAGGAGATGATAACAAGAAGAAAGGAATAAAAAAAACCTCTATTTTGTGAAAGCATAGAAGGCCTAAACTTAAAACAGGATTCTAAACAGGTCTCGAAGAGTAGAGAGGGAAAACACAATATATTGTGTTAACACCTTCCTCACTCCATCCCCTCTACGGAACAAATGAAATGAAATGCATGAACCATGTCTTGGTTTGCAAATGAAACTTGATATTTGTACTTGCTGCAGTGTCTCAGAGTGGTTTTCATTTTAGACTTTGCATGGTAGTAAACACTGCAATGCTTTACATTCATTAAGCTCGGGCCCATTTACTGTGCAGGCAAAGCAAGCACATATATCTCAGACCCATAAAGCATCAGTTCAGAATTACACAGAAAATAAATGAGCCTAAGCCAGAAGTCCAATTTCCAGAGTCCAGCTCACTAAAGCTAAACAACCACCTTAGATAAATATGGCCTGTTTTAAATGAAACTTTAGTGTAATTTGATAACTGTCAATAATTCCCTCATTATGCCTAAATGAGCTTGTCATCCAAGGAGACTGCTGCATGGCTGATCTTAATTTGCTAATAAAAAACGCAGAGAAGTATTTTAGCGAAGCTGGAACTATTTGATTCATAAAAGTGCAATAGTGCACTTTTTAAAGCATTCCTTCCCAGTCCTGGCTTCTCACTGGCTGAAGCCCGAAGTCAGTTTGCTCTGCAGCCTGTAAGAAGGCAGCTTTGCTATGTAAGAACAATGAACAATTGTCTCTCTAAATCACTATTATTCCTTAGCCCATTATATTTAATTTATTTTTAATCATGTTGTATAATAGAAATAAAATCACTGGATTAAGCATATATCTAGCAGCAGGAGCCCATTATCCTTTGACAATGTTCTGTTTCATTGACATTATATCTTCATTGTAGACAGTTTCCTCGCCATCATTAGTCCTAAAATAACTATTGGATTTCAAGGGTTTCTCTCTAATCCATAATAAGATTTACTTGCTAACAGCACAAAACAAAACAAAGATATGCTTCTATTGTTTTACTGCTGTGGAATTATTATTTTAAGCTATTCAGAAAAGTCAAGAATAAATCCAGGTATTATAAGTATTTTAAGTTTTTCTGCATAATTCTGATTCAAGGGAAAGCCTCAGTAACTTCATAAGCTTTGGATATTTGTTACTCATTGGGGCTTTATTTTACTCAAGCAAGCAACAATGCTTTGTCAGTTCTTGAATGGAATAAGATCTGCTATTCATTGTGCAATTATTTTTTCAGACCAGTTAAAGCAAATCTCACTACAGTCTGTTTTCTTCAGAAAGGGCTACGAGAGGTTCATCAGATTCCATGGGAAGAAAGAGGGAGAAAGTTCCATGCCAAGGTTGCCAGTGATTCCTCTGTGATAAGCGCTAGCTAACAGACTCAGCACTGATACCAGAAAGTTAAAAAACTCCTCCAGCATGCTGATCCCTGTGGGATAACTCAATAGCTCTTCATTTGTACCAACAGCAGTCACAGTTAAATCTAAAACTAGAATTTTGCACACCCTATTAACAGCAGCATAACAATGCAGCAGGGACCATGCAGAGGGAGAAAAAAAAAAAAAAAAGGCATTTTCTGTTATCTCATAGTTATCTTTGAGGAGATGGCAGATTTCCCAGTGAAAATTATCCTTATAGATTGCCTCTTATTTAAGGATATGCTAGTTCTATCAAGTGATGCTCTTTTTATCCTGAAATTGCTGGCAACAATTAAAGAGAATCTGCATGACTCTTTCAGCTGGGAGAGCAGCTTCAATAGATACCTATTTTCCATATATGTAGAGAAGTTATGACACTTTCACCCGTACTGACATGATCTGCATAAGCCATGAGCTTTCCATTAAGAAGGGTCCACACAATATAGTCAACTCTCCATTATCTTGGCTAATAGGAGAATAGAATAACCCAGATAAAGGAAAGACATGCATAATAATTGCTTCCAGATAAGAGTCGGCTCAAATATTTCTGCACTGTGCTCTCCAGACAGAACTTGTAGTTCTGTCAGACCTTGCTAACTTAGAGTTTATTAACTCAGGCATTACCTGCATCCATCCTGGTACAAGCTAGGCAGCTTGGGTGTCTCTATGATTTAATCACCACGCAAGTAATTTACTAACTGATAATCATCTTGGCTATAATTAAATAACGGTTTCCATATTCACCCTTTTATATGTGCTGATACAAATACAGCGTAGACCCAGTCATGCACGGCCATGTCAAGGTTGAATGTGGCATAATGAGGAAAGGCAAATTATGCATGAAATGCAGGAGGAGTACGTTCAAAAGACAAGGGAATGCAGAAGGCACACTGTGATGTAGGAGGGCTTTATATTCACATCTAACAATCTGGAATTAACACAAGAACTTCCTCTTATTCCCAGAGGAAGCGTGCTCAGGACTGTCACAGGTAACACACGCATGAACTACAACTGCCTTTCTACATGAATTGTCAAATGTTTGGGGTTTTTTTATTGTGTTACAACTAGTCAGCCACATTCAACAGTTGTGAGTTTTCATAATCTGTGATCTCCACAGAACTTTTAGCACTGATACATAGCCTTCCCGATCTCAGCATTGGTATATAAATTGTGTTGTTCAGTCATAAGAGTCACTCAGTTCTGTTACAGACATATGGGCAAAACATTGTCTTCACCACTATAGAAAGAAATACAGATTCTCTTACAAAGGAAATGAAAATGTTGCAAATATTTTTTTATGGATTCTTACGAGAGGAGAAGATCATAAAGAAATAAACTCAGACCTAATGAAATCAGCAATACTATTTCTTACACATTCAAGTGATTCATCTTATGGAAAGCAAACCATTGCCAGGCAAGTTTTTAATCCTGTATTTGTACATGACACTGTGTTGAGGAACTGATGATTATATTCTGCCACATTCCATGTTACATTTACAAATCAGCATTGCCTTGGTTTGTCTGCACATTACAATTAGACAGAGCTACACAATGATGCAAGCCACAGGCCAAGCTGTAAAGGGAAAATTGATGGGTTTGAGAAGTTAGCCATTTCACGTGATGTTACTAGACTGGCCACAGAAAAAGCAGCTCATGGAAAATCACAGCGTCACATATATCAAATCCCTAAATATCTGTTCATTTTGCTCAAAGCATCACATACAGTGTTCAGATCGCTGCGCAGGTCCTGGACAACGTTTTCTATGCTCCTGGTATCCTTCAGAATCTCAATGCTTTGTGTATATGGATTGAAATAGACAGAGAAGGGACGATTGATTGATTTGGCAAAGTCTCTGAAAGAAAAAAAAAATTAACAACTCTTTTCTTTCAACCACTAAAGAAGAGAAAATTAGATTTTTGAGTCAAGGGAAATAATTTACCTCATCTTTTCTTTGGCTTCTTCAAAACTTTCTGAAACAAAGTAAGCTTCCTGGAAAGTGGTGATAAGACATTCTTGCAAACAGGTTGTCTTTGGATCGAATGTTTTCACATTGGCCTTGTCAGAGAGAGCATGCTGCAAAACACGCCACAGGATCTGTTAAAACCATATTTTGATATTGCTGTGCATCTAGACAACTGTTCATACATGCAGCTTTTATATCACTGTGCTGTATGTTTCCCATTAGTTGATAGTCTCTCTTGTTTTACATACAGTGATTTTTCAGTTTGATCAGAATAAATAATTTGTTTCTTTAAAAAAAAAAAAAAGTCTTTTTATGAGAGTAATATTCTTTCCCAAAATAATTATTAAAATAATGAAGAGGAGATTAGAAATGCTCTTGCCATGTAGGTATGCAGACCTAAATCTTCAGCTGCAAACAAGAAAGTCATCAAATAACATTCTTGAAATATTATCTGTACAACTACAAATATCTATGTTCCCAAAACATCACTTTAGCAAAATTGATCATAGTTTTGGTGGGTGAATTGAGTCTGACCAAACCATTCATATAATCTGTGCTTTACATTTTCAGGCCAAAATCATATAGTATTTTCCTGACATTGAGTTTAACAGCGAAACTATGTATCTGAAAACCCATTAAATAATGCCCATTTATCACATGTTGATGAAATGTGTTACCCTTCTGCCACATATACCTCAGCAATAATGCTCCATATAATAAAGAAAAAGTAACTAAATAAACAGACATAGATAATAAGTACAGAGCAGACACAGGGCAGACGAGGCACCAAACAGTGTCATCCAGAGAAGATTTCCGATAAGCCTTTCTTTATATGTGACTGGTAGAAGCCACAGGAAAGGACACAGAGGTTTCAAAACTGAGTATCAGGTACTGAGACATTTTCCAACACAATTTTTTTTGAGCTCCCCTTTCCATTTGAATAATTGTGTTAGCTTTTGGATCTACCTTAACTTTTAGAGCGCACGTATTTTCATTCTCAGTGCTCTGTGCAGAAGTACAAGGTAAGGAAGGAGAGCATATTTAGGTCAACTTTCAACCTTCTTTAGTCCCCTAATATCTATCGATAGTGAAAATGTGCACGACAAGCATAAAGAAATGACAGGGAGGGAGCAGATCCCTGAGGACTGAAGGTGTCTCTTATTCCTTTACTTTCTTTCTGCATGGACATTCTTCATAGCAGAGTAAGGTATTAACCTCAAGGTATTCACCACATCTTTTTTCTGAGCTCTTGCTTATGCTCATTCCTAAATCCCTGTGAAAGGTTCTGAAAATATCACAGTAGCTCTCAACCTGCAGTCTCCAAATAGCAGGACATAAAACTGGAACAAGAACCTCTTCCTCCCACCTCCTCTCTATCCAAAAATAAATACATGAAAAATTAATGCGTGGAATCTTAAAACATCAGGGAATTAACTTTAGTACATGTATCTTTTCATTCTGACAAGGTTTGTTGTTTCTAGACAGCCATCAATTAAACAGGTTTGAAAACAAAAAATCAAAAATGGTCCAGTCTTAACCAACATCCCCTTCTAAATGCATTGCAGGAATAGGCTCACCTTATTTGGCCTCTGTCTATATCCTTATTGTCACTGTCCCCTTGCAGAGCCACGACGTAGCTGAGTGCCTGCAAACTTAGGTATTTACATCCTTCTATTGAAAGGAATTTCTTTTTCTTCACTGGGAATTATAATAGGTTCCCTGGGAGGCTAACTGTAGATAAAAATGTCTCTTAAGGTGCCTTTGTACTTCCAATTGAGACCTGATACCTCAAATGTCTAAAGCACAAAGTTTTAAAACTCTGAGTGGACTGAGTGAAGCCCTGTGCAGGGAATCAAGAGAGTGATACTGGCCACGTTTTCTTAGGAACTGAATCAGCAGGTGACACATCTGGCTCAGGGATTCTTTCCTGTACTGTGACAGCTTTGACAGAAAGGGTGACAGTGTTGTTCTCTCCTCCTCCTCTCAGCAATGGCCTCTGCTGGGACAGGCTCACTGTTTCGGATTGAAGCCATCAGAGGCAAGAAGGGATTCAGCCTGTGGCTCCTACATCATGAAGAACTTCTCTAAGCACTGAGCCCTATTTTTATACAAGGGGAGAGTTTAAAGAGAAGAAAGAGCTAATTCTTTATCACAGTGGATGTTGTCTGAGAAAGCCTTTCTGGTTATTCTCCTCAGATTATCTATATGAAATTCCTGTTTTCTGGATCCTAGTTTAGTTTATGCAGGAGCATAGACTGAAACATGCAAACACCAGGAAATACACAACCTGGGAACAGAGGGTAAAGAATTCAGATAGGCCTTCAACATTAGGTGACAACTGATCATTTATTCTTAGGATTGCAGATTGGAAATGAAGCGCCTGAATTCTGATTAATTCCCACTCAAGATACCTATCTCCCCTCTAGGACATGGTCTTTTGGCTCTTGGATGAAGTAGGCATTGTCATGGCTACCAAAGCAAAGGGAAATATCTATGCAAGTCTGAATAGCATTTTCAAATTCTGCAGCCTGGCATCTGTAACATCTACTATTGAGTTGATATGCTGACACCAGCAATGCCAGAGTTCAGCAACTGACCTGAGCTTGCAGCAAAACTCCAGACAGACCATAAACTGCCTGTTGTCAACTCGGGTGGTCAGGACACTGACTCAAAGCTGAACTAGAGTTTGTTTTTCACAGAAACATTACAGTACTCCAAAATGTTGGTCCTTGGCACTCTCAAAATTCCAAAGTACAGAATCTCAATGAAAAACTTTGTCTGGTGAGCCCAAAAGCTTTAAAGTTCAGGCCTGAATTTTTTAAATGAATGCTATTCACTTGTGTTTTGGTTGGACATTCAGTTCTTCAGTGAATTCAAATGAGTAAGTATCCAACAGGGATTTCCCATCAGAAACCTCTTCAATTATGCACCTCTAATGAGATGCCAAGGCTAACAATCATATGGAAAATAGCTTTCGGTCAAACAGAGCATCTTACCATCTTGTGGATTTGTGGTAACTGTCTCTAATGGTCCATTCATACAAACTGTACTGCTTATGCTAATACAGCTATTGGTGATTCTCCTTCAGTTCATGCAACAAGAGGTTGGAGTGAAACTTCCAAATGAATCATCACTGATTCCCAGGAAAAGTAGCAGTACCATTCAACTGGACAGCTTAAGAATTAGACAACTACCCATACTGGAAACCAGCATAGCTCTAAAGAAATGCCTCCACTCTCAGCTAGATCAAATATTGAGAGAGTGATTTAGGTCTCTAGGACCTAGGATGTCTAATGCATCAGTACAGGGATGGAAGATATAGCACAGGATCTAAAGAAGACTTAGATGCTTGTGGAGTAGCAGCTGGAGAGCTGGTCAGATATGCTGGGGCATCCCAGATGGCACCAGGCATTCACACTGAGCAATCATGAATTATTCCTTAAGTGAGCACTGTCACTGACACATGAAAAAATACTTTGGTCTTGTAATTTCTCCTTTGAGTATAAGAAATAGAGAGTAATAGTGTAATAATACAACTTGGAGCTTTTCAGTTTCACACACACACACACAAAAACAAACCAAAAAAACCAAACACCACACAACAAAACAAACAAACCAGCCAACCACACAAAACTCAAAAACCAAAAAGCAAAATCCTCAGATAGCAAGGAGAAAAGTTAAGATGAGTTATAAACGTCTGAGGAGCACAGGAGAGCACAATAAGAACACAGGTGAGAAGTTACCTGTGTGCCAGTACTTATTTTACCTCCCTGCTATTCTGTGGGAAAACTTGGAATCTTGGAAAACTTGCTCTTAAATGTTTTTCTGCTTATCTACAACATGGGACGCTTTCAGATTTGCAACCTGATTTTACAAGAAACTTCTTATGTTATCAGTGTAATTTCATGTACTGTTTGGACAAATAGGAAAAGACTCTCTATTAACAAAACAAAACAAGATGCACTAAAATAAGCATCTAAGATCCAGGAGTTTTTTTTTCTCCACCACCTTCATCCTCTTCAGAAAACAGAACCAAAACTTCTATTTTAATCTTTTTGGTTATAAAGGCTAATGTTGCCTCTTCTTAACACAAACTATCATAAAAACAAAACATGAGTGGATATTCCATTTGACTTTAAAAATCTGTACAGAAAGATCTGAAGTCTACCTCTATTAAATATAAAAGCATATAACAGGGATATAAGACTTGATCTACAGCCAACTGAAGCTGATAGTAGACTCCTTTAATGAAAGGGTTCAAGAGAGCATCATACAAAGTAAATGGATTAAAGTTTCCAGAGACATTTGGACTGTCTTTTAGAAATAGTTTTAATAATGAAAATGTACATTATTTCTGCCTTATCTCTAAGCCCCAAATATATACTGAGTAATAGTGTTAGCTAGAGTTAACCTGACTATATCAGGCAGAACATTTTATAACTACTTACTGTATTATTCATTTTCCCCCAGGCTTTATTTTTCATCTTCTCTTTCTCCTTATTTTGTTGTGCTTTTAACACTTTTTCTTGATGCTTCCGTAGCATGCACATCAGGAGTTGCATTTTTCAGTACCCAAAATTTGAAGTCTAAATACTGAGCAGGCAAAACAACTTGAAGGGAATCCTATAATGACAGGCTGGTGCCAACATTCCTATAGCTTTTGCAGTTCCTTGTTGCTAAAGCCGTTGACCAGATTTGCAGAGTGGAGCAGTGTAACATAGAAACAGGGAAGACTGAACAAGCCATTCTCTCATCCGAAAGGCACAAATACTGCTGGCCATTTCCACCCTGCAAATAGTGCAACTCACTTATTTGTAGATATTTCTAGAAATTATACATAAATTTGGCCACCGTTGTGTTTCCTGTGAATAATGTTGCATTGAAAAGAGGGCTGATAGGGAGGGCAGCTGGAGAAAGGCTTCTTGCTGAAAAACACATATTCCTGTAATATCAAATGTCTGTAAAGTCAAGGCGGCAAAATTCAACACTGAAGCAAGATCTACCTTCCTAGTGACAAGGATAAATAAGTATTTTAACTTATTCATAGAAGGCACCAAGGGCCCCCAATCTCTGCTGTGTTAAGAATGGCAGTAGTTATTTCTGAAAGGACTTCTTTACTCTGACTCCTATGAGAAGTATAGGGGTTGCACAGACGAGGGTCACACTTCATGGCCATGCAATCTGAGTCTCCTATTCATCCCCACTCACCGCAGAAATAGCTGGTATTGTTCTCATCTTTTTCAGAGCAATTGCTGCCATCCATTAGCATTTCAGTTACAATCAGGATATTGATATCATCAGGATCTCAACTACAGTCTGCTATATTAACATTATCTTTCAGACACCTTCAGGTCAAGGAAGAAATTTTCCCTCCCAAGCGATGTTAGAAGATTAGGGCAGAGGCAAAGGAGATTGATTTCCCAGGAAACCTCAGAGATTGGCAATGGCTTGATGCAAGGCTGTGCACCAGTGTCATGGGTGCTCAGACATTCTCTTTCCTAAGCATCTGCCTGATGTATCTTGTTGACAAGAAGCACACTCATTGCCAGGTTTCTGGCCTAGAAAGAGCTGCTTCCATGGTCAGATTGGTAGAAAACTTAGTAGCTTTTTACATTCTCTTCCTTACCTTTTACCTTCTTTTCTACCCTGGAGCACAGCCCCACAAAGGCTTTGCAGACATTTTTCACCTTGGTAGTTCCTTCATGGAGACAATGCCTATTTGTGGTAGGGTGCTGTTCTGTACCTCCAGCACATACGAGCTTAGTCTCTCAATAACTGAAGTGTCTAATTTAAGTCCCTGTGCATGGTATATGCAAGATCTGGTGAAATTTAACAGCTTATGATACACAAGAGGTCAAACCAGATGATATAACAGTCCCTTCTGGCTTCAAATCTATGAAATATATAGGTAGTATAATAGAAAAGTGTATCATATTATTGATTCATGGCAAAATTATTATGATATATATGGCCATACCTTTGAAGCAGATCAATATAGTCTATTAATGTGCACATTATTTAATTTTTACTGTTGCTTTTCAAAAAGATTATTCCTTGCACTTATATGTTATTGCTGAGTGAAGAACGCAGATTTGAGATCACAAACATGTGGTAACAAAATATGCACAGCTGACAAGAATGATGTGTTTGTTTATGACATTGATGGTAGAAGATTTATTATGTTCCTAACTATTCATTTCCTCACTTTTATGCCCTTAGATTTTGTAAATGACGTGACAGGTATTTTCAGGGCCATCACCTAGTGATTGTAACTGTTAGTTTCAATAAAAGGCCTGATTCTCCGCAGAATCCTGGCCAGAGTTTGGGGCTCAGCACTGAATATTGTTGGGCCAGAGGAAAACAAGCATGACATGTTCATCTCTTTGCATTTAACCACCTTTGCACTATGGCTATAAAATATTGCCAGGCTGATACAGAATGCTTCTTTGGCTGACGTAAGCACTGGACTTAGAGCAACTGTAGTACAGTCAAATAAAAAAATATTTGAGAAAGTAATTTTTTTCAACCTTTTTCCTACTAATGAAAGAATAGCAATTTGACTAATGAGCTTCACCATGAACACACTCAGTTACAGGTGAAACAAACAGCAAAAAGAGACTCAGATGCTTCTATTAAACTGCCAGGTAGTTCACTGGAAGCCAGGCCAGGAGCATGGGAGGATATTTAAACACAAATAAACAGCAGGTATCTTCCAAAACGGTTTGTAAATACTATTCTGTGTACACTGTCTAAACCCAACCTGAAAAGCCACCAAGAGTTCATTTGGGTCCCCACAGCACTCTTCCCTCTACTTCCCCTTCCCTCCCATCTCTCCAACAGAGATGTATTATGGCCCAAAATACTAGCAACAAAATACCTTTTTGCTTCTTTCCTAGGCACAGAAAGAGGCAATAGAAGATCCACTACAACTACGCGCACACTGTGCAAGGTTAAGTATTTTCACCTTTTCAAGAATAGGGCTCTATGTACTGTCACATAGGCATGTACTTCAAGTCTAGCGTGAGTTTATATGCACTCCTTAATTTTAAATATGATTAATCTACTGAATCAGGACCTTAATAAACGTTGTTCTTTTAACATCAATAACTAATCCATTGAAATACATTGGATTACTTACAACTGAATCATGCCCAATTTCAAAACAATTTTTTTGGTGTGTATTAAAAATGTATGCTTTTCTTCCAAACAAAGCTTTCAGAGCCCTAGGCACCCTTACCTGTTAGAACCTAGGAGCCTCCTTTTACAAGAAATGCAAATTCAAACAGAAATAAGTTTTGTAGTTTATAGTTGCTTTGGTACTTTGGTGCTGACAAATCCATTTCATGCTTCAAGTGCCAGCTGATATTTCAAACAAAGCTTTTAGGTCAATATCACGTTTTTGAAGTAGGCTTTTTATCCAGAAAACTTTAAAATTTGTTATTTGAAAGCCAAAAAACTTAAATCCAACTCTGATTTTGTTAAGATTAAAAGAAAGCTGATTCTGCTCTAAGGGCACATACCTTTAATTCGCCAATAGAAGACAGAAGTCCTGCCCCATAAGCACGTAGCTGTCCTTCTTGCTTGCAAAGGCCAAATTCAATTGTAAAAAAATAGCACTGTAAAATATACAGATATACAGATACATATAATGTAGTTGCAAACAGGTACTTCAGCAATGACAATTGTTACCATATTCACTTGATTAACTCTTTTGTACAGAATTTCATATCTTTAATATAAATTCAGATAAAGAATGTTTTACTGCTAAGTACTTTAAATGTCATGTTCTGCAGTAAGGGAGCTTTGTACAAAAATGTGAGATTCTGCTTTTATTCTGGGTACCCGAGCAGTTCACAGGAATGGTCAGTTGGGAACAGACAAGCAAGTTCATTCAGGTATCAAAGGCACTGAGAGTAATCTGCAGAGATTTTTGAAGTTTTCTGAAATAAATGAGGTGCCTTAAAATAAAATCCTACAAGGTAGCTGGTCTGCCTGTCTAGGAACCTCTGAAGATCTAGTTCAGAGCACTCAGCTGTAAGCTCAAGACAATGCCACTTTGAAGTCTTTCACATATTTAAGTGCTTTCTTGAGTTAGAATGAACTTATATGTACGTGCTTAAGAGTCTTCTTGAGCCAAGGCCTTAGTCTTCACTAGATTTTACTGTCATAAATGAAGAACCAATATGCCACTTGGTTTCTCAAATTACAGATGGAAAATTACAGTCAGTTGAATATGTTCACTTGAACAACCCATTACCACTGTTCCCTAGGTCTACATTCAATCAGGTAACACTTCTGAGCTGTAAAACTGCTGAGAAGCTGTAAAAGAGATGAGCTAAATCAGCATAACAGTACTGGATCTAGCTTTGCTGTACCAACAAACAAAGTTAAATATTAGGAAGATCATAGGAAGCCCAGATAGTTTTAGTTTGGCTTTGTTATGACACATCAAGACTGGTTTTTGATGTTATATCAACAAATGTGATTAACAATATGAAGGTTTTAAGAAGTCGATTTCTAGCTTATACAAAAATACTGCATATATATATATATATCTATATCTGTGTGTGTGTGTGCGTGTGTGCGTGTGTGTGCTTATTACAGTATCTGACAACTTTAGTTTTTGTGCAAAGGGACATAACTCCGCTGAACCTAAGAGATTTACATGTATTTGCAGGAAATACAAATTTAGGATAAGAAACAACCCAGCGTTTGGTACTAAATATTAAGTTTTTCTGAATAACTTGATCCTAACACGATGAGGTTTTTTTGCTCCATTTCCTCTTTAAACCACCACTCTTCCAGGCCAAATATCATACTAAATGCAAAAGAGCAGAAATTAACAGCTCTTTTAAGTTCAACAAATGTTTAGAAATTGAGAAATGATTCATTTCTCTGCCTCTCATAAAAGTTCTTGTAGAGCTAGTGATTCATGCAGCATGGCACTATGTAGAAGGGTGTAATAAAAAAGAATGAAAACATGAGCCCTGTGTCTGATCCAAACCTGCTAAGTCAGCTGGGAAGAAGGAAAGGTTGCAGTGACTTCAAATGTCTTGAGTCAGATCCCATCACAGCAAAGGCACAGATATGCACAAGAGGACGCAAAAGCACAGCACTGTCAAACAATAAAATCAAAGCTCCAGCTCTGTCTTTGGTATTGACTCTGGTAAGCCAAGTTCCATATTTTTGTTACATGCAATGAGCTGATCTACCACTTAAAGGAAGGTCAAACAAGATGCCTCAGGAACAAACAGCCAGACAGACAAAATGGCAAAGACATCACTGTAGGAACTGAGCAAAGCTGAGAGACCTGCCTTCAAGAAGAGTGCAAATTTGGCTTTCCTCCCTAAATATTTTGCTAGAAAAACCTTCACGAGGCTGCAGTCCTGGTTCTGTCCTTGCTGTCACCGTCAGCAATGAACCACTCAGCTTCACACTTAAATCCCACTAACATCTTTGAATTTGCCACCTCCCCCTCAACTCTCTTAAAAGACCCCATCTGGTAGTAGCAACTATGCTCTGAACATGAACATCCCAACAGATACATAGTAGGACCGGGCTCCTGAAAAATAAAACACAGTGATCACAGTCATTCTCCTTCTTAAAACCAACAACAGCAAAAAAATAAAAAAGGGGCAGGAGGGGGTCTGGCATTTTTCACAGAATCACAGAATGTTAGGGATTGGAAGGGACCTCCAAAGATCATCTAGTCCAATCCCCCTGCCAGAGCAGGAACACCTAGGTGAGGTTACACAGGAAGGTGTCCAGGCAGGATTTGAATGTCTCCAGAGTAGGAGAATCCACAACCCCCCTGGGTAGCCTGTTCCAGTGCTCAGTCACCCTCACTGAGAAGAAGTTTCTTCTCATATTTAAGTGGAACCTCCTGTGTTCCAGTTTGTACCCATTGTCCCTTGTCTTATCATTGGTTGTCACCAAGAAGAGCCTGGCTCCATCCTCATGACATTCACCCTTTACATATTTATAAACATTAGTGAAGTCACCCCTCAGTCTCCTCCTCTCCAAGCTGGACACCCAGCTCCCTCAGCCTTTCCTCATAAGGGAGATGCTCCACTCCCTTAATCATCATTGTTGCCTTGTGCTGGACTCTCTCCAGCAGTTCCCTGTCCTTCTTGAACTGAGGGGCCCAGAACTGAACACAATATTCCAGATGCGGTCTTACAGATCTGTAAGAGCAGCCACGACTTTGTCCCCATATGTGGGACACCTTTACTGCAGATCTTCCCCACGCTGAGAAGGGCCAAAGTGATGACATGTTGCTGCCAGGAGCTCGGAAAGCTATCCAGCCAGTGGAGGGAGGGAGGAGAAATGCTCTCCGCTTCCCTGAGGATGCGCATTCACAGGGAAGGAAGGGGCAAAAAGCAGAGAGCTAAAGCTGGCACAGGAGAGGGTGATCCCCAGTGCCCAGGGGCAGGGTGTGCGCTAGACAGAGGGACACCTCGATTTCACTCCCTCCTTGATGGACAGACAGCACACAAAGAGGGATCTTTCTTACTTACGTTGAAAAACTATTATTCTAAAAGGAAGTTCTATTTATGAGTCAACGCTGATGAGAGCCTATCTTCAGTACTGATAAGACTTGCACTCCCAGTGTAACTAAGTCAAATAAATTTCACACAAAATGACCAGATGATAAAACACGACTGCCTACTCCTAACTTGTGGTATTAAGCCATAGCATCAAGAAAAGCTCTTCAAATGAGAAGCTGCTTTTTTTTGATAAATTTGCCATATGCAACAACTACAATTTCTGTATTTAAAAGAGCACTGCTTACCCAAAAAAATGAGATAGCTCACCCAATGCTGCCATCTTCAGATCATTAGTCAGCAATACATGATTCCCCCCCACCCTCCCACTCAGACAGACGCACAGAGGCACCTCAGCAAGTTACGAGACTCCACAGACAGAGTGCAAGCTGCACTTTCAAGTCTACAAACATCTAGGCATACTGATAAGGAGCTTAAATATTAACTATATAGAGACACTTCTTATAGATCAGACACATAAATACCCGCTATATGTCTCTCTCTCTGTGTTGTAAACTATACTAACTGTGGTATTCTATCTTATACACAGGACCACTGCACTGGAGTGGGAATGACTGAACAAAGAAATGGCTGTTGAGAGGAATAAATTTTCTTAGAGCCTCAACTGAAGGTAAATAGCTGATTATCACATTGTTACATGCAGGCTGGACAACGCCAGCAGAAATGGGGGCATGCAGGTTACCCTGTTCTCCTTTCAAATCTTAGACCTGTCCCCAGCACATTCCACAGCCTGTGGCCCTGAACACATGGCTCCTCTACAAGCTACAGCAATGTTGTTTCACCTCCTTTTACTTCCAGTTTCACCTCATCTTTAGGGTGAGGTGTGGCTTTGCTACAACCTATAGGTAGGCTCTTGAGATAGGAAAGGTGTCTTTCCACATCATATAAATTCTGTAGTTCTTTAAAAGCCTTGTACTAAAATGCCACTCCGTTATCCAAATAAGCAAAATAAGATGAAGAATTCAAGTGCCAAATGAGGGATTAAAAGTAGTTTTTAAGTCACGAAACATCAGTGTAATGATCAAGATTAGGATAGTAGGATACGATTTCAATTTATTTATTTTATTTAACTGAATTATATGAAAAAAATAATTTGTAGTTATGCTCATGAAACACTGTCTACATGGGTTCAAAAATGACTAAACAGATCCACAGAAGAAAATCCTGTCAAGGGTTATTAATTACTAAGGTAGCAGATAGCTTCAAGTCCCTGAATCAAAAGTTATTGGCAACTAAAGCTGAATACCAGGAAAATATCACCACTATATGATTTTAGACCTACACTGTCCTTTAGGCATCTGCAATTTGCCAGTGAAGACAAGCTTCTGGGATGGCTGGTCTGGCCCAGTATATATGTAATTGTAGAAGAAAAATCAGTTGTCCTGCTATTGACAGGAAACATACAAAACAGATCAAGCCCTGGCAAACTCCAAGCCTGTTCTCCAGGGTAAACACAATGTCTGTTCTTCATGTTCAGTCACTGTCCTGCATTATAAACTGGGCTACCAAAAGAAAAAGAAAAAAATCAGTGACAGTTATGACAGCTAATAATAATAATACATATATATATATATTCGAGGGTGTTTAAAAATTTTCAAAGGCAGGAAAAAGGTCTGACAGTCTCATCTGACTGGTTTCTAAGGCTTTGAAAATCACTTCTTACATCACATCATTCTGCATTTGGGAATCTCCCTCCTGGGACCTGTGGAAAGAGTTTGTGTAAAGTGCTGGGTGCTAATGTCACCAAGTCAGTACTTCAAAATCTGACTTGTCCATAAAAAGGCCTTTCAAGCCATTCCACTTGGCTTAGTTTTCTTATGGTATAGCTTAGAGACCAATATTTGTGTTCACTTGGCAATTTTCAGCATGATGTATAACACAAGATTCTATCTGCTCTCTAGAAGTATCTTGTAATGGTGTTGCCAGGATGAGTCCTGAGAACAACCACCACATCAAGAGCTGATTCACTTGCATTCCCTGTGGCAAGGGGGAAGAGGAAAGATTGAGTAACTGTATGACTGCAACCCTAGCACATGGACAGGAATATTAATCACTACAGGAACTGCTAATGGGATGGGGCTACAGCCCCAAGCTGACACCCAGTAGCACAATCACTTTATATACATATGAAATTAGTTATACTGAAGACAATACAACTACTAATGTGTGTAAATACTTGCAAGACCAGTGCCAAATCAATATGCTTATGTAAACATCTGTACATTCTGTCTGCTGGATTTATTGTTTCAAAATATATTTGAATGGATCACTCAATTCAGATGTGTGTGATAAGTCCACAATATGCAAAGATTAATTCCTTTTTCTTTAGAAAAGGAGACGTTTAATATTTTAAAATTATTTACCTAGAGATTTAATCTCTAATATAGTTGCAACTAACTCATAGGAAGATAGTTACATACAATTGAAAGATATTTTGAAAAATTCCATTGTTAGAGATTAATCCTAAGAATTAATGAAGTAAAGGTGTTTTCTTGCCCCTTGTAAAAGTTGCGCAAAGAGCAAGCAAATATTGATTCAGAGATCTTGGTGATTCTGCTTGTGCTTTCTTTAGTCATTGAGACCTGGCACAAATACATTTTTGAATAGTTGCTTATTTTTCAGTCTCAGATATATCAATAGTCACCAAGAAAAACAGGTGGCATTTCACATTTGACTGAATTATTCAAAATTCCCAGTCTGTTGAGTAGTATCAGCAATGTTTCACTAAAAGAAACAGATAGATATAACACAGGTAACCCAGGCAACTAGCCAGTACAGCCCAACGTTGGAGTCCAGACATCAAGCAATACTGGCTGTTTGACAGCTATTCACACAGGAACATTATTGAGTAGAAATTCAGGGAGATTTTTTGAACAACAAATAAATCTCATGATGAGCTTGTGAATAGATCAAAAGCAGAAAAGAAGTAAAATTCAATAGCTAAGTCTTCCATTATAGATGATTTGCCAACCTCCAACAAAGGCAGTGACCCTATTCACAGCCAACAGCATTCCTAAATAAGAAAACAAAGTTTAATTTTTCAGAGTTACCTTCTTGAAGTATTTTGTTTAGTCTGCCACTTTGAAATGTATTTAGGCTCACTGAAATGAGGTTTCCTTCCAGGATTTCAAAGTGTATATATTTAACAATATTCTCCTTTCTTCCTCATCTGTCTGTTTTGCATTCAGACCTTTCATTAAGGGTGAATGCTTGGAACAATCTCTTTAGAAACGAAAGTTTGAGTAGATGTGGTGCCGCTCATTAGAGCACTGGGGGATAGACGCACACCAGCCTTCACGTTTCTGTTGACAGCCATAGCACACAGCATCACTACATGCAAATTTCACTAATGCAGAGGCTTGGAATGCTCAGAGAAAACATGCACTGCAGGGAGCACAGTGGGGCTTAACCCCTTGCGAATGCTTTGAAATTATGCGTTTCTTTCCAAGAGTTTCTCAAGAAAAACTCGTAATGGTAACCAAAATAAAATTATCATCATGAGTTTGTAAGGAAGCAGAATATGTACCTCAAGCAACACAACCCTACATTGGTATCAGTAAGGAGGTAACTCTCTACCTCCAACACCAGGGAGCCCAACCAAGCCAAGACAATGTGTATGGCACTTGTCTACCTTGCAGGTGTATCCTGTCTTTTGGGATAGAATCTGGAGGACACTCCTACTAACACCTTTGTGTCTCTTGAGAGAATGTTTCTTTCTGTTGTTCATTCTCACATGAAGAAGGCCCTCTTGCTACTCCAAAGAGCAGGCAAAGAGAATGGAGGATGGAGCAATTCTAAGTTCTTTCTGCTTTTGCTGCTCCAAAATAAGTTCTCACAGAGCTGGAGCCATGGATTTCCCACTCCATGTTTTAATTACTCCTAAATAATCTGAGTTTAGGTTTGCTCTGCACAAAGGCGGTCTATCCAAATCCTCTCACTTTATTTCAGTGAAAAACCTTAGAAACACTTGGAGCTGCAGAATTGGGACCCTCAACACTTGAGCAGAAATTGTTTCTGTTTAAAAGGCTGGTGTTTCTTTGCAAGGCAGCAATTCCCCTCCACCAAAGATAGTGGTCACAGAGATGACATGAAAAATCAATCCCACAAAAGGACACTTGCTTCAACTTGCTCAGCTTCCTCAGAAAAAGAATTCCTAGTTTTTTCAACGTAATTAATGAATAGTGCTGAATATGCAGCTAAGGAGATGAAACCACAGAAATTATGAACTACTCCTTAGACCATAAGGCATTGAAGCCCTAATGCCTTACTCTTCCTGTTTCCCCTTCCCTATCATTTGACTCTTATCTTGAACAACTTCTAAAATCTGGGGGTTTAAGGTTTATTAATTTCATATGGAGTTATTAAGAACAAATGATGTGCAATAACAAGCCATTCCCTTTCCACTTAATTTTACAACACGTAACATGAATTCACGTCCAGCACTCCCTACGGTAGCCGAAATGAATATTTGCTCATTTCTTTTTCAAGCTGTTGCTTCGACCTTCATCCATCTAGAGCTTTCACACAACTAACACAGGAGGCACAGTCAGGTCTTTTGACATGTTAGCTCGGACTCCCAAGAGATGGAGTCCTGTGAAAGCCAAGCTAAAAAGAAACCACACTCTTCAGTCTGCACTGCCTCACATGACACACTTAATCCACCATGATCCTTCACAACTTACAGGCTGCAAGCTGTGTCTGTCTTTAGGGCTCTGTCATTCCTGTTTTCCAGATCTTTATCTTGCTACTCTTTCAAATGAGGATTTTGTGTTAACAATACCTATCAAAGCATGAACATTCCTGATTTTATACACTACAAGGGCAAGGGCTGGTAGCCCAGAAATGCTCCCTCAGCATTGCAGCTTATGCTACAGTTTGGACAATACGACTTCTCTAGCAAAGGGCTAGAGAACTTGAACACTGACAGGTTGGCATGACCCAAGAGAGAGGAGAATTTGGAACAAACACAGATAAAAGACATCATTTAGCTGTTCTTCGCCTGACAGAATTCCCATTTTATGAGGAGTCATCGACCCTAGGACTGTTGCCCCAGTTGTGAACTGCATTGCTTGGAAGAACACCCACAGAACAGACAAGAACAACTTCAGACACTTTTCTTCCTCCAGTATCCATTTCCAGCATCTCTACAAAAGCCTATCCCAGCCCTCAGGACCTGTTTCCCACAATTACCTGTGGACCTCAGCACTGGTCCAGCATAGTTTCCCCTTCTCTAGAAAGACCAGCTTCCACTCGCCAGCAAGCACATTAAGAAGGAGATTAAGAGAAGGCATAAGGTTGCAACACTCCCTGCAATACCAAGAAAAACTCCTAAGGCTGGGGAACCAGAATATGTCCATGCTGCAATGCTCTAAGGAAACTGCACAAGGGGAAAACTGGTACCGAAGCCTCTTCTGCTTATCCTCAGAGAAGCTGCCCTGTGTCAGCCCACTGTCAGAATGAACTACTGTGGGCTGCAAGACCTCTTTAATAACTACCCTTGGCCAGCCCAGAGACAGACCCCCAACATCACCCCTGACAGATATTCCTTTGGGAAAGGCACGAGGCACGTGTGGTGATTCTCATGATGCCATTCCCTGGAGCAGGCTGTGTTCCACCTAATTGCCAGACCAATTACTGCACATGGAGACTGCACTGCAGGGAGTGATGCAGAAGAGTCACTGAGCCCCCCATGACATTTGAGCCAAAGAGGGGTATGAAGTTCTTGTGTACACGCTCCGCAGCAAAAGTCCTAACATATCTGCTAATGAGGTGGAGTCATATCTTCAAAAAGGGGAGCAGCTTTCTGGGGTTGGATCTCAGAACTTTTGCAAGCCCTGAAACTGTGGGGGCAGAAACACATTGAAGAGACAGGGACAATGGCTAGCAAAGTTTTACGTCTTATTTTAAAGAAAAAAGCACTATTTCTTCAGAGTTGTATCCACTTCAAATTTATTTTTGAGGACCAAAAAAGGGTAGGACTTCATTCCAAAAATAACAGCATCCACCCTAACTTTCTAAAAATTAAAAAAAAAAAAAAAAACAACCCACCTTCTTGTGTCTGTTTACTGAAAACTGGTTTAACAGCTAAGACTTGTTTTAAAACATTGCAGTTTCCAACAGCAACACTGCATTTAAACTCAATGTTCTTTTAATAACATAAATGCAAGGGGACTCCCAAAAGCTTTTGTGGTTCTTAATGCATCTGCTTAACCTGCCTTGCAAAAAAAAAAAAAAAAAAAAATAGTAGGCATCCACAGAAAGATATAAGTTCTATTCATGTCAAGCTGACAGCTGACAGATCAAAGAAGAAATATAGCTCATGGAATTCTAAATATCTATTAATTTTGCTACTAAAAACATATCCAAATTGAAGATGTTTTTCACAGCCCCAAACAAAATCTTTTTCAAGTATAGTTGAGCATTTCCTTGTAGGTCCCTGATTTTCAACAGCAAGGGCATGTAAAATGAATCTTTCATAACCACGGAGAAGTTAGCTGAGTCACCATTGAGTTATTTGCCAGAAGTCTGTAAACACAGAGCAAATCTCACGAACATGTATTCAGCAAGATGGGAAGAAGTTATACTGAGCAAGTATCTGTAAGCAGCGAGATCACAACTCTTCACTATACCAAAGTCCAAGGAACTTACAGTGGCTACAGTCTAGGAGTCACTTACCAAATGTGAAATGGTCATTAGTGATCAGGTTCCCACTGATATGCAAGATTTCTGTGCTCATTTAGGTCCTAAATTCAGTGCAGCTGTATAATATGGATCTGTTCATAAGCTAATATGTTTTTACAAATTTGAAGAAGTAATCCGATTAAGGTGTTTACAATCTGGAAATGTAAAATGTCTTGTCAAACTACAATTTTAGCTACTTTATATATATATATATATATATATATATATATATATATATGTCAAAATATATAATTGTAACAATTACAGCCTACTGATTCAAGGGAGGAAGGAAAAACCTTTAGAAAAAGAGTAATATGTTTTATGGAGAAACAAAGGATAGTCTGGGAGTATCCGCTCTTTCCAGCATGTCATGAAAAAGCTCTGAGTTCAAACTGTTTTATCTAGCACTATTAGTAGACATCATCTTTATCGATGCCACACTGATGAGCTATAGAAAGTTCTCTATAATGTGTAAAAAATATAAATCTCACAGTTGCTAAATGAAACAAAGTTATTTTGCAAAACTAATACTTCATCTTCTGCAAAAGCAAAATCCCAAACTGAGCTTGAACCTAACAAACAAATTGATGGTGGGGGTTGTTCAAACTGTTCATAAAATGGTGCTGTCCTGTTGTTGTTGACATCACATGGAGACAACTTCAGCCATTGCTGGAATCAAACCAAAACAAACCAAATTAAGCAACACAAGGCCTTTCTCCATAAATTTTCTTTGGCTTCAACCATGTTCTCAGGTTTGGAGTATTTGCTTTAACTTTCAAAAATCATCAACAATTCAAAAAGCCCTTTATACAATACAATCAGAAGGCTTGCCAGCACTTAGCAGCTAACAGAATGTGCTACATGCTATACCATGTGAACTTGGTTTGGACAGAGAAAGAGACAATTGCAAAATCATGTCCTCCGTAGCTGATTCTTTCCCTGCAGAAACCCATATTCCTAAATAACAGGGTTTGGCAAGCAAAGGATTAATATAAATTTTATAGCAACAAATCCTACTATCATTTGCATATGTAAAATCATATTGCCTTTTAGGAGACTGTATACATAGAAATGAAGGTAGTATTTAGCCTACAGACCTAAAATCATTTAAAGTAATGGCAAACCTCCCCTTGGCCTTCTGTGGTGTCCGAGTTGGACCTAAAATATATAATTAAGCTATACTTACAAAATCATTATGCTAGATTGCCTAAAAATATCTCCGTTAAAAATGTATGGGACCATATTCCATCCAGCACTTTGATGCCATTTGATAGAAAGATGGTGACAGGCACAAGAACCACTTTTCCAAAGCTGCAGCATTAAGTAATTAAGCCCTAGGCATAGTTAGCTCTTTATGGATATCAGCCATATTTTGTCTTACTTCCATACTTCTATCTGTGCATAGAAAGAAAATACCCAGGAACATGCTGGGTGAGAGAATTAGACTGAACACATGCAATATGCTCAGTCATTGAGTGAGTATTTAAAATTATTCAGACTGTGTATGGTTGTGAATATTAAGTTAGGATCTTTTCAGCTCTGTACAGACTTGATTTTTAAGACACTTTTCATAAGAAGACGGTATTTGGGTTATGCATAGGAGCTACATGTATGAATGTCACTTCTGGAAGCAAAATTATACACTGAAATATTCCAGACAATAAAAAGATCAGTGCATGGTTTGAGGCCTTCCTTTATTACACATAATCGGTTTGGTTTCTGCCTGACAGTAGAATCTCCTGGTTTTCTTCTCCAGAAGACCCCCATAAGGAGGGCCAGGTGTACAGGGTCGCAATGGTGGTTGCCCTGCACAGGGCAGCAGGGTGCACAGATCCCGAGCAAGGGGAACCTGGGCTGGCCCACCCCAAAAGCAACACAGGACCCAGCCAGAGCACCAGGCAGCTACACTGAGGAGGCTGCTCCCAAGAAAACCCCACCTGCAGTCACCAAAGACTGTTTTTTTGTTTTTTTTACAGCACTCTTTGGCTGCACTGGCTCCATGGATAAAGTCAGCTCCTCCATCTGTGCACCACCCACAGCACAGACGTTCTCCTGGTCCTCAGTGAGACCCTGACATGGTTGACAGGACTTGTCACAGCCTGAATTCCTTAACTTCCCCATACACCTGCCAGAGGATCCCCATGTCTAGTACAAATGCCTCAATTACCGCTCCATTTTACAGAATCTTATGGATTTTAGTAATAATAAACAAATTAAGTATAAAATTTACTTTGTTAGTTTGCTTTGACACTGATAGATTTCTCTAAGAATTCTTCCAACATAATACGGGACATACTATGGTACACAGATAAAGCTTTAGTGGCATGAGATCCCCACAGTTCTGGACTGTACATTAATGCTTTCTACAAGGGAGTTTCACATGTATGAGCTACGACCAAAGAAAAATCAGTGTGGCAATGTCAGTATGAATGATATCTACTCAGAGCCCAGGATTATCTCTCTCCTTCAACATAACAGGGAAGGCACAGGCCATCCGGCAAGAGCAGTAGTGATATATTCTGAACCTTTCTTCTACTGCTTTTTTCCTATTTTCTTTATTTAAACCTTTATTCTTGTAACTTACATCCTTTGTTTACAGTTGTTACCCAAAACACTCGTGCAATTGTTGCTCACTTAAAGCTTATGCTGGGTCCTTTCTTTTGTCCCAGTTACCTTTGTTCTATAAAATCCACTTCATACCTTTTTGCTAATACATTTTCCTACTGTAGGTCAAAAGATAAAATAAATAGGCAAAAAACCCTATAAAAATTCATAGACACCTTCCATCTATTCCTCAACCTATCTCAACTGGATCCAACACTGAAACAGAACCATTTTGCTTGGAAGAGACACTCAGGATCATAGAGTCCAACAATAACCTAACTCTAGCACTAAACCATGTCCCTAAGCACTTCATCTATACGCCTTTTAAACACCTCCAGGGCTGGTGACTCAAACACTTCCCTGGGCAGCCTGTTCCAACGCCTGACAACACTTTTCATAAATAATTTTTTCCTAATACCCAAACTTAAGCTCCTCTGGTGCAACCTGAGGCCATTTCCTCTTGTCCTATCACTTGCTACTTGGGAGAAGAGACCAACACCCTCCATGCTACAACCTCCTTTCAGGTGGCTGTAGACAGTGATAAGGTCTCCCCTCAGCCTCCTTTTCTCCAGGTTGAACAGCCCCAGTTCCCTCAGCTACTCCTCATCAGACTTGTGCTCCAGAACCCTCAACAACTTCATTGCCCTTGTCTGAACTCTCTCCAGCACCTCAATGTCTTTCTTGTAGTGAGGGCCCCAAAACTGAACACAGGATTCAAGGTGGGGTCTCACCAGTGCCAAGTACAATGGCACAATCACTCCCCTGGTCCTGCTGGCCACACTGTTCCTGATACAAGCCAGGATGCTGTTGACCTTTTTGGCCACCTGTGCACACTGCTGGCTCATGTTCAGCCAGCTGTCAATCAACACCCCCAAATCCCTTTCTGCAGATTCTTGCCACTTGTGTGCACTCCCAAGTTCCACAAATCCTTCTTGAGCTCTTTTTTTGAGGCTCACTTTCATCACTGTTCTAGCAGAGCACACTTCAGAGTGTGAGCTACTGAACTACCAGCAAAGATTACTATTGCAGAATCTGCAATTTCTTAATGAAAATGAAGTTGCTTCTGAAAATAAACAAATGTAATTAGCAAGCCAGCACTGTGTGAAATTTGCACCATTCTCTTGTTAACCTATATGTCAAAATGTATTACTTCTGCGCATGTAAATTTGCATTTGCAGTTCAGTAACCTCACAGATTATGATCTAACCACTTTCAGAAACATAATGCTACAAGAAATAAAAACAAAACCAGTGTCTGGCTGTAATTTGCTATTTTATTAGAGGCTTTTTCTTTCGTGTTTCTAACTGCTTAGGGCTTGATCTTCCTAAACCACATCCTGTCTAAAAGGAGCTATATTATTTCTCCAGTGAAATTTATAATTCCTTCCCTGCTCCCAATTAAGTCAAATTAGTTCTTTCTTGCATCTAGCTTCCTCATTACAGTCTTGGGCCCAAGCATGCAAACATACAAGTATTTTATAAAACTGCAGTATTTCTAGTTACTCATGAGTGCAGAATTTTGTGTGTTAGGGCAACCCGAGATCCTCTTAAGAAGCAGGTCCCTGACCTGACAAACTGGGCACCCTCATAGCAACAGGCGAACCCTCCTTCACATTCTTAACTTGTGAGTGACACAGTACAAAGCACAAAATGTTTCAGTTCCAGATGTAACACGTCCTACATTGACCTACTTAGCCTAGAAACTAGTTAAAGCAGGAGGTTTGTATTTAAAAATGTTCTGCAAAACAGTATTTTAAACCACCCTCTACAAATCAAAAAATAAAAAAATTTTTAAAACTCCGACATCCATAGTCTAGCTCCCCATCTCCACTGCAGTGGTTGACACATGATTTCTTCACCATCTGAGTGACCTCTCCCATCCCCTCACAGAATTTGCAGCAGCTGGATCACCCCTTTGTACCCTTTGCTAATCAGAAAACGCAGGGACTCGTAATCCTTGAATAGTGATGCTGATTGACAAAGATGGATCCACTGATTTCTACTTCCCTCCTGCACCTGGATGCAGCCCATTTCTCCCCTCCCTAAGCAGTAAACCACGTCAGCTCTACAACATCAGGTCCACTCTTCCTGCCACACAAAAGGCTTCCAATTCTGTACCAAGCACATCCAAAACTGGCTTAACTCCACAGTGCTTCTCTCAACCAAAACTCAGATTAGGGTTCAAACTGCTCATTTACCCCCCTCCTCAGCCTGGTGATTGAGATATCCTTTTTATTTTCCAGTTCTATCTGAAAAGGTAGAAAGAGTTCAGGGAAGAAATAACATGCTCAGAGTTACAGAGCATCTTCCACATGACAAATAACCAAACAAACAATTGATTTTCAATCCAGAAAAGGAGACAACTAAGGCAAAAAAATGAATCAGTTCTGTAAAGCAATGACGGCATAGGGAAAGCATACAGAGATTATTTGAACATTCTCTCTTCAAATACGAAAAAAGCTAGTAGGAACCAAGTTAGAAACAACAGAAAGAGACATTTCACCAGACAGTGAAGAGTTGAGCCATAGAGCTCTTTGCTAAAGTTAATGCAAGTACTAAAGATGTCCATGCCTTCAAAGATAAACAGCTGTCTCTGGACAGAAAGCCTATCAGGATAATTAAATACATAGAAACCACATTTGGCTCAAGAGTCCCCTGAATTTCTGAGTGGTCAGAAACTTGGAAAACATTTTAGAAGAATCAGTTATGTTCACCTTGTTCTTACATCTCTCCTAAGTAGCTATTTATGACTGCACTTGGGCACAAGGCACCAGACCCAAACGTGGAAACAGACTCTCCCCAAACCCAGAACAAAGGCCTCAACAATCACAATTCCTTCAGAAAACACTGAGCATTTGCTCTTATTTTAGCAGCAGAACCCTTCATATTCTCCCTGTAGTAACTTACCTGAAGTGTTAGCTTATTTTTATATAGTACAGAGCCATTTGGTTTTGAGCCACAAAGCTAGTTAGGTATCACTGCTGGTATTTTGTTCTTGTGCCATGAATCTCTGATCCGATGACTGTGAAAACACACTATAAGAGAACACTGCAGTATTCTAAAATATTAAATATTGATCCCTGGAATGTGCAAGGATTTTTCCCCTGTAGTTCTGTTCGATGATATACGTAATATCTTTTCTGCTCACCTCTTTGATTACGCATAATGTAGGAAGGACCTGATATCCATGCTTCAGTTACTTGATCAAAAAGTATAGCTGAAAGAAATCCTTAAAATATTGAGACTGTTGCCTGTGATTAATTCCTTTAGAACAGAGCAAACCCACAAATTAGGGCATGCTTTTAGAGCAGCAGTGTGCCCAGCAACACCTCACCAGTCAAAGGAAAGTAATCCATCAGAAGGTTACCTTGCTCTCCTGATTCAAACAGACCTGTATGACTTTGTAATGATTAAGAAAGCCACAAGGCTTCACCTTCTGCTTCTTGTATCAGTTTTAGGTTTTGCAGCTGGGCAATTTCCAAATACATCCACACATGGGTGCTTTTGCCTGGTCAAAGTAAGGAATGGAAATGTAGCCCAGGCCATCTAGTGATAAACAATATGGATCGCAGTATTTCCAGACTCATGCTGTGTGGCCAGTGTCTGTCTGTAGAGATTCATCAAACCTGATTTTAGCTTTATAGTGCTAGCATTCACCTTGGTTCATCTTCCCTAAGTGACACACATCCCAAATCAGAGTCATCCCATGTGTCTCCTGTAAGTCTGTCAAAATTTACTCAAGCAGTTGTTAAATCATACTCACTCCCAGCTCTTCATGCTGCAGCTGCTTTATTCACTAACTACAGGTGTAGCTGAAAGCAACTCCTTTGCAAGAAACTCCATTATGTCACCACTGGGCTCAGGGTACTCACTGTGCTCACTCCTGGCATTTGTCACACAATCATGGCATGTGACTGGGAGACAGGAAAAAGACTAAGCAGAGATTCAAATGTTAAACTTGAATATGCTCAGTGAATGCCAGAGCTCTTGGGCTATAATACAAGGTTTCAGTTGGCCAATAGGTAATTATTTTTATATGGCAGGATAGCTTCAGCAGGGGAGATGATCACAGGCTTACCACAGTGTTTTGTTTACTATCATTTTGCAACTATAAATGGGAAACATGCAAACAGTCTTGATTTTTCAGATGCACAGTGAGAATGTTCGAAATACCAAGTATTTGTGTAGCTTTCTTCTCTGTTCATTCATGGAGGAAGACAGTAATCCAGTTCACAAGCTGGACTTATGGCCTAGCACTATGAGATAGCCCCTCTGGGAAATCTAATCTGTTGTTTGTGTAGATGAGAGTCTGCAACAGTCTGCTCTGTCTAGTGAGACCATGAATGCTGCATCTACTTTAAGTTACCAAATGCAACTCAGTCTTTATCTGCAATGCTCCTGTTTCTTCTGTTCTGTTTATCTCCTCAACAAATATAATGTGTAATTGTCCTGAACTATGTGACAGTTGTTCAGCACGGGAGAAGAACTAAAATGAAGCCAACAAGACCAGATAACATAGATCCTGAGAGAAGGCAAGCAATAAGCTCCCAGGAATTACCACTGACTTCTCCCAGGGAAGCACTTCTGAACATTGTTTTTATCGCAGCATGGATCTTTAAAATATTTTGTTTGAGATACGTACACAGATAAATTAAACTCAGCTTTAGAAATAAACCATTGACCTCAGTCATCATCCATGCATGGTAAAACATTTAGATTCATAACAAGCCTGAAATGCATTTGCAAGACCTCATCACACACAATTCTTTCAAATTCAGAAGCAATTTGCTATTGTGGTTTTCCACATAAAGGACAGCAAAAACAAGAGAAATTTCTTGATTTCTGTTGTCCCATGCTTTTCAAATATCAGAACAAATATTATGAAGAAAGGTGAAAAAGTTCCAATTTCACAGTTCCAGAGAACTGAAGGTTTGAATGTGACTTCCAGTAAAAAACAATAGGAAAAAACTTAGTGCAACTGAATAGTCCCTGATGACCAAATTCTTGAGTGGAAAGATTTGGTGATAAACTGCATATAAACTACAGACACTCTGTTAGCCTTCTCTTTTCTGAACCACCACCACCAATTAATGCACCCCACTGAATTTTATATACACAAACACATCCTATACACAGTGCCTCACGAAGGAGCAACCTAAGCGATGCTGAAGCGACCTGGCAGGAGCTGGGAGTCACTTCTGCCTTTGGCAAGAGAGACAGGATCCTGCTTATCAACTTGCAGCTTTACAAAGACAGCTGCTATCTGGCTCCCAAGTCCACAAATTACAAAGTAATACTGAAATGTAAACCAAGGTATATTTTTTGTACAATTTTCCTGACAAAATGTGATGCTGTTAAATGTGTTGTAAATGATATATTATATAAATTAGCTGAAACACCTCACGTCAAGTCCTCCCTACAGCTTACGGTTTGATAGCTAAGCAGAAAAGACAGTCTTTGTTTATTTTTGTACTATGCGAAAGTAGAAAGACCAGGCATGCTTGAAAAAGCAACTCAAAAGCATCTTTAGAAAATCACACAGAGTAGCCCAAGACACTAACGATGATGATGATAGCAATTAGTACCCAGATACTCATGTCCAATATTGTATTTCCTCAACTAGTAACTGTGTTATACTACACTATAAGTGAAAAAAAGTGGATTCTGCAAATATTTTGTCATGTTTCAATAACCTACCTCTCAGTCATTTGTTTTTTGTGTCTTCCCTCTTCCTCACTCTCCTAAAACACCGCAAAGGAAACTGCATCTCTCAAAAAACACTGCAAAGACAGTCTTTTGTCTCTTTCAATATTTGATTTTCACAGTAAGAATGATTAAGTTTAAAAAAGGAGCAGAAGCCACTCCTTTCTCCTTGCCCTAGTAGCCTGACTACCAGACTCAAGAGGATAAAGAGACCTCAGTTCCTTCTTTTTCGGTTCCCTTCCCCTGCAGCTGTCCTTTCCCCTCCAGCTGGCTGGCACCAGGGCCTCTGCAATGCTTTCCCATTTAATCCCTGCTCTCAGTGGGGTTCCACAGATGTGACTAATTGCAATTTAGCAAACACTTCTAGTCTGCCCAGGGACCAGGTTCCAGCCTGTTCTACACCCACTGTGTCAGCTCTGCAGGAACAAAAACATCCGCATGTTTGCTTTGCAGCTCAGGACTGATGTGGTACCAAGAGCAGATCTATCAAGGCCAATACGTGGCAGCTTTTGAGAGCAGAACAGATTGGAAGATTATGAAATCACCTGTAATAATTCCTCCCTTCCTGGTCTGAATTCCTAAGAGGTGTTTCCCTCTCTTCCTAAAGCCATTGTCCTCCCTATAAAGGCTCAGCTGTTAATGTCACCATCTTTTGAAACAGGTCATGCTAATGGCAACCTTGCTTTGGGCATATTGCTTCAAGCTCATTAATATGCATGTTCCCTCTCCATTTGTTTTTCTTTATTTACTTTGAGTTGCCTCACTGGCACCTGCAGTGCTTTTCTGTGTTAAGAGTCTTGGCTGGCATTTCTCAGCTCACTGCACCTCTGGTTGTTTTATAGGATAGAAATGGGACCGAACATTGCAAAAGTCAGTTAATAGCACCTGAGGTGACATTTGGTGCCCAGCTGAATGAATTTCTTGGCCTCCTCACCCTCACTGCTGAGAGGTGTTCTTTCTGCTTGCTCTCAAGTTGACTGTTTACATTGCAAATTTTAGGGCAAGGAACATCTCTGTATTTTGTCAAACACCTGCTCCTGGGGAGTACAGCCCCTCACTGTCCTTCTACGAAAAATAACACCATCTGGGTTACCTTAAGTCTCTCTCTAAATGTAACTTCTGCTTGAAAGAGCTATTTCCAGCATGGGAGGAGAAATCAACTTTGACTCAGATATCAAATTCTTAGTGTGATAAGGGAAAGTGATTTAGCTGTCTTATTTTATTTTTGGCTTCGTGATTCAGGAGCAGCTCATTGTTCTGATGACACAGTCAGTCATAACTGGGAACTTTGGTGAGGAGGAAGAGTAAAAGCACTTATATAATATTCAGAGGTCACTTTATATTAATATTTCTACCCAAGCAGATCAGACCCAACATTGTCCTCTGCAACAAACCCATGCCATCCAAGGTTATTTTGGGGTGAAAGACTTGGACATACTCTTTTTGGTAAAGTATGGACAGGGACAGCCAGTTAGTTAGCTAGTTTCTCTTGAGGCTGCACATCATCACAAGGTAGGTTTCCTTCTTACTAAGTTCCTTCCTAGCAAATGTGTAAATAGACACACAACTTTCATTATTCCTCCATACAAACAACAGTTTCTTCTCTGTGGACATCCATCAAAAAGTCAAGGAACATACCCTGAAGCACGTGAGTGGAACTGGCCATGAGCAAGACATTGAGCCTTTCTAACACTAAGGAGTGAGGCCCATTTGATCAAATAAATTCGGTGGCCACTTTCGGTGGGCTAAGGAAGAAAAAGCTAACAAACAGGTAGAAACTCCTTTTTCAGCAGATGGGACTCTAAGCCACTGCTAAGCCAGTGCATCAAAATTATCACAGTTTAACCGAACTTTGTTTGAATCTGCCTTCAACACCATGCCCAAGTTACTTCCGTGTCCTAGTTATTTCCATCCCTTTAAATTCTCATTTCCCTTCTCATATGGAAAAGCAGTATATGCTGGATAAGATTTAAAGTAACCTATTCTTTTGCTGGTTGTCATAGTTTACACTGTCTGCTGATACGTGCCTTATTTGATGCAACTCAAAATTCATCTCACATCCTGAGGCGTTTGACCTAGGTCTAGATTTATTGCTCCACAGCCTTTGCTTAGTAACCACATATTCTCCAACAGAAGCAATAGCAAGGATGCAACGCCACCTTAAAATACATCACACACTACAACACAGCGAACAGCTGCAAAACAGAACAGTGAGTACAGAAATACCAGTGCTAAGAGCCAAAGTGGACACCTGTGGAGGAGCTAACAGTGTAGAGCAGAGAGCATGCACCAATTCTTTTTTTTTCAAAATTATCTTGCTTATGTGTTTTCAGCACCTTAAAGTAGACAAAATCCATCTCAGCTAGCCCTAAAATCTGGTGATTATTGCACATAACAAGTAAAACTGCCTGTCTGAAGACCAGCGTGTTCAGCTTTACTCCTGCTAAAAACAATGGAAAAGTACCTAAAGCTCTGTGATTGTCACATCATAGTCATCCGCAACCTGAAATCGCAGTCGGCAATAATAAGACAATGCATGTCACTTTGTCAACCAAAGAGGAGGACAGATGAGAGAGCGTGTCACAAAAAGATTTTGACTCACAGTGGCTAATTTCTGAACATCTTCATCAGATGCTCCCAGTGAAGCAAGTCCTATCTCTTGTGAAAACTGTGCAAACTTAGGATCAGCAAGTAGAGGCACATGTCCCAGGAGTTCATGGCATGTATCCCTAAGGGAATGGAAATGAAAAGAGTCATTACAGAAATTAATGCCATAATCATTCCATAATTCATATATGTCATTTTACATGGGTCTGACTTTTACTTTGAGTGTCTTACCATGAAACATGTTTCTTACAGTGTAGCTGTTCTTCCCTGTGTATGGTTCTGTGGAAACATACACATTTGCTTCCATTAAAAGGGTTATGTGTCATTTAACCCCACCTGTTCTGTGATTTCCCCATCATTTCCAAATTGAGTGGGAGGGCCTGATCACTGATGTATTCCAGGTTTAGTACCATGAAGACTGAACTGTCCAAATACAAGACAGAAATCTCACAAGTACAATTTTGAGCATTTCTCTCCACATGAATCAAGTTCAAAATCCAACACATTCCCTCTTTCTCTTCTCCGTTCCCCTTTCCACACCTGGGTACAGCTCCGCAAGCATTTTGCCACTTGCCACTAGAAATTCAGGGCAATATTTACAGAGGTTTCTGTGTGCTTAATTTTTCATTTAGTCCTGAGTTCCTCCTGCAATTACTGCGTACTTTTCTTATGTGGTCCACTTTTCACCAAGAAGATTTCAGAAAAAGCAGAGAACCCAAATTGTTTCAGAAAGAACTGCTGTCCACACCTGTAAGTGCATTATTAGTCATGACAAAGTGCAGATATAAGTGTACGAAAAACTGCTAACCAACCTAACAAAAGTGCACATGCATCATCTACAAAAGCTCTCAAACAATTCTGAAAGTTTTGGTGCATTTGTTCACAGAAAATAATGGGCTTGGTAGTAAAGTTCACTTTAAAATCAGATCTGACATTTCCTTTGCTTTTGCCTCTTCAAAGACATTTCTCTCTTTTTCCTAAGCTGTAAACAAATGTTTTAAAGGCAGGGAGAAAACATCAAGTTTTCTACCTTCTATCCAAAATCATCCAATTTGTCTTTTATAAACTATTTTTGTTTGAAAAGACACAGAACTTGACACTTCAGATAAATCATGAACAGAAAAACAACCTTCTATATAAAGTCTCCTTACTCAATACCCTTCACCAAGAAGTCTACACCAACTGTGTTGAGGTAGATGGTAGTAGTCATTTCTGAATACATGCAAATGAAGATAAGCATTTTGGGCATTCCTAGTTTGCCTCACCAAAGCTTAAAAATATAGTTCCAGTTTTGGTGGGTCACATATAAGTCTCTCTTCTCAGCCCAGATGGCCTCACTAACAGGTGCTCAGCAACATTTGCTCATGTTATATTCACACTTTTTGGTGAGGCTTTCAAGTTGTGTGTGACAAGTCTGAGCCGATTTCATATATGAGTAATTCATTCAACAGTACAGAAGAATTACCAAATATAATTTGTCTTCCTTCCTAGATGTACATATTTCCCAAAGAAGTAGGGGAAGTAAACAGATACTCTTGTGTCTGACATGATAAAATAAACATGGTCCATGGACACGAACTAGAGGTTCAGTTGTAGCAATACAGACTGAATGGTCAAGTTTACTGCACACCAATATTTTTAGTCAACACCTACGAAACATGTTTGATGTGTACAGCTGCCCAGGAATAGTATCAGACATCACACTTACATAAGGTAAATGGTTTGCATTTGTTTTCCAATGCCTGGTAAAGCTTGTCCTGAAAGTAAGATCTTTCATCTTCCTACATTATTGCAGGTCCTTTCAGAGCTTGGGATATCCCTGATTTCTTCAAAAGCAGCTGGCAAGAAGACTTCTCTTTGGTGATACTCTGAGTCTTGGAAGATAATCAAACTCCCTACCACAAGACCCATACCTTAGATAGTTCTCCTTCCTCACTGGAGCTCAGACCTGAAAAACTGGCTGTTTCTGTATGGTGTCCAGGTCTTTGTTCAGGAGATGATTTGCATCGCTTGAGTGGATAATCAGCAAAGGTTAATGACCCTTCTTTAATTAATTCTTTAATTAATTCAGTTTCAGTCACAACTATTTCTTCTGTCATCTCCTGCAAGACTTAGTTTGCTAACAATAAAAAAGCAGAGAAATGGAGTTTGCAGTCTGACAGACATACCCAGAGAATTCCCAGTACCATACAATTCACTGGAAGAACTTGACTCCTCCAGCCATCACCTTCCAACATAGCAACGGGCCACAAAGACCATTCTCTGAAAGTCCAGAGCTCTACCTCCAGTTCAAATCTTCACAGATTGCTGAGTACTTCACGTACACAGCACTGCATCAGTCCAGGTATATTTAACTTCATATCAGTAGTTCTAATAACAAGAGCAAAGACATAGTGGGACTGGCTTCAAGTTCCTGGCTTCATATAAGCACACTTGTCTCCAGCCAGACTTTCACAGTAGCATCACTACTATTGGTATCTAAGCAGATGTCTACATCTCTCTCTTCCTGTGCTGAAGTCACAACTCCCAGAAACAAACAGGTAAAGATGTGTTATTCTTAGTTTTTCACTGGGTCCCAGGCTCTTAGTGTCACTTCCATCCTTGCAGACAGCATCAGGACAGAAAGAGACCAGCTCCATAAACTTGTCTCTGCTGGCAAGGGGAAGAGGATGAGGAGGCAGAAGATACTTTTCTCATGCCTTTATCTTGTAGATTCTTCCATTAAAACTATGCAAAAATAGTACTTTGAACGCACAGTTATAAAGAGGGGAGCTTGAAACAAAAACATACTAACAAAAAATAAAACAAAACAAACAAATCTTCCAAGCAGAACCATGAACCAGCATTTGGTATTGTCATTGGAGACTCTTAGATTTTGATGCCAGTCTGGTCTTTTATAGATAGCCTAAACAATGTAATTCTTCACTTAGCTACCAAGGCTTGATTCTTTTGTTTTATTCAGAAAATAATTAAGTTCCTTTAATTTATTCACACACATTGCTCAGAGAAAATAAGATTTTTGTAATGCACTTTTCACAGCAAAAGATTTTTCTTGGAGTAAATTAGTTAGCAGAGCAGAGGAAATCCATATAGCTCTGTGAATGTAGTGGAAACATAATGAAACTCAGGAAGAAATGTTTTAAAATGCATATAGTAGTGATACAGATCAAACCAAATGAACTCTCTAATTTGTATCTAGCTCTATAGCCTGGGTGCTAAATCTGATGGAAAGCCCACTGAAGTCAAAGGGAATCTTTTTACCAGGTTTATATCATTGAAATGCAACATTCACCAAGCCAGGGACCCGCAGCAAACCTCATTATGGCCCCATATATCAACCAGATCTCAGGGCACTGCAGCTGCTGCGGAAGATGAAGAGCTGTCCCCACTCAAGTCAATTTAGTTTTGCCGTTGGTTTCAAAAAAGTCAAGAGTTCACTCTACATTTCTGATAACACTTACTACATGCTCCATCTTATGAAAAAAAAAAAAAAATACATTTTAAATGGGACTTTCAAGATTTTCCTATGGAGTTCCTGATAGTCAATACACATTATTTAATTTATGTGAACAAGTAGGGCTGCAAGAAGAGTGTAACATCATTAGAAAATGACAATTCCTGTTAGTCATACTTAGAGGTGTTTAGATCTTAACCTGGATTTTTCAGTTCAGCTCAAACAAGGAATAAAAATCTTTATTCTAACTGAACTATTATTAGTCCACAGTGACTTTCCAGACACCATGACCAGATAGGCTACAAAAAAGTAGTTACTGTTACTACTAAGGATCAGCTATGATACACTGCATAATTCTGAATGTAAGCAGCATCCTGAAAACTACAGGGGTCTCAAATATACAGATCAATGAACCAGAGAACATCAGCAAAATCATAGATGCACTTAATTGTTTCCTGGATGATGTTCCTTCCTTTGTTCTTGTTGGAGTTATGTACCTAAATCTGCTATCAATAGATAAAAATATTCTTCTAGTTTGTATTAAGTTAATGAATGTTATAATTCTTTTGCTGAACATTGGCTGAGACACTGGCTTCCCACAAGAGAGGAAATCATTGGTGCAAAACCTGGTACTTCCTAAGTATAATTTCTTCTTTGGAAATACTACAGATATTTTCAGATAGACAAGTCCAGCATATATACCGAAGCTCTTCTTCCACGATTTTATGTTGTAGCAATTTGCCTGAAAACTGAAGAGACTAAAGTTCTAATTACAGAGGTTACAAAAGTGAGTGAATTCCTCCAGGGATTACCACCTTTTTTCCAAGCGAAACACGCACACGAAACCAGCCTCGTAGCATTTCAGGAAATACTTTACCCAGTTCACACTCTGAGGAATAGAGTAGATAAGTGTCCAACAGCACCACCTGGTGACTGCTGATAGGATAATGTTGGAGCATCTTTACATACAGCTTCCATTAATCCTCTTACTTTCAAAAATACTACTCCATGGTTTCAGCAGTCTATTCATGAAATCAAAGTTAGGCATGGGTCCAAATGTTTACATACTGGAGCTGAATATATATGTATGAACTCTTTGTGCAAATTTTGGCAAAAATAAAACACATTCAAATAGTCCAAACTGACCAATCCACAGCTACAATTTCATGCTAACTGCCTGATGGCTGATTCACTGCAAAAATGCCATTCTGCAGTTACAAGATCAGTGGATGCCTTTGGTAAAACTGCCTCCGTATTATCTGACATGTACTGTTCTGTTATTACCGCACAGAGCACGCCATACATAATACAAGACAAGAAACACAATAGCTTCGATCTTTTTTTCCCCCGCTTTTCATCAAGAGACCAAATGCCAAAATATTTCATCGAAACTTGCAATATTGTGGTTTGGGAAAGCTGCAATGCTGTCCCATGAAAGTCATAATTAAAGTGTCTCTTATTTCTACCATGTTCCCTGTAACAGGCTTCATATCTAATAACCTCTTTGGGTGAGAGGATAGTGCCTCATGACTTGCTTGTGTTGTGTTATAGGAGAGAAATGAAGTTCAGCTGTGGAGTCTGGCCCACAAAAGATAAATGAGGACACAAGAAGACTAAATTCTAATTCTGAAAGAAACTTTTTTCAAGGGATTCAAGGTTTTTTTCCAAGTTATTTCATTAGCTGTCCACCAAAAAAAAAAAAAAAAAAAAAAAAATTTATAGCCACTTCTTCAAAATTTTTAGTTGAAAGCTCTTTATTCCACTGAAAAAATAATCCAGATGATAGAATTTTTTTACCCACTATATAAATACTGTAGTTATTTAAGACCCTTGTAAAAAATCCTAAAGAAGCTTTGAAGTAAACTCTGGCTCACTAATGTGAAGGATTTTGCCATTAACAGTGTTAACTAAATTTTGACCTTTGTGGGAAGATTCCTCTTTTTAATCTTAGCAAATTCAACAGGCACTTTTAAGAATCCAATGAACTTATTTTTTTTCAGCACTAAAGCAAATGTAGCAACTTACGGTTCCGGTGTGTAGAGAGGATCTGAGCCATGTCGTATATACTGAGTACAATGAAAAACTCTATAGGCTAAGCCAGCTAAAAAATCCCGGGGAGACAGGTATCCGGCAACAGGTCTCACTGTGAAGCCAGACCTTTCTGAAGTGAAGGAGATAACAAAAGACTCTATTATACATCACTATAGCAGTTTCTGAGGACAGGTAATTACCTGTAGCTAATTATTCTACCAGAGGCATGACACGGGCAATCTTGGCTCAAGATAAGCACACATAATTTTCACCTATGACATACAAGAACTATTTTGCATTGCTAGCATATGTTTAATGGAAACAGATAGAGATATTTCAAAGTTGGTTCGAACACCTTTGTCTAGAAAAGATAGTAAGGTACCATAAGTGATGTTCTCAAATCACAGAGTATCTGATTTTTATGTCTAGTACCAAATGGGAGAGAAGTTTCCAAAACAGAAGATGAGTTCTGTAAAATATATTAAAAACTAACAAAACAGAATAGGGTCAAATCTAATCTGTCCATATTTTTACATATAAAATACTGTTTGTGATAGTAAAATACTGACTTTCATAATTGAGTTCCTCATTTAAATCTATGAGTGTTCCTTTGTCAAATTAGTCCCAGTGGGGAATAATTTTAGACTCAGTGACTTTGAAAAGCACATTTCTCTCCCAAATTCATGCTTTACACTTTCCAAGTATTTACATGAGAATGTTCCAAGTTTTTTCTTCAACAGACACTACTATTATTTTATTTAGTCTGCAAATATATTTCCGAGAGAAGTGTGAGGTTTTGAGTTTCTCGTTAGGGAGAAAGAACCTGTAAACTTCGGCATTATTCTTTAGAGACCATAATACAATATATGAAAGACCCAGAAGGACACAACCAAATTTCCATGCACATTTGGGACAAAACACTTTGCTATTTTTTCTCATAACAATTAACAGCACTTAACGGTTTTTTACAAACAGCAGCTCCAAAAGCTCCAAGCATATGTATCTGAAGAGATCTTTGAGGAGAAAATATTAACTGAACTCTTTATCAGCTTTTCCTCTAGAGTTAAAAACATCTGCCACTTCTTTTTCTGTATAGGATATACTTCCACTACAGATGAAAAAGAAGCTTAATTTCAAACTTAAATATGTCATATCCTGGCCCCCTAAAAAATAACATGAAAGAGAAGTACCAAATCACCTATGGAGTCCTAGTGTATTTTTTCAACATACAAATATGACTAGCTGCACAAGGTCTTGGGCACTCAGGAAAGTCTCGTCTTCATCTAGGCTGTACAACAATGTGCCAAACTGTTTAAATTCCGTTATTTGGGCATTTTATTCCCTCTTTTACCTGCCTGGGTATTTGGGGGATGCCTCCTGTGGTTATCAGAACACCCACTCTTTGGGAAGGAGAAAAGTAGAGCTAACTTTAGTCCCCTGTGCAAGAAAACATCATGTGATACGTGTTGATACAGCTGTTGAATTCCTCTCAGCTTCATACCTGCAGGTACATGTATACAACTGTCTTGACTCAACAAACTTTCTGTCACAGAGAATGTCAAAGTCAGAATGATACTCCAGACTAAGCCAAAGTCCACTGACAATGCTGGGGGTCTTTTCATTCATTGTGCGTTGTATTTCATATTAACAGAAACAGAGTTCTCATGAAACTGTATCTATTGACAAACCAAATATTAATTCTTACCTTTAAGAAAAACAGAAACGTCTTCCAGCTGAGGCACATTGTCCTCTCTGTATCCACAGTACTTGGTCAGCAGAGGAAAGTTTTTTAAATATTCACGACAAGCATGGGTGGGATAGAGTTTACTGAGTTCTCTAAATACCACTCCCCATGTTTTAATTTCTTCAGGTGTGTACTCCACTCTGGGAATGGGTTGACCACTGTAAAAAATAAAATAATACAAAATACATTTGTATATAACCAGATTGTGGACAGATTCTGGATGACAAAATTTCTGTGAAAAGTATTCTTTAAACAAAGAAAACCAGACAGAGCCTATTAAAACTATTAAAAACTATTTTAAAATGACAACTAGATTATTTTTTCTTAGAATTGCTTATTGATGTTATATTATACATACTACATTTATTTCTCAAGGACTATATTTCTTCTTAAGGAATGAGAATACTTCTTGATCTTTGTACTTATCAAAGTAGAAAGATGGATTTCTTATACACCATGTTCATATAGCAGAGTAACATTTCTCTGTTTATTGCCACTGATGCCTTTGCAAGTGCTTAGCTGAAGGTCCTGATTCAGCCTAACCTGTGGATTCAGTTAGACCATCAGCAAACTGCTTGCTCTATGCATTCTTTAAAATACAAAACATAGCACCATTACCTAGCATTTTACAAAATGAACAGTAGGCAATTGCATAAATGTTTAGAAATGTGTGGATCCAATAAATATATATATATATATTTATTGTTTAGACTGTTGCTTACATGTGCAGATACATTTGGAACCCCAAATTCATGCAGGACTACGTTATGAGGAGGGTCACTTCAGAGCCAACAGCCTAGGATGGGTGAAACTAAACTTCTAAATACATCTCTTTCTTTCCTTCTGCACTGTTCCTCTGCCTCCTACCCCTAACACAAATGCACAGAAATTACAAAAGCAGGAACCTTCTAGGATGCCTGCTAGTCTGTCTCTGACACCCAAAATTTGCTTTGAGTGGTTACAGTTAATTCAAAACTGGCTGCCTGCGTGAATAGTGTGAAGGGCTCCTTCCAATTTGCACTGCCTTGTATTTAGATGGAAGGAATCTCCCATGCCATGGTCATGGGCCATCATATCGCATCATTAATTCCCCCTGGAAACTTTAAAAATCTTTCTCTGGATTTAATGTTCATATACTCTAGTATGTAACCTATGCAATCTGCCTTCTCCTCTTTTCCCACACTGTAAGCAAGTACAGAGCAGCAAAGGGATTCACAGGATCTCCTTCTACCCCATCAGCCCCTGTCTCCTGTTCCCTTGCCACAGGGCAGGCAACATGGGTGCTTCCAGTCCAGTGCTGTGGCTTCCTCAGTGTTGCAGACAGCAGCCAAATGGGAATATCAGGCACAGGGAATCCCACTACAGCAGGAGATGTGCAGTGCTGGGCTTCTGCTGGGGCTTGGCTCTCCATCCCAGCTGTCACCCGATTTGTAATCCTGTCTCCACTATATGAGGTGAGAAGGAATGAGCCCTCACGTCACATGCAACTGCTGCTTTGCAGTTCCTGCGTGCACAAGAGAAGAGCATCCATCCTACATTCATTGTGGCTGTCTCACCTTTATTAAAAACTTAGTATTTAATCCCCTTGCCTTTCACTGTGTCAAAGGATTTTGATCCACGGAAGTATCTGCCACTCCGGGGTTACTTTGTATGAGGTACTCGTTAAGGACTTACTGAACATTCAATATATCCACGAGTTCCCCTTCAGTCACTCTTTTGCAGACGTGACGAGAATTGCAACCCATTTAGTGACGCATTTCTCACCAACAGAAGCTGTGCTGGGTCTGTGCCCACTCTGTGGTGGGAGTCAGTCCTTCTGTCTTCACTGTTGCATTTTATCAGCCTTAAGCTGCCTGCCAGCTCATGGAAAGCAAAACACAGCTACTCTAAAGTGTACCATACATGACGGACACAAGCAGGTTGCTACTCCATCCACCTGGGGTTGCCAGAACACGGTGCAATGGCCTCGTCCCTTTAGCTTAGACCCAACCTCTGCTACAGATGCTGCCAGTACAGCCAGCACTGGCCCAGCAAAGAGGAAGAAATGTGTGCACCAGGGGAAAAACTCAGGTTTCTATTTAGCCTGTCACTAGAGAGAGATAAACACAATAAAGGATCTGAAGCTTGTTCACTGCTCACTAAAAGGTTTATAACTTAGTTATTGTTTCAATTAATTCATTAGTACTGAAGTAAAGTTCACTGAATGTTAATTCCTTAATAGGATTTATGCCTGGGAGAGCTGATCTTATTTCCAGCTGATCATGATATTGCTTTCTTTATTGAGAGGATCAAGGCAGCCAGACTTGAGGGAGGACCTGTGCTGTTCTCACTCAGCTCTACAAATCTCATTTTTCTCACTCTCTTACTTCAACAAGCAAGACCCACCTGGCACCCAAACTTTTCCATAAATCACAAGAATGGCTAGCCCACGTAGCCATTTTTCTTGTGTCTGAGAAAGATGACTCTACAAGCTAATTTATCCTGAATTTTTATTTCCTCTTATTAAAATAGGGTCTTTCCATTTTGCCATGGTGATAAGCTATCAACTTATATTATGAATTCCCACTTAAACCTCACATTTTTCCTCAAGATTTAATTTTCTCAACACTTTCGCAATCCCTGATCAGTCTTAGAGGACTAATTAGCAAGATTAACACATTTTCACTATCTTTAGGATAGAAGCTAAGTGAAGGAGGGATTAATTTTTTTTTGGTCCATTTATTTCATACAGCTGATCTTCACTGCATGTCTTTCCCTCTAACATCCAGCACATATCTGCTCCTCCAAGTTGATTTCTTAGTGTTTTTTTCTCTCTCTCCCCACTACAGAAACCTCTTTATGTTCAACCAAGGCAGAGCATCTACCACTATAGAACAGCAGCAATTCATAAAAGAAATGCTGATCCAGTATTTTCAACTCCACAATTTTTTTACAGAGCCAATTTCTTGCAGCCAAATCTCTTTGTTATGTTTTTTTAAGGAAAGAAGTGTGGAGGTTTTTTTACACTGGAAAATGAAAAGTAGAAACACATTAAATAATTAGGAAGGTCACTTACCTGGAAGACACTGAGAGGTTCAAGACAATGCTTTGAATTTATCTCTAAGGGAAGCAGTCCTTACAACAGAGCTGTTCTTTTTGTATAAATAAGCAAATAGCCATTAGACCACTAAAGAGAATGTGATGAGACTGCAACCTAGCGTTGAGACACCTACATTAATTCTGAGTTCCCCAGGGCAGCAGAAACAGTTTAGCTGTAGCAACACAATGTCCTCCCTGAGCTGATCTACCGTTCGTCAGCCTGGCTTAGGCTGAGCTCTGGGGTGCTGGGGGTAAATGTCTCCCCAGGCTTCTCCACAGGCGTTCCCAGAGAGAGACCGACTGTTCAGCCCAGCAGATATGGCACATCCCTGAGGTAAGGACAACCACTACAGCAGGCACGAGGAGCATGAACGAGATTTTGCTACATCTCAGTTAACTGCCCTAACCACCGGCCTCCCAGCCATTTTGTGGTCCCTGGGTGAAAATATTTGGAGCATCTTGTTTGCCCTCTGCTAATAATAACAGAAAGAGTTTAAATCTTTTAAAGGTTTGAAAAAATCAGTGGGATGAAGGAGTACTTCTGAGCAGTTTTGCTGAAGTACAAGATCTGACTCCCGAATAACCTCTGGTTTGGGTTGTTTGATTTCTGCAATGTGCCTGCAGAAATGGTTCTTGAGCCTTCAAAATCTGAAAAAATAAGTTTTTTCCTTTATCTGTTTTTCTGGGAATATGCAGGATTACTTTACGTGCTTTTTGTGAAAAGACATTCCTCATTGGTTTCAGCGTGAAAGAAAAAACCACCTTCGTAACAGAGGACCAAATACTGCTTAGTGAGCCAGCTGCATGACCTTTCCAGCACTTAGGCAGCTGAGAAGGAGAAGGGAGGAAAATATTTCCAGCAACTTAGCAGCTGTGAAATGCATGGCACTACTGCTACCTTCATGGGTAAACGGAGAACTTTCTGACTTACTGAAAGAGCTCTAGTAGAACACAGTCTGATCTCATCCACAGGTATCTGCTTGACATTTCAGACTGCAATAAATGCTAGGCAAGAAGAACTAACTCTACAGCAAGCATTAAACTGAATATATATGCATATAAAAAATAAATCAATCAGCTGTAAACAAACAAAAAAACTGTCTCAGTTTACATTTGAAAGCTGGCTAAATTTAGAAGGTACCTGGGTCAGCCTAGGATGCTTCTCTACCAGCCAGTGCCCTGACCCCAGCAGGCAGCAGCTCAGTGTGCTGGATGAATGTCATGAGCATCCAGTTAAACCATGGGCAGAAAAACAGGAACTAACACTAGCACCTACACATTGATTGGTAATAGCTTAATGACAGGAATGGGAAAAAAAGAGGAATATAATCAGCATTATATTCTCACAAAGCAGAGTTAATTCTCCTGTTCCCCAAGCCTTCTGCAGCCTGTATATTACCCTCATATTAAAAACGAACAAACAAACAAACAAACAAACAAACAAAAACAGAACTTAAAAACCTTCAAAAATCCATTTATTAATTGCTTCCTGACAAGATGTGCCTTCTATGAAAGGAGCAAAAATTGTTGTGTTTTATATTCTTTAAACAGCGTGGGTACAAATCTCAAAGGAGAAAAATGAAAAACCTGAAGAAGTGTGTTAAAATGGAAAAGACGTGTTCTTTCCCTTGAGAACGAGGGTGTAGGCCTGTTGCAAATAAAACCTAGAGTATGATTAGAATTAGTTGGATGCTTCTGTGACAAGAAAATTGCAACACAAGAAGTATTTGTAGGTAGCCCAGAAAGTTTACTTCCAGAGATGGCAGTAAATTGAAAATACTGACTTGACATGGGAAAAAAAAATCAAAATGAGAATACATATGAAGTGTATTTGTGCAGAGACACCATCTTCACTAACTACATAGAAATCCATTGACTAAATTCTGGTAAGTTTAGAGCTGTGTTGGCAAAACTGATAGATGCCATTTTTCAGTGGCCAGTATAGTAAGCACATGAAAAGAAAATAATTTCAGTGTTTAGTAAGTTCATCCAGCTACGTGGGGACACTGGGCATGTGTGATTCATTAGTGCCTGAGTTTGTCCTTAAGACATCCAAGCATTGGTAAAAGGGTGTCTGAAGTTTAAACATCTATGAATAAAATGCTGAGGAAGAAGCGCTTACCTTTCAAATGCTCTGCTTGCCTGTATCTGTACCAAAAATGTAATGGGATTTCTAGGATCAGGTTTGTCGTTTATAGCCTACACTAAATTAGTCAAAGTTTAAAGGATGACTTTTTCTACTGTTAAACTTCAACCTACAGAATTAAGTACAGCATGAATTCTAACTAGTCAGCAGGATGGGGAAGAGTTATGCCAGTACTTACTATTTATAGCTCATGGCAACATCCACAAAGTACTTTCTTCTCTGTCGATAGACATTGTCTTTAAATCCCTTAAGCAAGGAAGAAGAGAGTAATTTACAATAAGGACAGAAAATTAGCTGTAAGAATTACAAAATAAATCATTAAAGTGTTTATTTAGTACCTAATTGTATTGTATTTTGATTAACACCATCTACTGACTGCAAGGGAAGATAAGGATTTTCTCACTTTTTCCCCACCAAAGTCCCATGGGAGTTTTTTTCACGACAAGTTTGTGCATAGCTACAGAAAATCATCCAAGATGCTGGAAAAAAGAAACTTTTTCCTTGTCATTTCACCTCACTCAGGTTTTCATTAATCTGAATGGAGATAGACACACAGCAAAGCAGAATAATTGGCCTGTCCTTAATACATCTTTCTTCGTCAGAAGAATCAAGCACCCAGAATTCACACACAATTCATTTTGAAAATTCTACTTCGGCAGTTGCCATCTTAACCAATGCATTAGAGACTGAACCACCAGCCTCAAGCAGCAAATATGCATATTGCTCCAATTTGAGTTTCAGAGGAATGGCTCACAGACTACAGTAGGCTCATACCTTTTGCATAGTAAATGCAAAAAAAGAGCTGTACAATACATACATAGCAGCCAGTCACAACCCTTTGAGCTATTCAAAACTAAAATAAAATCTCTTCTGTACCTGTAAAAGATGTAGACACTTCAGGTTTTGGACTACAAAAAGAGTTATCTATTTTCAAGGCAGGACTGTCAAACTCTTGAAGATAAAAAAGGGTAAAAGTTTATCTGAGTTCCCTAGTTAGTAGCCCAGAAAGTGCATTAAAGTTTTCCCCTAGTCAGAGCTGAGAAGTAAAATGCATTTTTTCCTTACTGCTCACATGCACAAACACAAATCACTGAAGGAAATAAAAAGATAACATTGTTTGATTTGAAATATTTGTGTGAGTTCCCAGAAAACTCAGAAGGCATTTTATTTTCCCATCACCAAAGCTGCGCTACTGAAGCAGAGAAAGAGAGGATGTCAAAGGACTGAAGAAAACCTTCAAGCCTCTACTCCTACACAGAGAAGTTTTTTGACTGGGAAAAAGTTCCTGTAGTCTGGCAGAGCCTCTTTGTCCACTTAATATCTTCTGACAAAAGCACTGAGTTACTCAGCTGCAGACTGTTCAAGAGCCCAAGTGGGATAGAAGGCAGCACAGGGGTCTGAAAACACTGTCATGAGTAGTGAAACTGAGACTGAAACCATTAGTCAATATGGAGTGGGTTAAGACTATGCTGCTGAAGTGGTGCTGTGCTGGTTCTGTAACAGGGTAATTCACTTTGGTCCTCCAGCACCTACATGCCACTGCTGAGGAACAGGGCAGGCACCAGAAGTAGCCTTTGAAAGGTCAGTCACAGATTTTTACAGCTTTTTCCCCCATCCCTAATACCTGGCATGCTGCATACGCTAACAAATGGTGTGTAAATTATGTTTATAAGAGTTCCCCAAGTGTAAAATATATATTCATGTAATGCAAATGTCTTTTTTCATTGTAAAACTGAAAGCAGATTTTCAGCAGAGCACTCAAGTATTTAATGAAGGCACCAGCTCAGAACATAAAACAGTATCAAATGGCCCATCACAGTCATTGACTCAAGGCTAGAATGAGCCTGCCACTAAGAGCTCTGTTTGAACCCAATTACTGTTAACGGTTAAAGGCAATCAACAGATTTTTCCATTTTAAGAAAATCTGAGGTAAATCCTTGTTTGTCATCAGGAAGTACATGGCAGAAACCAGGATCCAGGAACACGCTCCCGGGCTGAAGGCCCACAGTGTGGGAAGGGCTCACACATGGTAGAGGTGGCTGGGAAACAAGTGAGACAATGATGCTTGTCATGGCAGATCCAAGGGCAAGTGACACCAGGGACAGGAAAGTGGGGCCGCCAGAGGACATCACATTGACATCCATTTGCTTGAGTGCACAGACGCGAGGGTCTGTGCCTGAGCCCCCGCCACAGCACAGCCACTGTAGGAGCTGTGGAGCAGACAGGACAGAAGGCAGCAGTCCAAGTGCCATTTCTGCACTGACATAGAGTCCCAAACCCAGGGCCACCAGGAGTACCTGCCTCTCCTCAGCCAAGGCAGTCACCAGGGAGGAGTCGGCACAGGCACTGTAATAACATGGTATAGCATAGATGCATCACCAGAGAGTCCCCTCTATTCTGCTCTGGTGAGACGCCACCTGGAGTTCTGCATCCAGCTCTGGAGCCCTCAGTACAGGAAAGACATGGACCTGCTGGAGAGGGGCCAGAGGAGGCCACCAAGATGATCAGAGGGATGCAACACCTCTCCTATGGCTGAGAGAGTTGGGGTTGTTCAGCATGGAGAAGACAAGGCTCCGAGGAGACATTATTGTGGCCTTTCAGTACCTTAAAGGGTAGCATAGACTTTCTAGCAGGGTCTGTTGTGATAGGACAAGGGGTAATGGTTTTAAACTAAAAGAGGGGAGATTCAGGCTAGACATGAGGAAGAAGTTTTTTACAATGAGGGTGGTGAAACACTGGCCCAGGTTGCCCAGAGAGGTGATAGATGATCCATCCCTGGAGACATTCAAGACCAGGCTGGACGGTGCTCTGAGGAACCTGATCCAGTTGAAGATGTCCCTGCTCATTGCAGGGGGTTGGACTAAATGACCTTTTAAGGTCCCCCCACAACCCAAACTATTCTATGATCTTCTGAATTGATCCTTCTGCTGTCACTGACAATCTCTTTGGGGCCATTTTTCACCACCTTGCACCATACCAACAAAATGTGTGCCACAAAACCCACATGAGACTCTCACCTACAAATACAGTTCAATGTGATTCTATTACAAGACAACCTTATGGTCAGATATCTTAGTTCATTACCTATTTCTTTTCAGATGGAAGTTTCCTACAAAACCAGATTTATCCAGCCTATTTTACTTTGGAGTACGAATGAACACAACTAGCTACCACCAGTGTCTTTCAGTCCACTGGTCCCAACATAGAAACTTGGATTTATAACAAATTAAGATGTTTTTACACAAATGCTTACCATCATCCGTCATCTAGACACTCATAAGTTAAACATTTATGGACATCAGCCAAAATAAATAAAACAACAGCAAATTATTTTTTTGCCTTTTGCACTGAGCATTTGGCACTACTGCAGACTTGGCTTGTGTGAAATGTCTCCTGTCACCCAAGTCAGGAAACAATGTGAGACACCTTCCCATCTGCTGCATTCATGCAGAAACGGGAATGTGTTTCTCTGATTTATTTTGCAATTATCTCTTGAGTGCACAAGGAAACCTTCCTTTATAATTCTTTCTTCTCTGACACCTAGGTTAGTATCAGCTCTTAACTAAGAGCTGTGATGGGACCGAAGGTCACGTTGACCTAAACTTGTCAGAGTCCGAAAGCTTCTGTCAACTAGCTAATTTAAAAAAAAATCAGTAAATGAAGCAGTACAAAAGGGGCCATAGTTGTTCAAGAGTAACTACTACAGAAAAGGAATATTAATTCACTGAAATCATTGAAGAGAACTAAACCCCCATCTTCTGAAAAACACATGCTCAAAAAAATACTCAAAATCTGCAGTCACCAGGCTTTTTATTTGACTGGCAAATAACCTGAACAAATTATCTACAATACAATTTTATGTTACACTTACAGGGTGATCTGCATCCAGCTCAGATCCATACATCAAAACTCTCTGCGAGCATTTGTCTAATTCAGATATCTTCCTGGGGAACCAAGGGACACAGTCGAGATCTGCAGAAGACAGAATGTGAGTTGAATGTACTGGAGTGTAAGATTATGGAGATACCCACACAAAACGTTCGTCAGTGTCTAAACCAAGTGAGAGAAAAGCAGCCTTGCCTTCTTCATCAGTCCAGATGTTTTCCGGTGGATCGAGAGATACAATATTAGTTTGAAACTTGAGCAACTGGATTAATTCATTAAATTCTTTCTTACTGCAGTCACAGTCCACAAAAATTTCCACCTCCGAGCTCCTTCTCTTCGATTTTCGTGATTCAATATGAACCATACTCACATGTTTCTCCTGTGGAAGGATGAAACAGCATATGAAATGTAGACATACCAGCTAGAAGGGGAATATTGATGGCATGTTCCTTAGGAAAGTTTTTCCCGGTTATTAAAAAGTGTTTTCATTTAAAGTACTCCCTCTAGACCTACATAACTGGTTAGTCACACTTATTTAATAACAAAGACAAAAAAAAAATCTGTATACTGAATGTAAAATTAATACTATTGTGTTTAATGAAGAAAGTTAACTTATGATCTAATTTTATCTAAAAAGGCAATCTTTTATAAAGGACAATATTACTTCATAATTTTTAAAGAGAAAACAATTCTAATGCGATCGTATATTTACCTTTGTTAAACATGAAATGCAATTTTATTAGGCAATGTGCACAATAATACAGTTAATTTAACTGTATTTGAGTGTGTTTACTTAGACACTATTAAATGTGTACTACTTCAGCATCTCTCATGAATACAAGGGAGAAAATTTTTTTTTTAAGAGTTACTGTTTACAACTCCTCATCTCTCTCTCTCTTGCAGCAACTATGGATTACCTGGAGTGGTTCTAGTAATAAAATTAAAATCTGATTCAGTTTATTCTCTACTATAACATCCTCATCAAAACTAAACACATAAATGTGTAAATAGTTCTAGTACTAAAATTTTCTTATGGGGTATCTCTCCCACCACAACCACTGGTCTGCCAAGGGTGTCGTACAGTGACAGGCAACCATAATGTGTTATGGCTGACCTGATCTAGTATTGTGATAGCCTTGCTTCAAAACAGGAGGTTGGACTAGACAGCTACTTTCAACCAATATTTCTGTTGACTCTGATTTTTCCTTTTTTTGCCAAACACAAACTGTCTGTTACTTTTCACAACTACTCTTTCACTTGCTAAGTGAAGCCAATAAAACATTTTTTAACTTCCAAATGGGGAGAACTCTGCATTTGTACTTCCACCCTGCCTGCCATATTTTGCAGAAATGTCCATTTCAGGTGAAGGTCTCCCCTAGTACCGCCAACCAGCAGTCTCTGCTTTCACACCTCTGGATATAGGTACATAATTCTTTAATTGGCATACACCAGAAGGTACGTATATGGTGTATCTCCTTAGCTAACCCATTCACATAACAAATCCACAGAAGGAAAACACTCCATCTGCTGAGGGTTTTGAATCTGCTATTTGTAAACTGGCAGATTACAAAGCCGAGCAGGATCATTTTGACAATCTACTCCTGAATAACAGAGGCCACAGGACTCCCCTGAGTGTTCTCAGCCAACACAGAGCCACCAGTTTTAGGCATTCTCTTGGGAAGTCAGACAAGTGGCTTTGATCTACTCTAGGCTGAGAAGAGAACAAAACTCTAAACTCCCCCTCATGGTACTCAAATCATTAAGTAACTCCATGAATGGGGGTGCATTGAGTGCACCCTCAATAAGTTTGCAGACAACACCAAATTGGGTGGGAGTGTTGATCTGCTAGAGGGTAGGAAGGCCATACAGAAGGATCTGGACTGGCTGGATTGTTGGGCTGATGCCAGTTGTATGAGATCAAGTGATGGGTCCTGCACTTGGGTCACAACAACCCCAGACAGCGCTACAGGCTCAGGGAAGAGTGGCTGGAAAGATGCCCATGGAAAAGGATTGGGGTGTTGATTGACTGAATATGAGCCAGCAGTGTGCCCAGGTGGCCAAAAAGGCCAACAGCATCCTGGTTTGTATCAGAAACAGTGTGGCCAGCAGGACTAGGGAAGTGTTTGTGCCACGGTACTCGGTGCTGGTCAAACCCCACCTTGAATCCTGTGTTCAGTTTTGGGGCCTCACTACAAGAAAGACATTGAGGTACTAGAGCGAGTTCAGAGGAGGGAAACAAAGCTGGTGAGGAGTCTGGAGCCCAAGTCTGATGAGGAGCAGCTGAGGGAACTGGGGCTGTTTAGCCTGGAGAAAAGGAGGCTGAGGGGAGACCTTATCACTGTCTACAGCCACCTGAAAGGAGGTTGTAGTATGGAGGGGGTTGGTCTCTTCTCCCAAGTAACAAGTGATAGGATGAGAGGAAATGACCTCAAGTTGTGCCAGGGAAGGTTTAGATTGGATATTAGGAAAAAATTCTTCATGGAAAGAGTTGTCAGGTATTACAATTCCTCTCAGTTTTCTGTCAAACACCCTGGTTTCTGGCAGCCTCCCTCCCTGGGGGTTTAACTCACCCCCTTTTCCTTTGCTGAGGAATCTAGATATCGGCATCAGCCTTGGGAATCTGCTCCCAGAGCCAGCTCCTATGAGTCAGGATTGGCAATGCCCAGTGCTCCCACACTTACACCCCTCTGATGGTTTGGCGTTAGAAACCAACACTTCACTGTTTACATTCTAGTTAGACACATATAAGCCCTGACCCTGCAAGCACTTAAAGATGCGTTTACCTTCATGACCAAACATTGTCCTGCAGCAAGGCTACCACCACCACCTGACTGTATATAATCCAGATCTTGAACTGCTCTCTCAAAGTGCCTCCTTTCACTGTGGTCTCCACAGACAACTTCAAATCTAATTTACAGTGTTGAGAATCACACGTCAGAAATCTAAAGTGAATAGTGTGAACATTGGCATCACTGTTCACCTGTATTCCAGAAAACTCTTCATGAGCCCAAAATGCTTTGTTGAATGGTCCATAAAGTTTTAAGTTACTTTTATTCGGTTCTGCAGAGTGTAACTGCTCTCTATTGCTTCCAGCATGGTTCATTAGATTTATGCCAACAACCAACCTGACCTCAGTAGCCTTCCTCAGTCCAGTCAGTGTAATGATTTGTAAGCTTTACCTGGAAGAGTCGAAGAGCTTTCACCAATCCACCAACTTCATTCTTCAAGGAAAACACCACGGCTGTCTTTCCACCTTCAGAAACAGATTCACCTTTCGCATTTCCCTTGTTCCCTTTCTTTTCCTCATTTTTCCCAGAACTTGATCTGTTCAGCTACAAATGGACAAAGAACAGTACCATCTCAGACACAAACAGGCACTTCCCAAAATTTAGTCCTTTTAGACAATGAGAATTTTTTTGCTAAAAATTAGCTGAATGGAACTCATCCAGACTTCATTTAAAAGGTTTCTACCATTTGCTTCTAACCAGAACCACAGGTCAAAGGCAGCTGTTAGAGACAATTGTATAAGAGGCCAGTCTGTTAAAAGGATCTTAAGGAAAAGCATATGAATGTTTGGGATACAAACATGAAGCTATTATTAGTGCAATGCTAACAAATACAAAGCACATGGAGATGGTCTGAATTACTGCAAAGCCTGTAGTGATGCTACCCTAACCTGAATATTGCTGCAAAACTGAAGTGATGCTATTCTAAGCTACACCAGTCAATTTATGATGATTTATACTGCTCTGTATTTTTGCATTAACGACTAAATTTAAAACATAAACTTCATGTTCTCTGTTGTAGTACAAGTAATATTGTCATGTAAGGTCATTTTTCCTGAGAAAACAAAGCCTCTTGCTTATAAACACAAGCACAGAAATACAAGCTTAGACTGTACCTCCCAGATGAGCTGGCTGAAGAACTCAAGAAAACAGAGAAAAATCACACCATCCTTAGTTACTCCTGCATTCTTCTCTCAATTTGTGGGTCAAAGACTGCTTTAAGCCGAATTTCTGCCACATTTTCCAAAACATATAATCTCATCAGCTTAAATCTTGCCAGGATGCCAACAGTATGTCCTTTATAGACAATTTTTCTAAGACTAACCAGGATTTTTAGAAAACATCCTGCTTTTTCCAATACCCACATTGTGAGTCCTGGAGATATCAAATCTCCAGTGAGGTGCTAACTGCTTTTTTATCCTCCATAATATGGTCACTAAAAACATGAAGATGTACATTAGGAATCATATACAACTACTTCATGTTGATTAAATTGTCTTTTGGTAAACTGTAAAGCAGCTGACAGAAAATAACCCAAAAATGAATGACATTTCAAAACATGTAACACCTGATAAAAGCCAAGTTAATCCTCTATTCTTATATTTTCCTTACAGGTAGGTTATCCCTCTTGCACAATGTCTGTGGACCTGCAATGACAGACTTCGCCAAAAGGTCTCCTCGTGATTCTAGATGATTTTACAATATTTTATCAAGGGCTTCGTGACCCAGCAAAAAATTAGTACAGTTAAGCCCGATTCTTTTTCAATCTGGATTATATTAAATGGTTTTCTTAAAATTTGGTATCGCTGACAGCGACGAGGTATTTGCATCACGTCCATTTTAATGCATTCATATGGTTAATGTCAAATTGTTTTAATTTTTTACCTGATCCTAGTCCACTCTAAAACATCTCCCTCTACTGAACAGAGCACCCACAGCCCTCAAGTCAGCTCACACTGGATCTTCTGAGATTTTTTCTTAAGCTATAAGAATGCACTGAATTAGAAAGAGTGCTAGTTATATTGCATAATCTTACCAAAGGCCACTCTTTAAACAGCCTGGGTTAAAGCAGCCACACTTAAACTAGTTACTGAACATGCTAAAAAGTCTCTGTGGTCTTCTCTCACCATTTATTAGGCTACACAGAAACAATCTAAAAAAGCAATTATGACTGTAGAATTATATATATGAGGGGTTTCAAATATGTTTATTTTTCAGTAATTGAGCTTATTTGATTCTGCTTCATAGGAGGTTTGCTCAGGGATAGTTTAGGGAAGGTCACTTTTGTTTTGACTTAAATAATATTTGGGATTTGACTGAGTCATTTTCACATGCATCAAGCACACACAACCTCCACATAAAGTGACAAAGATGCTTTTTTTACAGCATACGTGATTTTTCACTGCGTGCTGCTTTCTGGAAGCTATGTGCTGAGGGTCACATAATCAAATGAGTGCCTGAGAATCTCAATATCATTGATTCCCCTGGGAAATGAGGGCACTTGGCACTTTACAAAACTGTCGCAGGTTCCCTAATACTCTCAAGTGAGCATTACCTGAATTTATGACTGAAAAGACCCTCTCAAGCACATAAAAAACAGAATACCTCTTTGTTATGAGCACAGTAGAAGAGATTGTGATGTTGCAAGAACTCAAATCTTATCAGCCATGCTCATTAGTACACTTCATCATGAAATCATGACTAGCAGATCAACTTGCCTAATGAAAACAGATTATCTGGAGCAAGCACAAGTACTCACAAATAAAAGTCATCTGTAGCAGAACTCAGTGAAGAAAGTAACTCAAATATAGAGAGAGTAAAACAGATTTACCCCGTTTAATTCAATATTTCCGATAGAAGCAAAGTGTGCATAACTAGGGATGTTTCACATTTTACCATGCAGACAGTAGGCCAGTTCACAACTGGTACGAATTGGTGCATAGTCTTGGTTCTACTCAAGTGATCCAAATCTTCATGTGTTGCAAAATTTTATAGGAGGCAAAGTCTTCATAATTCTAACTATCTCACATATCCAGAGCAGATTACATTATTATTACCTATTAACATTCTTTGTTCTTATTAAAGCACACCTGTTCAAATATGTTTGCTTGTGAGCATACAGGAGTTTATCCTGTGCTTGAAAGGGATCCAAGCACCTGTCGCACCCATATCACCATCTTACACGGATCTGCTCCTACCTCCCAACGGGGTTTTCAACAGGGAAACGCACATCCCCTGCACGATGCTCCCGCGCTCCTGCACCCCTGCTAGTCGGTGTGAGCTGGGAAACCCCAAATCCAGCTGCTCAGCAGTGAAAGCACCACAGGCACCAACGCAGTTTAAGTGCATACAATTTGCATATTGCCAAAAATGTTGCGCACATCGTGCTGCAAGGTTTGTGAGTGCCTTGAAAGAGCGGATTCTGCTGACACAGCAGTAGTGCATAAAGTTGGCAGGAATTATTAAAGTTATTATTTTATATATATATATATATGTATATAAAGTTATTATTAAAGTCGGTAGGCTTTCAAAATTCAAGCATTTAAAATGCCCTAACTGGACATCAATGCTTTTATATTATTCCAATAGCAATATGGTTAATTCCTGCAGTAAAGCTTTCATTTCTAATGAAACTTTTACTACTGTTTGAAGACATGTCTAAGGCAGCGTTTTGAACGAGGGCCGATCAGACTAAAAAGTTGTTTTCATCGGCCCCTGTAACAGCTGAAAAACTATTCACCTGGCCCTAAAGGTGAGAGGAAGGGACACCGCCCCCCCGGTACGGGCCGGCTGAACCCGACCCCTCTCGCCGCTTCCCTGCCCCGGCAGCTCCCGCTCCTGCCCCCGCGGGGTCCCCGCAGCCACGGGACTCGGCGGAGAAGCCCCGCTCCCAGCCCCGCCACTTACGGTGAGGCTGCCGACGGCGGGGCGCTCCTCCGGCAGGGCCGAGTCCAGCGAGAAGCCCCTCCGAGCCCAGTACTTACTGGAGAACATCATCATGGCGGGCTGCATGGGGCCGGCCGGGCGGGCGGGGGGCAGCGCCACGCTCTGCCCGCCTGGGCCCGCGGCGGCTCCTTTTATACCCCCCCGCGGAGGCTGATGGAAACCCGATTAGGGGACACCCGTCTCCGGGTGACGAGAGCCGCCGGCAGATGAACGCCCACGGTCCCCGCTTACCTCAGCCGCCGCCGCGCACCGCCGGGGCGGGACGGGACCGGGCAGCGGTGTCGCCGCCGGGCGCTGCCCGGCCTCGCCGCTCCCGCCCCGGCTAGAGCCCCCCGGGCCGGGAGGGCGGCGGGAATGCCGGGGGAGCCGTGCCGACCGCAATGCCAAAGGACCGCGCTGCGGGAACGGTCCCCCCGCCCGCCCCTGCGGCGACACCTTCACCTGCCCCTCCGGCCGCTGCCCGCAGGGACCCGCAGAGGGACAGAGCCCGGCCCGGGCGGCGGCCTTGGGCAGGGGAGCACCGCTTAGAACCCCGCCCGGGAAGCCAAACTAGCCTGGCGTCTAGACATCAGGAAAAGGTTCTTCCCCCAGAGGGTGGTGGAGCACTGGCACAGGCTCCCCCGGCAGGTGTCACGGCCCCAAGCCTGACAGTGTTCAAGAAGAGACTGGACAAGCTCTCAGACACATGGTGTGAACTGTGGGGTTGTCATATGCGGGGATAGGAGTTGGACTGGATGATCCTTGTGTGTCCCTTCCAACTCAGGACATTCCATGATGATTCTGCCCGGGACAGGGCAGAGACCAGGGTCAACCTGGCACCGTGGCCACGGGAGCTCTGGCAGGCCCTGGGGATGAAAAGAGCCAGCGGTACCAGGACAGGACCCAGTGGGGACATGGGAACAGTGTGCCAAAGAAGAGTAGGAGCTGAGTTTCTACACAGAAAAGTCGTGATGGGATTTTGATGTGAGAAATTCTTTGATGTAGAAGCTTGTATCTCTCTCTGTAGTGCTTTGAAAACATAGGCTGGTTCAGAGAAGACTTTGACATACCTTATAAATTGAAGGGTGACTGATGACATGCAAAGAGTACTTCCACTGAAAGAGAATGTTTAGATGGAAAAAGCTTTTTAACCGAGACAGCAATGGCTGTGTAAGGGCCAGGCTCAGATCAGGAGACTCTCTTCTAACCACAACATTGATAAAACAATTAATCACCTGTGAAGGTAAAACAGTCCCTCACAGATCCCAAAGATCTTTTATGTTTATATGTATATGACCACCTGTATCTGAAATACTCATAAAGACTTATTTTAAGAATTTGTTTACTACTTAATTTCAGGCTACTATAAACTCAGAAATGGTAAATGAGCAGAAGGTAACTGCTGAAACAATATCTTGACTGCATTGTTCAGGTAGTGCCTCAGTCTCTTAAATATACTTGTGAAATTGTTTTAGGATTTTTCATTTCTCTTACACTAACACAGTGATGTCAAACACTCATTTCATCACTTTCTCACCCTTTTGTGTTGCTCCCTGCTTCTTTCATTTCCCAAAACTTTTCCATGTCCTACTTTGAATAAATAGGTTACCTTACAGAGTGTAGGACTGAACAATCATAGAACCCTAGAATAGTTTGGCTTGGAAGGGATCTTCAAAGGTCATCCAGTCCAACCCCCTGCCATGAGCAGGGACATCTTCAACCAGATCAGGTTGCTCAGAGCCCCGTCCAGCCTGGCCTTGAGTGTCTCCAGAAATGGGGCATCTACCACCTCTCTGGGCAACCTGGGCCAGTGTTTCACCACCCTCATTGTAAAAAATTTCTTCCTTATGTCTGGCCTGAATCTCCCCTCTTTTAGTTTAAAACCATTACCCCTTGTCCTATTGCAACAGGCCCTGCTGAGCAGTCTGTCCCCATCCTTCTTATAGACCCCTTTGAGTACTGAAAGGCCACAATAAAGTCTCCCTGGAGCCTTCTCTTCTCCAGGCTGAACAACCCCAACTTTTTCAGCCTGTCCTTATAGAGGAACAACATTGAATTTGGAGCACTATTGCAGTAAGTTTCCTTCAAATACAGAGAGTTTTCACTCTTCTAACACATCAGGCAGGTGAGGAAAACAGTCACTGCTTCCCCTTGCAGTTCACCAACAGTGCTTTCCTCTGTAGCCTCATCAAACCAGGGCAGCCTCACTGAACACAAGAGCTGCCATCACGTGTCCTTAACTTGAGGTACCTATAGATCACATTCCTGTGCAATCTACTCCAGGTGAACGTGCTTTAGCAGGTGGGTTGGACTAGATGAACTCCAGAGGTCCCTTCCAACTCCATCCATTCTGTGATTCTGTGATCACACAGATTGAGAGGAAAAAATTAAAATCAGATCCACTGAAGCCAAGACACTGAGCGGGGAGCTGCACAAGGTACGTACTAGGAAGTATTGTTCATAGTACTAGGCTTCATGTCGCATCTAGCTCAACTAAGAAGTGCCTCCCATCAGAACCTCCATGCCTTTAGCCTTGCTACACTTAGCATCTTATAACTAGCATTTACATAGCTGCATCATTAAAGAGTTCATTTTGCTCTTAAACAGACCAACACAGAAGCACAACAAAAGATTTGAGACTGTTTCATAGCCCCCATGTAGTATCACAGGAATGTACTGTTCATCGCAACTAACAAAAACCAGCAAAAGCTTCCAGTCTAAACTGGCCATTGCCAGTCAGATGATCCCTTTCTTAAAATGGGTGGTCATGCTCAGTGTTTAGGACCGGGACAGGTTCACAGCTTTCTCCAAACTCATGGGAGGCCTGAATATAATCCTTTGGCTCCACTTTTTCAGAGTTTCCCATGAGTGAAATGTAATAAGAATCCTTTCTTCTGCTTGACAATAAGATTGTAATAATATTTGTTTCCTCTACCTGATCCTGTAATGCAAATCAATCATTTTCATTCTGCTAACCCACAAAGTTCTACTTAATTCTCCCAGTTAGGGGAAAGTAAATCTACATGTGACAGTTCAGTCTCATATCCTAATTTATCAAGAGATATTCTGTGCCATGTTTATTCATTATTTTTAATAACGGGAAAGCAACTTAGAGTCTTTGGACTTTTATATTCATACCTGCTATGCCTGAGATACCTAGATACAGTTCATGCAGCTGAACAATTTATGAGAGTGAGATCAGTTAGCACTCTCTGGATGCTCCAGCAATGAAACCAAGCTCTACTAAGCAGACTTTTCTCCTACCAGCATGGCAGAGCATGATGTTATCTACTGCTAGATGCTAGCTCTGCAGCTGGGACATCACACAAATCAGCGAGCCCCTAGCCTTGCTATCTCTCACAGCTCTGTGCGGTAACTAGAACACGGCAAAGCTTTTCTGTCTCTCACAGCCTCTTCACGATGACTCATGAACACAAAACAAACAAAGGTTCATTATGTTGGCAGGTGCTATGTAACAGGCAGGGAGCACACAAATGATCCGACTATTATAACCATGCTGCCGGCCCATGAATTCTGCAGGGAGACTGATTCTCTCTGGAGAGGAAGTTCTTCTTTTGCAGCTTGTATTTTGTAGGTGGACTTTCTCATATCAATGCCAGATTAAAGTTCACATATTTATTCACTAAAAATGTTTATTTCTTCTTTGTTCTAGCTACAGTACAACAGAGCTGGCATATGGTTCTGGGATTACTGGTAAACTACAGATTTTGTTTAGAGTTCAACTATTAGGTTGGTGCAAAAGTAATTGCTGTTTTGGACCATGAATTTTAATTCATTATAACCAGGCTCAGACACATCTTTGTTAATCAAAATAGGAACCATTACAATCAACATATTTTTGCCAATGAGAAATACATAAAAATCTGTGCTTCAGGATTCAACAAACTCTTGGAAAGCATTTTCTGCATCCTGCTGGTTGTGGAAGCGTTTTCTCTGCAAAACATTTGTCAAGATGCTTGAAGAAGTGGCAGTCAGTTGACAAGAGGTCAGGTGAATATGGCACATGAGGGAAAATTTCATAGTCCAATTGGTTCAACTTTTGAAGTGTCAGTTGTGCGACGTGTAGTTGTGCATTGTCATGAAGAACGAGGCCCTTTCTGTTGACCAATGCCAGCTGCAGGCATTGCGGTTTTCGGTGCATCTCATCCACTTGCTGAGCAGACTTCTCGGATGTCACGGCTTTGCCTGGATTCAGAAAGCTGTAGTGGATCAGACTGGCAGTGGACCACCAAACAGTGATTGGGACCTTTTTTTGCTGCAAGTTTGGCTTTGGGAAGTGCTTTGGAGGTTCTTCTCGGTCCACCCACTGAGCTGATCATCACCAGTTGTTGTATAAAATCCACTTTTTGTCACACATCACAATCCAATCAAGAAATGGTTCATTGTTGCTGCACAGAATAAGAGAAGACAACACTTCAAAATGTTTTTTTTCTAGTTTTGGTCAGCTCATGAGGCACCCGCTTATCAAGCTTTTTTACCTTTCCAATTTGCTTCAAGTGCCAAACAGCCCTATAATGGTCAACGCTGAGTTCTTCGGCAACTTCTTGTGTAGTTGTAAGACGATCGGCTTTGGTGATTGCTCTCAGTTGGTCCTTGTCAACTTCCCAAGGCCAGCTGCTACACTCCTCATCTTCAAGGCTCTCGTCTCCTTTGCAAAACTCTTTGAACCATCACTGCACTGTACATTCACTAGCAGTTCCTGGGCCAAAAGCATTGTTGACGTTGCGAGTTGTCTCCACTGCTTTATGATTGCTCAAATTTGCTTTTTGTCTAACATCATTTCCATAGTCTAAAATAAATATAAAATACACAGCAAGTAATAATTCAGTAGGAAAAAGACATAAAGCGAGAAAAGTGCATTAAAATTATGTGTAACATAACCCCATTTTTTCAAGAATGTATTCCAGTATCAAATGGCAAATTTCAACAATGCAAAAATGACCATTACTGTTGCACCAACTTAGTTGGTTGGTGCAATATAGCTCCCAGTGCCATACAGATAACACAAGTGAACACTTAAAATCCCTAGCCAAATACTGGGAGTTCATGGAAGCAGTGATTCAAAAATATCTGTTTAATAATGTATGTCAGGGTGCCACACAGCAATCTTATTTCACTTTGGGAGATGGAGTTAATGCTGATAGAAATAAAGGTAGCTGCATAGCACACAGAGATAAGTTTACTTTTATTTCTAAAAGGCATCTTGTTGCCTACGATCAGAAACTCCAAGGTCTTCTTTAGTTTACATACATATGTTTTCCTCTCCTCCTTTGAGAGAAGAGAGTCACCATTGTCTGAACTTTAAGCTATGCACTTTTTAAGCTTAGAAAATGCAGAATTCTCAAGTGCAAATTTAAATCTGAAGCAAGTCTGTGAGATGTTTTTCAATGTTTGAGTCATTTTCCCTCTTTAAAGATACCAATTGTCCATTTCAGTATAATTTTCCTTTAAACTATTTGTAACATTTACCATAGTTTTGTGACATTTACTAGCAATCTTAAGACCTTCCATTTGATTTTAACAGGAGGATAAAATTCACAGTGCAGAGTGGCTAGTATATGCCAAGAAATAATCTGAATTCACCTCTGGCTCTACCAGATCACCACCAAGTCTTTGTCTACAGGCATGTTACAGCAGAAAGGAGAACTTTGAAGTCGTAGATGTGGCAGAACAGGGAAAGAAATGAAGCTATGAAAAAGTATCAAAAAAACCACAAAGAAAGGTAGACTTCACAAAGAACTAAAAAGGAAAACAACATTATTCAATGTCAAGTCAAAAAGGCAAAAAGAAGAACAGTTACTCGTATTATTGATGTAAGAGATGTTGACACAAAGACAAAATATGTCTCAATACATAACGACATCATCATTTATTTGGTGAAACAAGTACTTTGCAAAATAATTGACTAGCCAAAGGGGCTTCTTAAAACAAGGAAAGATGTACAGTCTTTTCCCAGGTTATGAAAGATACACACACCAACTCAAAAATCTATTTCTCTGAATGAGACAGGTCTGCTGAAAAATATGTGATGAGAACATAGACCTAATTTTTAAGTCACAAAGATACAGGAAGCACAGGCTTTTAAGCAAACAACAAAATCATCCCATGTTCTAACAGCATTAAGAGGACTTTAATCAACCAACAGCTGTTGCAATAGCATATCTACCAAATTACAGACTGGCTAGGATGATCTGGGAATACCAATGATCAATTTTGATCCACGATTTGGAAGAAAACAATTAAAAGAGAGACTGTGGTATATTTAATTTGAGCCAACAGTGAGAAGCTGTTGAAAACCTTAGGCAGATGATGGACTGTGTGAAGGATGAACATCAAATGAATCCACAATTTTCGGCCAAAAGTCAGAGAAGAAGGCGGAAACTGACAATTGCAGAGAAGAGGACCTCAGTAAATTCAGTTGTTTCAACATACGAGGGGAGAAAACCTAGTGCAGAAAGACAATTCTTTCATTACTTCAGGAAAAATATAGTTTCATCTGAAAACTGTTTCACTGTAAAGGAAGTGTAGTCTTCTGCTACACTTCTACTAGCAGTATGATAAGTCATTTGTTTCTCATTATCTTCAAAAAAAGTAGCTTACAGGAGATGAAAACTAGGACCAAGATACAAAATACAGGCAGTATAACACATTAACATATGGATTGAAGTATTAGACCACGACTGAACAGAGGAAAGGACAAAGCAGAAAAACAACTTTTTTTTTCAAAAGGCATTAAATACTTAAGGGGTTTTTTGTCCGTTTTTACATCATTCTGTACTCAAAGAATCAAGTGTGACGAGAGGTCTTTCATAACTAACAGCAAGAGCACAAAGATATGCTCTTAGCTTTTAACAAGATAAAACTATGTTAGCGAATACTTGGGGTAAGTCTGATTGTAGCAAATGACATGGCACCGAAGCCACGTTTTCAGAGTAGGCTCACTAAATCTTTGTCACCAATAGCTGTTTTAGGAACTTAGGGGATGGATAAGTGACAAAAGACAGGAAAAAAGCCAAAATTATGTCCATTTTCAATAAGAGGAGGAAGGGCTGAAGAACTATGGACTGGTCTAATTTCATTTGTTTGAGAAAAGAGAAGTATCAAAACTATTTATAAAGACTTAGATGATAACTGATGATTAAACAGTCAAGATGGATTTGCTGAGAACAAATTGACAAATCTCATTTCCTCTTATGACAGTCCTGTGGACCTAGACAAAATAATACATGTCATTCATCTTGGTGGTAGCAAAGCATCTGACATAGTCTCTTATAACATTCTCACAAGACAGATAAGGAAACCAAGTCCAGATGAAACTAATAGATTGGACAAAGGGGTGGGTTCACTGTTAAATGGCAGGGTGCAGAGAACAGGAGATCCACAAGTAGCTACCCTCACTTGTAAACGATTAAATAATAGCCTAAATGTCCATGTAGAGACCACCCATAAATTCCCAGACCGTACCTACCTCAGAGATGCTGTAACTGTTCCAAAATTTAAGCAGATTGTGGCAGGGGGAGGGCTACTTATAGGCAACCAGCTGCACAATTACAAGAGAAGGAAGAGCTCTTACGAAGGGACTCGGGAGTTACAGAAAATCACCAGCTGTCGGTGATCATTCAGTCTGCCCTGGAAGTCCACCAACACCTGAAAAGCCTATACCATAGACTGCAGGGTCTGCAAAGGTGTTCTCCAAAAGGATTAGACAAGCACCTGGCAGAAGACGAATATGCCTTCCAACAAGAGACAGTCTAGCTAGTTTATTATTCATGAGCTTTTAAAAGTATCTTCCAATATTACAAATCTGTAATTTTAACAAACTTTCTATATGTTTACACTCAAGTACATACCTCACGGTGAAAAAATGTGTGGTATGATTGCTCTGGCTAAAAGGACTGGTAAAGTCTTAAATTCGCCAGCTCCTTTATGTGATTCACCAGACATTGCACAAATTAATCACATCAGCATAAAAAGTATAGCGGCACAGGGCAGAAAACAAAAAATCAGCAGTGCCACTTTTGGTAGCAGCAGTTGTACTATGTTGTTGTTTGAAAAATTATCAAGTCCCCGAGCCCAAATATCGGGACTTTAAAGACTTCCTTGGTCTCCTTCATCAGTTACTTTAACAGTAAAACCAGAAGAGTGTGTGGAAGCTCTCCAAGGCTAATGCAGAAAGCTGGCATGCACACATGTAACCTAAAGGACATCTGGACCAATTCTCTGCTGTTGCATCTCATCAATTATGACAACCAACAGAACAGCTGAATATAAGTTGCTTATATAATACAAGTATTTTTTGTGTGTGTGTAAGGTCTAAATGGATACTTTAAAAGTGTCATTTTCAATATTAAGGATTAATTTATTTCTACCATGATCTCAGATGCCATTAAGAATGGCTCTCATCACACCAAACAGGTTCAGGGTGGGATGGAGTTAACTTTCCTCATCGCAGCCTGTATGGTTTGTGCCTGGAGCAGCATAGATGACACATGGGTGTTTCAGCTGCTGCTGAACCCTCCCTGCACAGCCTTGGAGCTTTCTCACTTCTTCCCTGGAGGGGGTGGGCAAGAGGTTGAGAGGGGAAGTGCCCAGAGGGATATTCCACACCACATGCCACAGCAGTAACAGCTCAGGGAGAGGAGGAGGAAGCAAGGACACTCATGGTGGTGGTGTTTATCTTTCCGAGGAACCTGTGTGGGGTCCTTGCTTTCCAGGAAGGGCCTGGAAATCCACCTGCCAATGGGCAGCAGTGACTAAAATCCTCCTTGTGCTTTGCTTGCGGGAGCAGCATTTGCTTTCCCTGTTAAATTGTTATTGTCTCAGTCCACGAGCCTTCTTGCCTTCTTCTGTTTTCCAGTATAAGTTGGGGAATGACCTATTAGAGAGCAGTGTAGGGGAAAGGGACCTGGGGGTCCTGGTGGACAGCAGGATGACCATGAGACAGCACTGTGCCCTTGTGGCCAGGAAGGCCAATGGCATCCTTGGGTGTATTAGAAGGGGAGTGGTTAGTAGGTCGAGAGAGGTTCTCCTTCCTCTCTACTCTGCCCTGGTGAGACCACACCTGGAATACTGTGTCCAGTTCTGGGCCCCTCAGTTCCAGAAGGACAGGGAACTGCTGGAGAGGGTCCAGCGTAGGACAACAAAGATGATTAAGGAGTGGAGCATCTCCCTTGTGAGGAAAGGCTGAGGGAGCTGGGGCTCTTTAGCTTGGAGGAGACTGAGGGGTGACCTCATTAATATTTATAAATATATATAGGCTGAGTGTCATGAGGATGGGGCCAGGCTCTTCTCGGTGACAACCAACAGTAGGACAAGGGGCAATGGGTTCAAACTGGATCACAAGAGGTTCCACTTAAATTTGAGAAGAAACTTCTTCTCAGTAAGTGTGACAGAACACTGGAACAGGCTGCCCAGGGGGGTTGTGGAGTCTCCTACTCTGGAGACATTCAAAACCCACCTGGACACCTTCCGGTGTAACCTCATTTAGGTGTCCCTGCTCCGGCAGGGGGATTGGACTGGATGATCTTTGGAGGTCCCTTCCAATCCCTCACATTCTGTGATGCTGTGGTTCCTTCTGTTTTCTCCACATCCCAGGGGAGAGGGTGGTGGGTGAGAGGCCAGGCAGGTGCTTGGCTGCTGGATGGGGTCAACCACGCCACACACAGAAACAAGTGACCACCCTTTGCTGAACTGCTAGCCTGGGCAAAATAATAAGCTCTGCACAATGGGGCTCTGCTGATAGTTGGTTAATAACAAGATACATATGTGTAAACAGTCCAAGAATTTATGTTCAGGTAGGGTACACATAGCCTGTATAATCAAAATATATACTATAATCGAATTCCTTCAAAACACAACCCGTCTACAAGACTTCATTTATTTGAATTACATGGACAGATTGAAATATATATTTGATTCAGTTGTGAAATTCATCTTGGATGAGGCAAAAAGTGACATCCTACAACATATTTTTTGTTTGCAGTTCACCAGAGAATTGAATTTGTGCCAAAGATATAGTGATTCAACATGAAAAAACAGCACACATGCTTTAAAAATGTTTAAGATTAAAATCCCCACTTCAATGAAAAATGAAATGCAATCTTAATTTATATGAGGCCTGCACTGCAATAACTTAATTGAATAGCAGACATTATCAAGTCCCACTAAGCATGAAGCACAATCATCTTTTAACATCTTAAAAAACTCATTTGAAAGCATCTTTAAATCAAATATAATAGCACACATGTGTGAGATCTGGCTGTTAAGTGCTCAGTTATGTCTTTGTGTCTCCTATCACCTTTTCAATGCTCATATACAGTGATGTAAACTATCGAACTAGATATAGGTACATAACTGTATGTTAAGAACCAAGGGTTAGGATTTCCTGCTTTAATCCCAGCCACCATAGAGCAGCTCATGGAGTTTCTCCCTTAAGAACACACACTGACCCCCCTGCCATGATTCTTTCACCACAGACGTAGATGGCACCAGCCAGCGACTAGAAGTGTTCAGAAAACAGTCAACAGTTTTGAAAAATATATTGAGATATTTAGCCAGTCACAGACAAAATAGTGTTACCAGCACTTTTCTACAGGCCACGGACCAAACTGCACTTTTAAGTTGCATCTAAACAAGAATACTGACTAAAATAGCATCTGAGAAAGAGTGAACACATTTCCTACACAAATTATTATTATCCCTGCACACAGCCCACTTAGACACTTTTTTCCAATGACATTTGTCATGTGAATCAATTCTCAGATGCACTTTTAAAATTTCACTAACCTCTTCAGCATTGACATTTCTGTTGTCTAACAAGGAACAATTTGAGGAAAACATCGATTTGACCTACAGAAATTCTATCCCAAACTTGGTAAGACTTCATTCGCATCACACCAGGATGCATGAATCATTTACAATAAAATATTTTTTTCAAGTTAGCCAAGAGTCTTGGAACAAAAAAATATATAGAGAAGTGAGGGAAAAGTGCCTCACTTATTTTGAACTAAAACACTATATCAAAAAGTGGAAGCTAGAATACTTTTTATGGCCTTCTGGAAAGTTTCAGCAATGGAGCTTTGATTTGGTGCTCAAGAATATATTTGAAAGTAGTGAGGGATCTGATTCCTCACTGCTTCGGCTGAATGGAGCCAAAGTATTTTGTAGAGTATAATATGTGAGGAAAAACTAGAGAGAATAATTGAAGAGACACCATCAGCATCTTAAATTTTTCCACTCAAAAATGCAGAAGTTTCAAGAAAAAACTTATTAGTGACAGAACTGGGCTTGTTGAACACCCTAATTTCAGTTAAACTACAGATCGAAACAGAAATGTTGCTAATACAATCAACATCACTCTATTTCCACATCTGGTTCTTAAAGCAATCAGGACCTGTTACAGCATATACATAACATTTATATTCTTTAGGAAGATTACCCACAACAATGAATACAAATCCTCCACTCCTGACATGAGCTTTAAGGCCACCAGTTCCAATGTTCACTGGGTGCAAATCAGTCATTAGGGATGACCGGGACAGGCACACGCTTTCTAAACGTACTCAATAAAACTGAAGCATTAAGTGATTACTATGGGCAACTCATCCTTTTACAGTTTTTAACCTCCCAGCATCACAATTCTATAAACATTCACATTGGTCTAAACATCCAAGAAGCTTCAGCCTATTTGCCTTTTTGTAAGTTATCCTCTTGCGCTCAAAGAACAGAAAAAGCTCTCAAGAATGTACTTTCTAACAAATCAAATTGCCCAAACAGGCAAAATAACAAAAGTCTCTCTTCAGGAAACTCCTACATACATTTAATTTTTACCTTGGAACAAATAACACTGGAATACTGCTACAATTGAAAAGTATGAGTTTTAAATACTTGCCTCCAAAAGATAATTATTTTCAAGTCAAGCATTAAACAAAACAGGTTTGCAGGAACTAAACAAGTATTGTCTCCTGTATAGTTAATTTTTATTAATGCTAAGTGATCTAGATCATTCCCCTACAAAAGAAACAGATGAACCTCCAACCCATGGCATTTTTTCAGCCATTGTGATTCTGATTAAGGCCTCTCGCAGTGTTTGTAATCTCAGCTTACACTAAATCCATCCTTAAAAATCAGGAACAGCTTGGTAGAGGATGAGGTTCCTTCTTGATCGCAACTCTTTGCAAGGCTGCCTGTCAGCTGGAAGGAAACTACAGGTACTGAACCCTGCAAGAGGCATTTGATCTTACTGCAGGGGAGCAGAGTAAGCCTGCCTACTCCGAGCCTTCTCAGCAGCTGCTCACTGTTAATTTAAAGAGCAATCTTCTCATCCTTGACATTTGAGTGCTTATTACAAAGGGAAAAGATCAACAATTATACCCAAAAAGGCAAACTTTAAAGGCTAACAGTATTTCTTGGCAGCCATAACTGTAATTCTAAGAAATGACAGAATTTCACTTAAATAGGCATTTCCTATATGTTTGAATATTCATGGTCAATTTTCTTCTAGATCTTAATAGGTTTCATATAATTTTTGTGGGTGCATATCCTGAATAACTTAAAACCATCTGTAGTTAGTTGACAGACTTGCCTGTTGCATTTCTCTGTTGTAGATGCTTCCCTCCCCCACTCCCACAGTTTCATTTCAATGTAATTTTTGACAAAAGCATTTTGCATGTATACTTCAAAGTGAACTAGGTGCTCCAAAAACCACTGAAACTAACTTGGTTAGTATATTTGAACCAAAGCGCTGATTATGTAAGTTCTAATGCCTCTTTGTATTCTATGCCACATTAAAGGAACTGCCAAAAAGCACAAAGCTCAACAGTGAACAAAAGCAAGATGCTTCACCGTAATTTCCTGGACAGGAAATGAAAGGCTGCAGATACGCCGAGCTGTGAACCCTTGACTTACACCACGTAAGACATTTTATTAACTGATGAGAGATAGCACATTGACAATATTAAAAACAAAATCTATACTGATTCAGCTCTCCAGTGTTTGTTCACAACTGGTGAGAGAAGTTTAATCAGGTCTCAAATTATTGCAACAACTTGATTTATCTATTAAGGCTTTCGGTATTACTTGTATTTGCTTTAGATGTCACAAATAACATTTGTAAAAGTAAACTGCTCCAGAAAAGAAAGCTCCACCTCATGTCACAAATCAACAGTTTAGAGATGAAAAGTATGTTCCACTTTGTAATAAACTATTCCCACTGCTCTCCATTACTCATAACACATATATCGATGGACTAACCATTGTTAGCTATCCCCTCTACCTCATGTTCTTATATCAACAACCAGACAACTAGATTTTTTTCTCTAAATATGATTTAATTAAAAACACTAAATCAGCTTTGATTTTTATTTTATATATGTACAATAGTTACCAAATAATGAATACACTTAATTGGTTATGTTAAATTTCACATAACGTCAAAGGACATCAGCATGGCATGGAATAAACTCACACTGCCTTTTGCATATACAAAAAAATGCATTAATGTTAATTGTGATTCCTGGTTTGGTTTGTGGTTTATTTTTTATAACCTGCTTATTAGTTCTCCAAATAATCTTGTCATAAAAACAGTGTAAGCAGTTAATCGATCAGTTAATATATTAGCAAAGATAAATATCAGTAAAGTTTGCAAGAAATCAGTTGCAAAACTACCTCTAGTGTAGGACTGAATGTATTCACATGAAAGTTACCTTCAGTTAGAAAAGTTTCGAAAAAGAGCCCAAGTTGGAGCTGTGCATTAATTTGGTCAAACTGATTCATATGAACAAACAGTCAAGTTTATTCAGATATTGAAAATATGACTATCCTTTTAGTATTCACAAACATTTGTGTATATAGTGTGTGTATGTGTGTAAATATATATATGCATATATAAAGTGAAGATATGTTAATGTAAAAATATACTGTTCATCCACTCCCTGCTACACAAAATTCAGTATTTGGACATTAACTTGTGTAAGTATGAATGTCCATTTCAAATCTACATTCAACCAGCAACAAATACATAGAAGTATTTTGTAAACATTTGAGATAGGGAAAACCCATTCATTTACAAAACAATCCTTCTTTAACACATCAGCATCTCTTCAGCTTGAAAATGTTGTACAGCAGCTTCAGCTGGCCTATTGTGAATCTGCTCAAATCAAAGAGCTCGCACTGTCTTACATCAATACGTGCAAAAGCTCAGCAAATGCATATTTTCAAATTCTTTCTTAATCACCAGCCACTTCCAGTTCACCACCAAAAAGAAAATGCACTTGGCTACAAAAATATTAAGGAATGTTATTGAAAACAAAAGGCTATTTTGGTAGAAGAAACTACAAAAATAGTTGAGTCATGTTGTAAAGCTTTAATGCAAGAGCATTACAGTACAGATTTTCTTTCCAACCTTAAAGCTTAATCAACACCAAATTTAAATATCCATCTCTCAAGTGCTTGAAAAAAACGTGCTCAGTAAAAGTCTTTCTTCAATTTAACCAGCTGTAATTACACAGGTGTTCAGCTCTGCGTCTCAGACATCTGTTGAGTGCTGTCTGTTGTTCCATTGGCAGCAGTTACAGGTGTTGAGACACTCTGATACAATGACGTGGGACAACTCAACACAGCTGCACTTTCATCCTCTCCATTATCTGAATCTGGTGTTACAGAACTGCTTTCTATCCCCAGGATCTCACTGACTGCTTGAGGCAATTCCTAGAAAGGAAGACAGATGCGGGAGGAATATTAAAAGTCACTGTAATTAAATGAAAAAAAGTTAACAACAAGGTTCCCCATGGTACATCTCCCATCCCCAGTAAGTAATCATTCCTTTGAACTTAGCCGTACTGAAAGCATCTCTCTCAGCATTAGTTCCATTAAAGTTACCATTCTCTGTATCTGCTTTTTGAAAAGACAGCAAAGAGGGCAGGCTCATGTATCACTTCCTAAGTAGCAATATAATCTTCACTGCAAAAATAAAAGTCTAAACAACTATTATAATTACATTTCATGTTATTGAAATTAATTTTGTTAAGTGAACCATTAGTTTCTGTCTAATAAGTCGCACATGCTTTCAGTGCAATGCACCTTTCACCTCAATCTCTCAGGCACACTGAATGAATTACTTGTACTGAGGCTCTCTAGTGAGAGCTAAGAAATTACAACAAAAGGTACAATCCAGCTTTGCCCCAGTGAACAATATTACTCTATAAAAAGAATCACTCTTGCTTACAGACTGTTAGAATACAGGTGCTGTATAGATATAGCATATTCTTTATAATACCCAGGCATTTAGCCACGTCGCAACTCAAATTAATATACGTATAATTTGAGCCAACTACATACTTTTACTGTCTATTAAAGCTCTCAGTAAATATATTCAAAATATCTTTACCTTGCAATTCATCATCTGCATAGAAATTGCTTCTGCTTTGCAGAGTATATATTCCACATCAATTTTCATAGACAGTTCATTAATATGCTAAAAATATATTCAGAAAGAATAGTAAGCACAATAAACAGTAAATACACTTCATTGTAAAATGTACTAATACTACACTGCACTGCTAGTAAGTACCACCTTATAAGCTTGTCCCTTAAGCTATGAAGTGCTAAACATATCCGATTTGCTTTGATAAATCAGTACTCAATGCTGTAGCATGCAACAGCTAGCTTTCACCAGTATTCAAGACCTGCAAGAGGAATCCATGATACTTCTAAATGTGCCAAATTATCTAGCCCTCCTAGGTACCCCCAGCTCACATTTTCAAAGAGATAACAAATAAGATTACAGAAAAATCAAAAACTATGATCACAGTAAGCAGCAGTCTAAGTGGGAGAACAGACATCAAATAAACCACTTTGAAAACATGAAGGACAGACATTCAGTTTGCATTTAACCCTTCACAAGATTGCACACACCTTTCCTTCTCCCCAACATGAAAGACAAGCATATTGCATTAACTCCAAAAAGTTAATTAATATTTAAATAATGCATAAGAATTCAGTACCTTTAGTATTTCATTAAAGCCATAGTGTTTATCCATTATTTGCTGTTTTTCAGATTCTAAGATAGCACAACAAAGGAGAAGATGAAAATTCTGGCAAGGCAATTCTGTCCACATTACCTGTTAAAATATGAAAATCACTTTTGAAATGTTTATGCTTTTCCTCTGAAAAGAAAGGCAATTCTTGGAAAATAAGTAAGCCATCAAGCTGAGTGGCTTAAAAAACAATGTTATTTTTGAAGGCAACTAAGTATTTGTGACAACTGCGACTATGAGTCACCAAATGCTAATCTGGTTCTTCAAGACTCCTCTGTCTACCAGGTTGTCCACCCTAATGCTATTGAGCTGCCTGAGCCTGCAGTCTTTTGCATGCATGTGCTCTGCCTCAGCTCATGTGAAATTCTCCTACTCAGAATTACACAGAAGTAACTAAACCTAAGTAATTATTTGTGTGGGTTAGTGTGTTTGCATTAAGTGTGAATTGGTAGAAGCGTGTCATGCTCAGCAATCCCTCCAAAAGGTCCTAATGGTTATCAAATAAGGTGCTAAGTTGCTCCGCATCTCCTCACTACAAGAGCCCACATACATGTAGACACAGGTGTTGAGGGTGGGTGTTATTTTCTTGCATGTTGGGATTTGGTCCCATGGAGGCCACAGATAATAATTCTTCAGTTTACTGTGACTGAAATGTGCAACCTCAGTATTAATACCTATTTTAACATGTTCATGAGAGTCAAATCCTAAAAAAAATTAAAAATAATAAAATGTATTTGAAGAAAATGTGTGAGGTGAGCAGAAAGCTGGAGAACAGTTTTGACAACAAAAAACCAGGAAAGAAACAAAAAATTGTTTGCATAAATTACTCTGCATTCATATTTCTGTAAAAAAGGTGTTGCATATAGCATTGCAAATAACTGCAACCACACAATGTGTCTCAACTTCTCCATGTAAGATGTAACACCACCTCTCTAGCACAAGCACTGCCAAGCACACCCTGCCGTACCATGTAGTGAGGATATGACCACCCACATGTTCTACCACAATCTGATTATAGAATCTTAGAATCATTATGGTTGGAAGAGACCCTCAGGGTCATCGAATCCAACCATAACCTAACTCTAGCACTAAACCATGTCCCTAAGAACCTTGTCTAAACACATTTTAAACACCTCCAGGGATGGTGACTCCACCACTTTCCTGGGCAGCCTGTTCCAGTATTACAGCTCTTGCTCAGTACGTGGGAGGGCTTGGTTTTGGCCTCTACTCCAGCTGATGGGGACTGGTATATCCTGTCTCTAAAGTGAATCTCTAATAACCAATCTGGTGAAGAATATTCTTTATTCTTTTTTTTTTGAGATAAAACACTAGAAGTTATGAAGGCAGTGGGAGAATAGAAAAAGCATTCGATGCTACCTTAGTGGTTCAGGCAACTCAGAGGACAGAAATGGAGATCCAAAAAAACACCCTGAAATTCACAGATTGGGCAGAAAAAAGCCCCAGAATCCTGGGAGTGAAATCTCAGATGGTACTTCCCCTTCTTTCCATCCCACCCTCTGCAAGTGAATACATCACATCACCTTCAAATGGGTTCCCTCAATCATAGAATCACTTTGGTTGGAAAAGATCCTTAGGATCATCAAGTCCAACCATAACCTAAAACTAGCACTAAACCATGTCCCTAAGAGCTTCATCTCTAAGTCTTTTAAACACCTCCACCACTTCCCTGGACAGCCTGTTCCAGTGCTTTAAAACCCTTTCCAAGAAGAAATGTTTCCTAATATCCAATCTAAACCTCCTCTGGTGCAACCTGAGGCCATTTCCTCTTGTCCTATCACTTGCTACTTGGGAGAAGAGACCAACACTCTCCAGGCTACAACCTCCTTTCAGGTAGTTGTAGATACTGATAAGGTCTCCCCTCAGCCTCCTCTTCTCCAGGCTAAAGAGTCCCAGTTCCCTCAGGTGCTCCCCATCAGACTTGTGCTCCAGACCTCTCGTCAGCTTCGTCACCTTCCTCTGCACTCCCTCTAGCATCTCAATGTCTTTCTTGTAGAGAGGGGCCCAAAACTGAACACAGGATTTGAGGTAGCACCTCACCAGTGCTGAGTACAGGGGGATGATCACTTCTCTAGTCCTGCTGGCCATACTATTCCTGATACAAACCAGGATGCTGTTGGCCTTTCTGGCCACCTGGGCACACTGCTGGCTCATATTCAGCCGGCTGTCAAATCAACACCCCCAGATCCCTCTTTGCCAGGCAGCTTTCCAGCCACTCTTCCCCAAGCCTGTAGCGCTGCCTGGGGTTGTTGTGACCCAAGTGCAGGACCTGGCCTTGTTGAACCCCATACAATTGGCCTCAGCCAAACAAAGCCAGTTGGTCCAGATCCCTGTGAAGAGCCCTCCTACCCTTCAGCAGATCAACACTCCCACCCAATTTGGTGTTGCCTGTACACTTACTGAGGCTACACTCAATCCCCACACCCAGATCATTAATAAAGTGGTTAAACAGAACTGCCCCAATACTGAGCCCTAGGGAACACCACTCATGACTGGCCACCTATTGGATTTAGCTCCGTTCACCACAGCTCTTTGGGCCTAACCCTCCATCCAGTTCTTTATCCATCGTAGAGTACACCCATCCAGGCCATGAGCTGCCAGCTTTTCCAGGAGAATGCTGTGGGATACGGTGTCAGAGGCTTTACTGAAGTCTAAATACACAAAATCCACAGCCTTTCACCTCATCCACTAGGTGGGTCACCTTGTCATATAAGGTTGGTCAAGCAGGACCTGCCTTCCATAAACCCATGATGACTGGGCTTAATCGTTTGTTTGTCATGCATGTGCCACGTGATGTCACTCAGGATGATCTGTTACGAGACCTTCCCTGGCACTGAGGTCAGACTGACAGGACTGTCATTTTCCAGATCATCCTTCCAACAAATGATTACAAAACAGCAGACAAATTTTGCTCAGACTGAAACAACCTAAAAGCAGTTCATTTCTCTCTACTGATTGCAAAGGGGAAAACGCTCTCCCTTGCCTATAGCCTGCTTTTGTAAATCCCACATATACACTCCACCGATACCACTGAAACTGCTTAGCTACGTACAGAAAAACAAAACAAAACAAAACACTCTTGTAAGACGAACTTCAACTGTGACAAAGGTGACACTAGCCTTCACATAAAACATAATGTCTTAATTAGTTTGTTTTTAAAAAGAAAACTAAATATCCCCTTTCCCATTCCATATCTCCTAAGAAAAATTGAATACTTGCAGTAAACATGCATTATGATGTGCTGGAAGGAACCTACGAGACTATCATACATCAGTAGGTTTCCCTCATCTTCCTAAGACAGAAATAATATACTTAGGAGTTCGAAATACAGTGCATTTCTTTTCTGTATGCACACATATACACGCATTAAAGCAGAGGTGATAAAAACATGCTAGCCTGGGATTGTAAGCTATGAATACAAATATTGTTGTCATCAATTTAAAAAGAAAAATTAGTCTTTAAAAAAGTATTGAGAAGGTAACACTAAGGGGAAAAAAAAAAAGGGTGATTTTTTTCCCCCCAAATCATTATCATTTATACCTTGAAATAAGAGAATTAGTTTGGTTTTATATATTTTGGTTCCCTTATTTATGAATGTTATTCATAAACTTTGTAGTCCTCTTCAGTTAAAATACCACCTCAACACTCTACGATAGTAAATTCCACCAACTGATGATAAAAAGCTAAAATATATTTACTTTGGACAATTTTAAATACTGGTCCTCCTCTTTATGTGACTCCTTTTTCATTAGTGGAAAAAGTTAATAAAAGCATCAACATTATTTTTCATTATACCACAAACAACATTGGTTTTCATTATAGTATAAATTTTATGCATCTCAGTCCTGTTCTTTTCATTAACCTTCTGTTCCCCAGCACAACTCTATATGATGTTATGTGCTAGAAAATACTCCTTCCATTCATCTGAACATTTATTTTCTTGTTTGGGAGTTATCAGTGGCTACTGTGCTCTTGTTAAATGCATCTTAGACAATAAACCTGTAGCGCTGACACACTTTTCCATCTTCTTGGAACAAAAAATGAAAGAGCGTTCAACAAAAATATGAGTTCATCTTAATTACTCCATCTGATCCCAAGATCACCTAAAATTTCATTAACCTGGAATTATCAGAACGTCCACATTTTGATGTTTTGCATTATGTTATTTGACACCCTGAGCGTTATCATCAAGATTAACTGGATCTTTTGACATCATCCTCTTCATGGTTTTGGCTAACACAAAACATATGTTGCCAGTGCTTCATTGCAATAAATCTATGAAGTACCACTAACATGAAGGAACTAATCAGACACACACACAAATGTTATTTCTTCTGGCATAGATGCTTTTACATTAAAAATTCACTGATAGTCTCCACTTACCACTTCCACTTAAGAGCTTCCTCTGTCCAAATCAAAAAAGATCCTGTACAAACCTTTCTGAAAAAGCCAATTTATCCCCACCGGCTCTTATAAATATTTTTCATTAACTTCCCAAGTTCATGTTTTGGCTAAAAAGGCACAACATATGCTTCATGATATGCATTCCAGAGGCCTGAGGTCACTGGCTGATGTAGTCACCCAGAGAGTGGCAGTCAATGGCACAATGGTTGGATGGACACCAGTAACAAGTGGTGTCCCTTAGGGGCAATGGGTTCACATGCACCCTCAGTAAGTTTGTGGATGACACCAAGCTGAGTGGTGCAGTTGAGAGACCTGAGGGACAGGATGCCATCCAGAGCTACCTGAATAAGCTTGAGAAGTGGGCCCATGTGAACCTCCTGAGGTTCAACAAGGCCAAATGCAAGGTCCTGCACCTGGGTTGAGGCAACCCCTGGTATCAATACAGGCAGGGGGATGAAGGGATTGAGAGCAGCCCTGTGGAGGATGACTTGGGGGTACTGGTGGATGAAAGACTGGACATGAGCCAGCAATGTGCACTTGCAGGCCAGAAGGCCAGTTGTATCTTTGGCTGCATCAAAGCAGCGTGGCCAGCAGGTCAAGGGAGGTGATTCTGCCCCTCTACTCTGGTCTGATGAGACCCCACCTGGAGTCCTGCAGACAGCTCTGGAGCCCTCCGCACTGGAAAGACATGGACCTGCTGGAGAGGGGCCAGAGGAGGCCACAGAAATGATCAGAAGGCTGGAACAGCTCTGCTATGAGGACAGGCTGAGAGAGTTGGGGTTGTTCAGCCTGGAGAACAGAAGGCTCTAGGGAGACCTTACTGTGGCCTTTCAGGGCCTATGAGAAAGATGGGGACAGACTTTTTAGCAGGGCCTGTTGCAACAGAACAAGGCGTAATGGTTTTAAACCACAGCAGAGAAGATTCAGGCCAGACATGAGGAAGAAATGTTTTACACTGAGGGTGGCGAAAAACTGGCACAGGTTGCCCAGAGAGGTGGTAGATGCCCCATCCCTGAAGACATTCAAGGCCAAACAGTGCTCTGAGTAACCTGATCTAGGTGAAGATGTCCCTGCTCATGGCAGGGGGTTGGACTAGATGACCTTTGAAGGTCCCTTCCAACCCAAACCATTTGATGATTTTAATATGTCCTCACCTCATTGCACTGAATCAGTTTTTTAAAATATTCATATATGTATTAGAGTATTAGCCACTTCGCAGAATGCTCTATGCCTTTTGCTCTAAAAGTCCCAAGACTGCTGGAGTTTGTGTGATGAAATATCTTCTTACCTCCCAAAGTCGAAGTATATCTTGAAAGCTGAATTCCCTTTTAAATCTGATAAGAAGCCATCGGAAGCAAAAATAAAGGTAGCCTGAGTCTTGAGATTCTAGGAATAAGAGTGTTAAATTTCATAAACACCAAATTTGGTTAAGACAACACTGGGTGGATAGGGAGAACAACACACTTTACAGATATACAATCAAACCACTTTTAAGATGGTAAACCCTTTTTAGAATGAAAGATATTTGCCAGAGGATGGCATATCTTTAAAAACAGTAACAGGATGACCCTGTTTTTCAATAAGCACTGAGCAATTATTGAAATATTTCAGGCATTATTAATTTACAAGTCCTGTATTCATATATTACTACTATTGGAATTATGATTAAAGACTGGTAAGGGTATCAATGCACATGGAACACAGCAAGTTGTTTTAGTTATTGTGCACAAATAATACACCTACCTAAATAACTGCAAAATCCACTGTCTAGTAAACGAAGCAAAGTACTCAGTTGAATTAGTTGTGTCTTCATACCCTGCATCTGTTCTTCAAAATTCTGATGCTGGATGGAATAAAATATTAGCACTGTCATTTTTATTAACTCAATGACAATTTTGAGATTTACAGCTATTTTTAATTAAAAAAACCAACCCTTTTGTTGTTGCAACAGTGGTCCTCATCCTTTAGGTATTTAACACGTGGATATTTAATTATACATCTACCTAATGAAAATGTCTGCCTTTTTACTGAAAGGTTTAACTAAAGTAGTGAACTGTGTTTCTTTCATAACGCTTTTGTATGTAATAAATCATATTTTAAATCAGCCTATGCTCTGTACCTCTAAGCAGTACCACTCAAACAAAAAAGACAACTTTTTTATTATCATTATTATTATTCTCATACCAGTCACATGTTGTTTCACCACATACACAATTCATAAAAGCTTTGGTTTGTGTAAAGTCTAAGTTGCATTTAATAAATGCCAAAAGGTAAGTATTACAGGGAACCATTATCTTGAACAAAATCCTGCTAGAGGACTCCCGACTGATACAAATTTGTCTGTGATGGCTCTGAGTTATTATACTTCGGAATTTCCACAGAGCTTAATTTTTTGTATTGCACAGTAATAGTATAATAAAGCCACCATAACCTGTGTCAATCAGAAAAAAAATAAAGCAACACATTGACTTCAAACATAACAGGACTGCTTTAAAAAAATGTGACAAAAACCCAGTGAAATTTGTATTAACCCCAAATGCTATCCATAGCTTATATGTTTATGTGGGCCTTATTTTACCATTTGTTCCATGTACGATACAAAGCACCAAAAGGCATCTACTTCATTCTCCATAACATACAAGACAGGTGACAGCAAGTCGCTCATCCCCTGGACGTAACCTTCATGAAGAAAAAGGGGGGAGGGGGGGAAAAAAGCAATAAGATTTTGTTAAATCCAGCAGTTCAACAGTGACTTTTCAAATGCATTGAATGACTGAGTGAAATGAATGTTTGCATTCCAAGTTTGTACAGATACTATAACTTTCCAACTCAACCACCAGTAAAGACATTTTTGTATTAATAATAAACAACATCTAGCAGCTCTAAAAAGATTTAGCAGCAGTTTCTGTCAACCTAAAGAAAACATAAAACAAATGCATTGTTTTTGTAGTTGTTGAAATACATTCAAACTGAGCTGACAGCAGAATAGATTTTCAGTAAAAAAAAGTTCCCATTTAGAGCTCAGAAGCACCTATTGATATTTTTAAGAAGATTAAATATATACCTTGCACTATCACAAATACAGACTTCTATTTATTCTCCTCTCCATCTGTAATTGGTTCCTTTGTTCCATACATTTTAAATGTTTTAAATGTCTTCCCACTTTTTCCCCCTGCAACTGAAGATTTTCTTTTCAAATAAATTTGCAGAAGAGATGTTGATTTTCAATACCAGGCAAACATATGGTGCAATAGCTTTTAGGAAGAAAATTTTGCGCTTAACATTTCTTTTTTCTGGCACCAAATATGCTTTAAGGATTCCTGTATTCACGGAAGTAGGCACTGTTCTCCTTGGATGGTATTTTAAATACACTAAGGCCTAAGACCATCTATGTAACCAAGCAGCCAACAACAAAACAACACTACTACCTATCAAAACTGCAGAAGGGGATTAACAGTAAAGCACTGCTTGTGAAAAGCATGAAAGAAACACATAATCAGACCCGATCCAAGCAAGTACCTTTAGCTTTCTATGCCCAGAAATTATGAATCAAGTTCATATGCCCTAAAAAGCATTCACATGCCTTAAGAAAAGCCTACATTTAACTGGTGAATGAAATGTCCACTTTTAGAGCATATCATTTTTACAAAAAGCTAAAAATTTTAGTTGTATACAAAACATTTTCAAAATTTTATAGCCTTTTAATGTTTCTTCCAGCTTCCTTATTTGTTATTAACAGCCTAATTAAGAGGACAAGGATTTTTTTAGAGGTCATTTCTCCCCTTCTTCCTGACTCTTCTAACTGCCTTACTATTGATGCCCAAGTCAGCTTATCTACTGCCCTATTACTGCTGACCTCCCTAAGTAAGGGAGAGTGTGATTTACGTGTATTTGTATCATCAGTGGTTGGTTCAACACAACACGACATTTCTCAGACTCATGCTTGGCCAATTCCATTTCTTAACAATGCAATTATAACTGAATAACTGAAAAGAGGATTAGAGTCAATGAATGTGAAAATATGGAGTAGCTGTGAGAAGAAAAATAGAACAAGGAACAGAAAACAATAATTACAATAATTAAGAATTAAAAGGTCGAAAGAAAAAATGTTTTATTCCCCACGCATTTAATACTACAGTCAATTAAGAATAAATGTAGAAAAAATTCTGTTCAAGACAGTTTAAAAGTCTCTTAATAATAAAACTAGTGTAAGTAACGCAGATTTGAGGAATTCATTTAGAAAAATATTGTATTAACGGTTCTTCTGTCCCCTCCCCTATGTGGCAAGTAGTGGCATTATTCAGATCTCTCTACAGTTGCTGTCAAGGTTTAAGAGCTGCACCATACCAAAGCTTGAGTAGCTTAGAAGCACTGGATAGATACAATATCAAATGTACATTTCCATTATTCTTGCTTGTTCATGAAACAGAAGTCTTGCTCAATCCATACATTTAAGGCATCTACATAATTTTTAACAGAGTAGGTGGTCAAGACGCTTTAATTTCACTTATATGTCACTGTGCATTAATGCAGGTTGAAATATAGAAAGATGTGTGGAATGGAGTTATGTGATTAAACAATGTCCATCAGTTCTAGTCTTTACCTTCTTTTTCAAGCCAAGGATGAAGTATCTTGACAGACATGACAGAAAGGACAAAAGCTGACTAGTACTACAGTACACAGCGAGTTTACTAGTAATTAAAGATTTGTTCCTACTTTTTGCCTTCAAAATCTGGCACAAATGGGATTTTAGAATCCCAACACTTTCCTGAGACGAAATACCAAAAAAAAAAAAAAAAAACACCAGGTACAGAACAGCCAAATGCCATACCAGTGGTGGACAGGGGAAGCAGCTAGAAGTATTTTTTCCCTCCTTCCCTTCCAAGACAGTTAACAGAAGCCAAGACTTAGTCATCTCGTGTACACTGTGATTAAAGCAAGATGTTATACACTCTTCCTTCTGCAACAGATGCATACGCTGAAGCATAATTTTTGACAGACTGCTAAGTGTACTCCTCCAGAACCAGTTTTTAAAGTATTCATAAGAATACCCGTGTTTGCAAACACCTGGTTCAGCATGCCGAGCTTTAATTACAGCTGTGACAGATGGTTTATCATTTTTATTAATATATCAGCCTTAAAAATGGTAGCACATTCAAGCTCCAAAGACCCAAACTCATTCAAAACTCTGAAAACTTGCTTCAATTCTAAAACAAGCAAACAAAACCCCACACACCAACAGCAGACCTATATTGAAGACAAACCGCCACTAAATTCTCAACGCCACCTCAGCTGAATTCAGATGCTTGTGATACGCATCAGATAGAACAGAAGAAGAAATAGGATGAGAAACTGAACAAAGTTGTCTGCATTATTAAAACATGCCTTGACATTTGCAAAGAGCATTGTGATCAATACAAGTTCAATTGTATTAACAGGCCTTAACATAAGCAAAGCTGCAGATCAGAAACTAAAAAGCCTTTTACATTCAGGGGAACGTAAACTTACCTAAGTCAAAGTCATACATGCAATAGGTCATCAAAATATCATGAAGTAAAATCAATCCTGGATTATCTTCGCCTTCATAGAATTTATTTGTTCGATCTGTCCTGTTTACATCTTTTTCTAAGAAAACAGTTCAGATTAAAAACACCTGCAAAAGAAGTTCTACAAAGCCAGCATCAAACGAATTCACAATGTTTTTTTAAGCCGCTGATTTTTTCTTCAAACACTGTTGCAGGGCTTTGAAGTGATTAAGACAACTCCATAACTGAATGTCATTTAAAAATAAATAATATTTTAAAATAAAGAAAATCCTTTCTGTCTGAAGTAAAAGGATTCGCTAACAAACAGATTTCAAGGCTTTTTGCCCCTTTTTTTCTTAATACTTATGGAAAAATTCCTGATTATAATTCAGTGAAAATATTTTACACTTAGAGGGATTAAGAACAATTTTGTCTGAGTTAGCTATGCTATGCCATTTACAAATACTTATGTGATGCAGCATAATCCACAGTAGGAAAATTACCACACAATCAGCTCAAAGACACTGTGATAATTCACCACAGCGTGTTTATATATTCCATGTAACAAGTTCCTATAACTCATAGTGAGCTGAAACTGCCTGCTTCATCAGGCAGCTTTCATGCCTCAAACATACCAAGCACACAGCATATTCAATGATGTGAAATTTGAGACTCATGTACTGAAATAAGCAAAATTTTGAGCATGCTTTCATTAAAGGAATATTTTGTAGTTTTTGAACTATTTTACAACATAAGCCTAATATTGTCATTTACATTTCAAATGCTTAAAAAGGAACAGAACTGCTAAAACAGAAACAAACTTCAACCTTTTTTGAACTCTGATGATTTTTTTCTTTCTGTTAACACACACACACACACACACACACTTAACTACTAAGAGTAGGCTTCCTCAAACCTTTCAGCTTTCCTGTTGAATAACTGGCTGAAATAAGTTTAGTCGATATCTCAGAACAACACAAAAATCTTATCCTGTCTCCTGAAATAACTGCTTAGTAATCTTAAATGTCAGTACCCAAATCTCATTATCAAAGAGAACTGAGGATACAAACTGCTAATAGTCCACAGAACTTGATGAAATTTTTACAAGTAGGTATAAAACTCCACAAGTCAGAATGCACATATACAAATCCCTGTAAGAAATTTTTAAATATGGTCAGACAAGTTTTCACACTCCTACTATATGTCCTCATTTTAATGATATTCCCAGTAAAATTACATCATGAAATAACATGAAATAAAGAGCTTTTTGTTCTTAAGGAAGTTAAAAAATCCAGCCATTCTATAACATTAATGTGTAAAGCTCTGAATTGCTCTGGTTAAGAAAGTTTTAGTATTAAGTATGCAACGAAGTTCAGACACCTCTGAAAACAGCAGCATGTTAGTTTTGAGTGCTTCTTCATACAGGTTACTCAAACAGCTACATTTTTTCAACTTGATATCGAACTGTAGAAGTGTGTGAATCTGTACCATAGGTATGTTTCTAAATCTAAATTTACCTATAAGACTTCGGTAATCTCTTAATCTTGAATTTCGTTTTTCCTGTTCCTCACTGACAGATTTCCACTGCAGTTTCATCCTGAAATATTCGTCCCTGAAGAAGAAAGATAATTATGAAACCAAAACATGCTTAATTATTTCATTTCTCTTTTTCATGTAAGCATTCATTCATTTCAGGTGTTCTTTGGCATAAATGGGATAACACCACCCTATTTATACATTTTTACTCTAGTATAACAATAATTTTTAAGAAAATCCCAGACACTTCCTTGCATTCGACAATCTTCAGCAGCTGTCTTTCAAGTTTCTAAAAAGCCTTCTACATCACTATATGCCTTAAGAAAAAAAGCAGCTTTTTAATTTATTTTATAACAAAAAACTCACTGTACTCACGTTTTCATTTTTTGCAGATTTGCTCTCTCTTCTTTAGTGCTGTTCCAAGGAAAATACCCCAACAGAAATTTCCATGCTTCTTTTCTTAAAGTATGGCAGAGACCCTAGGGAAAAACAGATATGAAACATTAACAAAGAGTATTTTGATTTTGTGAGGAAATGTTCCTATAGTGATATAACACTTATTAAAGTATCAACTTTAAAGAGAATTTTTATAAGTAAGCTTCTTTTTACATTGTAGCCAAAAAAGATTCGATATGACAATCGAAGGAAACAGGCAGAAGAGAATATGAATAAGCAGACAACTAGGGAAGCACGGGACTCACAGAAGATTTAAAAAAAAAAAAAAAAGAAACTGTATGAAAGATATTTCTTGCTATATTTTTGCTTCACTGCTGGAAATAGAAACCTTACAGGCATCACTGACTTCGAGAAGCAAAAAAAGTACCTTGAGAATTTATATATTTAAACATCATGCTGCTTAACTGCCAAACTTCTGGTCTCACCACAAACTGATCTTCAGGATCAGACTTCAATTTATTTACAAAAAAGAAAAAAAATTAATCTAACAAGACATGGCCAACATGTAGATGAATCTTCCAAGCAATCAAAAATACTGGCGTCCACTCGAGGACACTATTTGTCAGAAATCTTTCCAAGGAATGCTCATCATTTGTAGATGACAAAAATGTACTAGCTGAATCATATCCTACTCTCATCAAAAGAGTTTCTTTCAACTCCTGTAGTTACTCACAAGAATGAGGCACTCTTGCTATCAGACTCCCTCATTTACCAGTCCAAGGCCAGCTTGATTCCTCAATAAATTTCTTTATTTACCATTAGATTAAGGCAAAGAGACGGTGCAGTGAATAGCATCAACCACTGCAAAAAAATAAATAGCAACCAGAACTTTTCCAACGACAGGCAAACAGTTTAAGAGAGGCATTTTAACTCTTTTCTTTAAAGAGGAGTTGAACTTAACATGCTGGAAGTTACTGGGATCTTGATTCATAAATAAAATCAAGCACTCACTTTTCTGGCAATGGACAACAGATGACAGAGAAATTGGCTACAGGAAGAAAAGATTTGTAGCAATTCTCGTGATTGCAGAAGGGTCCTTAAGTGGTCACCTCAGGCACAGGTATATTAAATAACACAAAAAGTGAAAAGGGTCTCATCAGTTTCACTCTACCCTTCTTCACATATTACTTAATATGTATAGGTCTTTTAAAAACTGTAATATCCATGTTATCATTCTCTACTTCTACTCAAACTCCAAGACTGCAAGACTGCACACTTGAAAACCTGTATCGACAGGTACACAAAGAATGCATTAAGTCAGCTGGATTCCCATTTAAAAAAAAGAAAAAAAAAAAGGAGAGCAATATTAAAACAACATTAGATAGAATAGCTATGGGACATAACTAAATTTTTTAACATTTCCACCACTGAGACCTAACTCACATTCATACTGCAAAAACACTCAGTTCAATAATAAACATCACCAGACATGTTTAGGACTGCTCTGATGAGAGCCAAATCCAGGCAAACTGCTGGGCAAAGAAGATAAGCTTTTGCTGGAGAAGGATAAGAAAACAGCCTCAAAAAGAAAAGAATAAATCAAATATCCTAACACGGAAGCACTGGTGTTTTCCCAAAAGGCACCTGGATTTCTTTACCATATCAGCCTTTGTATTTTCAACTCATTCACTTGAGCCAGCCACAAGATCTACCTCCTTGCAGAGCGTTTTGTATGGTTGCAAGACTTATTTGATTAGTAGAAAACAATGCTTTATGCAGTCTCTCCAACAACACTTCCTGGCTCATGCTCAAAATTCTGCACGAAGCATCACAAGTATAATGAAAACAGCACAACCATGGCTTGGGAAGGAAAGAAAAAGGAGCCAGAAACAAGCCACAGGTCTTGCTGACTTCAGAAAAACAAGTTACCCCTTTGAATATCGACTGCTTTATGTAGTCAACATTTAAAATTCTTCCATCAGAATCCATATTCTTAGCCCATTCTTCAGCTGACACAGGCTCTCTTCTACTAACTTCAGGCTGTTTTCCTAGATCGATCTGAAACACAAAGATGTTATGTGAATCCCACTGAAGTGCTTCAATAGTTTTAAACAACTGTGCAAACAGTACTACGCTTACCAGCTTCTTATACTCAATGCAACTGCACTTCCATGCATGCACACCTCTGTCAGCAACTCAAAGGATCTACAGCTGTGTCCACATTAACAAATAGTGTGGACCAACACAAGCAGATCTTTAGAGTAAGATTCTCTGTGCTAAGGACCAGGTTATACATATTAAGATTTCAGATTTTGGAGGAGGATGTGTGTGTTTTAAATAACCTTCTACCTCCACAAACGTATCTGAACTAGATTCCCATGGACTAATAACCCTCTATGCAATCAGAAATCTATTATGTGTGTCCAACACGGCAAGCAAGGACAATAGGGAGCTTCACTTCAAAAGCACATTTCTGATACCTACCAGTGCATCTTAGGACAGAATTGAAAAACTATAGAGATGTTATGCCCACACAAACTGTACAGTGTGACTGTAAGATCAATTTAAGTACACTGCCCCTTAAAAAAAACCAAAACTATACGTGCTTTTCAGAACTCCTAATACCCAACCAAGGCTACATCATTTGCGGTTAAGACTCTCTCAGCTCCTAAATTGCATGTTTAAGCACAGCAGAATTCAGCAGATGCTAATTCCTTACTTTCTAAAAATATTGTGATGATGACAACCACCAAATCAATTTGTGTTTCAGTTCTTCAGAAGTTTAAGGCATTTGCCACATTAAGACATATAGGTCAGTGTTACTTTTAATATGTAACATGCACTATATTTTTTCTCATTGATAAATTAACTGATTAAGTGCTAGGCAGCAAGTTCTTAGAATTCCATAGTTTGCACAACTACTGATAAGTTGTTAACACTATTTTGAACTCAAGAAAAAAAACACACATTCAAAACAGTTTAACACTCTAAAAACATGTGAGCTACTTAAATAGTAAATCACAAGCATTTTAAAAAGCCCACACAAAGTGATTCATGATCCAACTACAAGTTCATTCTAACTTTGGTTCAAGTCATACATAAATCTATAGATTTCTGCAACCTAGACATTAATCACCCAACTAAATACTTAACCTTCCTAGCCTTCTTAAACTGAAATGTTAAAGTGACTGGCCAAGGAAGATGGTTATTAACTTGTATATACTGATTTTACTTAACATAGCTCTAAGTGACCACAGAGGAAACAGTAAACATCGAATGGGTCACTTTTCAGGGTAATGACTCCAAGATAACAATACTCCTCATTTCAGCAAGAACAAACTTTCTTTCAAAGCAAAACTCAAATATGCAGGCATAAAAACAACACTCTAGAAGCTGATAAGGATCTTGCTGTTGTGAATAAATGGTAGGAGAGCATGTACCACAATCACCAAGCATAAACAGGATAAGTCACCAAGTTTCAAGTCCTACCACTCCTTTACAGGCGTGCATCGAAAAAGAATCAATGCATCTGTATCATATTCATTCACACAACTCACTCGTGTAATGACTTCAAATCCTGGTTCTTCCTGCTGATTTATCTTTAGTCCTGGAATAGCATCATTAAGAAAGTCTGCCATTTCTGATGGTGGTCGCCTTTGATTCGAAGGGTCACTTAACCGGAAACTGTCAAAAATATAGTTGGTAACTTTGGAAAATCTTCCCATTGTTACTGTGTATGGATCTTTCTTCAATTTCTGTGTTAAAACAAGGAAAACAAGTAAAATATGAAAATCCTCAGATTATTCAGAATTCTCATACTCAAAGAAACCAAACAACAAGACTAAGTCTCCAAGTTATTGAAGTTGTGTGTACCAGTAGTTTCATACAGTACATTCATTACCTAAATAAAAAAAATACCTAAAGTATTAAGATAATACTACTCATTGATTTAAAAGACTGAATAGCAGTGTGCTCAGTAAACCTGACCTACCTATAAAAGTGGGTCAGATTCCCGTGATTAATGCCACAAAACATCTTCCTTAACCTTCATAGAGAAAACACATCTTGAATCACCATGTACTCTGCTAGGAATCTCACACAAAAACTGATGTGACAACTAAGTCCAGAAACTAATGTAATACACTCATGAAAATTTTCTTTAATTAAACAAATCAGTGAGACAGAACTCTGGCCTCATTCAAGTCGCTGGACATTTTGCTGCTGCCTTTCATGAGTCCACAAACCCCACCAAATGATTAGCAGCTCTAACACAAAAAAAAAAGACCTCTTTAAGGCAATATTGTGCTCTTTGCTGCTGTATTGATAGCATCCCTTCAAAGCTGTCAGAAAATATCAAGGAAAATAAGTCAAGGAACATTTAGAAAATTCCTATTAATATGTTTTGGTAACTCCTAAGTTTTTCCTTCTTTCCCTGTCTAAAGCTATCTGTACCCAAATATACCAAATCACAGACAATATTAAATTGAAGAGGTTTGAAATAGTACCACAGTGAAGTTAAGAAGCTATTATAACATAGAAAACAACTTATAAGCAAACATTTGTTTTAGGATACAATCAATGTTCCTACAATGGCAATGATTCAGGGAATATTTGTGTGACATGGTAGGGTGGAGTCTTTAATAAATATCTTCAGAATAAAGAAGTCAAAGATAACGCATACTTGTAATAAGCCATATGATGGTTCATCAAAGAGATTTTCAAAAGACTGAGACAGAGACTTGTTCTGAGAATTCACAAGAAGTATTCGTTTATCCTGTGGAGATCTGCAATAAAATTAAAAAACAGTTTCTATGAGTACCACTACTTCTTCCTGAAAATGTTTTTAGAACATTTCCTGCTTTTTGAAGTCCCATTTCAGGCTTTGTGGAAAGAAAGCAGGTTTGATGGAAGATCACTCTTAGGTCTTGGCACAAGTTCACAAGCTAACACACTACAAAACAGGACTTTCCTTTTTCACAAGACTAGTCATCATCATGTTCATTCTGAATTGTACTCTTGCATCCTTTGAAAAATCATGATGCTTTTGAGAAATGTTACTCTGAAAGAGAATATTTGTCACCCACATGTAAACAAAGTTTTCTTCAACTATAGTTTTCTATATTTTATAAGGGATGTGATACAGAAAGAAAATTTAGTGAGACATGGTCAGCTTCAACACATACATAGCAGAGTTTAATATAAAAGAGGAAGTGAAAAGCACCTGTGTCACCATATACAGTCAAGGAATTCTTTCCACCGCCTAGTAAATCTTACATTAAGGCACCCTGTAAAACACTACATAAAGGAATACAAACTGCTTTTCAATGTACGAAAGTACGTTAACAAATTTCTAACCAAGACTATTGGTTAATTCTAAAGATTCATACCGATAGGAGCTTGTAAACAGCACAGCCATTGTACTGTGAAACAGAACCCTCTCAGTACAGCCCTGCAAATGTATTTCTGTGTAGACTCCAAAAGCTAAATGACCACAAACCCAAGTTGGCCTAACTCACTGTATTTGTACACTTTTGTTCTCAATTTAACATTTGCTTCTCTGGCAGGCCTGCACAGGCAGATGAAAACGATAACAACAAAGACAGTGGAACTGTGCTGCTCTTTGTATTCAATCTGCTTTTTTACTCTCACCCCCATCCCAAGCATCACATCTTCTCCACTCCTCCAGCACATACACCCCATCAGTTCATTAACTGGCTCCTGAATCACCAATTTACAGCTCAATACATGACAGAAGAGAGAGCAGCTCAGAAGCCAGGCTGACATTCAAGCCTCAGAGTTGGTAGCCAGGCAGGGGAAAGCCAAGCACTTTACCTTCTGACTAACCGACCAAACAGACTTAAATTTATAAAATACTTCTTACTGCTCTCTCCTAAAGTTTATATCCACAATTTCTAGTCTTCAAAAGAATAATTACTTTTATTTTTATTAGTACCTGCATCATCTACCATGTTATTAAAGTCAAAGATAAGAACTTTAATAAGCCTTATCTCTCCAATAGGACAGGACACTGTTAACACCAACGGATATGAAATGCAACAAGAGATCTCATTTTGAGACAGCCAGACACCACCATCATAGTTCTGAGGTAGCAACAGTTAATGAAGCTCAACTGGCTTTTGCAAAAAAAGCAGCACAGGGGCAAAGGCTGAGTCATGTTTTATGTTTTCCTTAACTAAGAGAACACAAACTTTGTACCATATCCCCATTTTAATTAAACATTCTCTCTGGACAGTCAGTTGGGTATCAACAGCTACTTGAGTAATGTTCAAAACAAATTTGTGAGCTAGACGCTTTATTAAACACTTACTCATAATACCGAGAGTTAGAAAGTGTCAGCTGCACATATGGTCTTTTCTCAATATTAGACTGGTGCCAAACTAGGAAGCACATCATCTTTAAAGCAACAAACTACAAATATTTTGTTCGAGTTTAGTCACTTCACACACACTGATTTCAGCGACGACATCACATTTTATAAAGAGGGGCAGTAGAGAAGGGCAAAAACTTTTGAGATAATAGGAATAGAGTAAGAAAATATTTATGACAGAAAGATATTTTAGAGAAATGCTAAGCTTTCTGCCTTAACCTCAATATCCCATATATTATAAACTAGAGGATGGGATAACGAGTAGTTATGCTGCCAAGTATTTGCTTATGGTATACAGAAAGCCGAGAAAACACGTTTTCCTGAAAGAGGTTGTGAGCTTAGATACATCATGTACTAAAGCATAAATAGCCATTAGGAAACAACAGAAATGTATAGAGACTGAAGTCTGCTATTTCCACAATTTCTGTGGCATATTTGTTCTTTTCTCTTTCCTTAAAAAAATAATCATCATAACTCATGACCAGACCACAGAAAATAATTTGGTGCCAAAAGCAGAACTGAGAGGACTCTAAGTGGAAGTTCCTGCTCAGCTCAATGCTTCATTCAAATTTAACTTCCATAGCTGCCTCAGCTTTTATGTTTTAGAGTTCCCAAAGTATCTGCTGTTGCATTCATCAATGCTTAGAACTGTTCGAGGTGGCAATTATAAGCAGCTCAGCACATCCCGAATGCTTCAACATGACCCCAAGTTTCTCTTTCTTACCTTCGTCAGGGAACTCCATGGGGTAAGCAGTCCTGGACACCGCAGTGCACAGCTGCTGGGTCAGACTACACAAACCCTACATCACTGCCTTATTTTAAATACAGACACACGAGAACATGACTGCCTCTCTTCATACAGTTTCTTCTCCACCTGAGAGCTACTGCTTTGCAATGTCTCAGGAAGAATGTCTGCACCACCTCGCAAGAGGCTATAAAGGACAAGAACTAAGAATCCACTGGGTCAAATAAAGGAAGAATGTTAAGCGCCTCTTCGCTCACCACAGGCTATCCGAAAAAGACAGCGTTTGAAAAAGGAACCAAAATCACTACCTGTTTTGTTTTCATTCAGTGACTCGCCAATAAGCAATAATTTTACATAGAAATGTGGAGTTGAATTTTTTGCAGCCTATGACTCAAAAGAACTGGAAATACTGTCTGTTAGTAACACAAAGTGCCTAACATTATGTGCAGTAACAAACTGACAACCAAGTGCTGGACAGAACCTAGATGTCCAACTTAAGGGAGCTTAGGTGTTCGATATCATAAAATGGTTTAAGGCATTCTGGTATGTTAGTTTAGATTCCTGGTTCTTATTAAAAAAAAAAAAACCACAAAAAACTTTCAACCATAAAGTTAAATCATCAAAAAACTTCCTGAGTATGAAAAGACAAATTTGTTACATAGCAGAGCAGTACCTTCTTGGAAATATTTTATGCCTTTGAGCAAAAAATATTAAATATAAAATTAGCTTAGTCCAGGTGTCTCCACATTAACTACATGGAACTCTGCCAAAATTAAGGCAAATATAACTACAGATCTGTAGTTGCAGTACTACATATTTTAATGAGCAACTTTTCTGTTGCTATTGCTTTTTATGTATATACATGTGTGTGTATATACACATGTAAAAATATCCAAATAATAAGCTCTTTAAATAGTGGCAACTTTAAAAAGCAGCTTCTTTCAAAGCCTCAAATGGATTAGCTGGAATAAAGGCAAAAGAGAAAATCTTCATCTAAAATTTTGAGTTTCTAGTTGATAGTTAATCAGAAGAACAAGTTTAGTCAATGTAAACTAGTTTGCTACATGGTCAAATGCACTCACTAGGCCTACTTAAAATTTGGTCCTGTTCATCAAGAATGTCTGCATCACCTGGTCTATCTGTCCTGCTGCATTCTATTGCCAATTAATTTTCCTTTTTTACACATATAGCTGCCTGGACACTATGTAAAATATTTTTATGAACTGTAACTAGCACTTATTTTGAGTCAAGCTTATATTTCAAGCATCCTCAAAATCCTGAAAAATCATGCTAGGGCTTATTTTTGGGGAAACAGGGTACACAGGCTACAGATCACATCGAGTATAAAGCTTTCAGCAACTCATTATGCAATACAGGTGTTTTTCCACTGTTTGCTACACAGGTTGCCTCAAAAACCTGCCCTAGCACCCCAGCAACTAGTCAGAACACATCCACAAGTAAGTAAACAGAGAGCACTATGCTCAAAAAGGAACAATTTCCTTGTGGGGAAGGAGAGAGAGGCACCATGACACCATCACTCCCCTGCACCTACAGAAGTTGTGAAATTAGGAAACAAAACAAAAGGAGATTTGAGGAAGAACTCAAAAGGAATGTAGAGAATGTAGAGAAAAAAATCTAGGATGAAGTTGTTATCCAGGATTTCCTAACCTACAGCAGTCTTACTTACACCTTTATCTCATCCCTCTAATAGCTCCTCTTTCAGTCTTTTTGAATTTTCCCCTTAAAATCTCATATACAATGCTACAGCCAGTACTATCTCACCAACTACTCACACTGACCATGTTACCTTCTCCAAGCAGTTGACACCTTCTGATTACCTTCAACTCCAACATCACACTTTGACACTGTCAAAGCCTTCCACAAATCAGTTCAATGAACAGAGAGCCCTCATGTCCTCTGGCTTGCTCTCCAGCCCAACAGTATTACTCACCAACAGCCCCCCCACACTTTTTGAAGGCAACTCTAACCTGATGCTACCAATGTGAGAAGAGCCCCCTATAAGGATTTTCACAGACATTTCAATATTTGCCTTCAAATCTGTCACCAGAATATTATGTTGCAAGTGATGATAACAAAACACTTTCAAAAACAGAATATCTGTTACACTGATCTTACACCTGTTATACCTCATTGTTTCTTCATGCTCTGCCTACTCTTATTTACCCTGTTGTCTTCTTAAATTATATTTATGTCTACCTGCTGAGAGCATTTATGCTATGCTGATCAAAAAGCCTTTTATTCAAGTGAAAAAAAACTTGGAGGTAACACAATACAAATACACAACAAAAGCCAAGTATTTAACACCATGACAGGGACTATATTCACATTCAGAAAGTTGATTTGAATAGTAAGGATCAAGTGTGAAACAGTCCTCACAGCAAGAAATTAAAGGGGAACAGAATTCTGAGGGAAAACATCCATATACAAATTCATTTAGTTGAAAGTACTGTAAGTCACCTTACACGCTGATGTCAGTATTCATAGATATTTCACACAAATTAAATGATCTCATCCCATTTAATAGAAGCAGTTCATGAATAAGCACTTAACTTTACACTGCCTGTTCATGAGAAGCTTCTGTATTCACTAGAGGGAGCTACTGCTGTATTATGGAGCTAGTAACACTTCAACAGATTCTAAACTAGTTCATAAAAATTCATCCAACAACTTTAAAACTTCAGGCTACATTCCAAATGTGTATGTGAAATTACTGTTTCAGTCACCTGGAAAATTAATTCTACTAATAAAAAAGGGAAGAGAAAATACATCAGGAAGCACTAATTTGAAATTAATTACAGAATTAAGAACATACACCAATAATCCATATTTTAAACCAGAACTAAGAGTTGTCTGATACTTACTCATTCAGCACAACATGCTTTTCAAGGCATTTAATCAATAGCTTGCTATCTCCATGATGAAAGTGAAGAGCTGGAAGCTTCACATCATCCTTCAGACAGAACACCAAATACGACCATCCCATGCCTTCTTTGTTTTGTTTGATTGATTTCAGATCTGTCAAACTGAACAGGAACGACCACTTGCTTTCTCCATTTGCATGAGTTGTAGCATCTTAAAAACAAAATTACCACATTATTTTAGTTTGCCTTCTACTGTTAGCAATTACAAACACATCATATCTGTCACTGTTCCTAAAAAAAAAAAAAAAAAAAAAAAAAAACAAACCGAAACCACAAAACTCAGCAATGGTTCCAATAACCAAATGCGTACCACAACTACTGTAATTGCTATTCCTGGATTTCTCTTTGTGTTTCCTTGTCTTCTGCAGACTTCTAAAATAATGACGAAGTCCATCCGACTGCTCCCCTAAAGCTGTGCCTACTGCTGTATCAAATTCCAGCAGCAAGACTAATATCTGATGGAGATACTTGTGGGATTACTACTTACTCAAACTAAACACAATATACATTACAATACTGTATGCTATATATTGCATACAGTATTAGCCATATGTTGTAACACTGTTACCAAAGGGAGAAAAATTTGAAAATCTCCCCATGCAGCCTCCCTCCCATACTGTGCAAGCACATACACACTCTGCACAAGACTGTATACATTCAAATTTTACTCTACCAGAGGACACAAAATTGCCAGAAGGAATCTGGCACATCCCCTGGCCTGCTCCCATCAAATTACAGCAACTGGAAATATACAAGAAGTGGCAAGGAGCATAATCCAAGTCAGCAGCAGTCACTGCTCACTGAGTGTCAGTGAGCGTTGCTGACTTGGACTGATTGGATGAAAAATCAATACAAACCAGTAATGTAATAAACCATCCTGTACCTCCCCGAGATGCTGGTTTTAGCTTTATATCACGCTTGTAGTGAAAGCTCCTCTCAAACACAGTATTCTAGGAGCAGGGACTGTGCATTGTCCAAAAACATTCATAACCTTAACTCCAAACCCCGCACTCATACATGATATAGATAACATTTAAAACCATGACTGATATGATGAAACAAGTACAATGGTCCTCAGTTACAGCCTGAGAAATAATACACAGAAAACAAGCATTATAAAGAAAAATACTATGGGAGAATTGGAGAAGAGAGATTACTTGAGAATCACTGTCCTTTCTCCCCCACTTTTTTTTTAACAACATATCTACTGAGAGACTGTACCAAAAATGACATAGCTAGAAAATTACTTTGCCAAAGTAAAACAGACCATAGAAAAAAGATCCATGTTCCACATAACTGTACACTTCATCTCCCCCTGCTGTTGCAGCACGGAAAGGCATTTCAGTAGTAAGCCACTTATTTTTTCATTTTCTTTCTAACATGACATCTAGTTAAAATTCCATTTGCTTGAAAGAATGCAAGAGCCCAATGCAGATTAAACTGCTGCATCATCTATGATCATCACAGCAAGGAGTTAAACAACATTTATTTTCAATACAATTCTCTAGCAATTTAAAGAAAAATAGATTGCAGGCAGAGAACTACTCCATTGTTATTTTTTTTCCACAGAGATTCACCTCTTACCACAAACGACTCCCAGCTTTTAAATTTCTAATAAAATCGATTTCACTGTATATAACAGGCAATTCTTCAGTTACAAGTTACCATAACAAAAACAAAACAAGAAAAACCCACCACACTTATTTTTAAGTACCTCCATTTGAATGAGGTTTCTTTTTAAAAGAGACTGTGGTGACCATGTCCCATTCTGCTTCATAACTGCTTGGACGGTCTGCTCCTCGGGAACATTTTTCTTTAGGGGTTTGAGTCCACTCCACGACAGAACTGGAATCCTGAGGGGAAAAAAAAAAGTTACTATTAAAAAACCACAAGGCATGAAAATTGATCTAGTTTCTCAGATTCAACAAGAAGAATAAGTATCTTCATTTTCACAGATCAAAAGAATTTGTAGGATTAAAATCCTAAGAACCATGGTACAGTTCAACATAGGAAATTTGGAGTTATGACTGAGACTAAGAAAAGAGGTTTCACTTAATAACTTCAACACAGTACTAAAAGATCCTAGCCTCTCTTGCAGATTCTATCAACATAATAAACTTTTTATTTCAACGTAAAAATAAAATCCTTCTTCTTCAGTCACATCCTCTTAATACTGCTTAAATACCATATATCACTGGATCTTGGAACCTCCAAAGACTTCTATTTTTATCTTGCATTAGAACAGTACCTCTCTGTTTTGAGTCTAATTATAGAGATTGAATCACCAGACTACAACATAGTATATGCAAGGGGACCAATGACTGAGATACACTCATTTGGTCTTCACTGTTCATGCAGATAGTCCCCTTCTATTTTATATATGAACTAAGTAAAAACTAAATACAGACACCTACACATGTATCCCAATAATGTGAACTGGGCTGCAGTCCACAAATATGATTCCTACATGTAGCTATTAATACCCATGACAATCACATAAATAGATTTTGCTTCCAGTTATGAGATCATCTACACATAACTTAAAAAATAAAATCTCTGGAGAAACAGCATGAAGAACACTGATAACTAACATACCTTTCCAGCACAGAGGATATTAGATGTATCCAAAGTATCATCCAGCGGTCTCCAGTCTACTATTACTTCATTTTCCTACAACACAAACAATCATAACAAAATTCAGTACTACACAACAAAGTACATACTCTTATTTAATCATGGTATAATTATGGGACAACTTACATACATATATAAAAATTATGCGGACTATATTGAACATTATGTGATGTTTATTCATTTATGAAATCCTATCCTTAAAGACATATAAGATTAGCCAAACACATTACACACTTCACCAAAAAAACCCCAAAGTTTCCATAACTGTGTTATGCAAGTACCTTTTCTATGACACGTAGTATTCCCGATATTAAGCTGTCCTGGTCATCATTTTTTCCACAGGACGAATGAATAAAAACTCCTTCTTGCTCGTATATAACCTGTAACAATGCAGGTAATGAAATAAACACAATTTTAAAATTGTTTCTCTCCGCTTGTGGTACTCATTATCATTTTGACTCATCTATATAAGCTGAATTGAACACTTCTACCTTCTTAGGGGTGAAACAATAGCAAATTTAACTTGTTAAATTTACTCTAAGCAATACTGCAACAATTATTCCTTTGCAAGTAAACAACTAAAAATGCATTCAATACCTAGTATTTTTAAATCAGCAGCAGAGGTTCATATGGAAATCCTGTGTAAGTCTTTCTTACACAGCCTGCCTTTCCCTCCCACTTAACATTTAAGCATGTTGAAATTATAACCTTAATTTATGTTACAAATGGACAGTCTAGTGTACAAAAGATGAACTTCACAGAAAAAAATTGCAGCCTTACATTAAATAATGGTCCAAACCTACACTCAGGGTTAATGGCAAAAGTTCCACTTCAGAGGTAGAATATGTGACAGTCAGATGAAAGAGGCTTATAGGAGTAGACACTGCCACAGCTGTCATGCAATTGAAAAATTCAGCCTTGTTCTTCATAACTTCCAGCTCCCTGCCCCATCCTTCAACAAGCAAGAAAACGCTCAGAAGTCTGGAGAATAGCTCTGCACAGTCAACTGACTGGTCATAGAAACAGAACCCCAAGGAAGAAAAGCAGTATATGTTGCTTAGATGCTTGAGGCCAAAAAAGTTGTCCAGCCATGAAAGGCCTAACTACATATTTAAATAATGGTAGTTCTATTTTCTTCTATACCTATATCTGCTGAACTCTCCACTGAGGCGCATGTTCAGGTTTAAACATTATTACGCACATGAAAACCAGACCCTGCTGGTCCCATAACAAAAATACTGAGGAAAAAAAGCATAGAAAACTGTTTGTCAAAAGCACAGACCAACATAACCAAAGCAAATGAAGACATAATGTGACAGGAGCTAAACAACTTTGAAAATTACTTAATTTCAAACAAATTTTCATTCTGCCTTGTAGGTGTACATATATCAGAATTACTCAAAGGTTTTCAGATGTCTTACTAGCTTAAAGCTAGTTCTATGCAAATCAGTTTCCAGATTTATCCACCTATGGTATCCTTCAGTTTCTCAAATGCTTCAAATCACAAGCATGACTACCTAAGGAAACTTATCACTGTAAAAGCACTCAGTTGACAATTTTTTTTCTATAAAGAAATTATGGAGAAAGTAGGGGAAAAAATAAGTTTGCATGATTTAAGTATCAATGGTTAGTCATCTCAAAATTTCAAGTTTGAAATAACATGTACCTGAGAGGCTTATGCTCATAGGCCTTTCCTGCTTGTCAAGCAAGTCCACGCTTGTAGTCTGCAAGCATGACTTACACCACATTTATTTTTCCAGTTGTACAGAAGGAAAAGTAGATCTGTTGCCTAGTTGATTCAGAATCCTGCCAAAAGCTAAAAACTGATGCAAAAGTTTCCAAATCCTGCTAAGCCACCTTGACCTGTTGGGGTTGTTTTTCCATAGGCACCACAGAAGTCAAAGGCAAATTCACAATTCATTCTCATCAGTCATTAAAAACACTGTGCTGCACACAGACCACAGCTATTCCATCTCATATACTCACAGAGAGTCTGTAAAAACAGGGAAATACTATTTAAAAAAAAAAAAAGAAAAGAAGAAAAAAGAGAGCAGGATGTAGGCTCCATTTACATGTCATGGCATATGCTAGTTAGGGTTCTGGAAAATTGTTCAAGTATTTATATTCCATGTTCCACAGAAAATAATGTTCTGAAGTCCCACTAACATCTTCTGATAAATAAACAGTATCACTCCTCATACTATAAGGACACAGTATGGACAATTCATATCTCCAGTTTATTATGCTGCTTATAATGAGCACTTGACAGGTAATATTTGTAGATTTTTATTGCCAAGGACATACATGAGTAGAAGGCGGTCAGCATACCACATCAACAATCACAATTTACTGTCCTGTGCTACCAGCTCGTGAAAGATGACAACACTGCACCCAATGACAATGAGGAACAGGCAACAAAACAGTCAGCTAGGATCCAGCACTATCGCGGAACGAGGTGGTCCTGCACTCCTCACCCACATATTTTCCACCCCGCCTGTGCTGGGCAATTAAGTACTAGCTGATGTCATGTGCACTGATCGTTGATACCTTATACTCTTGCTCTTACCTCTATCACACACCAACCACTTGCCAAACACAGGCTATGTAAGAGAATGGAGAAGCACTGCAACTCTCTCAGCTAGTTAGCTAGCCCCATCTTTTAGACACTTCATACTCTCTCCCTGTGTTCCTACCAAACTCGCTCTCCCGCCAGAGAGCACAGCTTGCAGCCAGCATCATCTGCCAAGATGCCATCCAGCTTCTCATGACAGATGCAGCACTTACACAGTGAATTAGCCACTGCTCTGGGGTCATTAAGTAATTATGGCACTGTGCAAAGCCTGATTTTAACAACTTTTCAATAGCAGTTACTTAATTTCTGCATCATATTAGAAAATCAGGTAAAAAACATCACTGTGGATTCAACGGTTGAAGAACCAAGCAGCCATGCTCAAAAGAAAGGGGCCAAGTAAGAAAGCTGGAATACTCCACAGACTACAAATTAAGGAGAACTGGGTCTGTCTGCAAACATTAACAACAGGTAGAGCAGCTGTACAACACTTTGTTTTCAGATCCTCACAGAACGTAAGCAGAACAAAAGATTAAACACAGTCAGGAAACAACTACAGACCAACAAAATAAATTCAATTTAGGTAATGGTTGTTCTGAGAGAGCTTACACGCTCTACAGAAAGTATCGTAGTTTAGAGCTGTGCTTTAAATTAGAAGAAATATAACTCAACTTAAAAAATCTGCATGATGTTGCTTTAATTTCTACCTTATTCTTTTGAATAGCTGAGGTTCCTCCAGAGCTTATTCACACATCCACTGCCAAACTGTCACTGAGCACATCAAAATGCCTGCTACATCTGTAGTCTGCATTCAATGACCAGGTACCAGCATATCCAAATGCTCTGCAAAGTATCAAGCTAAAACAACTTGACTAATGTGATATTCTGCTCCACAGACAATATCCTACAACTCATGGCATTTGAATTTTAGTAAAAATATAAAGGCATACCCTTATATAAGTTTTATTTGCTGAGTCTATGGCTCAACCTTTCTTAAAACAGTGCAATTTCATCCCCTGCTAGTCTTAAAAGAGTAAAAGTCTCACAAACATGAAGTTTCTAAGCAGGATGCCGGCAGGGAAGATTCATAAATATTGTTCATGTTGTGACAAGAATGAGAATGCTTGCAACATCAAAAACCACATATCATAAGAAATGTTTCCTGCTTGACAACAGTAAGGTTTTCAAATTCCACCTTAGGTCTACCGAAGATTTCTTGAACCACAAAGTACTTCTGCTACTTACACAACAGTGCGTTATCAGTGAAAATACAAGTCTATTCAGGGTACTGAGAGTAAGAGCTTGAGGTGGTAACACAGTTTCTACTGTGAACATCTCTGCAAGAGAAATCCTTAATGTATAGAGAACAGAAAAAATATACAGAAATTTCAGAATTATCAGTGAACTGCTTTACATTTGAGCATAATGAAACCTCAACTAAGTTCAAAAGAGGCAAAGCTAGGTAAAGGCTTCTGTTCACAAAGAAAACCTATAAAGTACAATATGCTCACAAAAAATTAAGATTCTGTATGTAGTAAATGATAAAGGTTGAAAAAGTTATAATGAAGACTCTAAACCAAGTGCTTAATAAAATTGCATGACAATGCATAGCATAGGAGTCTCTGTTCCCCCCTAATTTAACTAGTAGAAAATGCAGCAGAACACTGCCTGCACCACAGAATACATACACATCTAAAAAATCCTCTCTATCCGTGCCAACAAACTACCTGAAAGATGCAAAACTAATTTTAACAGACCATGTTTTAAATTTCTTCTCATGCTGGCTACTAAATAACAGCACACACACACCCCAACCCACAACACTACAGCATTTACAACATTGTTTAGCAGTAGCTACTGTGCTACTCAAATGCTTCTAGTTGCTGAACTAGCCAAACATCTGGGCTTTGAACTGAAGCTCAGACATTTGGACAGCTAAAGCTCTGAAGCTTTAACTTCAAGAGCAAGGGCACAGGCAAGTGAAAAATAACTTCTCTGACAGCACATGTGCCAATTGGTAATATGAGAAAGATCTAACAGCCCATGTGCTGGAGACATTCTGAACTCCAAGAGCATAAACCAAAAATTGTTACTGTCTTTAGATCAGCTGTAATAATAACCTATGCAACAACGAACTAAAATTGAAGTTGTGCTTCTCCCCATACACAACTTTTTACTTCATTTTCTAACAGAGTTTTCTGTTATAAGGGTGAGTCCAGAAGCGGTTCTCCGAAATAAGGAAAGCAAACTACTACTTGCCAAGCAACAAAAAGTGAGAAAATATACCTGTTTTCACGCACAAAGCCAATCACACTGAAAACAAAAGATGTTACTGCCAAGTTACCCGTGGAAAAAACTGGCAATTCTGAGGAAGGGCAAAAAACTGAAGCTCACACTGTTCTAGTGTAGATGGTCATTAATAAAGAATGAGTCATGACTCCAGAACTCAACATCATTAACTTAAGTTTTCCAGAACTAAGTTAACCATATAGAGAAAACCACTGAGAAAAACCTTCTGAGACATGAAACAGTGAGAGACAAAAAAAAAAGGACAAAAAAACCAAGTAAAGTACTACTATAACAGAAACCACAACCTTATACGGTTTGCTGAAACAAGATTAAATGAAAGCTGAGATAATGCAGGCTACCCCATTTGCTTAATAGATTACTATGTGAATTCCATGGGAATTATGTTGTGTAGTATTTTGCAGAAAACAACATGCACATTAAAACACATTACTTTTATGTGATAAGATCTGCCAAATGAGCCTAAAGCACTTCACAAACTAATGCCTACTACTCCTTTAGAAATCTACCAACTCAAACACTTCATCACAGCACTGCACAGGCAGAAGGAAAAGTGTAATTAATTTAGGACACTCATAGCTTGGAAACACACCAAAGTGCAAAATGCTTTATGTGAGAATGTTGGGTCTGTACCAGCTTACACTGTGTTTACTCCACCTGGAGTGAAGTTTCAGCAGCTTGTGAGCCTGTCTAAAATCTTGCTGCCACCCAAAGGAATAATTTGTGATCCAATGTGCTCTCTGGACCAACAGAAAACCAACTCAGCCAAAAATCAGCACACACGGGTTTATGCATTACTTCAGCTTGCTAAATCAAACCACTGAAAGATCATATGAGTACAGTATCCAAGCAAGCAGAAGTGCAACACACAGGTGGGTAGATCTAGAGGAGGATGGGATGGAACTGCTCCTACCCAGAGCAGTGAAACTTCAAAATAGCCCAGCTACTTCATGAAGTCTGAGAAAACACAACTGTCATCTTTTCTCTGCATCAAAAGAGACACAGCAAAGAATGTTACTGAATTAGAAGCTGTATTAACAAGTTGCATTAGTATTGTGGACGTGGAATAACTGAACCAGAGTTTCGCAATGTCTTAAAGATCTAGTGTCAGGCAAACAGGCTTCTTTTTAAAGGAAAAACAAATACATAGCAAATTTACAAAAAACTAATCTACAACAGCTTTAACATCTCATATAAATTTCAATACTATAGCTGCTTTCAGGAAAAACTTCCCAAAGAAGATCCCGATAAAAACCTGTGTGAAAAAAAAAAAGCCGCAAAATTAAAATATTTACCATCATCCAATGAACTGCTATACTGAGCTTAAGATGGACAAAACCAAAAGAGTAACTTTTCTCTGTATACATAAAAACTGGATGTGCACAGCTAGAAACAGTTGGGAGGGCAGTATGCTTATCTTCACATTTATAGCACCTAACAACAATAAAGAACATCAGTTTTAAGTTGTAACAACTCCAGCTGAACAAACTGCCTGTTCCACCAGTTCTGGTCGAAATGGATATAGTAAACTGACACAAGCAAGATCTCTACTGAATTTTCCTGCTATCTAAACACACTCCTCAGCACCCTCTAAGAAGCACAGACATGGCTAATCGCATATGTTCGTTTACACATAAATCAGCATGAGTTGAAATAATCATTTGCTGCCATATGCTGGAAAAGTGAAATCAAAGACTACCACACTCTAATCCTGGCCATATACAGTCAAGCACTGAGATGTGAAATTCTAAAGGATCCATGTGCTCAGGAGCTCGGCATAGCAAAGTAACACTTTTAGAGGACAGAGTGACAGAATAGAAATGTTTCTACCGTAAAATCACATGGACACAATTCAGATCTGTTTGTGGGGGTAGAGAGAGGCAGAGACTTCTCTTCTGTGACCTCAAACCAGGACATGCATTTGAATTCTCGTAGAGCTCTTCTATTTCATTCAATTACACTCGACAAGGACAGGTGGCATGCAAAAATCTTTACATTACCAAATTATCCGACTGACAGGGCTTTATACCCACCCCGGGGCTGCTACCCTTACGCTACCAGCGCCCAGGCCGGGAAAAATCCCACTGACGTCTCCGGGCACCTCGGGGACACGCGGCCACGTAGACGGGACGAGTCTCGTTCCTCCAGCTCAGCCTCCGAGCCTGCTCTGCGGATACCAACACCCGGGCCCGGGGCTGTCTGCCTCCGGCAAAGAGCGGCCTCCTCGTACACCGCGACCGGTTTTCCGCGCAGCCCGGAGGCGAGCAGGGGCGGCGCGGGAGGCGGCCGGGCCGGGCGGGAGGCGCTGCGCTGTGGCCGCCGCACCCGCCCCAGGCAGGGCCCGCGTTCCAGCCGCCGGCCGCGACCCTCCCGCGCACGGCGGCGCAGAGGGCCCGTGACCTCCTGCCAGCGCCAGGTCCGCCCGAGGGCTGCGCGGCCCCTGCCCGGAGGGGTGGGCCCGGGTCCCGCGGCCCTATGAGGAGACCCCGCACCCGCGCACCACAGGGAGAAGTCCCCACACGGCCACACAAGGGGCCGCCCGCCCGCCCCTTCCTGCGGCTCCCGCCGACCCCAGCGCCGGACACATCGGGGACCCCGAGGGGAGACGCCGGCAGCCACCGTCGCCCGCGCAGGACCCTGGCCCAGCCCGCCCCCGTTACCTTGCCGCTCGGAGGCGCCGCCATGTTGCCTACGAGTGTTTATGATGACGTTGCGCTCTTCACGTGCTTCCCCCGCCGCCCCACAACAACCCCCGTCAGCCCCTCCGCGGCAGCGTAGGCGGCGCAAGCGCACTCGAGCAGAGACGCCCCCGCCGCGCTGGCTAGGGAAAGGCGCGACGGCGCCGCGCGGAACGACCGGGCCCAGCTGGAGGGCGGGGCTCCGGCAACGGCGGCGGGGCCAGGCGGGGAGCCCCGCCCACGCCGCGCGGGGGCGCCCGAGGGCGGCGGCAGCCGTGGTTCGTCAGGGGGCGCCGGGAAAGAGGAGAAAATGGCGATTTATTGCTTAAATAGGAAAAAAAAAAATAGAAAAATATATTGCGTCCAGTTGTGGGCTCCTCCGTTCAAGAAGAACAGGGAACTGCCGGAGAGAGTCCAGCGCAGGGCAACAAAGATGATCAAGGGAGTGGAGCATCTCCCTTATGAGGAAAGGCTGAGGGAGAAGACTGTGGGGTGACCTCATTAATCGTTACAAATATATAAAGGGTGAGTGTCATGAGGATGGAGCCAGACTCTTCTTAGTGACAACCAATGATAGGACAAGGGGCAATGGGTATAAACTGGAACACAGGAGGTTCCACTTAAATATGAGAAGAAACTTCTCAGTGAGGGTGACAGAGCACTGGAACAGGTTGCCCAGGTAGGTTGTGGAGTCTCCTTCTCTGGAGACATTCAAAACCCACCTGGACACATTCCTGTGTAACCTCATCTGAGTGTTCCTGCTCTGGTGGAGAGATTGGACTAGATGATCTTTTGAGGTCCCTTCCAATCCCTAACATTCTGTGATTCTGTGTGAAATAGGTTTCACTTAATGCCTGCAACATTTGACCCTGCTGAGATTATCTTTAAGACATTTGTTATAGTCCAACACCTTATCATAAAATATTTCAATCAAATAACATATCCTCAGATATTGTTTAGTTCAGATGAATGAGGTGCTCACAGGGAAGTAATTTACTGTGCTGAAGGAGCAAGACTGATTAAGTCTTCGTTGTCAGAAAATATCATAATTTGTTTCTGACTTCTCAAATTGGGCTGGATCAAAGCAGCGTAGCCAGCAGGTCAAGGGAGGTGATTCTGCCCCTCTGCTCTGGTGAGACCCCACCTGGAGTCCTGCATCCAGCTCTGAAGCCCTCAGCACAAGAAAGACATGGACCTGCTGGAGAGGGGCCAGAGGAGGCCACAGAAATGATCAAAGGGCTGGAACAGCTCTGCTGTGAGGACAGGCTCAGAGAGCTGGGGTTGTTCAGCCTGGAGAAGAGAAGGCTCTGGGGAGACCTTATTGTGGCCTTACAGGGCCTATGAGAAAGATGAGGATGTACTTTTTAGCAGGGCCTGTTGCAACAGAAGAAGGGGTAATGGTTTTAAACCAAAACAGGGAAGATTCAGGCCAGACATGAGGAAGAAATGTTTTACACTGAGGATGGTGAAACACTGGCCCAGGTTGCCCAGAGAGGTGGCAGATGCCCCATCCCTGGAGACATTCAAGGCCGGGCTGGACAGGGCTCTGAGCAACCTGATGTAGTTGAAGATGTCCCTGCTCATGGTAGGGGGGTTGGACTAGATGACCTTTGAATGTCCCTTCCAACTCAAACTATTCTATGATTCTATTAAATTTAATACTTTTTTGACTAGATTAACACCCGTACTGTACTTTTTACCATGGAAAAACAGATTTGCTAGTCTCAAAACAAATACTGATTTGCTTAAAAATTGTGAGAGCCTGCTGTGACTCTATATGTGCATGTGCATAAAAATGAGAAAATAGAACTGTAGTTAAAAGACAAGTCCACGGTAGCATTATCTGGGTCTGGAAATCTGTATGGGCATAGCAAAAATGGATGTCATAGCTATGGTGGTCCCTTTCTCTGAATTTAGTAAGAGTACAAGTGACTGTTAAGGTGAATACAAGGAAGAAGGCTGCACATTAAAAATGCATCACTGTAAATTAATTGCTTTGAGAGGTGAAATTGTCATTTGCCTTCTTCCACGCCTGCACCGGTTTCATCTCGCTTGGTCTCACGTGTTCATGTTCATCCTTTCCCTTTCTTACCACTTTCCTTTATTTCTTTCTCTTTGCAATGTAATCATACATTAGTTACACACCCATGTGTAATCCCATTCCTCTCTCAATTTCCTTTTTGCCTCTCAGCTCCCTGAAGTCTGCAATGAACACTGGAGACTTCTTTGCTTGGCTCCATTGCATACTCTCATCCTGGCGCTTGACCGAAACTGCTTTGTCAAGGTTTATTTCAAAGTTTCATTCCTAGGAGAAGCTCAGAATTAAGATTCCCATCTCAGCTTTATTAAGCTTTATCGCAATCTACAACGGACTGCTTGAAGTCTGCTCTCTTCACCAGTGTGACTGCCCATCTTCTAGTTCTGTTTCTTGGACTTGATCATTAGCATATTCAATTAAAGACTCCCTCTCTTTGTAGGTAATTGTGTCAATAAATATTTATCTCATGACTCACTGTTTTATTTCTACTGCAGCCATTAAACCTGATCCAAATTAAAATCTTATCTTCTGCAGGCAGCTAACAGTCAAGATGGTTTTACCTTCCTCCAGACTCTCTTGGCACCCATCGTTCTCTCTTCAATATCAATACCCATCTGTCTTCAAGGCCTGACAGCTTGATTGATGCCTTAGTCTTAGATATCTCTCTGAATTATCTCTTTCACATAGCTAGCTCTCTTCCAGACAACAGCTCCAAAGCATAGCTTTTCCTGTGTATCCACAGAGCTAAACATTTTTTTCTTGTAACATTCTGTTTCCCGACAGTGACCAACACCATTCTAATCCATTTGGACTCCTGCAGAATGCTTTTGCAAAGGTCATTCATCTAGCCAATATAACTTCAATCCTCTCATCTAGCTCCTCCTGTCTGTTTAGCAACTCTCACCCTTCTCTGGGACTCAACATAAAATGCCCTTCCTCATTTTGAGGAAGGTTATCTCCCACTCACTGCCAAAGGGCCAGCTTCCACATCAGGTCAACTCAGCACTAGACTCTGCCTATTATTCGTAAAATTTTCAAGCAAGAAGTTGTGTGGAAGGCTTTTTCCTCAAGCTGACCTTCCTGCAGGTCAAAAAACTCCATTGGAAGAGCACAAAGCTGTCTCATTATCTTTCTTTAAACCTTTTCCTCCCATTTGCTGGAAAATGTACCACAAAAACTGTTATCAAGTAGATGGCTGATGAACTAAAACCACCTGTGATGGTGCTGACCACCACGTTGTCTTTTTGTTTCTTTGTCTGTTCTGTCTGCTTCCATTTGTTGTTTCTTACCAATTCTTTGATTGTCAGTGGGACTGAATATTTTTCACATGATCATAAAATAATGTAGGTTGGAAGGAATTTTTTTACATCAGCTGTTCGAAGCAGGACTAATTTAGTAGTTGCATCAGATTGCTCAGGGTCACTTTTCCTCTGTGACAGAGTGTATGACCTCTTGGCAGACAGAGGAACACAACTGCAGAGGTGCCCTGCAGTCAGCTGAGAAGCCTGATTCTCAGCTGGAGGATCTAAAGAGGGACCAAAACTAAGGCACAGGGGTTAGAGATACGCTCATTATGACAAGCTTACACAAATCCTGCTCCAAGCAAGAAAAGTGTTTTCCATTTTCTCCACTGAGGATGGTTGAAAAATCTTAGAATCATAGAATGTCCTGAGTTGGAAGGGATAGTTCTCACACAACAGCCAGGGTTGTTCTTTTTGTTTCCCAGAGAAGTCTTTAAAGCCAAGCTTGAGACACTTCTCAGGCTTGGCGTTGAGACTTTCTTTTGATGGAAATGGATTCAATGAAGCTCCTTTGTCCTTCCACCAGACATAGGAAAGGAGTTTCTGCTCTAAGTTTCTTTGGTGAATGATCAGCAGGTCCCACAGGACTCTTCCTGGGTCTCCGTCCTATCACGCTGCTCTCAGCACCCCAGTCACCACTTGCCTCACTGTTAAGAAGTAGGAGCATTTCATAGACCTCAGTCCCACAGACCAATTTACTCCATGAGATACATAACTACTTTCTAGGTAATTGCGTAATCTACCAGATACCCGTCTTGGACCCTTCTCCCTTGTTCTTTTGCAAACTATTATTGCATAACCATGATGGAAATGCAAGATGGAGAGGAAAATGACTCTTTGCTATGAGGTTGCAATATCACAGCGTCACTGAAAGGTCAAGGTTGGCAGAGATCTTTAGAGATCATTTAAGTCCAACCATCTTTCCCAGAGCAGATTGCAGATCAGATTGCAGAGCAGATTGCTCAGGGCTTGGTCCAGTTGGGTTTTGAGTATCTCCAAGGATAGAGACACCGCAATATCCTCAGTCAAGCTGTTCCAGTGTTTGGCCACCCTTGGAGTGAAAAGGATTTTTCTCATGCTTGAATGGAATTTCTTGTATTTCAATTTGTGTCCATTTTGTCTTGTCCTTTCACTGGTGTCACTGTTTACTGCAGGGTGACAAACTGTGGCAGATGCTCTCTGTTAACCCCCCACCCTCCCCACTAAGGAAAGGGAATAAATAGGAGGAAAAGGGAGAGAGACTTGCAAGTTGGAAAAAGTTTAAAATGCTTTACTAATGCTACTAATAAAATAGAGAAGATAATACAAAATATACAAAACCAATCTTGAATTTCCCAGGGTAGTACAGCGCTACCCGATTGCTTCAGTGACTGCAGGGCAGGCACCCAGAAGTCCTGGGCTGGACTCTGCAGCAAACTGGAACTGGATTCAGGGATGCAGGATCTGGAACCAGGCCTTGGATGGCAGGCACAACAGGCAGGGTCCTCCCCAGATGCTGGCCATGTTCGAAGAGAGTGAAACCCTCATGATCTCCCACTTCTATAGAGTGTATGACATGGATGGGATAGGATACTTAGTTTGTCAGTTTTAGTCACCTGTTCTGTTCGCCCCTCCATGCAAATAGGCCCCTCTCACTTATGGGACATGCAAAATTTATCAGTAACCTTGGCTGCCATAGCAATAAGTCTAAACCTGTGTCTCTTCTGCCTACCATTGCTACCATTAGCAGCTCTTGTCTGAAAAAACATGCAGCCAAATTCAGAAAAGTGCAGTTACTTAGAAGAACCTAACTGAAAGGAAAATTCACTAAAAGAGGAACTGATCTTGTTTTTAACAAAACCAGGACAACTGAACACCACCAAGAGTCCAGCTCTGCCTTCTTTACTGCCTTTCATTGTGTATTTTTAAACATTAGCAAGATCTCAGCCTTCTCAAGACCAAACGGTCCCAGTTCCGTCAGCCTTTCTTCATGTGACAAATGGTCCAGTCTCCTAACCGTCTTTGATAGCACTTCACAGGTCTCACTCCAGGATGCCCATGTTTGTTGTACTGAGGAGCCCAGCACCAGACCCAACACTCCAGAAGCCTTTCACCGGGGCTGAGGGCAAGAATCATCTCCCTCATCCTGCTGGCAATGCTCTTCTTGATGCAACCCACAATGCCATTGGCCTTCTTTGCTGGCTTATAGCGCACTTACTGTGCACCGTGACACTCAGGTCCTTCTCTGCAAAGCTGCTTTCCAGCCAGTCGGTCCCCAGCCTGTCATGGTGCCTTACATTATTTCAGTTTGCAAACCTGAATGATTCACAACACCAAGGTCTGTAGGCTGACACAATGCTACCAGGTTCCTCTCCCTTTTCCATAAGCTAATTAAGAAAATAACAGGGCATTCTGTAGCTCTACACCAAAGTCTAAGCCTTGGTACACTACACGGATGGGAATCTAACAAGGAGGGGATCTTCACCTTGCTGGCCCACTCTTCTCTGAGCCATCTGCTCTAATAAGAGATTTTCTGTCACATGAAGGTAGCCACAGCACCCCAGCCAGTACCAAGTGTGAAGCCAGAAAGTGTTCCTGGCTTTCCTGTGGTTTCTGTTGCTGTCACAGCTGCAAGTGAAGCTATTATTGCTATGCCAAGAGCTGCAGCTGCTATTGTTGTTCACACAGCTATTTCAGCAGAGCTCCAAGATTCATTCCTGTATTCAGAAATGTCAGCTGCCCACATGCTCAACCACATGAAAACCCCACTCGCACAAGACAAGTGCAGATTCTGTCAAGTCCTTCCATCACAGGCTTAATTTGTATAAACAAAAATCCCCACAGCAGAAAAACAAAGATAAATGGTGCCAAAAATATCCTTCCCTTTGATCTTCTGCTAAGAGGAAATATATTCCAAGGATATATTCCAAGCCTTGCTGCGACAGATGCAACCCACAATTTTTCCAGACTACTCCAGTTTGTCACAGATCATGGAGAGACAGTGAAGGGGGTGCTGTCCTGGTCTCTGGGTGCAGACAGACACCCAGGAGGGAGCTGCAGACCAGGCTTATCTTGAGTTCATCATATTCTAAGAGGTAATATTATATTACAGACAATAAAGGAGATATCCCAGGGTTTAGCTGGCACATGGTCTTGTTTTCCACATACAAGGGGAAAAGGTAAGAAAAAGAGAATGCTGCTGTCCTACTCCACAATTAGGAGGGCAGGAGAGTGATCAGGCTCTGGCTACATCCACTCAGTTAACCTAAGCCTGGGGTACTGACCTACAGTCAGCCCTTGCTGTTCAGCCATTGCTGTGCTCTTTTGTATAACTATGGCTTGCACTGTTTATGTTTCTCATAGACTAATATCTAGACACAGTGTGGGGAACAGCACAACCACTCCAAGCAGGCAGCATGTAGATATGATTTAAAGGGCAGAAGAGGATTCAGCCACATGGATGAAAGCTGTGCTGCACTATTTGCTCTCAATGCCAGAGCTCCTTATGCACCCTGGCCTAATTTATTTGCCAGTAAAAGTGTAGCCTCTGGGACAAATTAGGATCTTTTCTACTTATTGTCTCTACCTCAATGTGGAAACTGAGATATGAAGTTATTATAGCCTTTTAAACCTGTTCCTCTAAGAAAACACTAAAAGAACCCACTTAACATGCAAAAATAGATACAGCATACAAGTATAGTAATGTTCCACACTTGGCTGCGTTCTGCCACGAGGTTAGGAACAAATAAATTAAGTACGCCTAGACTGAAACTAAAAGGAAGGAAATCCCTTTCCTCACCAGTATTTATTTGTATTTAGAGTGTGAAGGCATGGAGATGTAACAAGACATGAAGGCAGTATACTGGATTATAAGCTTTCTTCAAGTATTTGCACTATGTCACATTTTGTACATCCACAACCACAGTTGTGAGTTCTTGTTTGTGACCCTGATAGTTTTTTATCTGTGCATATCAAGGATTAATAGAATTCCAGAATATGAAACAACCCAAAACATACAAGATTTGTCGTAAGAAAACATAACAGTTGGTACAACTGATCACAAGTTTACAATAGTTTTGTTCTCTCAGTGGGACACGAAATTTTTTTTTTAACATAAAAGAAGCAGAGCAGATACCAATGTGAAATGCTCTGCATTTGTCATGCAAGGAGAGATTCATGATTGCATCAGGCTCCACAGAGACAAGTTGGAAGTTACCCAAGAGTGATGACTAAACAGAAACTGATCTGTTGCTTGGTAGTCGGCACCAACTAGTATTGCCAGGACTAGGAATGCAGAAAGCAAAGATAAATAGTAGGAACCCCATCGCTTGTACATGTGCATTACAACTTTTCCTGGAAAGTGCAGGAAACTAACAGAACAATTGTTTTAGGGTGGGGATAGTCAATACTGTATTTCATCCCGGCCGTTGAAAAAGCAATGCTAAGGATGGGTCTGTTCTACTAACACAGTACTTCTTTCTCTTAGCTTGCCATGATAATCCACTTCAGAGATCATTTCCCAGGCTGAAAGCCCTAAATCCCTGAAAAAGAATCAGTGTCCCATGGTGCCAAACATTGCAGTATGCACATACTGATAGTTAAAGATTCCTTGAATGCACCAAAGTACAATTTAGTGTCATTTTAAACCTCAAACCAACTCATCTAACCAGTATGGGCACATCTTAGCATTGAGGATTGTTTTGCAATTACTCTATGTCACAGAACAAGGGGAGAGTAGACTGGCAATCAGAGGTGCATTGGATACTCTGCTGATTCTTGCTATTTGAAACATTCACTGTAGGACTCTGATTGCAGGGTGTAACTACAGGCAGCACGCTTGCTCTTCACCACTTATTATAGCCTCTTTAATGAAATGCTGACAGATCTGTGAAGTAACTACACTTACCCTAAAAAGCTCTTAAGATTTCAGTTTCTTCACAAAAAAAAAAGACATCTCACAAAATAGAAAATTTTTCTGCCACAAATATAGTAGATATAGCTACTCACCTTTTAAAAGTGCAAGTGAAAGGGCTAAGAACAGCCAAAGCAGGAACTTGTGCAAACTCACCTTATCTTGCCCTGTTTTTCCTGTTGCTTGCTGCTTTCACTCACAATGTCCATCCAGTTCAAATCCACAGCATCAGCACAGCTGAGCAGCAATTTTCACTAAGGAAGTGTGCACAAACATTCATTGTAGAGGCAGGATATTGGTAGGATACAAACACATAATTGGTGGAAAAATCCCAGTCCTGAGCCTTGGTTCCACACTTGACTTGTTTTTGCTGCTGCATTAGCACACAGGCAGCATGCCTGGGGCTGTCATTACGCTGGCAAATGTGGTTCAACAACAAATACTTCTTCCTCATGAACTGTTCTGGGCTGCCAAAGGCTGGTTTTGAGAATCAAAACTGCATTTTGAGGGATCCAGGCTCACACTACAGTTTCTGGGGTATATACTAGCGTAATGTAGAGCAGCCTCACTGAGCCTGCTTTGGCATCCTAAAGCCATCTTTCATCATATCATACTCAGATGGGTTCAGAAATTTGTCACTGTATTTTTAACATAAAAACCTGCAGTCCCAGTTTTTTCCAAATCTCTTTGTAAGCCAGGCCACTGCCCCCAACCTCTAGTAATTTTCAGGACCACTTTATTACTGACTGTTCATCAAGTTTCAAATTCTGTGACTTACTGAAATATAAGAGATAATTTTCAGATATGACAGTAACAAGAATTTCCAGCTCTGTTTTCTTGCATTCATTTTCAGTACACATATTTACTGCTTGCAGTTGATCCACTTCCACCAACATGCATTTGCACTTTTAATATTAGGCATTGATAAAATAGCAGCCATGCTATAGAAGTCCTTGTTTCTCTCATTGATGGATCATTTGAAATCAATTCATTATAGAAATATCTTCATGCAATTGCACTAGTATGTAAAATACTCCAAAATGTATTTAAGAACTCCAGCTGCAGCAATGCACTGGGAGAGTTAAGGTTTGTAAAGCCTCTGCTAGGTACTTTTTTCCTCCGAAATTTCTTTTATTCACAAATAGAATATTCCTACAACATTTGACAATGTCAACTTACCTCATATTAAAAAAGTTGTGTCCTTTGCAGTGTTGGGTTTTGCCCTGCTAACATTTTCCCTGGGTTCATAGAAAAGTATTCTATTCAATTGAGCCTGATAAGCTCAATGAGCTTATCTGATGAGAAAAATCCAGTAACACAGTCATTATAATGCCTGTATGATCAAATAGCACTGACAGCTCTTAAAGATTTAGGTATCAAGTTCTTTCCTCTTCTCTTTCCACTATGAAAAGCCTGATTAGGCAGTTTCTTAAGTTTCCTGTTCTAAAAAAGAGAAACTACTTTTTCTCTTCCACTGTGAGTCCTAAATTTGTTGACCTTTCAGAAGGAAGTGATAGTAAACTTAAAGTCAAGGGGCTGCAATTTAACAGTCTCAACAGCTCAAAAGAGATCTAGTATATCAGTTTGGGTCTGTCACACATATCAACTACTTGGCAACAGATGAGAAAGTAGTCCTTGCTCTCTCCAGTCCTTTCAACCTGGATTTCTTCTATGTGACTTCCACTATCCAAGAATCAGGAGTCAGGTACCAGAGGTAGCAAGGACTCATTAAGCTTACCATAGTCTCTCTTCACTGGTTTGGAGGCAGGATATGACCAATTGCTGGGGAAGACTGTTGGAATACTATTAGTCATCATGCTCTGTTGTCATACTTTCAAATTGCATTGCTTCTGGGAGACCTACAATGAAGCATTAGAATCCCTTGTAAAAGATCAGTAGGACTAGATAGACTGCAAAAACTGATTTGTCAAGAAGAAAAGCTTCTCTTCAGAAAAAAAAAACAAACTATATTCTCTAACTGAGGAACTGGGTATTACTGCTGTAGTGCCTAACGCTGTCTAGAAAAACTAGAGAAGCAAGCAGAGAACACATGTGTTTCCTTTCTTGTCCGGGGGATCTCTGGCATGGAAGTTTCCTGTAGTAATTCATAAAGAAGAAGGATCAGTGCAGCCAACAAGCAAGGAGAGGGTCTGAAGCCCTCTCTTCACATTCGCTCTGCAGCTGCATCAGGTCATGCCGCTTGCATGAGTGCGCAAAGCAGTGGGAATAGATGAAAACAATTATTTCTGCAGTCTATCAACATCCTGATATTGAATAAATACAAGCAAAGCTTCAAACTGTCCAGTAGAATATATATGAGTACACAGTTCCTCCCTACAGTTACAGACATTGTTTTAGGGCTGCAGAATATGCTAATCAATTGAAGGTTTTGACCAAGTTTGGTAAACTTAAGCCTTGGAAAAAAAAAAAAAATCTAGAATCAAAAAAAAGATCAGCTTGAAATAAATTCTCATTTTGCCAGTAGAGCAATTTAGAATTTTAATCAGATTAGTAAAACTTTTGCCAAGCTAAAATATTTTCAGTTATCTTGGACAAAATAATACCTTTGTCATAATGGTGACCATTTCATAGATTCTCACTTTCCAAGTTAACTCAAGAAACATTCCAGATTCTCCACAACTCTGAAAATCTGCTTCTCCATCTCATTCTGCTTGATACAGTGGCCAATGACAGCTCCAAAAATACACAAAGGAAAATTATACTTCAGTATTATTTGACAGAAAAAGCCTAGATTCAGTACAAGGCTACATCACCAAGATGCACAGGCTGGTCACAGAGGAAAAATCCTGGTGTGGAGCAGAATGCCCTAAGTAGCATGAGCAACAGTTCCCAGCACAAAGAGAGCGAGTTTTGAGGCTGTCTTTGCTGAACTTGTGCAGCAACTGGTGCCAAGGATCTCTGTCTTCATCTGCAAGTCCTTACCACAACTGCAGCAAAAGTTCTCACTGAAAGACATTTCCTGACTTACCAGGAAAATAAAGCCTGTACTCTGAGCAAATTTAGACTTAACAAAGTCAGTTAACCATAAACAGCTCATAAATTAGCATATTCTAGTAAAATTAAGTATGTTAGTATTGTTTCTGAAAGCCCATTCAAGGTTAGTTGTATTCTCTTTAGTGAAGCAGTAATGGTATTTCAAAGAATGAAAAATCACCTAGGAAGTAATCTTAGAAAAGCCTTGAATGGGGCAACTACCATTGCTGAGAAGCCATGCTAGCAACTCCACCAAGAAACGGCACCTCACTCAGCAGACCACTACCAGCACCTTCGGTTTTTCCTTCTTGCCTTTTTCTTTCTACTTTCTCTTTTCCTTCCACAAAAAGAAAAATAACAGGGGTGGCTGGCTCCAACTCTCTTATTCCCATACTCTATCATTCATACCGCTTAACTGCTTTCAGGTTGTGGAGATTCCTAACCTCCCTTTATCCTCAAGCAGGACTCCCATGCCTCTCACCTTCTTCAAACTTTTTTTCTGACAAGATCAAACACTTTTGGAGAACTTCATTTGAGCTCTGATCACTTCCTGTGACTTCATACCTTTATGCAAAGCTTTTTTCATCTGGCTTGGATCTAAAGTAGGAATTGAACTACTAGTTTTCTTCAAGAGCTGTAGGCTTGAAGAAAACAAGTTAAACACCCAGAACAACAAAAGTGGCAGGATAAAAAGGGCTAAGGGACAGTTTTTCAAGTGGTAGTAAGCAAGAACACCTGTCCACAATATGTGAACATTGAAGAAGAGAGTGTACTCAAGGCAACACTCAAGAGACAAGCCAATGCTGTTCATCTGGACATTGGATGTCCCGATTTTGATACCCTATGTGAGTTCACTGCAAATCCAAGTAACTGTCCCCAACCTTTACAGCTAGTTACACACAACTTCAAGTACTACACATCTGAATTCATTTGAGTTTCTTCATCTGAATCTGTCTATCCGGTCTCTCATAACTTTTGAACTACAGCCTAAGTGCAACACAAGAACTGCTAATAAGAGATACACACTGCTGCATTAAAGTTTTTGGACTTTGGTTTGTTGGATTTTATTTCAGTAAGTGATAAAGTTACATAGGTAGCTCAAGTACTCATAGCAGCAGCATCAAGACTGTGAGTAAATACTTAAAGTTGTTTTAGAAAGGCATTTGTAATCATATACTGTAATAAAAAAGGTCTAACTTAATGTTTGTCAAGATTTACTCTGAGGAAGTGTGCTTGGTGTTTACTTCATGCTATAGTAGATGTCTGCCTGGTATTATCTATCCCACAATAGAGGTACTTTCTAAAGACAGACCTAGTTGTTCTCTTGCACTCTTCTCAGAAGAATGAAAAATAGCTTGTTTTCAGCAATGGAAGTTAGCAGTAAGAAAAACACTTTTCCTGAAGACACACAAACCAGGCAATCTAGACAGATTCCAGCAAATGCAACACTCTTGAAAACCATACAGTAGTAATACCAGGTTACTTGAGTAAGAACCTGCTCAAATCTAGAAATATATGCTCTCTGTGCTTTCCTATACATTTAATACAAAGAACACTCTAGATATCTTCAATAAAGATGCTTTTTCCTGGAACTGTTACATTTTGTCTGCTAACAATGAATAACTGAAGTCTTATGTTAATCAGTCTACACAATTCATAATGTTTTTGTCTTGGAAGACAACTTCCCTGTCTTCATAAAACTATACTACTTCTGTAAGGTAATATGATACCATGCTAAGCACAGGTTTTAAGTTCCATAAACAGAGTCCAACCAAACTGCAGCTTAGACAGGAAGGTTTCCAACAAGTATTTTTCATGCTGTAGCTTCCTTAAGAAAAATAATTTCTGGTAACTTATTTTTAAAAGTATTTTGCTAATAGCAACCAGAACCTTTTTCAATCCTACAAAATTGTCAGCTTCCTTACCCTCACATTAATTTTCAGTACTAGTAGTTTTAGTTTTGTAAGATAATTAAGAGTTTCAACATTGCCTTGTTAGTTTTGTAATTGACAGAAATCACACAGAACACCCCTACCACAGAATACAATAAAGAAAATCTCTCTAGCTGCAGGCAGAAAGATATATCATACACACTGCCTCTATTTCAAAGTACTCAAACACAACATATCTTGGGTAATTAATTCCCAGATCAGAATTGCATCTGTCCACTTCAATGAAGTGGCAGAAGCTCTGCTCTGGAGAGAATACATATCCTCTAGTATAGGTATGCTCTCATGACATCTGCTTATGAAGTCTAGTTGTTAAGGAAGTTCCACTAATCAAAACTGAGCTTTTTTTAGTTTTGTGGGGGTTTTTTGGTTGCACTTTTGTTTGGTTGGTTTTTTTCCATGTCCGTAAAAAAGGAAATTTGAATCAAAAAGCCTGGACCTCCTATTACAAGGTGATTCCAGTCTTGAACATAGTCTTGTCAATTTCACTCCTCAGATCAATATGGTATCACTTACAAGATTGAATTTCATCTAACTGTATGGATTGGAAGGTACTAGTTTTAGATCAAACTAACCTGCTTTTCAACTTTGGAACAAGGCTCACTGTTAGGTTAGACAAAATACAAGAATGTTAATGGTGTTTCTACATATTCACACATATCATCATGGACTTCAGATTCACACCAATGCTCTGTGGAGTCAAACTTTATCTTCACTAGCATGAACAGATCACCATTGTCCATCATGCATACAACCATGTCAGAAGAACATGGCAATGGTAGCTTAATAGAAAGTATCTACACCACAGTTCAGGCAGAAAGGGAGAAAGTACACTAGGACCAGTCTGTATCAAAGCCATCTATTATTTCAGACAGCACATTTCTTATATGCATCAGATTGATTAGTTACTACTCTTCCTTTTGTGCACCAGAACGTACCCACACCACTCAATGCATTCATATGCGATGCTAATTCCACCCTTCAGAAAAAGGAAGGCCAAGGAATATTCTATTTTGTCATAGACATCACCTTTACTGATTTTCCAAGCATGACAACTTAAGTAAAAAAAAAGTCAGAGCACAAAACATTCTGAAGTTTCAGCTACCACCATTTGTGTTCCTTTGTGATAGTAGTTTATACACTTGGTTTCTGAAAACCCTCCTCCCCAAACTTGAGTGGGCTTCAATACACTTTACAAGAGAAAGAGCAAGTCAGGAGTAAATTCAGTTCTGTCTAGTATCCTTAAAGTTACAATTACATCTATGAAGTTTCATATCTTCTACTTAATCACGCCAAATCAGAAGCAGTTCTAGCTAAAGCCAATTCATTTGTTCACTCAAAACCTGTGATACAGGGGAAAAAAAATTATGCCTTGGGACACAAATGTATTAATGCAGCTTAAGAGTTTCCCATGCATCTGGTTTACTGGCTACCAGAAAGATGAGAGCTAACGTTGCTTTGACTTTCTGGGGATATCCTGAGAGGCCAAAGTAACTGCAGAGGCAAGATATATGCATGCGCCAACTGTTTCAGCCGGGAGTCAAACACCTCAATGTTAAACAGCAGCCTAAGGAAGCCTTCCCTTCCAACTAAAGGTGTACTCTAAACATTGCTGTTTGCCAGAAAAGGCTTAAAAAAAGTGCTGTAGCTATGAACATACAAAAAAAAAAAAAGCTGTTTTCAGGTAGGGGGTATAGAATGAGCAATTCAACAGTACACATGAAAAGCTTGCATCTTCCACTGACTTATTCACTTTACAATCACTGACAAGACTGATGTACATATTTCTTCACCTGCAATTGTAAAAGCAGATAAAATATTTAATATGTAATTTACAACATATTTTACCAGCTTGGCATACAGGATGAACAGAATATATCAAAGTAGTTGACAGTTATAGGCTTGTAGAGGCCCTGCAAAAATATTACTTCAGATATCTGCTAATTAAAAAAAAAATCAATTTGCATTTTAGAAGTGATACAATTCAATCTACCACAAAATACAAAGAGCTGCAAAAACATATACCATTCCAACAACAATGTGTATAAGTTATTAAATAATGATCTGATTTAAAAGAATATAAATGAAGCCTTTAAGTAGGTCTTTTCTACATGCATATTACTCCTCATTAAAGAAAAATACGTAAAAAGGCCATTGGTAATTGCTTTGTTAACCACTGTAGAAAATGCCAATTCTCTGGTCACAGACGCCACTAGTTTAGCACTTAAGGTCTCTGCAGTGTTACATGTGATTATTTTTAAATACTGTTAATTCTATTACTCCATTGGTAAAGAATGTGTGACTTGGAATATGGCAGTCTTCATATTGAGAGGGCAGTGATGCACAGTCTTATAATTATCCAGAAGAACAGCACCCTCCACTGCTCTGTACTTGTGGCTCATCATCAATGATCTGTACACCTCGCCTTGCTGTTCCTGACTGACTGGAACCATTGCCTCTTGCTCTTTCATCCACTTGAGCAGTTTCTATCATTCCTGTAAAGGAAGAAATGTATTAGATGACATTCCACTGCATTTTTACACAACTGAGAACTTAATCTATTTGAATTATATCCACAAAATTCAGCAAGACTGGTTCTCCTCTTTATTATGCAGAAGTAAGTACTCAGGTATCACATAGCATAGCTGCAAGTTAAGTCTTCTTTCTAAGGCACAAAGCATTCAGTAGCCCCTGATAACTAAATGAGACCTTAGATGGTCAGATGTGTTTGAGACAGTGACTTCAAAAACTAGAATTACCCACCAGTATCAAAATCATCTTAAAGAAAAAAAAGGAAAAACCACCACATACCACACATATACCACCCCACTACCCTCCCCCCCAAAAAATCCTCAGCGTACTGTTCAGACATATAGGAGGTTTTGCTTAAATTCTTGTATCACAAGAGCACATAGAATGAGACATCTTCCCTGTGTTACAATGTTTTTAATCCTACATTCTGTGATCTTTACCATTTGCTTAGACTGCTGGGTAAAATTTGCAACATTACAGCTCTGAGTTTATGATTTGCAGTTGACATAATTTGAGAAGAATTTTGAAAGACGGTGAAACAAAGGGCATGAAGCAGGCAACAGTCAGACCAGTCACATGAACTCTGAAGTTACTATTTACACATGCTGAGTGAAACAGCAGTCAGTACTCCAAAGTGACAGAAAGACACTTTTGAAGTACAGCCTGAATTCACAATATTGTAAGCATCCACACATAAAGCTTCCATAGCTGTTACAGTATATAGGTGGCTTCAAGTACGCTCAGATAAAGTCAGTTGTTCTTAATAGCTCGCATGAAGGTTTTTCCATACGATTTTAAGCCCTTTGAAGCCTTGAGCATTTTGTGAGTGACCTCTTTACCAACAAACTAGATAATACCTACTTTTACAAAGGTCAAGAAACAGTTCTTCAATTCCTTTGTTCTGTTTAGCTGAAGTATGATAATGTTTTGCTCCAACAGATTCAGCATACCTGTAGGAATACAGATACAGAACTTCATTGTACTGAAGGACTCAATCTTTCTAAGCCACTTCATATGAAGCAGAAAGATGATCAAGAGGTTTTATGCCGAGTTCAGTTAATCTACACATGTTGATTTAATGTAAAGAGGGAATTACCTGGTTAAAACTGCCAAGATTCTCATGAAAAACACTAGATGAAATATTAAAATTTTGTGTCTAGTAATGCATTTAAAGTGCAAATGATGACTTTAATCATGTACAACTCTCAAGTTACATTTTGGTCAGGAAGGACATTTTGGGACTCAGATACCAGCAGAACACTTAACACAACAACCAGCTGGGCACTGCTGGTTTATGCCTGCCAGTCATTAACAGCATCACAGGTTTGTTACTCCAGCATAATTCTGCAATGACTTTCTATTAATAATTGGTGTGACTTACGTTTCTGCTTCTTGCACTGAAACATGTCTCTCTTTTTCCAAGTCTATTTTGTTACCTGTTGGAAACAAGTTAATCTTTCAAGTCTTAGTACTCCAAAATTACCCAAAAGAAAGCAGTCATGTAATCATTGTACCCCATCATTTTCTTACAAGCTGTGCCAGTGAAGACCGACTCTTACACAGTTCTAAATTTGGAACACAACAATATGATTTAAGAATCCCCTTTCACTCAAATTTTTACAGGCACTGAAGACGAAGTCCTACTTCTGTAGAGTGATTAGGATAGCTAAATACCTCCATATAAGCCACTGATTCAGCCTTCTGCTTTTCTTTTTAATTTACTAGGCAGTTTATCTGTGCTGCAGAGGTAGTTTTTGTAGAATATGCATACACCTACCTTCCTGAAAGAGTTTTAATCACAAGATCTGATTTTAAATCTAAACCCAGTATTTATGTTGGTTTCTGTTTGCATTGAAATATCCAAGCTTTAAGACTCACTCCACCCCCAAGCACTTGGTTATGTAAAGAGACAAGCACCTAGTTTATGCCACTAAGAACAGTAAAAAACATGACATCTGAGTACTTGCAAGAAGGGATAATACACATTCGAGGTTTACATTTTGTACATTGTACATTTACTCTTTGTTAAACTACAATCTGCAGGTGTCTGTACCATGCACTTCTGACACGGTTTCATTAAACACCTTGTTTTTCCAAGAAACTCTTATTTTCATCAATGTGATCTTCTGAAACTTGTAGCTCCAAGAGAACTTTAAGTATCAAGTTAACATAAACATTAACCCTTCCCATGTACAAGCTGTCAAAGCAGTTGTTTGAAAGATGCTACTAATCAAAAGAAATATCTGATTCAGTCATTAGAATCCCATGTTAAAAAAAATACTTACCTACTATACATAAACAGATTTCATTTCCCAACATTTTTCTTAATTCCTTAACCCAGTTTTTTACCTGCAAAAAGAACAGAGGTAAGTTTATTTTCACTCGCTACATTACTAGCTCAGGTATTGCAGAACTGACCCATTTTCCTCATTGTTTATGCTGAACCTGAAATAAACATGTTCAGAGCAACACAGATGGACAAAATATTCTTTAGACAGCTACGCATGGCTCTTGTTCAGCAGGTTTTAGTTTGCCACTGAAATTAAGAGCAAATGACTAAGATAAAATTAAGTTACTCTAGAAGTAACTTGCCACACTCATGTTAGCCCCACTCCAAAGAACAAGTTCACTGCACTGGCCATTTTAGGTCAGGTATGTAATCTCTTATCAACACTTACTGATAGATCACAAATAGTACTTTAAAGGTAGAAGTACCTGAACTGAGTTGTGCAGGTTAGTTTATAACAGATGTTTGTTTCCTTAGAGAACAGATGGGACAAGAATGTTGAGTCAGCTGATGGTATTTATTATCATGCTTTCAAGTTGTATGATCACTGCACTGACTTAGGGAGTGCTGTTTTAAGGGAATTTAAGTTGGGAAGAGAGGCAACCACTTCAAGAACCCAAAAATAGTTAGCATACATGATACAGATGTAGTTATACAAAAACTTATGCAAATTAACGTTCCCTCTTTTTTCTGAGAAATTGTTTTCATATCACAGAATTTTACTAAGTAGGGTTCAACATGAAAAAGTACAAGTTGAAGTAGTACTCACAAGTCAGCACAATTCTGCAGATAAGGGACAAGAGTTTAACTGCTAGCACAAGTGCTCTACTTGCCCCACATCAGACTACTTAAATTACACAAGCTGTTGTAGAACTGTACCCTTATACTACTTCTATCACTGCTAACCCAAGCCTTGCCCATATAACCACAATTTCTTATTCCTTTTCTTACTCCTCTACACATAAGTGCTACTGGTTTTGTGACAAGCTAATTGGAGACAAACTAATCACTTAGTAAAGAGTGTCATTAGTTTTCAGCTGGAACATATTATAGAGTGATAGCACTGATTTGACACAGGGTTGAAAAAAAAAAAAAACCTCACCTGCCCAGACTGATCAAGCAATACTGCTATAAAAATCATTAACCAAATATGTTTTGATGAGGATTTGAAGTCCAAACATCTATTATCACTGAGAAAGTTATGTTTCCATTATCTTGTATTACAGAGTTCTCAGATATGTAAAAGGCCATGCCACTATGCCACTAAATATTTTAGTAATTTGGTTTATATAGTAGATATCAATACTGCATGTTATCACAACAGTACTGGTTTATGTTTATAGTCTGTCACAGGTAACTAATTTATCTGGTGTTCTTTGAATAACCCTGCTAGAACTTTAGTAGACTGAAGAAGTCAGCCTTCAAAAGAATACTAATAAGGCGTATGCTTCCATTACATGGTCCAAATTTGCAGATGTAATATATATTGCTATTGCTGGAAACAGAAGATTCCCATTCACATGCTCATATCACAAGTTATATTTCAATCAGTTTACACCTCAGAGATAAAAATCTGCCCAGTACCTTTTGAAAAGAGTCTTCATCTGTTATATCATATACTAGGATAGCGCCATTAGAATCCCTATAGTAGATGGGCCCCAATGCATGAAATCTTTCTTGACCAGCTGTATCCTGCGTTTAAAAATACACTTGTTAGCAGTTAAGACAAAACAAATAACACTTCAAGAAACTCCAAATACTTTGAAATTTTACTTTATTAAGAAGTCTCTAATATTTGGGTTCTAGTAAACCTACATAATTTCTCAGGAAAATATTCTAATTAGCTAGGGGAAGGAAATCAGGAAAGTAAACTTACCCATATTGCAAGGTTTACTCTTTTCCCACCAATATTTAGCTTCTTTGTAAGAAAAGATGCCTGGAAAAAAAACAGATCAGGGTTAAGTTTTACACACAAATGTCTTATTTGACTTCAGATTAATTTACTAATAAAGCCATCTGAACCAATAAAAAACAGATTTCTGGATCAAAATACTCTAAGCCAGAAGGCTGAGTCAACACTAAACCAGTTGGTCATTTCACTACGCTTTGCCAGGAGTCTATTCTAAATAAATTTGGCTTAAGCCAATCATTTACTACATTTTTTTGCTGTTGATATGAATTATTTAGAAAGGATAAGAGAATTGTGTGGCAAGAGTCTGAATTCACAACACTGGTAAATCCAAGCTGAACTTAAAGCATTTCACATGAGCACATGAAGTTTGGGTAGGAACCAGAAAAACAGGATTTTTAATTTGCAGGAATTAGGCAAAGCAGTTCACTATTAGTGAGTTACAAGAACAAAATAGTCTGAGTTTACCATTAAAAATCTCAGAACACTAGTATTCTGGAAATCTACTTGTGTGTATCTTTTTCTTCTTTCCCCCACACGAGGTGAGCCCACAATTCTCTCCCTCTGTTTTGGGGGGCCTTTTTCAGAGCAGTGGTGATTTGTTTGTTTCTCCTTCGTTTTTCTTTCCTCAGACACTGGTCCTAAAAGATCAGCGATATGCTTCTCAGCTAACATACAAAAGGAAAGCAAGTGGCAGTATAAGAAAGGCTCAGAATAAGCATACAAGTCGCTCTAAGAATTCTAATACGTTATCTTCTGAAAACATTTTACAGGACAAGAACATACTGCAAGGTCAGTCTAATTTCAGTAACTCAAGAGTATGTTTGTTCTTCTCCAAGCCTGCATGATCCACATTTTCAAACATCATCTCTGTTACCAAGGGTATAATTCAGTGGCTAAACCCAGGTATAATTTAATACAAGTTTAATAGGCTAGAACATGGTGTGAAGGAGCTGATCCATTAGAAACCTGCTCCCTCTGCTCTGAAAACTAAAAGTAACAGGTTAACACCAGACAATTCAGTTGCCCAGGGTTAACTTTTGTCTTTTGTCTTATCCTATACTCAGTCTTCCTTTCAGCTTCACCTCAACTTGTATTTGGATACAAACAAGTACTCAGTGGTGGTGTCTTGTGAGACATTCATTCTAGATTACTTTAAGCTGGACTGTAGCAGCTCAACATGAGCTCCCTGTACTAGCATGGACCAGGCATTGCACAAGTCATGTGTATGTGGGAAGTGTCATGGGACAGATCACTTGCTTGAACCAGCTTGCTGCTTAGCTACACAATCAACTGGTACACACATGGATGACCATGGCAGTTCAGTTTACATCAACCTAAACTGCTGTGAAAGTGCCTCTCTGGAGTGCTGCCTGTACTAAACTTATCCAACACTCAACTGCTAGAGCAGCTCCCGCTCTTCAGCTACTTCCCTAACATCAGCTCTGTCATTTGTATGACCTACAGAGAGATGATACAATAGACTTTTGTCTTTTGAAGTAAATTGTACCCTCCCCAAAAGCTTTCTACAAAGTCCGATAGACAGATAGAGCAAGGGTGTCAAACTCCTTTTCACCAGGGGCCACATCAGCCTCGTGGTTGCCTTCAAAGGGCTGAATGTAATTTTAGGACCGTATAAATGTAACTACTCCTACATTTATGCGGTCCTAAAATTACATTCAGCCCTTTGAAGGCAACCACGAGGCTGATGTGAGCCCTGGTAAAAATGAGTTTGACACCACTATGATGGAGAAAAGACAAACCAGAAGAAAGAAAAACACCCAGAAACTTTCAAATCATTATGTCCACTATATTCAACATAAAGCTTTAACCTTCCAGTCTACAGTGAGGTGGCATAAGTGAACTTCAGAAAAAGTTCCAGATAGCACATTAAAACTATTTAATACTTTAGCCTACTTGTAACTAACCGCTTAACAGAAGAGTAGCAAATCTTCAACATCAGGAAAACTTCAATTCTTTATCAAAAACTCTGCAGAAAGCAGCCAGCTAGCTGTCCCTAACAATTATCTGATCAGTGTCTAGTCTTCATATCATCATTTGTTCTACTACACCAGTGTAAAAGGCAAAATCTTGGCAGTGACTTCAGAAGTTTTAATTCACCATATTAAGAGAAGCTATGGTTAGGCAGAATGAATCAAGCTTGCCTGACAATATTTTAATGATTTGCTATACTACAGTACTTGATATGCTATTGTAAATCTCAAAGAAAGCACTCTTCTGAGCACCATTTACTTTGTCACATCACTGACAATCAAATCTGCTCAGTTGATATGAATTTCACATAAGTATCTGTACCAAAAGAATCCTTCACAGAAACTGGATTTATACTTAAAAAACACACAGAAGTCAATATCCATAAAGTTATGTCATCATGGCTTTAGACACTGGCCCAAATAATAGTAAATGTAGTTGTGCTATCTATCAAATATTAAAGTATGCTTATCACCATGGAAAAGTTTCACTTAAGCATCACCAGTCCTTCAGGTCTCTACAGCTTTTGATTGCAATATGGTCTTTTAGCACTAAAAACAGAGTATTACCTTTTCTACATGCCCATACATTCAAGAAAGACTTTCTAGTGTCTCCTAAAAAAAAAAAATTTTAAAAAATAATCCACAGGAGACTGCCAACTATACTTGCCCTCTGCATTAAACCCTGATCAATTTGTACAAATTAAGCTTCAGTCTACCTAAAGACTTTGGCCACTAGCAAAAAAACAAAACAAAACACCAAACACAAACAAAAAACAATATTCTATATCAGATATCTTGATTACAAGCAAGTTTATGCAAAAAGCTTGCCTGATAACAAGACTGGAACCTGGCATTTGACATAGTCATGAGCAGAAGGCTTTGTGAACATGCTGCAAGAAACAGTCAATACTGTACTGAAGATTAAATGCTCCATTCTACTTCTTTGTGTTCATATACTTCAAGAACACTGTTAGCAGGCTCTGTTCTTGAGTTAATAGGTATGGGTAAGTTTGGCATATTAACCACCAGTAGAGTGTATTTTACAGCCACAGAGGCAAACATGCCAAAGGCAAACCAGCCAGTATCTTCTTTAACACCCCACCCCCTCCAAGTTCCATTTGACTCACAGAAGAGCATGGTTACTACTCTTCACACATTCTGAGGTTAGAGAGCAAAAAAAAATGAGATGATCAGCAAGACCACACCTTTTTTCAAAATTTTGGGGGAACCCAACGTAGAAAGAACTACCTTAAGTACTGTTCTGAGATAGTTTAGGAAAAAAGTCAGCTGCCGAGAATGTCAAAGCCTTGGAAGTCGCTACAGTCTAGACAGCATTATGTAATTACATATAGAAGGGAATTTAACATTTTTCTTAGTCTCCCAAGGATTTACCAAATTGAGTACTACAGACTTAAGTCTGATTTGTGACTCAATTCACAACTGTTTCCATATTATTTTTATCACTACGGGAATTTGTTTTTAACTAGCACTTCCAAAAACCCACAAACATATATGACCACAGCTAGAGAAAAATAATCTTAAAAATAGGTTCTTGAACGAAGTTATTAATTTTGGTATTTTGACTCTACTGTCTTATGACTGGTCTGAAGAATACTTATACACTTAAAAGGATAATGTGATAAGATACAAAATCCCATGCTCTCTATATGCCTGTAGAATTAAAAGAAAAAAATTTTCCATCTTCTAAGAGCTCAGTTTCACATGTCCATCAGGCCCTGTTAAGAGCTGATAAAGGGGTCTAAGTCAAACACAAGGAAGACCAGTCAAAAAATAATCTCTTGAAAGTCACTGAATAAAAGCAGGTGTATGTCACCTGCCCCTAGACTACTTCACCAACAGAGGCAAGCCATGTATATGAACACTGCATATAGCACTGGATCTGCTTGCATCGTCTCTCCCCCCCCCCCCCCCCCCACGAGATATCCACCAAAACAATCAGGATCTGTACATTTCACAGTCCTCCCCATGCTTGAGAACTTGGTACACAAGACTTGTCTTTATCTTGAGTCATTAACAGAAAGTGTCTACCTGAATTAAAAAAATAGTTTGACAGTAATTTTATTACTGGAGTAATTGCAGCACAGTTCACTTGATATCAATTTATAGCCTAGAATCATTTTATCAAGAACACTTACCTCAATATTTCAAACAATGGGAACCGATTTTAACTGTCCTACCAGGTCTGACAACAGGGCATGGATAGCGTCCACTGCCTGCAAAAACCCTGCCTTTCCTGTATCAACTTTTTCTCATTCTTCTAGATAAATGTTTTCTTATGTGAATCTATAGCTACCTTAATTTCAATTTGCAGGTCATCAACATCTTGGGTACATGACTTGAAGCTAACATAACTACAGCAACACATCCCAGCAGCCTCCTAACCTTCAAAGGAAGTTCCAGTTCATCATTTCCCTCTAGCTAGCATTTAGGTAAGGTGGGTTGGAGTCAGAATAGAAGAAAACCAGCTCCCTTTCACTAAAAACTTTCTGTTACTAGCACAAAAGAAACTCTTCTGTTTGGGTGTGCACAGGTTAACTTCACAACAGAATAATACTTAAGTGTTAGAATTCAGATAGAGAAGCACAGATACACATAGAAGATTCACACTGGCCATTTTAAAGGCTTCCTGCACTCTTCCTCTATCACTGGGCTCACACTGCAGGAAGCATCAGCCAACATCACTAAATAAAGCTTCCAGTAGGCTATGCTCTCATCACCCTTCTTGTTGCAATTATACTGGAATAAAGCACCACGCAGTACTTTTTTTCTTTTAAGTCAGAGATAGATTACTGTGGATGGGGAGCCTCTTGTCTCAGTATCTAGTGATCTTTTCATACAGTGCATCACCATGGCTCCTTTACTGAATCAGAAACCAAGTATTTATCTAATTTTGGCTTTACTGGAACAAAACTAAGCTGCTGCAATACTTTGAGCTGATGCCAGAGACAAAGCCACCTTATCAGATAAAGCCCATAACCTTAAAAAAAAAAAGGTTACTTCATTGCTTAATCAGATATCCTAGTTTCTCCTTATTTTAAGGGATGACTTAACTTACTAGTGGAAGAACTTACTAAAATTTCCTTCTAGAACTCTAAAATGTAGGAAAGCAAGAATAATAAACATAATACTTCACAAGTACACATGATGTACAGTAAGATTCAACAGCAATTGACATTGTATTTTACAATCAATAAGATGTATATGTGGCTAAGGAAGCTCAGAAAAGAAAAGCAAGTGAGTTGAGAAACAGTGCAGATGCTTAAAAGATACAGGCAGCAACAAGAAACCTAATTACAGTGAAGAAACAAAATCTCAATATTAGGTATAAGCACGTGCTTCCACTCCTCTACAAGCACACACACACACATGCTCCCTCCAGACACTCAAAACCAACAGCTCTTAAGCCATGGTATCTAGAGACATTTTACTGTCTACATTTTGGAGCCACTTAAAGGTCCCTTTTATGACATCTGTGATGCAAGTCCGTATTCCAACTTGCTTTTTGCTTCTGATTTTAGGTTTTACACTAGAGCTTTAAAGAATATGATTAACAACAAAAAACAAACCACAGCAGCGAGTTGCATCACATGATAAACTACTCAGCTCCACTTTCTACATGGGATATCAGAATTCAGCTACACATGATGATTTTGATGCACTTCAAATCATTGTTTGCTCAATGCTACACTTCAGATGAAAGTTACAACTGCAGCTCTAACACCTACAAGCTACTAGTCTTTCCTGTAGCATAACAAATATCAATTACCTCTATAGCAATCAGAGTTGCAATCACCTTGCTATAAATACCACATCGTATCCAGTAAACCTACCAAGAGACCCATCCAAGACCAGAATATGAACACAGGGTAATTAAGTTTAAAACATCCTCTGTTTAGCAGTTCATAGTAAAAATGGAGCAACAGTATCTGCTTATGAAACATTCACTGTATTGTTTCTAGTGCATCTCTCATGTTTCTTCAGTTTTAAGGGAAAGCTTCACTATTAAATACTTCCAAGATACACAGCCCACAAGAATTTTCCCCTGAGCATGCAGGAATAGTGCACCACTACCATGAGGTTCTTCTTTGGCATCACCTACTATTTATTTCATAGTTCACAGACCTTCAAAATTCATTCAAAACCCACTAGCAGCCCACACGGTGGCAGGGTTTGTTTCTTTATTTACGAAGAAAAAGAATGTACTGAGAGCAGTATACATTACCATGCTAAAACCACACTCTCATATACATCCTCACAACTGTCAAGAAAGATGCTGTGCAACTGGTGTAACTGCAAATAAAAAGGTTAAGCAAGCAGAGATATTCCCAATGTCTTAAAATATAACCCACAACACTACATTTAAAACATGTTTTCTGAGATCACATACAATATAAGCATTTCATTTTGTACCATGGTACACATGCCACTCAGTGCTAGCAGGTAATGAAAAAAACATTCAGGCAGACACCCTGTCACACATTCATATGCGGAACATCACTTTTTAGTTCTTTATAAGTTAGCAGACAGTATTACTGAGAATTGGGCCAAAATTCAGGGAGATAACATAACAAGCAAGTAAGCCTTAAGAATCTTCTCTGTTATTAAATCATAAGCCTTAACCTCATAAGCCATTTGGTGAAATCTGTTCTCTTTAAACAGTACTATTTAGGTAGTTCAAGCGTTAGGGTTTGAGAACATGAGGAAGACTGTAATTAACAGAAATGCACCACCTATGAAACACTTAGTCATCAGTCCACAACCAACGACTACAATAACATTACTTTCAAATCATGCTTCTAGATCCCAAGATTAAAACGAAGACGTTGATACATATAACAGGAAAAAACAGACAGTTAATATTCAGAGTAGAAACGAGCCCTTGTAAGCACCGAAAGCTTAAGCCTGAGGCGCAAAAAGAACCAGAAAATTAGCTTCCAGCAAACTCGGCAGGGGACAGCCACCATTTAAAGAGAGGCAGTGGTCACTCCGGCCACCGTTAAGCGATAAACAAGACGGCAAGCATCGAAACCTCAGTGCTGCTTTAGGGAGTAACACTCCCCCGAGCACCGGGGCAGAAGGCGCAGGCCAGCAAGCGGCACACAGCAACGGAGGGGCAGGCTGCCACCGGCCAGCAACCCCAGGCAGTGCGCAAGGGAACCCCGCAACCCCTACACCTCGCTCTTGCCCGGTAGCTCCAGGCAAGGGCTCCCCACCCCGCCCTCGGCGCGGCCCGCACCTGCAGGGTGGTGATGTGCTTGTCGTTGAACTTGTTCTCGCAGTAGCGCAGCACCAGGGAGGTCTTCCCCACGCAGCCCTCCCCGAGCAGCACCACCTTGAAGGAGAAGCTGCGGCCCCCGGCCGCTGCGCCGGTCCCCGCCGCCATCCGCGCCCCGCCGCCGAACCGAACCGAGTCGGGCCGCCTCCTCACATCAACGGTCCGCACTGAGGCCGCGGGGCGCAGCCGCCACCTCCACCCACCGGGACGGAGACCCGCTGGGGACCGAAAGAGGTATCTCGTGGGGCCGGGAAGGAGAGGAGAAGGTGGTGCCGCCGCAGCCCCGGCGATACGGCCGGAGAAGGGGGGAGAGTCACCGAGAACCAGAACGTTCACCGTAACCGACGGCCCCGCTCCCCCTAATGGCGTCTTCTTCCTCCTACGTCACGCGCCGCTCGGTCACGCGCGCACCCCCGCGCCGCCAATGGGAGGGGCGGACGCGAGGGAGACGAGGCGCCCCACCCACGAGTGGCGGAGGGGAGGGAGAAGGCGGGGCGGGGGCGGGGTCGTGGCGGGCGGGCTGGGGGTAGTGGCGGTGGCACCGTCTCCTCAGGCACCTCCTCCGGGCCTGGCGAGGCGGGGTGGTGTTGGAGCGGTTCGGGTTAGGCTGAGTCCGGCGTTTTTGGCTTCGGTTGCGTTTGGTTCGATGCTACGTGCCCGACGTGCCCGCTGGTGGCCCGGGCCCGGCCCGGCCCGACAGGCGGCGGTTCCTGGCTGAGGGGCAGCCCGGCCCCGTGAGTCACTTCCCGGCAGCGGCTGGATTTTTCCATTGCCCGTAAAGGGCAGCCGGAGTGGTGGCTGGGGCGAAGGCAGCGGCTTAGAGGGGTCCGCCCTGGGGTGGGACGGAGGGAGCTCCTCCGCGGGTCGGTCCCCAAAAGGCGTGATGGGGGGAGCGGTGAGGGGTGATGCTCCAGGCTCGAGCTATAGACCGTCGTTAGAGATGGGAATCCAGGCAAGGTTTATAAGTGACTATTAATTTGCATTTAAATGTCATATTAAGGTTTCCAAATGCAGCAAATCTGTCTACCAAGCATCTCCTTGTAACAGGGTAAAGCCTCCAAGGAACAGATTATAAACATCACAAGCACTGGTTTTGTTCCAACTTTAGTGGTCCTGCATGTGTGAATTATGTTATATGAGTCTTGAAATGTTTGCAAAATAACCAGTCCATAATGCTTTAAAATATATGTAGGAGCAGCTGATGAAAAAGGCACAAGAAATATGTTCTTAGAATCATAAAATAGTTTGGATTGGAAGGGACCTTCAAAGCTCATCTAGTCTAACCCCCTGCAATGAGGAGGGACATCATCACCTAGATCAGGTTGCTCAGAGCCCTGTCCAGCCCGGCCTTGAACGTCTCCAGGGATGGGGCATCTACCACCTCTCTGGGCAACCTGGGCCAGTGTTTCACCACCCTCAGTGTAAACAATTTCTTCCTCGTGTAGCCTGAATCTCCCATCCTTTAGTTTAAAACTATTGCCCCTAGTCCTATTGTAACAGGGCCTGCTGAAAAGTCTGTTGAGTTGCTTGATTGTAGGGGTCTGGTAGTGTTTCATGCACTCAAGAACTAGATAACTGCCTTGTAAAAGTGGATATCATTCCTTACTTGAAAGCAATCCTCACAAACCAATCCAAACTACTGCAGCGTAAGTTCTCTCTAGTGATCATTTAGTGGTAAGAGAAAGAATGCTTATGAAAAGACATGATAGTGCAATTTCCTTTTTCTGTGTCAGATAATATTAATGATCTGTTGTGTGAGAAAGAATAGAAGAAAGAACATAATGCATCCAGGAGAACAAAAATCAAATTTCCTGGAGCAAGAAGCCTGATTGCTGAACAGCATTATGTTCACATGCAAAATAGATTTGTTTTTATTTTCTCCAGATGTAAATAAATAAACCTTTTTATTATCTCCAGATGTAAATACACAAACCTTTCTATTATCTTCAGATGTAAATAAAGGAAATAGGGCAAGGTAAAAAAATCAATGCAGACACAATCTTCAGGAGTATCTTTTCTTTAAATAAATTCCCAGTTTTATTAGCACATAAGTGATTTCAGCAAATTACTATAAAAATACTGTCTTGCTGGAAAGCGATGCTGGCTTCTGTCAATCGCGGCTTCTGTGTACAGGCAGTAAAACTGACTGACATGTTATTAATCTTTCAGGCTGAATAGAAGGAGGAGGAAGGACTGGTATCAGATTAAGGTTGCCAGAGACAATGGAAATCGATGCTCACAAGCATGAGTTGCTTGCAAGGCCCAGCAGGCTGAGGATTTCCTGGTAACTGGTAGCAAACACATCTGCTGAGACACAGAGCTGTGTGCAAGGCTGTAATGAAAACTGTTCACAAAAAACCTTCATGTTCTTGTAGCTTTTTACTGTCTCCAGCAAAAGCAGGTTCTTTGTACATTCTTTATAAATATACAGGATTATACTGAAGAATATACCTAGTTTGTACTTTTCAGTTCTCCTTTGAGTAGATATCAGCTATATTTTATTGGTTAAAAGGGCATTTTCTGTGTGGGTGATTTGACATCAATCTTAACTCAAATGTATTATTATACTGAACACTGTGATGTAAATATAGGCTATCTTCCAGTGAGAATGAGAGCTAAAGCTTTGAAAAGAGCTACAGGAGAGACACCCTGTAAGAAATCCATGCACTGAAAGCACCCGTCAGTGCAACTGTGAGCATTGTTCTTCTAACAGAGGGCACAGCAAAGCATAAGACACCGCCTGAAGGTCAATTCTGTCAGATCGTATTTCTCCAAGGGTCCTCTGCTGTGGTACAGTCAGAAGATGCATCTTCTCACTCACAGTAGGCTGCTACAAGTAACTGTTGTATTCCGTCATTTCTGTTTTCCTTCCACTCATGTGGAACCTGTGATTACTGATTTTCTTATATGAGAAGTCCTGTACCTTCCAAAACTTCAGCTACCAGTGCTAAATGAAATTAAAAGGCCAGTCTGGCTGAGAACAGGAAGTTCTGCCAGAGCCACCTAAAGTGTCACATTTCACTGTCCCTATCTTTCTTAAAAGCCCCCTTTAAGTACTGAAAGGCTGCACTAAGTTCTCCCTGGACCCTCCTCTTTTCCAGGCTGAACAACCTCAACTCTCTCAGCCTGGCCTCACAGGAGAGGTGTTCCAGCCCTCTGATCATAGTACTAGCTTGTGACCTGATCATAGAATCACAGAATCGGGAAGAAAACCTTTTGCTTACAAAGAAAAGTGGAAATCATAATTGGGACTCCGCTAAGAAGAAAGATGAAGAAGTAACTTTTGCTAAATGCCCTACCTGGATGAGTAGGTACAGAAGTTAAGATTTAAAAAATAGAGCGAAGGCAGAGGAAGTGGAAGGCAATTAGTAGTCATTTAAGATAATGACAGGCAGAATGTGAACAGGGCTGCTAAACAGTAGAGGGTAAAGCCACTGCTTATAAAGTTAATAGGTTTTCAGATGTCATAGTTACAAAAGCCAATACCTCCCTCTCCCAAAAGCTTGTTTACTAGATATATGGTATAACAGTGTTAAGAACTACAGAAAAAAAAAAAAAAAAAAAAAGCAGAAGTGCTCATTTTAAACACACACTGACCAGGGAAATTCTGGAGGAAGGCAGAACTGGTAAGGTTATGTCAAAATTTAAAAAGTGAAAATGGGAGCCATGTAATTGTAAACTACCTAGATTAATCTCAGTCCTTGGCAAGCCTTGTTTAAACAATCATGCCAATGTTTTCAAATACAAAAGGCCAGCGCAGCCATGGTCAGGTCTATATTTACTTCATGGGATGTATAAAGGATGAAACTTCCCACCAGAGTAACTTTCTGCTCCATTTTGCAGCAGAAGATGGGGAAGTCAGTGGCACCGTAGGTTCCCTCAAAATCTGCTCTGAGGGAGAACAATGTGCAAGCTGATCCCCTCTGAGATCTTGCAGAGTGCTGACTGCAGGTCAGTCCCAGCAGTAATAATACAAGAAAGGGATTGTACTTACTGGCTGATTAGCCAGTGAATTAGCCAGTCCTATTGCGGGAACAGGAACATGGAAGGTAGCTTGGGTGCTAATGATGTTCCTCAGGGACATGCTAAAGCAGACTTGTTTCCGTACTACTGGGCTGCAGGTAAGCAATGGTAATTGCATGGGTGAGGAAAGGAATGAGCTTCTCTGAGCAAAACCAGTCTGCTTTGCATCATGGAAAACTTACTTGATCAACTATGCATCTTCATCCAAATTGTTGTGGGCATAACAGCAACCAGCCTGTTGACAGACCGACTCTTTGGTAATGATAATTGCCTGTTGTGTGTAGGCTTGTACAACCTTCTGTACAGGTACGGACTCAGCGGGGCAGTCACACCTTCAGCTTGGGGAGGAGCAGATGATGACAAGAAGAAAAGTAATGATGCCAAACAATGTCTGACAATTAAATGAAGCATTTTAATACTATGTGTGCCAGTCAACAAAATCTAATGGAAAAACAGGTCTCGTTGGAGAAACCTGAGGTGAGATTGCAGGATTCGCTGTTAGAGGAAAATGACATAGTTGTATTCATTTTTTAAGGTGTTTGACTTAGCAACATATGTTAATATTCAGAAAAAAAAATTATAATGCCATAAACCACAGATTCAGTGCACCAAGAACTGGATGAGCGGTTCAAAGTAGCTGTCAGTGTGACAATTGTCTTTGAAAACTGATGTTTCCTTTGGGGCTCCTTTTGTTTCCTAAATGGCCTGGAAAGTAAATGTAAAATCAGTGCTAATCAAACTTGAAGTGATGTGGCACTGTTAGTGTGATAAACAGTGACAGGAATAAGGCAGCCAAGAAGAACTATACAAAAAGCCATCTCCTGAAAAGTAGGAACATTGTAAAGGATATAAGAGTGGTAACTCTTAGGTAGCATAAAGAATGTGAGAGTCAAAACCTAACAAGTATCTCAGTAGATGACTGCAGCAAAAAGACTGAGGTAATTCCTGGATATGCAATAAAGAAATAATGAAGATATTATTTTGTCTCAGTGTATAGCATTGATAAAACTGATATTGAAGTGTGGTACATAGTTTAAAAATAGGCTAGAGAGCAGTAAAGGGCTTACTTTGGTCAGCTTACCAATGCTGTAGCACAGACAGACACAAATAAAGAACTCATAGCAGGAATCCAAAGCCAGACAAATTCAGATTCAAAACGAAACACAAGTTTAAAAAACAACACAAACTACAAAGTGAAACAAATGATTCCTCATCTTCTGGCAGCTTTGCATGAGGGTTGATGGGGAGTCTGATTGCATGACTGGCCAGATATAGGTTGTATTATATTCCAGGCAGTCACCAGGCCCGGTTCACAGGAGACTGACCATCTCTGCCAGCTCTGAAGCTTTATAATAGTTTTGGATAATGTAATTTATTTTTTTAATATTGTGTTCATCATATTTATTGCTGAAAAAAAGCCAGTCAGAATTATTAATGGCCCAAATGAGAATCACATCTCACTAAAATGTAGTGCATTCACCTAAGACTTCTAAAATTTGGAGGAAAACTTGCATTCTAAACGTGGGACTAAGTGGAGCAATCCTAGAACTACATTGTATGGTTTAAATTGATGCAGTTTATCCTAAAGCAATATTCAAAAAAAGTAAAAAAAAGGATAAGCCATTTTTAATATCATTTAGTTTCTACCATTGATATGAAACTTATTGCTCCAGTCTTAAAATACTTTAATTTCATAGATTATTTCTTTGCAAAGTGTTTATTAAAGTGCTTTGCAGTACAGATAATGACAATGAGCAAGTAAACAAATAATAACAATTACATGCTCAATTTAAGATACTGTATAAAGGGCAAGTGACTGGACACCAGGATTATCAGGTGAAGTCTTAAAGAAAGGGCTTTCATTTCTACTGATTGAACAAATAAAATAGAATCAGCTAGACTATTCCTTCCCCTTATCATTTCTTCCCATAGAAATTTCTAATCTAAAGGCAGTTTTTATTTTAATGACACTAAGTAACCCAGCTTCAAGAAAGTCGCATGGACACAATGGGGAAAAAAGAAAAAGTATACTTTATCAAGGCAACTGCATATTACTGTCAGAAGATATTGCATAAACCAAATCATCATCTTACTGCTTTGACCAGTTAAGCATTTTCTTTTAAAATGCAAAACCTCCTGTTGTTAGAAGTTGAGAGTTGTAGTGGTAGAAATACCAGTCTCATTTTCTGTTTAGAAAAGTGCGTAAATACGACACGTGCCCCCAGGCCTGAAGCAGCTGATGCTCCAGAGCAGGATGTTGGGGGGTATATACCTGTCACGTCAGTTCTGCAGAAAACAAAACCTCCTCTGCTAAGTGAGGAGATGAGAATTCCTGCTGCGTTCCAGGTTGCCCGATGAGATTAGGATTACGTTTTTGAGAACCACATTGTAACAAGAGACAACACTGCTGAGTTTGTGGCCAAAATCCTCCACCTGCCCATGAGTGAGAGCACTGCACTGAGTTGCTGCTGTATTGTACCCCAGAGGAGGCTGCGGGCCTGTGATGGGTCAGACAGCCTCTGCAGAGCAAGCGCAGCGGTGTATGTACACTGTGTGCCTGGATATATGGAGAGATACGTGTGTTTATATAATTTTATATGTGTATACAAAAGGTGAGATTAAGGGTAAGATTAAGCTCGTTATAGTCATTCAAATAACATATGGCTCTTCAAGTGGGAGCTCCTTTGGAAAGCCATTATTTATATTAAGCGGTTTCTTAGTTAATCGGTAAAAACCATCCCCCTTGGCAGGTTTGCACATCCAGCCATCAGACATTTTGTCACTGTAAAACACAATGTCCTTCAGGGGAGGCCCTTTGGATGGTTCCCACAACCTCCCATCTGCAGCAGTGTGGGTGCCTGTGGTGTCAGTATTGAAAAGAAGATGACTGATTCTTAGGTAATGCATTTAATTAGACATTCCCTGACTGTTTGTCATCTTTGATCTGTGCAAAATACATGTACTTCACCAGCAGATAAAATGAGCAGACATCACTGAAGCATGGTGAAAGGAAGCTACAGTACAACCTCCAGTGCAGAAAAGTCAAGGAGAAAGAAATGAAAAATGCTGTAAACTTTTAAATCACCAGAACTCTTATGAATGAAACAGACAGCAGTAACCCAGCATGCAAGTCATACAGAAGACAGTGCTAACCTTTGCTCTTTGCACTATACCCCATAGGATCTTTCACTGCAAAACCTCATAGATTTCATCAGTATCAGACTTGTTCCTATAAATGGCAGCATAAATTCAGCATCAAGGAACCATCCAAGATCTCTTGATTCTATATCACATTTACCTGAGTCCTCACATCTGTACAACCAAATTGCCCTAGGTTATACCAGTGCAACAGGTTACATCTTCTGCCTGCTCCCTCTGTGTAAATTATACAAGAGAACCCTTGGTTATAGGAGGCTGCGCCATGTAAGAGAATACGGTGCTCTTCTGTACAGGGGCATTTCTCTGCTGCCTGTTTGCAGCCTGGGTGTGTAAAGGACAGGTATATTCAGGTAGCCAGCTTTAGGCTCCTGCCTTCAGGTGCTGCATGACCTGGGATTGTTGTACCTGAGACCTGTAGGCTTCACTGGTAGTTTGTAATGGAAAAAGACCATTCACAACACCTAAGATAATCTTCCGATCTGAATTGCCCTCTGGAAGAGTGAAAAAAGGGCTCCGCATGCATGAACAGACCTTCTTGATGGCCCTGACCAGCCTCGTCCAGAACCCCCCCCCAACACCCTCTACTCGTGGCCCAGGAGCGCAGCCCCAGCATGAGCACTCAGACCTTGTCCAAGCCATGCCGTAGGTGTACCTGTACCTTGCTCTGTACCCTGCTGTCCTCACCGATTGGTCTTGCTGGATGGACTTGAGACCTGAGAGTAGATTGCCTTACCAGTCTACAGTCCTGTCTGATGATCTGTGGACAGATATTGTGGCCTGCTCCCCAGTCCTGCCTCTGGCCCCATCTCCTCATGTTTCTCACTGGACTCCCAGGGCACTGGCTAAGGAACCTGGCCCACAAAGCTCAAAAGTCTCCCAGGAAGGTAACATAACCTATTTGCAACAATCGGAAGAGTTCAAATAATTCATAGAAACAAATAATTCACAGGGCAGAGTGAGATTGCCCCCGTGGTGCTCACAGTTCAGCGTGGTAGAAGTCAACCCAGATGTGCTATCCCAGTCCTACCTCAGAAGTTACTGTAAAGCATTCAGACAGTCTTCTCAGCAAGCAGAATTAAATGTGCAAAGCACACAGACCTGTAGCAATAATGGAAATATGGCTTAAATTCTTCCAGAGCTGTTATTGCAACATTAATACCATAGCAGAGCTTTGCTGAGGCAAATCACTTAGAAATGCTACTGTATTTAATTGTCCCAGTTGAGACAAATGACATAGACCAAGTTCTTCCAGGATGAAAGTAGTAGATCCATTTATTGCCACAAGTGCATTTTTATACAGTTTTACCAATTCATGTGTCGCTTCACTACTGTTTACAAGTTACAGCAGTGACATCTCATTGGCTAATTTTGCTATCATCAATGTTATTCTTCTACTCCCTTCTCTCTCATGGGTACACCTTAATATCTCCAGATGATACTCCTTTACTCCCATCTTTCTCACAGGTAGGCCTTAATATCTTCAAGGTTTATTTCTGTTCCCATGCCCTCCACCAGGGAATCCACAGACCCACCATAGTCCCACAAGTAATCCTGCGTTTTTTATCAGGAAATCAGTTCTGCGCATCATCAAAGGCCTGCAAGTTGTTTTGAGTCTGAACACGTAAGGCTGCTTAGTTATTTTTGTGTCTGAATAAATTTTAAATATAACGCTGTTAGCAGATGAAGAAACTATGCATACCTAATGGCAAATTCAAGGCAAATAAATGCTTCCTTTGATATTAAACTGTGCTTCTGTCAACAGGTGGCTGCTGATAACTCTTGTTCTTTGTAAAATATTTTGTTGGCTTTTTTTCTCATGCAAAACAGAGGACAGGACGAGCTAAGGTAGCAGGGCAGTACATTTGCATAGCTGTATAAAAAAATCCACAGGAGACTTGTCAAATGTTAAGGATAAGTCCTAGATTGCTGCTTATTGTTACATTTACTTGGCTGCAGCGTGGTGATGTGATCCCACGCGGTGTAAGTGGGTGGAACATAGCTACACCACTCCACAGAACTCTCCCAGTGCTGGCCAAATCCGCCAAATCCCTGGGCTTCAGGAAGCAACGCTGCAGAGAGGACAGATCTCTTGCTAAAGTAAGATAACACAAAAAAGCACTTTCTGGTGTCTGGGGGTGCCAGTGTTTTCAGTGGGATATAAAACTGAAATATTGATAACCTTTGTTGTTCAATTAGTTGGTGAGACTTTCTATAAGACTCTGTAATTGCATCATAATGTCATTGTCTGCCATGTGATTAGTGTGTGGTTAAATGGCTACGTTATGCACCAATAACTCCCACCAATATTGATGAGAATGTTTTCACTCACAAATTAGGCACACAGTTTTGAGAGTCACTGCTTATTCAGATACATTTCTAGGCTTGTGTAAGTGGTCAGTTCGCAAAGTTCACAGACCATCAAGCCAAAACATATTGTTGCCGTTAACTAGCCTCACCTTCTGTCTAATTTAATTATGACTTCTCTCTGACTAATTCTCATCTGAAATAGACCTTATCTTTTAGGCAAATAATACTGGTTTCAGCTTTCTGTCTGAGTAACTATAGCTACTCTCTAAATGACCCTTTCACCTGGAGAATTTTCAGTTTGTTTTCAGCCTGGATTGCTTTAGTACTATACAACTTAAAAGATTTTTACTTCACCTGGTTTCTGGGTGCAGCAATTTTAAATAGCCTACCCATATTGATTTCTTTAAAACCTCCTTTGAAGACTACTGAAGACTGTTTTTTCTGGGGCTGAAAATAAGCACCAGGGTAGGGACAATCTGAACTGATGGCAGTAATAATGTAATAATTTTTAATTAGTTACTTTATGTTTGAAGATTAAGCATAATTTATCAAATATAAAACCGATTAACTCAATCCTGCGGCTGTGCATGCACTTAATGAGCTTTATTTGCATGACCAGGGTCCACCGGTTAGCGGTGAATGCAGAGGAGCATGCTGACTGCAGTTCAGTGAGGCTGTTCAGAGTCTGCTTAACTTTAAACAACTCTAGCATGGCCATCGATTACTAATGCTTCGATGGAAATACTCTTGTGCATAAAATTGTGTGCTTGCACATTGTGCTGACCAGTATCTCTTTGTTCTCTGTTTAGCAGGGTCAGATGCTGATGAACTTGAGCTGCACTGGAGTGTCTGATGCCACCAACCTTGGCAAAACTACAACAAGGTAATCAATTGTGCAAAGATTTGTACAAACCCTGTGCTGAAGACAGGGCACAGGAAAATAGCCCTGCCGAAATCTTCGATCGGGCTGTGACACTTCAAATTAAGACTGCTCTGGCATAGTAGAAATAAAAAGTGCTCTCATTACAAGGAGTCTTTACAAAAGTTACTAAGCAAACCGTTTTTTACCGAAAACAGAACAATAAAAGTGCAGATGGTTTGACGAAGCTAATTTACTTTCCTGCTTTTCAGCTTTCCTATCTGAAATACAATGGAAGCAGCCTATTCTGGGTGCTCTTTGGTAGAAATGTAAAATAATCCTGGTGTGGATGTGTCCCTGTTGTGTCCTGATATGGTCTCACACAGGACTGATGCTTCAATTCTGAGGGAAGATGCTGAGCTGATATTTTTTTAGGCTTGCCTTCAAATCTAAAGGTGTCACTTTGCTTTTAACTCTTGCACCTTATCACTCCTCTGCATCCTAGTACAGAAGTGGAGCTCAGCTTTCTGCAGCTTTCAACCCTAGCTGTCAGCTTTTGTTGGTTTACATTTTACTTTTCCCTAAACCTGGATGGGAAGAGAGAAATTATAGGCCCTAGAGGACATCAAACAGTATTTTTATATGACTATTTGCACTAGCAAAGAAAAAATAATTGCACAAAACAGATCAGCTCTGTGCCATGCACTGAAGAGTAAACACTAACTTTGTATCTGCTGCTGTGAAAAGAGCCACTGTTCCATGGTTACTCTAATGCATGAGGATCAGAGAGGAGCTGTGGACTCCAGCCTGGGAGCTGGAGCGGTAGAACAGAGAAAGAGATAAAGGAAACTGGAATGAAGAAAACTGAATTCCTCAGATAATGGCAGGGAAAAAAAAAAAAAAACAAAACAACCAGGAGAGGATATTTAATAATTAAAATAATACTTAAATTATTACAATTGCAAAGAACTAGGGACAACAGCCCCAAAATGCCATACATGCAGGTGTTCTGTGACAACACAGGCATAGACTGATCACATCACTATCACAATCCTTTTTCTTTTGCCTTCTAGCTTAAGTACCAAAGCAGAGCTGCTGTATGCAAGTGTACACAGACATCAGTTAAGGGAATTTAAGTGAGATTTAACAGTAATTTTCAATAACTTTAACTCCTTTTAAATTAAAAAAAAAAAGCTTTTCACCTTACATTTTTTTATGTTTGCTTCTTGGACAAAAAGTATGCGTAACCTAAACATTTTCTCCTGGTAACAGTGTGAAGAAAAACACTGATCTAAAATGTTCTACCACTTGCATATAAACCAAATCATTATTAAAAAAAGCTTTTTAAAAAGTTGGATTTTAAGTTCAGCAAATGGCTAGATCTCAAGAGAACACTCTTGACAGTTTTGATTTTTGAAAATCAGAGGTGTCGAAAAGTAGTTATCATAGCAGTGCTTATTAAATCTAGTAGAATTTTGCTGTTACACTATGTACAAATGTCAGCAGCGGTTAAATGTTAACACCTCTCATTCTTCAGGACAATGCTCAAATGCATAAACACGTGCCCGCTGGAATTCAGATTGCCATTAAATGATTTGTTGATTTGCATTCCTTAACATCACACAAGCTGTTGCATTAGTCCATTTCTCCTTCTCAGTTTGACCACTTAGGAAATTCCTAAGCACTCGCTTTTCTCCTGTGGCAGATAATGGTTTGGTACCACCAGTAATTTAGTTTTTAGCATAAGTATTAAGTGGGTACATGGAAGGTTTACTTTTTTTGATATGAACAGTATTCTCAATACTCTCAAGAAAATAAGAGGGTAACAACACTGCCCTGTCACAGTGAAAACATAGCCAAGAATTCAGGTAAAAAATCAAGGATACAACATCTCTTTCACTTTAAATGTGCCAAATATCAGGAGTAAAATTTAACTCATTGACTATGAAAATACTGAAATTTTCTAACAAAGAAGAAATTTGTGGCAAAAGTCACTAGACAGGGGTTGGAGAACATTTGAATTAAACCCTTGTGTATTTTGTGAATTTGGAATTTTTTTCTCCTAAAATGCTCTGAGAAGCTCACTTAAGCTGGGCATGATGCAAGGCCTGTGTTCCTGCACAGAGGGCGGGAGGCAGGAGAACAGTTTGCCTATGTACGATTTAAGAATATAAGTTAATGTACTTCAGCACGTTGTAATCAAGCTAGAGCTTGCATCCTAGTGCAAAAACTCTTACAAGAAAAAACTGGGCAAAGTATTTTCAAAACTACACATGGATTTATCCTTGCTTCTGTCCTCTTGGCTTTGTTATACCTTAAGAATGAATACAGTTGCTCACATGGAAGAATAAGTAAAGGCAGATTGCCAGTTTACCATTGTGGAAAACCAAAAACATATAGTTAAACACTGGCTTCACTAGAGGTAACAAGAGGAAAGCCATCTAAGCTCAACATCTAGATTACATTCTTATTTCAGGTGAGTTCTGAACCCAAGTGAATTGTATGTTAATCCACTCCTAACCAAATCTGTCGGAATGTAAGTGGTGTATTAAAAATCTTTAAGCAACCCAGTGTGAGAATATTTTTGTTCCTTTCACTTCAAACTCTAAAGTACAATAAATTAAATTATGCTTCAATTTTTTGTCTTTTTTTTTAAATTTTCTGGCATAGCTTTGCACAGGTTGTCAACTATAGAGCCTCTTGGACAGACATCACTAAGTGCAATGTCAGATACTGACACCCGTTTCTTCATTTTCTTATGGCACCTACCAATGGACACAGGGCTTCCAGATATCCAGAAGTGAATTACACTCATGCTTCTTATCCCAATGCATCAGGAACCATCTCCTTTCACTTTTTCATTTTAAATTATATTAGAAGGAGGCACTTAATGCAACAAGATGATGCATATATATTGGGAGCAGCATAACCAGAGGCACTTGGCAGTCTGAACGCAGACTGAAACTACAGTTGCTTTGGAAGAGCATTTGATTGCAGCAGCTTTCGACAGTGGAATGGTTTCAGGACTTAGGTAGTCAACCAATGGAATAACGAAATATCAGGATAACGAGTAGTGGTGACAAAGAAACCGGGATGACTAAAGTCATTGCTTTTCTAGTACTACGCTTAACTCTGCAGAAGGCACTGCGGCAGGACATCTTCAGCAAGAAACAACAGAGCACAGTCACTGCTGTTTCCTCCAAGATTGATACCAGCCAAATAATAGTAAGTAGTGGTGATGTGGGCTGTTTCATGGGGGGATTTAATGCTTTTTTTAGATGTATAGCTGTGCTGGGTTTTAAGGGTAGAGGTTGATTGATGCATTTATTCAAACAAACATGTTGAGAACCCAATAGGTTGTATGAAGGCTCTAGCTGGGTTAATTGAAAGAGAGAATTAAAAACATTTTATTATCCACAGTTTGCAGAGCCACAAGTTTGGGGTGCTGAGCTTGGCCTCTGTACCAAGAAGTTTGTGCACAGGTGTTTACTTCTGCGTTACATGCACAATGTCATTTCTTAGGGCTGACCTGATTTTATATGATGTCCTTCTACCTTCTCAGTTTTGCAACTACGGCTGCAGTTGCAAAGTCCTTTCAAAACTAGTTACTATTAGAGGATATTAACAAATGAGCACCTGAAGACTTTTATTACTGCTTTCTTGCTTTCCACTGACATACCCTCTACCTGCAGAACGCATTAATACTTTTTGTAAACTCCGGTCATCCCTGATAGTGACGTGGGTTTCCACCTCCAAGACCAATTTGGGTGGTGATCACATTGCAGTGTTTAATTCTGCTTTACGCTTGCATGAACAAAGCCACAAAAAAAGCAGCCACCAGGAAAGACAGGCACGAACAAGTTACATAGGGCTTCACAAGTGGCTCTGCAAGTCCAGCCAGACAGGTCCTCAAAAATGGGCAATTGTTTCTGGATTGGTGGGATTCCCCTTTCCAAAACCTCTTCCCTCAACATGGGTCAAGCCGGTTCCGCCACAGTTCAGCTCAACCCAGTCTTTTCATCTACCACTGATTAGGAACCAGTGCTTGCCCCAGCTCTAAGATGACAGCATCCAGAGCAGCACAGAGCAAACAATCCTGCTAGAAGGTCTGCTAAGGGAGGGTATGTTTATTCTAAAGATATTTTCAAAGTGATAACACGTATGACACTACTACTTCATACGGTCAGTTACATGGCTGGTTTCCCAGCCAGAACTTGTATAACCATGGTCTTCTGCTTTCCTGTTAATCCATCTTACCGTGTTTCAAGGAAAACTGACATTTAGGGATATGGTGGAGTCCCCATCACTGGAGGTTTTCAAGATGTAACTGGACAGGGTGCTAGACAGTCTAATCTAGGCTTCCTGTCCTGCAAAAGGTTGGATCAAATGATCTTTTGAATTCGCTTCAAGCCCAGGCTGTCCTATGATTCTATGATTTAGTCATGGTTGAAGTACCAAGATATTAAAATTGACCCATTTTCTCCTGGGGGATGAAAGTTGTAGAAAAGCTACGGAGTAAATGCTCTCCCAGTGAGATTTCTTTACTTGGACTCAGGTTTTATAGATTTGGGAGTATCCAAGTACAAGTTGCCATTTGCCTGAGAGTTTTACTCCCACATTCCCATATTTAATCTTCATTTGGAACTTGCATTAATATTTACTGAAGGTGGCTGCAGGCTTGAGAGCACTGCAGGGATCCACATAGTCTGAATCAATTCATGTACCTGCCCCAATTTACGCATTACAACAGGCCCATAATTGTGAGAGATGCACCCCGCCCCCCAACAGAAGCAATATTTAAATTGAGACTTATTATCCAGTTATGACAAAAGCCAAAGGTGGAGAATATAATGTAGCTACAAAGCTTTCAGTTAATAAACTTCCTGTAAACTAGGTTAACTTCACCTTGAAGAAGAGTTACTTACTGCAATTTAAGATCACAGTATCACAGTATGTTTGGGATTGGAAGGGACCTCAAAAGATCATCTAGTCCAATCCCCCTGCTGGAGCAGGAACACCTAGGTGAGGTCGCACAGGAAGGTGTCCAGGCGGGCTTTGAATGTCTCCAGGGAAGGAGACTCCACAACCTCCCTGGGCAGCCTGTTCCAGTGCTCTGTCACCCTCACTGAGAAGAAGTTCTTTCTCAAATTTAAGTGGAACCTCTTGTGTTCCAGCTTGATCCCATTGCCCCTTGTCCTATCATTGTTTGCCACTGAGAAGAGCCTGACTCCATCCTCGTGGCACTCACCCTTTATATATTTATAAACATTAATAAGGTCACCCCTCAGTCTCCTCTTCTCCAAACTAAAGAGCCCCAGCTCCCCCAGCCTTTCTTCATAAGGGAGATGCTCCACTCCCTTAATCATCTTTGTTGCCCTACGCTGGACCCTCTCCAGCAGTTCCCTGTCCTTCTTGAACTGAGGGGCCCAGAACTGGACACAATATTCCAGATGGGGTCTCACCAGGGCGGAGTAGAGGGGAAGGAGGACCTCTCCCGATCTACTGACCACCCCCCTTGTAATACACCCAAGGATGCCATTAGCCTTCCTGGCCACAAGGGCACAGTGCTGGCTCATGGTCATCCTGCTGTCCACCAGGACCCCCAGGTCCGTTTCCCCTACACTGCTCTCTAATAGGTCATGCCCCAACCTATACTGGAACTTGGGATTGTTCCTGCCCAGATGCAGGACTCTACACTTTCCCTTGTTAAATTCCATCAGGTTATCCCCCGCCCAACTCTCCAGCCTGTCCAGGTCCCGCTGGATGGCAGCACAGCCTTCTGGCGTGTCAGCCACTCCTCCCAGCTTAGTGTCATCAGCAAACTTGCCGATAGTACACTCAATTCCCTCGTCTAAATCATTAATGAATATATTGAATAATACTGGCCCCAGTACTGACCCCTGAGGCACTCCACTAGATACTGGCCTCCAACTGGACTCCGCACCATTGACCACCACTCTCTGGCTTCTCTCTTTAAGCCAGTTTGCAACCCACCTCACTACTCTATTGTCTAGACCACACCTCCTCAATTTAGCTGTGAGGATGCTGTGAGGGACTGTGTCAAAGGCTTTACTGAAGTCAAAGTAGACCACATCCACCGCTCTGCCATCATCCATCCACCTTGTTACATTCTCATAAAAGGCTATGAGGTTGGTCAAGCATGACTTACCCTTGGTAAAGCCATGCTGACTGCCCCTAATGACCCTCTTATCCCTGATGTGCCTTGAGATGACACCAAGGATAAGCTGTTCCATTACTTTCCCAGGGACAGAGGTGAGGCTGACCGGTCTATAATTACCCGGGTCCTCCTTCCTGCCCTTTTTAAAGACTGGAGTGACATTTGCTTTCCTCCAATCCTCGGGCACCTCTCCCGTTTCCCAAGACTTGGCAAAAATGATGGATAGCGATCTAGCAATGACTTCAGCCAGCTCCCTCAGCACCCGCGGATGCATCCCACCTGGACCCATGGATTTATGGACGTCCAGACTACTTAATTGTTCCCTAACCCAGTCCTCATCGACTAAAGCAAACTCCTCCATTAACCTGGCTTCATCCGGGGTCTCAGGGGTACAGGGTTCCCCAGGACAGCCTCCAGCGGAGTAGACAGAGACAAAGAAGGCATTCAGCAATTCTGCCTTCTCTGTGTCTTCTGCCACCAGCGCACCCACCTCATTCATCAGTGGGCCTACATTGCCTCTGGTATTAGTTTTATCTGCTATGTATTTGAAAAAGTTCTTCTTGCTGTCCTTGACCCCTCTCGCCAGCTGTAATTCTAAGGAGGCCTTGGCTACCGTAGCTGCCTTCCTGCATCCTCTAACAGCAGCCTTATATTCCTCCCAAGTGGCCAGTCCCTGCTTCCATGACCTGTAAACTCGCCTCTTCTGCTTGAGCATACCCAACAGATCCCTATTCAACCACGCAGGCCTTCTGGCTCCCTTCCTCGACTTCCTACGTGTGGGGATGCTCTGATCCTGAGCATGGAAGAAGCAATCTCTGAATGCAATCCAGCTCTCTTGGGCCCCTTTTCCTTCAAGCAGTCTTGCCCATGGGATTTCCCCCAGCAATTGCTTGAAAAGGCCGAAATTAGCCCTGCCAAAGTCCAGGGTTGCAATTCTACTTGCTATTCTGTTCCTGCCACACGAGATGCTGAACTCCTCCATCTCGTGGTCACTGCAACCCAGGCAGCCCTCAACCTTTACTGCTTCGACCAGACCCTCTTTGTTAGTGAGGATGAGATCCAGCAGTGCACCTCTCCTAGTCGGCTCCTCCACCATCTGCATGAGGAAGTTATCATCAATGCACTGGAGGAACCTCCTGGACTGTGGCTGGCTGGCTGAATGGTCCTTCCAGCAAACATCAGGGAAGTTAAAATCACCCACAACAACCAGGGCCTGTGACTGTGAGGCCACTCTCAGCTGCGCATAGAAGGCCTCATCAACTTCCTCAGTCTGATCTGGTGGCCTGTAATAGACACCTACAACAGTATCACCCCTGCCAGCCTGCCCCTTGATCCTGACCCATACACTCTCAACTCGTTCCTCATCCGCTCCTGGGCAGAATTTAGTACATTGCAGTTGCTCTCTCACATAGAGAGCAACTCCACCACCACGCCTGGCTGGCCTGTCTTTCCTGAAAAGGGCATAGCCATCCATGACCACATTCCAGTCATGTGAACTGTCCCACCACGTTTCTGTAATTGCCACCAGATCATAATCTCCCGACCGAACATAGGATTATAACTCCTCCTGCTTATTCCCCATGCTGCGCGCATTGGTGCACAGGCATTTCAGGGAGCGAGCAGAGCACACCAATTTCTCCCTAGGGGCACAGGAGGCCACCCGGTCCTCATCTGTTTTAGAATGCTGCCCCACTGGGGCAAGCCCAACTACAACCCCATCCCCCTTCGAGCCTAGTTTAAAGCTCTCCAAATGAGCCCAGCTAATTCCTGCCCCAGCATCCTTTTGCCTCTGCGAGACAAGCCTTTCCTGCATAACACTGTCCAGACTGGAGTCTTATAAAACCAGCCATTATCAAAAAAACCAAAGCCCTGCCTGTAGCACCAGTCTTGGAGCCAACCATTTAGAGATTGAATTTTCCCATTCCACCCCACATCGTCACTTGAAGAGGGAAGGAGTGAAGAGAAGATCACTTGAGGCCCTGAATCTTTCACCATCCTTCCCAAGACCTTGAAGTCATTCTTCTTTCCCCTCAGACTATGGGAAGCAACTTCCTCCCCATCTGTCTGGAAGACCAGCAGCGGGTAGTAGTCTGTCGGGTGCACCAGTCTGGGGAGCTCTCTAGCAATATCCTTGATCCGGGCTCCAGGTAGACTACAGACTTCCCTAAGATGAGGGTCAACCCTGCATATTGGGCCCTCTGTTCCTTTCAGAACGGAATTTCCTATTACAATCACCCTTCTATCTTTCTTATCAGAGGTAGTCTTCAGTTGTGTAGTCAACCGCCTCTTCCTATGTGATCTTGTAGGCAGGCTTGGCACCACCTCCTCACCTACCTCTTCTTCAAGATCCAGGGCCTCAAACCTATTATGGAGGGGCACCTGGGGAGGCAAATCAGGCAGGGAGGGGGGCTGCCTGTGATGCCGAACTGGAATAAGCTTCCAACCCTCATCTTCTTTTAGGTCATTTACCTCTGCCCGACAGCGACAAGGGTGGGGCTGTCTCAGGACCTCCGCCTCTGTCCGGGAGGGCAGGAGGTCCATCTCCTTTTCGGGGGTACCTCCCTGGGGCCTTTCTGACCGGCACGTAAGGGTGTTACTCCACCAGTCGATCTCCCTTTCGCACTCCCTGATGGACCTCAGCGTCTCAACCTCCTCCTTAAGCTTCACAACCATGTCGAGCAGATCTTGCACCTGCTCACACCTCACACAAGTAGAGTGCTGGCCTCCCTCCTCCGGCAGCAGCAGGCTCTGGCACTCCTTGCAGCCGGAGACCTGAACAGCCACCGTTTGGGACAGAACTTCAGTCTGCGTTGCCACAGTCTTTTTGAGACATGCTCTCCTTCTGGAGGCGACCATGGTCATCAGCGGTCTGGGACGCTGGCAATAAGTCGGTGGGAATGACAAACAACAAGTGCTCTCTGCACCCCGCTGCGCTAGCAGCCACACCCGCTGCGCTAGCTAGTTGCTCCTCTCTGCACCTGGTGGGCAGCCTAGTTGCTGCCCTCCCGAAGGTTTTTTCAAGGCAAGGGGAGGAGGTGTGGTCGCCGTCACCGTGGGAACGCCCCCCGCCACGTCAGCCGCTCTCTCGCAATGGCTACCGGGGCTTCGGGGGGATGAGGACCGCCGGGAGTCACGCTGTCCCTGTACGTTTCCCTCGGGGCTTTCTAATCTCGGCTAAACCTCGTAGTCGACTGAACCTCGCCGGCTCTGGCTCTCGCTGCGCTGGCTCCGATCAGCTGACTCAAGATGCTGGATAATGAAATTTTTAAAAAGGCTGAGTGGGGAGTAAAGCACTGTTAGGGGAAACAAATTCTACTTACAAATCCAAGATGTTAATTCCTAACAGATTTTAATGGGAATATCTATCTATTCCCACATTTATGCAGTGCCAAAATCAGGATCTGTAAAACACCAACAGTATTTTGAGATGTTTCAGCCCTTCATTGGCAGAAAACAGTCTTCTCAACATCATCTAGTCCTTAATACCCAAGAAAGCTGGTATATCCCCTTCAGCATTAATGCTGTCCTTTTTAGAGTTCAAGAATATTTAGGTCTTTCTAAACCCTGGAGATTTATGAGTGGGAATTTCAAAAGCAGTTCAGTGTCATCACTAAGACATGACAGATAAAAAATTCTGACTTGCAGGAGTTCATTCAGGTCACATTCATTCATATGATAAAAGATCAAGGCATTTCATACTGCTATGAATTTAAAAAAATATCTTACAAAAGTTGTCTCTTTCTTAATTCTAGAAATCAAAACAATATTAGTAACATCTTAAAAGACAACTAGTACAGTGTTTATTTAGAAGCAGCATAAATCCAAACAACATATAAAAATCTCAAGTGCTTATTGGTACAGTTTAAATGGATATATTACTTTTATAATTTTGCGCCTTTCCATAGGAACAGACATACAGCAGCTGCACAATTTGTTCTTTTGTTCTTTTCAGAAAGCTTTTACTAGTTTAAAATCTCATCTGTATAACTGGATAATAGAGTGAACTAGTTCCAGTGATAAATTCCAGATTTATATAGACTAGATTTTAAGAGAGTAAACTCAACATGGAAGGTACTTAAATTTTTTAATATTCTCATAAAAGATGACATAACACACAATACAAGTGAATTAAGACAGGCAACACAAACAAGACATCTGTCAAAAAATCAGAAGCTTAATACAAAATACTCACCTCTAAAGATAAAAATAATTTTGTAAGTGAACAGTATGGGCCCTACCTGTTGACAGTGACAGGTTACTATAAGGGTATCTCTAAAGTTTAAATACAATCTGTGCTGGCTGAACTACTTTCAGCTCTTTCATAAATTAATGATGGAAGATGGAATCACCTAACATAAGAGCCTGAGCACAAGAAGTTAAATTCCCATTTTGAAATGGTTTATAAGTGAGATTTTCCCATTCGCTGCGAGGATAACCTCTGTAGCTTCTTTGGCTGAGGCCATCATCTCTGGATAACTACCCTGAACAAGATGGGAAACACCTCCATTGCTGAGAAAGAATCAAGGAGTATAGTTTGGTCAGAACACTAAACATGATGGAACAATTCCATGCCTACAGAAAAAATAGTCTGTTTCTAAAGAGATGAACGTGAATTCACAACTATAATCTCTAATTTTAGATAATTTAGTAAGTACCACAGTATTGACAATCTTCATAAATATGATTACCCTGGAAATAAATAAGTCGAAAAAGCACAGCCAAATTTATTATTCTTACTGGAAAAATTACTGAGTTTTTATTTTAAATTTAGTCTTTTTTTTTTTTCAAACATTATGTAGTGGCATCACTTTTGCCAACCCTGTTCTCAAGGAAGTGGAGATTCTATCAGGATACCGAATAGGCAACAAGGCTTCTCCCTTCTCTCCCTCTTTCCCCAAAATATTTCCATGCAACCCTATGTACCGTACATTACGGGAAATACCAGAATTCACCTATTTCACCCATGTTACCACTGTCTACAGAAAGTGGCAGTATACTTTGCATCTGGCTTGGACAGCAGCCACAATGCACCATTACACTGATGGATGTAGATGAGACTTCTATTTCCAGCCTCTTGCCCTTCCAGATGCTGGGGACTGGAGAGAACACAGACGCCAACCCTTTCACTCCATGAGGATAAATGAAGTGCTCCACCTCACTTGGCGATGATCTATGTCCATTTAAAAGAGCAACAAGAGCATACTGACAAAACCCCCTCCTTGCCCTGAGAGATGCCAACCACTGTATGAAGCTTACAGCCTTATTAAGTTGAGATGGAAAGTCCTTTGGCTCTCTGAAAGTTCCACATTCGTCTCTTCAAGAGAGTTTGAAGACAACTCTTTGGAGTCTTTGAGTAAGACAGAACATAAATGAATCACATGCAGAAAACCTTAAACCACTTCAACGCCTGGGCCAGAAATACAACGCCGTACACGGAAGTACCAAAGCTACGATTATAGAAGAAAAAAGATTTACTGCGTTGTTGTCTAATATGGGTTTTCCAGATATGTGCTTGGAGTCTTCCGTTTGGTGGTTGACAACCATGCCAATATTCTCGTCGAAACCTGGGAAAAGACAAAGACTTCATTTTTACAAAGCCAACCAAGCTCAAAAGAAACTTAGCAATTAAGTGTAGGGAACTTCCTAAATTCCATTTACCATTATGATGTTAAACCTCAAACAGACCAAACTCAATCACAGTTAGTTTAATCTGATAGCTTCAAAGAATGGGATACTTCTTTTGAAAAGTTACACTTCCATCAGGCCTGCCTCTCTCTTTATGTAGTTTGATAGCAAAGAAAGGAACAAAACAAGCTAAGCCAAAAGAGAAAAAAGCTATTCTGAGAGCCATTCAAGGAAAGGACACTATTTTGAACAGAACAGAAACAACTGATTAGGAACATGTATTTCCTGTCAAGATCTTTTTGTTTTCAAAAGAAAATTATGGAAATAACATAATTACTTGATCTGACTGAAAACAAGCTCCTCACAGAGGCTGAATTTATTACTTCTGTTTACACAGCAGTTTTATACTACCAGCAGCTGGATTTTTGTCCTAGTGCATAAGCCATTTATTGCTCTACCTCTTTATTATTGATACTTTAGCACTGTGTATCATTAGGTATTACTGCACACAACACCATTATCCCATGTTTTGTCCAGCTGCATTATTTTATATGCTGATGAAATAATAGAATTTTAGAACACTTGATTTTAATGCCAACTCACACTATGGCGAAGAATAATGCTACATGCATATGCACGCATTTAATGTTGACATGAAGAAAGGTTCCAAAACAAATCAGTACATTTTATATTAACATTATTTTTTCTCTGTAAATTTGAATATCTGCTAATACCTACAACATGGAAATTTCACTTTGAGCTGCTGCTTTATTACAAAAAATTTTCAGCACTTCAGACACAACTCAAACAAAACCCCACACCACAAACCTGCTTGACAGGTATATAGCTAGTATTAGTGTTATCTTTGAATCATACATTTAAACCTAGCTTTGCATAATGCAAAAGAGCTACCGAAAAATCAAACTTCAAAGTTTGATAGTTTAACTCTTAACACTTGCCATGATTCAGAAAATCCTAAGTTTCTTAAGAGAAAAACTAAGAATAAATTTTTATAAGCATATACACATATGCACATAAAGCATAGATTCAGAGAATAAAGAAGTGGGAAAGTAACAGCAAGTTCTTCCATTAGCTTTGTTATTTACAGAATAGAATACAGAATCTTCAGACTGATAACACAGGGAAATTTTAACCTAATTCTGTGCAGCTATTCAGACAAAGTTTTACTTAATAAATATGTGGGCAGGGAAGGACCTTCTCTTAGAAATAGCAGGTACCACAGACTATTACACAAACCCAATCTGGGAACATTACCAATTGGAAAAAGCACTGGTAGAAGGGATTAGCAGTGGTAGCATAACGTTTACAAAAAAAGACAATTCTTTATTGCTGCTGCCATATTTATTGGTTTTCAATACGCTGCAGGGAGATTGGAGTATTTCTTATGAGACCACATGGAGTGGATTGGAAAAGTGGGTTCAAGTAAGGAGGGACACAAAACCTAACAGTGTGCCCCAAACGAGCAGCACTAATTCATCTATATCACAGCATACATATACCATAGCAGATATGTGTATATAGTATACATACTTCAGCAGTGCTTATGAAATTGTAAAAGAAATTGTGGAACTTGAATACTTGGCCCTGCTGCAGCCAGCAAGGTAAGTTGCTGAGCATGGAAAAATACCTGAAGTGAAGAAATAGATGCTGATAAATGCAGGCATGCATTAGTGAGGTTTACCACATTCTCTTAATGCATCTCCCTCATTAGGAGAATGAAACATTTTCTGAGTGCGTAAGTGTTTCCTTTTTTTCTACAGAAATATTGTTTCTAAAAATTCCTCAAATGGTTAAACACTCCATTATATTTTGGACTTGCCTGGAACTATAAGGAATAGTACGTAAAAACTGCTGGAAAGCCAAACCTACAGCATCAACAACAGTTTGCAGTTTTCACTGTGATGGTAGCTGTAAAGGACTTCTACCTTTCAGGCAGTTCATCTGCACATTGAAACCTTGACTTCCAACAAGTAAGTGTACTGACAACATCACGTGAAAACTCGAGTTCTCTCTCTAAACCAGCTGTTAAACAGAATAGTGTCAGTTATGGTCCTTAAGCAATTTTTAAATATAGGGTAAGTTTACAGTTTAGCCTAAAGGTTGTCTGTAGTGTTTATTAGCAGACAATGATCTTTAAAGACAACAAGTAAATAAATAATAAAATTGTTTAGAAGCAGCCAGCCAACAATCTTTTTTAAAAAATGGACATGATTGTATTCATTTATTTATTAAGTCACAGGTAGTTTGTGCTAAGTTTAATTTATAGGAAACAGTATTCTATTAAGTAGTGAAAAAAACAGAACATAAAGTACTGTGCACACTTTCCTGGAGCTCTTTTTATTTAATTCTTAAAGCTGAGACTATTGTTAAGTCTTCAGAGTTAGAAATGGAGCTTCCACAGTTAAAACTTAATCTGAGTAAATGGATAAAATTAAGCTGACATTTTCTCTTATAAGATGTTACCATAATTAGATATATAGAAAAGGAGAGGGCAGCAATTGCTTTTTCCAAGGTAACATGTTGGAGATCTCTGGTGTCTTTCAGTCATCAGTAAGACAGTAACATAAGATAAACAAATCAAAATATGGAAAAGGACCAACTGCCCTCGCTCTTGTTTTCATTATCACGTCCATCACTTTGGCTCCGCTTGATCTTTGTGTTGCTAATTCTGTATTTTTCCATTTAAAAGTCACGTCCTCAACCCTTCTTGAAATTCAAGTCCATTTTTAGGTTCCATTAGGAGAATGGGGAAAAAAAAAAATAAAGAGCAGAATCTTACCGCTGTATTGCATTGTAGCTCCCAAATATGAATCAACAATCGATCCCAGTAAGCCAGCTGCTGCACCAAACACAATAACGGGCCATTGTGGAGCAGATATTTCCAGATCAGTCACGAAAATGAGCTGTGTTATGAAGTAGGCTATACCTACAGCCATGCCCCCAAGCAAACTTGAGACCAGGCCCACTAACGTAATTGCTCCATTAGTACCTAAAACAAACAAAACCAAGCTGATTTTACTTTTTTTTTTCTTAAAGACTTATATTTGCTCAATCATTTTATATGAAATTAAAACTGTTTATAGTGATCGGAAGATCCTCTTCTATCCACAAGGCTCTGTTACTACAGCTTTTATTTACAATTCCCATTATGCTGCTGAGAAGCTGAAGCTGTACTATTACAGCCTATTACTATTACTTTTCATTTCTCTAAGGCGAGTTACCTAGACACCCAGGCAGCGCACCTCGAAATGTCACTCGTTATTTGTGTTTGGTGTGGAGGGGACGGAGGGGAGAAAAATATATTTGCTTTAAAAAGATAAAGCTTCAGATATGCATGTTATTTAAAATAATGCCCTTTCAGAAAAAAAGTACATCAAGATACATTTCACGAGCAAATTTTTAGAAAGTGACAAAATCCATAGAAAGGAAGATGTTTGACAACTCACTGACTAAAAATCTAAAGAATATGTATAGAAAAAAAATGCCCATGCATTTAAATCCTATCCCACAAGACCTAAAACTCAGATGTCAGCAAAACTCAAAAAAGACATGCTGCTTTAAGGTAGCAGTATCATCCACTGTGCAGACAAGGTTCCACAGATTGAAGGTTCGCTTTACCCACCCTTGGTAAGATAGTAAAGGAAATGAGAGATTTGGTTAAGAAGTGAATTTTCTGTAGTGTCTGTATTGAACATATGTATATTCTTCTACTGATTAAAATCTTAATGTCTGAAAACTTCAGATGATAACTTGTATTCTTTATATTATTGACAATATAAACACTTTAAACAGTACCAGAGATGACAAGTGACAGCACTCACTATGGAAGATTTTAGCTCCCTGGATGCTACATTGGTGCATTTCACCAACAAGATGCACCAGGAACACAACTGAGTAAATTCCATTTCAAAATGCTAGTATTTTTGAATCCCAGATTTCTGATGTTTTTCTGGGATTATTTTTAGCTTCTCACGTTGGATGAGTAATTCAAAACAGATCAGCAAAACATTAAGACAAGAACCTGCAGAACAGGTAACACCTCACCTACTGGAACCTTTTTCCAGGTTGTTATCAACCTTGGCTTGCTTTTACTCATAACACTACCAATCTCTGAAGCCCATGTGTCACCAGCAGAGCACGCCAAAGCTCCCAAAAGGGATAAGCACATCCACGATGCCGTGTACTCCTTTGAAAAGTCTATTGGAATTTCACCAGGTCCATTTTCTATCATATATAAGAGAGCCAGCTCAGTAGGAACACCACCATTAGAGATTACTTGCACCCAGTTCCTCTGTCCACCTGAAATGACAAAGAACTAAATTTTAGTATTTTCAAGCAAAACAATTTGACAGGCAACAGCATGAGACAAAAGGAAAATACACAAATATAAAGCTAAATTTCAAAAGACACTTTCAAATCTGAAACTAGATAGCAATTTATTCAATAGAACAGAAGCAAAAGTAAAGCCTCTTGCTAAAGTTCATAGGGATAAGGGTGAGGGGGAGACATGACAAGAGTGTTCCCTACTCTGGATGTTGTATCTCATCTGACCCTTTGAAAGCAAGAGGAACATGCAGCTTTTGTTCTCCACAAGGGATCTGAAAGAATTAAAAAGTTATTGCTTACCTTCTTTGTATTCTGAATCTATTTGCTTCTTTATATCTTTTTTCCATTTAGTAAGTTTTGAAGAAGTAACAAAAAATACAAGCAAAGAAGTGAAGAAACTGTAATTTGCAACTGTAAGGATAAATCCAACTACCAATCCTATGAAGAAAAAAAAAGCATATGAAGTTCCTTCATATAACAATGTCTGCTTTGCAAAGTAGTTAAGTATTTTGAATCTCTTGAATATGAAGAGTGTCTTCATGCTAAACCTAAGACAACCAGGCAATAAAAGAATTACTGAAGCACCTAGTACCTGTATGAGAATTCCAGTGACATCTTGATTGAAAAAAAAATCAGTTACCTTTATAATTTTCTCTTAAATTTTATTGTTAAATTGCTAATTTTACTGCTGCTGCTGCTAAAGTCTGTGATTTTTAAGCCCTTCTCCTGCCACAAACCAGTAATACTCTGCAAAAATAGAAGACTAAGCAAAAAAAAAAAAAAAAGCCAAAGGATATCTAATTGAAATTTAAGTGCCCTACCTGAAGAATATGATTTACAATTTTTACAAGATTTGCAAAATGGGTGACATAGAAGAAAAGGATTTGAGGTCCCATTTCTTTCCATTGACCATCAATTCAGACAAGGGTAAGTTTCCTCATGTGGAAATCTTGCATCAGATTCCAACAAAGACTGTGTACACTATGTTGGAGTTTTTCTCATGTGGTCAAGAAAAACTCTGTTGAAATAGTGACTTGCACAAATTTAATTTTCTTCTTATTTTGGGGAGGCAAAAAAATGCCTGAAGCTGCACATATTACAGAAAGGAGAACCGTGTTATCTTTACTGGTCTGCTACTGGGCAGGTAGGCTGCTGACATGGCTCAGTTTTATGGTATTTCTTTACAACTAACTCTACCACTTAATTACGTCTCTGTGAATCCACCTACATGCTAAACAAAAACATGCGATTTAACTGCATGCTGTTCTGAAGTTTAAAATGTTCTTATAGATTTATATAAATCTATTGACAATATTAATCAAATTAATTACAAACAGCAGCAAAAATTAACTTGACTCAGGCATGAGAACAAAAAATCTATTAATTCAAGGTATATATGCTTCCACTTATACTTTTACTACAATAGAACGAGGCAGGAAAGTCTTAAAATAATATTACGTACCATAAAAAGGACCTTAGTTTATTAAATGAATAGTCTCAGAAAAAAACATACCTCCCAGTGCACCACTGTGATCTAGACTCTTCTTCTTAAAACCCTGTGTAGCAATCACTAGTGGAACCAAGACTGAAAAAAGCAAGCGCCATGGAGAAACGGGTTGTGAAGTACCTGATAAATCAAATAAAATGGTTACAGGTGATCCTTATCAGTCTTTTTAATGCCTTTATATCTTAAAAGCAATTATCTTCTAGTATATATTTAAAATCTGATCTTAATACAGATTAAACGTTTTACCCTTTCGAATAAATATATTCTTATGAATGGAAGACCAAAATATCTGCAATTATCTACTAAATTTTTCTATTCAGCCTTTCAAAGAATAAAGAAAATACATTAAATGAACTAAAATTAATTACAAAGAAATAGCAAATGTGTCAAGAAATAAACATTGTGATATTTTCCATTCTAAAAGTGATTTATAAACTTCAAAGATTAATATTCAAAATGTTAAAAGCAGCTGAAACCTGATTTGGATATAAAAGATAGTTCAGATTTTGGGAAAAAACCCCAGCCCATACATCCACAGTGGGCTATGTACAATTCAGTTTCATACCTGAATAAGATTCAAACTAAAATTTCAGTTAACAAAACATGTACAGAGGTGGCAAAGCAACTTTAAGTAAATAAATTAGTGCAACAGCTTCCCTGGTAGATCATGTTATGACTGATTATCTGGTAACTACAACAAATAATTTGATTTTTTTAATAATTATTATGATTCTTTCATGAAGTATCGGAAAATATGGCAGCAATAAAGAGAATGAACACCACTGTCTATGGTCACTAACGCTTTTTAGCATTGTAATGGAAGGAAAATTGTAACAACATATTGGAAGCTTTACCTTGTTTTTCAAGACTTTCCAAATACCAGTGTTTTTAGGAAAAGTAATTTTTTAGCTTGGTATATTTTGACTGTGAAAACCAGGCTACATTTTTCATGATCTGTGTATTCTGAATTATTTCTAGGATGTGCCTAATGTTGTCACTTACTTGTCTATGCCACCAATTAGAATTTTACACTATGCTAACAGAAAGACTGCTGATCCTTGTCTGACAGAATACATTAGAAATAGTTTCATGTCTATATGGAGAGAAGACACCAGCAAGCATGTAAGTTAGCTTATGGCTATATTTCTAAACCTTTAACATTACTACCATATCCTTTTTACTCTAGTTTGGAAAACTTGTATATTCTGTAATATATTTAAGTGCTTAGTTGAGCTACAGTGGTGCTTGATGTCATCTAATAAAACTAGCAGGAAGTCTTGCAGTTCATATGCACATTTATTTCGTACACTGATCCTGTCTGTCGGCTGGTCTGTGAACAAATCATCAGTTTAATCACAGTATCACTGATAATTTACACTGATACAAGAAAGGAAATTTAGATGCTTGGCCTTCCTTTACAGTTTTAAAAAAGAAATATTCCTCTTTTGTTGGTATCCAGTATGTTCTGGTTGTTTCCACACTACACTTGGTTGAAAATACGAGAACTTCCAAACTGGCTCAAGCCAAACACATGCCCAACTCAGAATCCCACCTGGCAGTGGCGAGCTGCACATGTGCAAGGAAGGAGTATAAGGAACAGCTACAGACAGATCTTCCCTGCTTTATTGGGAACTTTTTTGTTGGCTTTTCTAAAATGCCCCATGTATTTGTCCAATCTATTTTTAAAAACAGTTACAATTTTCATCTCCACAGCCACCCACAGAACTCAATTTTAGTTTTAGACACACTGGAAAAGGTCTTTCAAAAAACTGAACAACAAAGATCCTGCTGCCCCAAGTTTCATCGGACAACTGCTAGATTTTTATGACTGAATAGTGATTTCCTATTCACATTCTTCCTGCCATTCGTGACCTATATAGACCTCCCCTTTTTATGGTGAAATATTTTTACCTATTTAAGTCCTCTTCAAATGGATGCTGTGACCTGCTCTGATCATCCTTGCTGTCTTCACTGTTCCTTTCTAATTCTGCTATGGGCATTTTAAAATGGGATGACTGCAAGTACATGCAGTACTCATAGCAAAGAGACACCAGGATTTTACAACTTCTATCAGTCTATTGATTTTTGACAGAGTGAAAGGCATCTGATTTCCAAAAGAGATGTGAATATATTAAGTGCACTGGATGATGTAACTCTCCTCCCCTGATTACCTGACTCTACCAAACCAAGCTACTGACCTGTTCAGCCACGCAGTACATGAATTATAGACAGCTCTGGTATAAAACATATATATTTGCCCTGTTGCTCTGTTCCTCTTGAATTACTATCTGATCCCTTTATCCATGGAAAAAGGGATCTCTCTCCACCATAGGAGCATAACTCCTCAACAAGCAGAATTTACATTCCTCAGGACCTGACAACATATCCATTACCTTTACAGTGGATGTTCTTATGACTATTAATACTGAATTTTTTCACCAAAAGGTGTAGTCCTAGAAACATTCATAGGAAACTAGGAACACTTAAAAACTGAGCTTACTTCAGCAAGCCATTTCACTCCTTGAATCATAATTTTAAACAAAGAACAATACACACCATAAATCTTATATTTAAGGAAAAGCAGCTACCTGACATACAAGTCAGGTGTTATATAGTCTGGTTTCCACCTGAATATTTATCCACAAGCAAGCCTGAAATTACCTAATGCAGTTTACCTTGTCCTGTCTATTTCTACAGAAAATCTCGCCTAGCTGAGAATCACATCAGACTTCTTATTCTTCGTTTTGTGTAGTCTCTCTCCACTGCACATGCACGCATGTACAGTCTCTTCCCAACCTGGCAGCACTATAAGACAGCTAACTACACTCTTTGGTTTGGAGCACTCCAGAGACTTATATCCCAGGCTGGATCAAAACGATTGTGACCAGCAGGTCAAGGGAGGTGATCCTGCCCATCTGCTCTGGTGAGACCCCACCTGCAGCGCTGCATCCAGCTCTGGGGCCTCCAACATAAGAGGGACATGGACCTGCTAGAGTGAGTCCAGAGGAGGCCACAAGGACGATCAAAGGGCTGGAGCACCTCTCCTGTGCAGACAGGCTGAGACACTGGGGCTGTTCAGCCTGGAGAAGGCTCTGGGGAGACCTTATAGCAGCCTTCCAGTACCTAAAAGGGACCTACAAGACAGCTGGAAAGGGACTTTTACAAGGACACATAGTGATAGGACTAGTGGTAACTGAAAGAAAGTAGATTTAGATTAGATACAAGAAAGATACTCTTCACCATGAGGGCTGTGAGGCACTGGAACAGGTTGCCCAGAGAATCTGTGGATGCCCCATCCCTGGAAGCATTCAAGGCCAGGCTGAATGGGGCTCTCAGCAACCTGGTCTAGTGGAAGGTGTCCCTGCACATAGGAGGGAGGTTGGAACTAGATGATCTTTAAAGTCTCTTCCAACCCAAACTATTATAGTCCACAATTCTATGAAAAGCAAGCTGCATCCAATGATTTCATGTCTTGTAATACACATTTACTCTCAGAAACCTTTAATTCTCTGAGGATTCTCTAGACTAATTGTTTTCCACTTCTACCTTGCACTGTCTTCCCTGTTATTTTTTCTCAACTTTATCTAGAACAAGTGCAACCAGATTCAGTGACAAGATTATTTCTTCTCACTTGCACAACATGTCTGCCTGAGAAATTACTGTCTTTGTGGCATGGTATATTCAGCATAGACTGAAGACCTGTTTAAGCTAGGAGACACGCTTCTGTTTCTATGAGTTCCTGTGCCCCACATAGTAGGGGAATCCTTTCCACTGATTTTTGTTCTCTGACAGCAGCTACAACAAAATTGCCAAAACTCAAGTCTTGCCTTGTGTTTTCACATGACTATAGATTTTAGCTTTATGTATTTCCTAAGTGAACAGTATATGTGAATTTGGGGGTGGCAAAATTAACAAGATATCTCTGATCTTCCTCTACATTTTGTTTACTAGTTAGCATATTTTAATAAAACTGAGCTTCCTGTGTTACAGTTATTCAAATATTTGATTGTAGCTTATTCATTTTCTCACAAAGTTAACAACTGCAATACACTGCATGGTTTAAATCTATCAATTTCTTGCTGTCATATAAAACCAATTCTACATAATCAAAGCTTCTGTATTTGGAAAGCATACTGCTTTTTGGGAACTAAAGAGAAATAAGTCATTTCAGGTCTAGTATTAACATCTATGCAAAAATGGCTTATCTGTTATCCTCCTTGTTACACAGAAAATCAACCCAACTTAGAATGTTTTGAAGTATTTAACTGGAAATTAGTCAAACCCAAAACTTTTTAGAGAAAAAGATTGCTTTTCATTATATCCTTCACTGATAATTCTTAAACTGCCAAGATAGACCATTTGAACTACTCCCAAACAAAAAAATGCTGGTTTTTCAAAACTACAAAAGATTTACTTCTACAAACAAAAAAAAATCAAGATATTTCCTCATCAGAATATCTACAGTGCCTTCTAAAAAGCTTTTTCCTGAGTTTCCAGTTTATTCGCTTTGCTTAGTCATTCAAGTCACTATGATCTGGATTCAAACAAGCTTGCAGAACAGGAAAACAATAAGTCACTCAGCTGTCAAAATTCCACACCATTCCATGAAGCACTAGTGTCCACAGCAACTTCATTCTAAGGAGACGATTTATCAACATTGTCCTGAACATATTTGTGTCCTTCTAAAATTCCAGAACATTTACTAAAACAAAAGAAGTTACTAAAGGAGTTGTTTTTGTCCAGTTAAAAGGTATGCTATTACCTGACTTGATAAATTACTGCCTTAACAATAAGATTCTTACAACCTTTATATTCTATTACCTCATTTTGACTTTAAATTGGAAGACACAAATTTCATCGCAAAAGATGCCAAAAGTACATCTTAAAGAATACCGGAATTTAAAAGTCTGAGAAGAAACTGTTCTTTAATACTACAGTTTAAGTGTCTTCCATCTCTGCAATCAGAGAGAGGAGAAAGCTATTGATTATATCCTGAGCTACACTACTTACTCTGACAAAATTTCACTACCAGAAAAACAACAAAGCCAGTTGACCATGTGAAAGTGGTGTGACCACTTTCTGAAACATCAGCCCTTTCAATCCATTGAAACTTGATGTATGACTTCCAAAAATACAGTTTCAGCTGATGATCATCTCAGCAAGATTTCAAGTGATAGTTTTTGTTTAAAAGACCCAAAAGCTTTTAAAATTTAAAGTTCATCATTAAGGTAGCTTTTGAGCTAATAAAAACCCCCAAATCATGAGAAGTTATTTATCACACCTGCTATACAAATGTAAGACACCACAAGTCTGACATTAAAGTGGGTCTTTATCTCACAGAAGAAAGATTTCACACAAGCACAGCAGCTTCTCTTGCTGGAAAGCTAAACATGCCAGTTTCCAACAAGACCTTTGTGTCAGCAGTACCTAAAGCTTTGCAGATATCCAGGCTCCCTGATGCAAAGTAGGACAAACATATTTCACAGTAAAACACTTGCCATTGCAAGCACAAAGATTCGCAAAATGAAAACTTCTTTTCTGTGTACTGAAAAGCCCCACTGCTGTAAATGGTGTGCAGGTGAGTTTTGTAGCCAAGGGTTGACTCAAAAACTGGAAAGGACCACCAGCCATTTATGAGGAGATCTCCTGGGCTGTAGTGTGGTATTTCTAACCACAAACAGAATTTTCATCTTTTTAAGGTCATTTTTAAACTGACATTTTTTTATTCTCTTGGGGGTGTAAAAAAAAGAAGTATCAGAAGTCAATTACTACTAAATATAAGTAGTTAAGACTAAGAACACACTGTTGTTTATTATGGATTCTTTAATACTTCCATTTTATCAAAATTTTGGTCACTGTTTGGTGCTTAAGCATTACTATGACCTATCAACTATAAATTCACAAAGGCATGTTTGTTGTATTTTTATATTTATGGTCAAGGACTGAATTTCCTTGCTTTTACAGACTAAAATTATTTAAGTTCTCTCTTCCACTTTATTAAACCCACTCCTATTATATGCTTCATTCACCTTCTCAAGCCAAGGTCTGTCCGCAGTCTCAGGCAAACAAACAAAAGTTGTATGTCCTTCTTGTTCCATAGTAATTTTCCACAAAAACGGAGGATTTGTCTGCAATCTCCTCCTTTGTCTCAGTCCCTATCCTGATTGACCTCGTATCGGGCCTCTCCACTCTACACTGTCAATTCTAAATCATTCTAAAGCAAGGACCAGAATACCCTAATTAGAGGCAAAACTCAGAGAGCTATACCTATAGAGAGCAGACAAGCACAAATGAAAGTGTGTTTAAATCCAACCTGGCTAGCTCTAAATGACACTAACAAAACCTGTTTGTGAAGCCTGCTTATGCATACCTTCTACATGTCTGGCACCTCACCGCAAACCAAATTAGTAGTGTCCAGATAACACAGGTGTAATGATGTATCAAGTCTAATAAAATTTAAAGCACTGAAAAACACTGATCAGAGGTATCCAATTCCCACTGCAAAAGTCAGCTTACACTATTTATTCTAGATCCAAGGTAACACTAGGCACTTGGATGTGTTCATAATGCATCCCCAGGCACTTCAAGCAACACTGCAATGATGCCAGAGCTCTTCCTACATGAAGCTGGCTCAGGTCTTAAGGACAGGTCTTTACCTGTCCTGGGAAAGTGGTTAAATGCTTGTAGGCTTGAACTGATGCTGAAGGCAGTACTGCCACTTGTGCACATTGCTGTAAAAACAGTTCTAGATCTGAAATGCCAGACCACAGAAAGTACTAGTGTCCCTGCAACTACACACAACTAACCCACAGCCTGACTTGCCTGAACAAAACACAGCTGACTACGTACACTCATGCCAGAGACTCTACGCATGTATTTCTCTCTACCTTGACCAGGGAATTCCCACATGCTCTGTTCAGAGCTTGCATGTGCATTCCTAAAACTGTTTTGAAGGCCAGTGCACATCTCCATGCTGTCACTATTTTCCCTAATAGAGGAAGACCTCTAACAGCTCGCTCTTTTTCATTTTATCTTATTTGCTTTCTTTTAGGGAGATAAATCACAAAGGATAAGAACATTTTAAATTCAACGGCATTGCTGGGCAGAGCTGCACAGAAGGGCACAGTAGCTGTTAACACCTTCTAAACCATTCTCAGCTGCTGTCAGGTTTCCAGCTCTTCTGAGGTTGGTAGGCGCTATGTACACCCCTCTTCCAGTTCTCTATCTCCAGCTCACCGTGGCTGGAAGGCAATGAGCAGCTCACCTCTCCCCAGCCCCGGCCTTTGGACTCACCGTAGTACGTACTTGCAGTTATGGACACGATCCAGAAAGCCAGAGAAATACAAATGATCAAGTTCAGAACGACAATATTTGCCATCATCTTGAGGTAGTCTCTGAAGAAATCCTCCGGCTCATAGAACACAGGAAGCCAGAGGGACAACACCTGGCGGGGAAGCACAACGCGCAGCGCATCACCGACACCGCTACCTCCTCCTCCTCCGTCTCCTTCTCTTCCTCCCGCCCGGCCCGAGCCGCGGCCCAGCCCGGTCCGCAGCGCTTCCGCGGCCGTCTCTCGTCCCCGGCACCTCGGGGCGCTGCGAGGCCGGAACAAGGCGCTCATGGGGAGGCAGCTGCGGCCACCCCCGGCCCGCTCGGAGCCGGCCTGCCCTGCCTCCCACCCCTTGCACCGTCGGGCTCCGACACCGACCTGCTCCACCGTCCCACCAGCGCCGGCACCATCCCGCCCCGCCGCCGCTCCGCGCATGCTCGCCAAGCCGTCGCCTGCTGCGGCCTGCAGCTCTGCTGGCGGGAGGGGAAGAGAGGTAGCGGCCCGCAGCGTGCTCTGGGCCGGACTTGGTCTCACTGCGGCCGCATCTGCGCTGTGCTGTGCCCTGCCCTCCCCTCCCCAGCGACGCTCCTGTAGCCCGTCCCTTTCGCTGCCCGCGCATTTTTCCCCTCAGCGGAGACTCTTCCCCTTCTGGTCCTGGCACGGGTCCCTCCGCCAGGCGCTGTCGCCTTCCCGGCAGCAGTCCGCCGCCACAGCGCGTGGTCCCCCGTCCTCTGCCTCTGCGGCTGCTCCGCTGCCGCTGAAAGGAGACACCCGGTCTCCCTGGCAGACAGGGCCCTGCGCCCCCAGCCCTCTTACCCGGCCTGTCCCCGCAGGCCGCCCGCCGCAGGGCCGGCCGGGCTGACAGGTGGGCGTGCAAGCGCATCGCCCTCCACAGCCCCGGTACAGAGCTCGGGCTGCATTCCCCTGCCCGGAGCTCTTCCCAGCCTCGGCTGGGCTCCCTGGGCATAGTGCTCAGCGCGACCAGGGTCTGTCCTGCTCAAAGGCCCATAGAATCACACAGAATCACAGAATGGTTGGGGTTGGAAGGGACCTCTGGAGATCATACAGTCCAACTCAGAGGAGACTCCACAGCCTCTCTGGGCAGCCTGTTCCAGGGCTCTGGCACCCTCAAAGTAAAAAAGTTTCTCCTCTTATTCAGATAGAACCTCCTGTGCTTCAGTCTGTGGCTGTTTCCCCTCACCCTATCACTGGGCACCACTGAAAGGAGTCTGGTCCCATCCTCTTGACACCCAACCTTGAGATATTTATAAACATTGATGAGACCCCCTCTCAGCCTTCACTTCTCCAGGCTGAACAGACCCAGCACTCTCAGCCTCTCCTCATAAGAAAGGTGCTCTAGGCCCCTCATCATCTTCAAAGCCCGAAGTGTGGCTCCTCTGTGATAAGAAGCCATCCCTGAACCAGACATCTCCCTACTGCTGGGCCAATGTCTGGCCTGTCTGACAGAGCGTTCAGTACTTTACATGGTGGGCTCAGATAGGAGCAATTCACGTACATGCCAAAGGAATAAACACTGGTTAAACATAAATCAAATCTGCCTGTTTGTGAAATGAAAACAGGAATGACACCACTGTCAAAATGATGAGATCACTTGATACTGATGAGTACTTGGATGGAAATGTGATGGAACATTGTGAAGTTCATTAACACAAGAAGAAAGAGACTTGAAACATTTTTCCAAAGTTAACCTGGGATGAAAACGAGCCACACCTGCCTGGTAGCTTTTCTGTGGCCATGCCAGAATTACTCCCCAAACACTCCACTATAAATAAAGATACTAACACGAGTTACTGGGACTCCATGATTCCCACTTCCATGCATCAGAGCCTTTGTGAACAAAGCACAGAATGACATGAAGCTCCACAACTTCTCAGGACCCCTCTCTTCATTTTGAGGAAGCTGCCCATGAAATAAACAAGACTGCAGGCATCACAGAAGATAATTTTGAAGTAGCATTTATGTACTCAACATTTCTTCAGTGAAGGTAAACCAAGAACCTTAAAGTTTACAAGCACTGATACAGGTGAGTGGCCTCATGAACATCAATAACCTCAGGTGCTTGTTTACATGCACCTGAAGCAGCAGCAGAATAGAATCTTAAGTATTCAGTGAGAGACAGAGTAACAGGAAAAAGTCAATGAAAAGATCTTTGACATACAAGTGGCACATTTAGTTATAGGCTCTTGTGATACTTTGAGGAACAGGAGTAGTTTTAAGCCTCAAATTTCTAGTTAATTTGATGTAAGAGTTGATGATGTCCCTACTGAATTTAAGACTCATTTTGTCTTATTAGCTCCTGATTCATCTTTGAGGCATGTTTTGTTGTTTTTCATTCTGTATCTGGCATAAATTTCTAACAGGGTGTGTATGCAGTCCAGGTTGTGGATTCTTTTGCAACAATAACTTAGTTATATTTTCATGTTGTTCTGAAAGAAATATTCACTTATCACTCAGGGTTTCTTTTTCAGATGTTGTCTAAACTAGGGAACATACTCTGCAAAGAATTACATATAGTTGGTTTTAGCTGAAGACAGTCGGCCTATTCCAGAGGTTAAAGTTAACACTTGGGTGTTTACAATGTATTGGCTCAAGGCAGTTAGATGAAAAACTTGGACCAGGTGCCTTATACAAGGTTGGACAGGCTTTATCTTATTTTCTGCTATATGTATTGATAATAAAGAGTGGGAACACCCAAATTTTCTCTGAACTAGAGACCCCCAAAACATTAATGTAGCAGGACTGACTTGGATATATCTGGCCTTACTTCTCACCTCTCAAATTTTCATTAAACCTCCACCTGAGGTCTGGATTTGAAATCTAAAAATCAGGCGCTCAGTAGATAGGCAGCTTTGTAAGAACAGGACACCTTTTGAAGGATAACACCAATACAACATTGCTTAGATGCTCCTGCCAAAATTTAAGTAGCTGAATGTTTCAACCAGAACAAGATCAGCTGTACTTAGACTCATGGCTGAACAACTAGCTGCTTGCTTAGCTGTAACCATAAAATTATTCATTCAAATACATGCTTAACTGTAATAAATTGCTTTATTTGATTTATTACTTACTTCCCTTCCTCCCCAACTGTAACGGACTGATACTGGAATTTCTGGTGGAGAAACAAAGGTTCCTGCAGGAATCATACAGCCCTGGCTGATACCTGTGGGACTGTACAACAGTGGGACTGTGATTAATGGTAACACACAAGCTGGTGTGAAGAGGGGGCAGGTTTGTGGAGCTCTAAAGGACCCTTCAGCTTCCTTCACAGATCCCATACCTCTGTTAAGTAGCACTTGGGTTGATTTAGAGAGATGTGGCAGACTATTGCACTGGCTTAGTCACAGATCTTGTGTCTTGGTTTAAAGCAACAGATGCTGCTGCTGTTGCAATTTACATGAGAAAGAGACTACTGTTCTCAACGCCTGGTGTGAGACAGGTGCTTCTAGTCATGAAGTCTTTAACAACCACTCCATGGATAATTTTGGCTTTTCCTCCTCTTTCAGGCCTGAGACTTCCGTTAAATGTGGTTTTGTATATTCCGCTTTCAGTGTTGTTGATTATATGAAACCCATGTATTTTCCTGGAGTTGCTTGGTAGACATTAAATGTTACAAGCAAATTGGGACATGTAAAAGAAAGGAACCTGCAGTTTGTCTTCTTTCTATATTTAGAAACTAAAAGAAGCAGCCACATTTTTTAAAGTTATGGGTCTACAGCAGTTGCTGCCATTGACCCAAAAACGATGTTTAAAGTCTTATTTTCTAAGTGTTGCTCTTTGTTTTTACTAGGTCATGCAATAAAAAACCAACCGAACAAAAACCAAGTACTTTTAATGTGGGCAAAAGTTTGAAAAAAAATCTAAATGGCCATCTAGATGTTTACAATATTGTGAAATTAGAATTCACATACTAAAAATGCCATCTTGAATCAGTAAGAAGAATATTATGTATATTTAATACCTTCAATACATACATTTCATAAACAATTTTTGCTTACAAAGAAACACATTCTTTATGCACACTTATAATTGATAGTATTGATAAGCTTGATAATTAAAAAAAATGGCAAGTAACAGTTGCTTAAGACAAATAGACCTGAAAGTTTTTCTCCGTACTTTCCTATAAAAATAGGTACTTGAAATAATAAAAATCTGAGAAGTTTAAATCTAAAAAAAAATGTTAGAATTATATTCCGCCCAATATTTAGAAGAGTTTCTTCTTACCTTTCACCTAGATCTATAGGATGCAAAACACAACCAGTGCAGAGTCTAGAAGTAAAAATAGATATGATTTAATAGGAGACAAGAATGTAAAGGCAGCATGACAAACTGAAGATTATGCATGTTGCTGTACACGGCATCCTAATCACTTTTACATTTATTCTTTTCCTAGGAATGTATTATATTTTAGTTGGTTTGTCATAATGCAGCGTAAAATTTCAAATTTTTCATGAAGATCTTACAAGTAGACTTTCTGTTCTATTTTGCTCTGAGGTAGTACTCCCCATTTCTCTTCACTGCTTAAAACATTTATCTTTGTAAGGGATCTGTTTTTGTTATGCTATTCGTTTTTCTTAGCGGTAAAACATTAATAGGAAATGCTGATCTGACCATGGAATAATCCATTTCACCTCTCTTAGTAGTCTTTTTTACAAGATAAAAAATATTGCTTACAGTAGAGGCAAGAAGAAAGATAAAAGGAGCTGGCCATTGTTTTTGAAAAGCTGAATGGATCACATTATTTAAATTATGTTTGGAGACAAGTTTTGTTTTTCTTATACCTAATATGGCAATGAAAGAAGAAAAATCCTATGATGATCTTGATTTTTATTTTCTTTTACTTAGTTATTACAGGAGAAAATACCATACTTGGACACAAACTTTTATGCTCTACTTTTCTTGTTGCACTCCACAAGAATTTATATCTATACATGTGTTTACTTAAGGGAATATTGGTGCTTTTTCAGTTGCCTTCATAGGCTTTGTACTTGATAGAATGCATTATGAATAATGTAGCTTGAAACTCAAATAATAATATAAGCATCTTCCTTGTTAAACTTGTCTTTTCAATAACCAAAAACTGTTTGAAGAAAAAATACTATTAAATATACAAGAATAAAAACCTGGAAACATCATTAACATTGTTCTAAGTATAGCTACTTGCAAGGTCCTTGAATAATATTCACACCTGTAGAAATAACAGTAAGACTGTAAAATTATATGGTGATTGTATCATTAGATAGTCTACAGAAAACAGCAGGAAAAGCGTAACAGTGCAGGTAAATACCTTTCTCAAGTAGAGCACCCAAAATTAGTAGTCACCTGTGAAAATACTAACCAAACTGCAAAAACTAATGTTCTTACCATGGGAGCTGCTATACAGGTGAACTCCTACCATTTTTGAGGCATTCAAAAATGTCAGTGATCAACACTATAGGAAAACCATTTATAGCAGGATTTGGATTGTGGGCTATAAAGCAACAAATGCTAGAAGGTAAAGTAAATATCCAACTGCTTTGTCTTTTTCTAGTGGTGGAATAATTTATTACACATAACCTACTTTTAAACTATATCTTTACTTTGGATTTATCTACTGTAGCAAATAATTCTGTGAAATATGAAAGGATCAATATAGTGAAGGTAGTGGGTGTTCTGGCTTTTGATACCTCCAGTATATTTGGCCCAGGGAGTTTATTTTGGATGAGACAGAATCTGGCTGAGTGCTGCACATCTCTATTGCACTCAAAATTATCTGAAAGGAAGATACAAAGCTTTCTGTGTGTCCCTCTGGAAACACCAACCTCTTCATTTAATTCATGACAGCAGCATTAACATACCAGTGCCCATATTATTATCATTAGTATAAGAAATTGCATTTGAAAGCCCTCTAAGTGTTATTATTTGTACCATTTCCAAGTGACACAAGGGCTTGTGCTGTCTGATCTACCTCCTCTGTCCAGGTTTGAGCAACACACACTGCAAGGAAGATGTGGGGAAGAAGAAGAGCCTTCATCCAGCACCTGCAGCAGCAACGCTAGGAAGATAGATGCCATGAATAAAGTGGCCTCCAGTCCTCCAGCATGTCTTTTTCACTGAGGAAGCAGTGGAAGAAAGTGCTTCTGAAGACCCTGCTGCTCCAGCTGCTTTGTCCATGGTTGACTGGAAGTTCAAAGGGATGGGAGGTGACCTCAGGCTTCTGGAACTGCATAATCATAACACATGGGGTAATCAACAATGCGTGTCAAATTTTCAGATGTGGAGGGGCACCATTTGAAGGTGTCTCTGAGCTGGCTTCATTCCTTTACCATTCTTGCACAAATTTTGGAATCCATACTTGTGTTGAAAAGAGTACTCACTACCTTGTGGAGTCTGGTAATCCCCAGCTCCTACTCACCAGTAGCTAACCAGCTTTGCATAGACAAGTCCACTGTGGGCAAAACAGTGATCAAAGTCTTCAAGGCCATCAATGAAACACTCCATGTTTGAATAATAGTTCTGAGTTCTACCCGTGAACTCCCTCTGTCCTTTGGTCCTTTTGAGCTCCCCAAAAGTGTTGAGGGGATCCACATTACCATCTAGTTCCCAGTCCAAGACACATCCCCCTGGAGTGTTCAGTTCTTTGAGAAGACCACTTGCTTTAAATTTAATACATTATTGCTCAGTGATCCTCTTATATACGGTAGCAGTCCTGAGGTTAGCAACCTCCTGGCACTGTCCTTGAGTTATCCTACTGTTTTCATGATACCTTTGTCACTTTCAGATGAACAAGTCACGTTGTTAGTGGATTTCTGAGAAATGGAAGGCATTTTACACAGCAGGAAAGTTAAAGAGATTGGACTAGATTGTGAAAATAAGGTTATAGTGGGGTAAAATCACAGGAAGAAAGGGAAGTAAAGAGGTGAAAGGACTATGCACAAGGAACGTGGATGACTGAGGAAGGATCAGCAGAGTTTCATGAAGGGGTTGAGAGCTGGCAGCTGAGGCAAACACTCCCATGGCATTTGGCTCTCTAGAGCATCAGACAGATCGATGATGTGTGAGAGCTCTGACATGCTAGAGAACCTCTAATTCACATTTGTTAGGTACATGCTGTAGGACATGCTGCAGCACTTTGTGATGGCATGGGCTACAGGTGGGGTTACACCCCTTAAGCCTTGGAGTGTGTCTGGAGGGCAACTAGGAGGTTTGGCTCATCCAGGAGGAATCTAGCTCATGTACACCAGAACTGCTTTGAGAAATGAATAGACATATGGTGGATGAGAACAACCATGGGACTTGCATCAAAGCTGCTTCGTTGTTCTGTATTACTATGCTAAGTAGACCACAGTCTGTGTTGACAGAATGACAGCTATGCAAAAGAACAGGACTGAAACAGGATAACTTTTGAGTGATTCAGAATCATTAAGTTAAATACATTTTTAGTCAGTGAAAACACATGTCCTTCCATGTCTGCTGCAACACAAGTGGGTGTAACTTGTGACATGTAATGATTCGTATCAGCAGTTTGACCTGTTTAGGCAGACTGAGCAGAAGAGATGGCAGTATGCACATACATATTTCTTTTTCTGCATAGTTCAGAGTTAGATTTTAAGATTTTCAGCAAAAAAACTACATCGCATTTACCTCTAGGGTCGTTAGCAGAATTGGACAATTCTGTTAAATACTGCTAAAGATTTAAGATGATTATTAACTTTGTTTAAAATAATTTATAAGAGATACTGGGGGGTGAGGAGATGAAACAAAACTAAATCTAGATATGGATTAAAGTCTTAATAAAAATATTCCCCTCCCGGTTATTAGTGACTAGGCCTTGATTTGTACAGGTTTGCCAAGCTCCCATTGATTTCAGTTGGCAATGGGTGCCCAAATATCTGTGAAGGCATAAGTGTAGTTCTTTAAAAGGAAAATACCTGCAAATGCAATCCAGAGGAAGGGCAGATTCCAAACATTTTCAACAACTGAAGTTTCTCAGGAAAAAGAATAACTGTATATTCTGCTGCTTAGCTCTGATAATTTATTCCCATTCTTTCAGTCACACAGTAAAGTGATGCCACAGCAAAGCGTCCTGTCATGAAGTATATAAAAAAACTGAGAAATCAAGATGCTGACAAACAGGGTGGATCCCAATTCACGCTTCTCATGCCAAGACAGTGTCAATTAAAGAATTATTTTCTTGTTTTTCTGACTTCAGAGATCCACCCAGTGTCATAAATTGGTACTGAAGTTGCAGAGCACTCTCTTACTGTGTACAACACTCTAAGGTACCACTGTTTTAATCTCAGAAAATATTGTATTTTTGACTAGCTGTGGAAGAAAAAAATATGCATTTTTAATCTGTGAAAGGAGTCTTTATTTATTTCCTAGCATGGTCATAACAAAAATAAAACACCCCTTCATGCTCTGCTTTTCTACTTAAATCTGAGATACTTCCATTTTGGGAAGTCTAAGACATTGCTATAACAGGAAGTTATCTCATGGCTGCCATGTCTTGATACATTTGGTATTTTTTCTTGATGACATAGGCATTGGATCATATGAATGCAGAAAGGAGAGTGACTTGGATTCAAACAAAATCTTCTCAGAAGAAATCTGAAGACACAAATAAAAAGTGAATATTTTTAACATTCGTGTTTATTTTAGTAGAACAGATAATGATTTTTTGATATATTTTGCATACTTCTGTCTTGAGACTTCACCCAGCCTGCTTTTATGTTAATTATTTGAGCCTCCCACCTGTATATCTGTGCAACTATCTGGAATTCATCTTACATGTTTAATTTCTTTTATGTCAGCCACTGTTCTAGTTGTAAGCCTAAGGCACGCCGGGGCTGTTCCAGTCCTTGTGAGCACAGTACTTGTATTTTTAAAAAAGGTTTTTTTTGCCTAAAAATCCAAACCTAAAATAATTTTTGTCAAAGGCTTTTGATTTCTTTCTTGCAAGTGAGGAACTCAAGAACTCTTCCAGAGTTGGTGCTGCCACACAGAAGAGCTTCTGAATTTTTTTTTTCTGAAAACTGATCTTAAAGTTTCACTAGAAGATACATCCAAAAGGTAACTAGTAATTAAAAGTTCTCTATACAACAATTGTGCCACTAGTAGCTGCTGGCTCATGTGAGGTACTGAAACTCTTGCAGAAACGGCTCATGGCATGATAGTCACAGATTCATTGTCTTAAGGACACTGGCGTTGTACATATAAAAGTTAAGTTCAGCCTGTGGAACCCACTCTCTTATTAATTAATACAAAGCAATTTCTGCTATGTATCCCCCTCTGAAGTCACTTGACATTAGGTGAACTGAAACAACCAGTAGAGAAAATCGTCTTTCTCCATTAGCTAAGAGAGAAGACTTTGACAATAAATTTATACTGCTAAATAAATAGGACCTGAGTGCAGCTCCAGCACTGACCTCTTCGTAATCCACACTGCTGAATGTCGAATTATTGCAAGGCTCTAACGAAATGTGTGAGGACTATTTGCTCACAGGTAAAAGAAGCCCTTCTAGAACCTCCCTCTGAATGTGCCACTCTTGGCAACCTGGAGACTTGAGTCTATAGCAGGGTGACACACGGACAACTCACGATCAACAAACATAAAGATGCCCTGTCCTCCAAGAGTCAAAAGTCTTTATATCATCACATACACTATTAAAGTACCTTTCTTCAGTTTGCCTACCATTATGCTAAAGACCTACACATTTCAAAATCTTCCCTTATCACTCTAGTGAAGGTGTCACTATGCTTTCTATAGCATGTAATTTGTCAGTAAAAAGACCAGTCTGGAATCCCCAGAGGGCAGAAATTCCTTATCCAAGAACATTCCCACTGACAATAAATGGGAACCGATCCAAGTTGAACCAATACAGCAGCATGTGAAGATCCAACTCCTACCCACAACCTGGGATTAGTTGCCCCCGGGAACATTTCTTACTTGAAAGTAAATGCAACATGCTACCTGGGACAGAGTAATTGTACTGAAACAATTAATTATCAAAATGATACTAGATATTTATTTGATAACTCACGAAACTGTGAGTTGATGTTGTCTTCTATAGCTACTTCCTTGGGAGTCTATTTAATTCATGATACATTAGCATACCTGTGGCTCCCATGGGACTCATTTTTGGATCATGTTATATCGGGTATCTAACCCCAGCTATTCAGTATTTGTCCTTTCTCCCCTCTTAATATTCTCAGAAAAGGCAACCTATCTCAGAGCCTGAAAACATTGGGACTGTTATGGTTCCCATATACGAGGTGGCAAGTATCATTTAAAAAATTGTTTATTAGTTACTATTTAAAGCAAATCGTTAACAATCCTGCACATTCTGCTTGTCAAATGAATGAAATGACTGATATCTGTACAATCCCCCTTTCAAAACAGGTTAACACTTTACTTTATGCTGGCTCATAAAGGTAAAATATCTACCTTCATTGGAAAATAATGTTTTATGTCTATCCCAGACCATTCTGAAGCCATTCATGATTTGAGTGAACACATTAAAAAAGAGGCAGCCAAAGCCAAACAACCCAATAATGCAGGGGTGTCAAACTCATTTTCACCTGGGGGAGGGGGGAGGTCACATCAGCCTCACGGTTGCCTTCAAGGGGCCGAACATAATTTTAGGTCTGTGTGAATGTAGTAGTTACATTTATACAGTCCTAAAATTACATTTGGCCCTTTGAAGGCAATTGCGAGGCTGATGTGGCCCCTGGTGAAAGTGGGTTTGACACCTCTGCAATAATGTATTTCTTAAATACATTATCATAGAGGTCCTACCAACATTGCTTAGCTTTGGCCAGCGCAGGTCTGTCTTGGAGCGGACTGGAACTGGCTCTGACATGGGGAGAGCTGCTGGTGTCTTCTCACAAAAGCCACCCCTGCAGCTCCCCTCCCACTACCAAAACCTTGCCATGTAACCCAATGCAATGTAACACCAGTTAAACTGGTTTATTTGAAAAGCATTTTGTCAAAATACACAAGAGGGTTAATACATTCTGCAGTATTTGCACTTGAGAAATTACTATTTAAGTAATACGTAAATGACATGCTAAGTCATTTATTTCCTAGATAAAAAATGCAGTCTCAGTCATCCAGAAATACTCACAATTCTGAAGGACAGGTTAAGATGAAGAAAACTATTTCCTGGTCAAAAAGGAGGAGTTATTCTTATCTCCTGTGTCTCCAACAGCTCAAATCTTCACTTGTTACCAATACAAATAAATAAGTACTGTTTTGTGACCCTTTGTTCCCTCCATCCAAAAAGATGTTTAATAAAGGCTCCTTTTATTATTGCAACAACTAACATGAGACTTGTGTCCAAGAGCAATTTTATTATCCTCTGCTCTGAGTATATGCTGTAGGAACTACTACTTTAAAAATGTTTATATTGAGGAATTTTAAGAACTGAGAAAAACTGCAGGACATAACAGGGTATTGCTACTATATGTTTCTAAGGTGTTTCTAACAAAAAGAAAAATACCGTACCTTGATATAGATGAAAATGCTATAGTACAGTTTCACGCATGTCATCGGAAAAAAGTCTCATGTGAAGTTAATGTGAGGTTTATTTTTTTTTCACTTCTTTCTCCTTCCAACATTCTGCGTGCAACCCAACCCATGGCAGTATTACCATAGAAAAGGTACAACTGCTTATATTAAGTCGCGTTAACTTGAGCCCTTATTTTCAGATTTTCTGTTTTAAGTAATATTTGAAGTATTTAAAAAACATTTAGGAAAAACATGAAAATACCAAAAAAATGGAAATGGTTGCACTTAACCATCTATATATATACTTGCATACCTATTAAAGTGTAAAAATTTATCACGGACATTTGATCTATTACATCTCTCTAACATGAAATAGTCTGTAACATCCACATACTATGAATAACAACTGTCTTGATCTTTTATCTGAAGAGAAATTATACTCAACAATATTTTTTGTTAGTAAAAATACATCCATATGGTAGAATGCGAAATGAAAGGAAAACACAACCAGATCTTCTAGTTCTTTATTTTGATCATACTGTGTGCATTTTTGGGCGCCACAGTATAAAAAGGAGATAAAGCTACTGGAGAGTGTCCAGAAGAAGGCCATGAAGTTGATAAAGGGTTTGGAGAGGAAGCTGTATGAGAAGCAGCTAAAGTCACTGAGTTTGTTCAGCCTGAAGGAGACTGAGGGGAGACCTCATGGCAGCTACAGCTTCCTCACAAGTGGAGGAAGAGGGGCAGGTGCTGATCTCTCCTCTCTGGTGACCAACAACAGAACCCAAGGGAATGGCAGGCAGATGTGCCAGGTGAGGTTTAGGTCAGACATTAGGAAAAGGTTCTTCACCCAGAGGGTGGTGGAGCACTGGAACAGGCTCCCCAGGGAGGTGTCATGGCCTCAAGCCTGACAGTGTCCAAGAAGAGACTGGACAAACACTCAGACACATGGTGTGAATTTGGGGTTGTCATATGCAGGGACAGGAGTTGGACTCGATCCTTGTGGGTCCCTTCCAACTCAGGACATCCTACGATTCTCTTATCCTAATTAAGGAACACCAGTCATGCCACCAAAGGGCAAAAATATGCATTACACACTTGCCAATGTCTTTGGAGTTAACTCTGGGCTAAATGTACAAGCACAATAGAAGAATAAGCTTCAAGTACAATACAAACTCAACAGAAAAAGCCTGCAGTCTTCTTTGACTTAAAGAGGGCATAAGTTCTATGGTTCAATTTTTGACCTTGCTTACTTACTTCTCCTCGACATGCCATTATATCTATGAGTTCTTACAGAGAGGCTTGTGTAGAGTCTAGTGTCAAGACAGTATCCTCAGCTGTACATCTGCAGATAATGGAGAGGACACTGAGGTTGTCTAGAGGAAACTGCAATTCTTTTTAGCAACATCTGAGAGGAGGAAGTTAACTGCTACTCGAGTTGAATGTGTTCCATCTAAAGTTATCTGCAGCGATTATTTTATGTTCCTAAAAATAAAGCTTCTGCCAAAAGAAAAAGGCTTCTTGTATGCACTTTTGGGAAGACTGAACTCACAGAACCATCTCTTCCATCAGACACCATTATTACTGTGTGAGCTGACACAGGCAGGGTGCAGGAACAACCACAGAAGCATAGATGAAATTCAAAGAGCAAACTGCTTTTCGTTGCCTTGTGAACCAGGGGATCCCCAAAGCAGCATCTGGGCAGAGGAGCGGGGACACAGGCACCGCCAAGCTTGGTCCTTGCTAGAGGATCACCAGACCTGCCATTTTCGCCTGTGAGTCAAGGGATTCACACAGGCAGAGTTTACCACCGTGCTTTCATCTTTCCAGCAGCATGGCAGGAATCTCAAGCATGTTCGATAAGGTGCCTCTAAGTCTCTCACAGGCCTGTTATCTAAACACAGATGTTCTACTTGTCCGACACACAAGGCCAAACAATTAGTGTGATACATGTGTTATTCAACACGCCAGCTGCAACTTGCTTCAGCATGTTTACAGTCCTCCTCGCCCATCTTCCGTGACATTCACACAACTATCTGAGCTGAAAACTTAAAATCCCATTTTAACATCTCCCAGATTTTAAAGGTCTTCATTAATAACTGATAGTACTGAAAAACTGAGTGGTCATAAATGGAGATTTTTCTCATCACTGAGTGGATGTCTGAGAGCGTAGCAATGGGGCTGATTCATATTTTAACATTAACTCAGCATAAGTACTGAAGTAAAGATTACAGACTACTTTTTGATTTGAAAAGCTTTTATAAATAGTTTTCAGAAAAAGATCTCATTTTAATCTCTTATTTCATATAAATATAAATATTCATATAAATATTTCACATTTTTATCTTGTATTTTTAACTAATCCAAGGAAGATTCCTTAAGGTATTCTATATAATTTGCTCAGATATGTCTCTTGGTGAAATATTATTTTGAGCTGCTGATTAGACAAGTATTTTCATATATCATCATGAAGCTCTGCCTGCTGTTTGAATGTGATTCTTCATTCTTTTTTCCAATCTTACTGTGTCCTCTAATTTTTATTTCTTTTTAACTTCATGTATCTTTTGAAGGTATTAAATGCGTTCAGGAAGTACTTGTTTACACCTGATGCTTATTTTGAAGTTGGATATTCCTCCTGGGATATAAACCTCTTCTTAGGAAGATTTCGCACAGGTGTGGTGTTTTTTTTTTTTTTTTTTTTTTTTTTGTTTGGTGTTTGTTTTAAAGAATAACAAGAAGAAATTATGTAGGAAACAGAGCAAAAAAGTAATATGAAATTGTGCAACTTGCATAATGTCAGATTACATATTAACTGAATATAATTATCAGAAATTCAAATAAAATCTATATAGTGTTGAACTATTTCTGTAGAATGCCTTCATCATAAAATTTGACACCTTCAGAACCTATGAAGAAGCATTTTGCTCTTTATCCTCACCATTTCCCCAAATTCAATATTTAACCACCTCATTTTCTTGATTAGAATAAAAAAAAAAAAAACCTCATTATTCAGAGTCCATTGTATTTAAAATTATAATTGTTTGAATACCAAGAATAAAATAAACATACCAGCAAACAAAAGGCATTGAAGTCTCTTAGTTCCAGAAAAAAATATTGTAGAATCGTATAAAAGTTATTACAATTCAGCCTGTCAGAAGTTTGGGTGGGGAAAAAAAGTGAGTATGAATAAGCACTAACTGGTGGCATGTGTATATGCTGTGCGTATAGGTTATATATCCAACTGTGTTGGCTGACCCTTGCCAGCAGCTAAGCAGCCACACAGCCACTCGCTCACTCACTGCCCCCCACCAAGGGGGCTGGGGGTTAACAGGAAGCACAAAAGTGAGAAAAATCTTGGATTGAGATAAAAACCAGGTTAATAAGTAAGAATAAAAAAACAAGTGTTGCAAAGGTAATCACTTGCCATCTCCCACAAGCAGCCTGACGCCCAGCCAGTCTTTGAGCAACAGTCAGCTTGGAATACAACCCCCCCACTATCCTTCTTCCCCTACTGTTTTTTCTTGCTGAGCGCCAGGTTCTGTGGTGTGGAATGTCCCTTTGGCCCGTCTGGGTCATCTGTCCTGGCTGCATCCCCTCCCTGTATCTCTTGCTCATGGGGGCATGGGCAGAGTGGAAAAAAAGAGGTAGCCCTGGGGCTGTGCAGGGAGGGCTCAGCAACAGCCCAAACACAGGTGTGGGATCTGCGCTGTGTTAGCCCCACAGCCCAAATACAGCACCATACGGGCTGCAATGGAGAAACTCCATCCCAGCCAGACCAAATACACCAATACAAGTTTCAATTTAAGGTAAAGTGAATTAAGCTTAAACTTGACTAGATTGTGTTGGTATCAAGACAATTGTAACTGACACTTAAAAAGCAGGAATGGAAGAAAAATAACAAAAATAATGTAATTAGCCTCAGCCAAACATTATAGAACCACAAGGTACTTAGCATCTTTTATAATCTGAAATGTGGCCCAGTCCTTAAAGCTCAGATTGTGCTTCTGAAAAACAAGATTCCACTTTACTTGTAACCATTTAATTTTTGTGGTAAACGTTACTAATTTTCTGCCTCAGACGTTGAAAATTTGATTTTTTATGTTTTGTGGACCAGAAAAAAGGTCTCTAAAAGCAAAAATGTCACTGAGACCACTAACTCCAGTATTGTTTTTCAGCTCTGGATGAAGAACTCGAGACACGCATCATGAGAAAATGAGAATATGGGTTTTTTTAATATCAGGGATATTTAAAACTTTAATAGAAATAATGCTGCTAGGATTAGGATAGCTGCACTAATAGCCGTGGTTCAAATTTGTAAAGTATGCAATTAGCCTTAGTTGCATTATATATGTGTAATCATCCTGTGACCTTTGCTATTTATCTTTAAACACAGAACTTGTTACCAACTGCATGAGCAGAGCTGTAAGAAAAGATCTTGAAGATACCTTTAATTCATTAAGTCTTAGCTGCTTATGTAGACAAATTTCAGTAATTCAAGTACATCTTCACAAACTTGCTATTTCTCCAGTGCTTTTCTGCCCATGTCTAGAGGTGCAGATAATATTCAGGGAATGTGATAAAGAATAAATCAAATTTTGTGCTCCAGTATTAAGACATATGCTTTCCTATATTTTAGATTATTACATTTGTATTTTACTGAAAACATATTCAGTATTTAACACAAAAATTTGTGCTCCAGCAGCCATATCAGATCTCTTTTAAAGAGAAATTAAGTAAAATGCAACTAAGATAAAATCTCTTTACTTTGGATTTTGTCTTAAATTTATAAATTGCAATGAAACCTCACAAAAAAATCCTTCATCTCTTACCCATGCCATAAGCAAGGAAGTTTCTTAAAATTTTCTCTTTGAATGGCAGCTCTCTTGCAGTTTTCAAATGTTTATGACTTCTTGTTCAAATGTGTAGATACCAAAACCACCAGATCAACACATTCTATTTACACATGCCATTTTCTTCCCCTTACAGAAGAGAGTTTAACACTATAAATTTCCCTGTTTATTAACAGTGCTAAATACAGTTGATGAATCCACTTCTTCCTGAAAATTTAGACATAAAATTATTTGCCTGATAACCCTAGATGAGAGAAAAAAGCAGGCAGTATCAGATGACTGAAATCAAAGAAGGGATATATGATACCACAGGATACACAAAACCACTGGAAGATTCTTAGGACCTTCTTTTTCAGATGGCTAAGTATCTCAGCTAGAAATGTATAATACAGATCATACAGTAGTGTTGAATAAATTCAGCACGTTTGTTGAATTAACTCAAGGCAAACATACAGTAACAATCAACAGAGCAAGAATATCCACGTAAGGTTAATTTCCCATAGAGCTGCTGCTTCTTTGCCAATACCTTACAGTTCTATAAATGTCTTCCTTCCCACTCTAAAAGATGCTGATACTAATGAAGGTAATCATGCAAAGCAAACTGGAACCAGATATATACAAAGCTCTCAAATGCCCAAGTAAGCAAACATCTGCTGGGAGGGAAACTTCTGCAGCTTAGATGTAGTGATACTGAAACTTCTTTGTAACTACAGCAGATCAGATTTCAGACACAAACACAGGCACCAAGCACTGTTTAATAAACTAGACCGACCTCCAGCTGCTACTTTAGAGTTTTCCGTAGGTCCTGTGTCACATCTGTGGGCCTTTTGAGGATGTTTTTAGTACTGTGGGATATGTAAAACAGTATAAGCCACCAAGGAAGCATCATTTCTAGAGGTAACATCTATTTAAATAGAAGAACTGACCCAAATAACACACTACTGTAGTATGATGAATACCTTTAAAAAATAAAAAGGCAAACTTTTGTGAAAAATGCAGTTGTGATTCGAGCTAAGATGTTTAATGTTTAAAGGTATAACCAAATGAGGCACAGACTCTGAACTTGAAAAAGGGAAAAAGGTGGTTAAGTTCTATGTATAAAAAAAAATTAATTATGAAACTTGTTTAGGCAGTTATATTGATAGAGGGAACTAATATTTTAAGGGTTAAGCAACTATATTATAAGGGCCTACTAACAAGCTAACATTTAAACCACATAATTAATATCTATTTTAGAGCTATATGTAACCGATTGTGCTAAAAAAAGCAGGACTTCATTAAATGCTGAGATAAGAAGTTTTACAGCACCAGCTGCAACCTTGAGGAGACAAGATAGCCAAGATTTACAGCAAAAAGGGGGCGCCAGTCCGGTTTCAGTCGGTTTGGTAGCCTGGGTTCCAGCCAGTTCTTCATAATGAGCAAAAGGTAAAAAGTCCACTGTGACGAAGCTGAAGGAGCCTTCATCCAAAGACCCCTAAAGACCCTTCCTCAAATTCACCAAGTGACATTGCACAGGCGCAACAGGGGAGGGTCAAGGAGGGGAATATGTAGATGGTTATATGAAACTCATTTTAATAAAAAGCGGGAAAGGTCATGAATATGTATAGGCATTCCTGGGATCATTATGAATATGTAATACCTTACTGTATTTAAACACACTTCTTATTGTTAAGAGTGTGCGTGTTGGGCGGAGCGAATCCCCCGCGCACGCAGCGCTGTTTTGCTTATGCTCTAATGAACACGTTTAAAAAATACAATTAAGCAATTGGATTAAACGTTGTTTATCTATAGAAAAAGCGTAAGTTATTTATTTCACTTTTAACTTGCTTTATTGTTTCCTGTAAATATTTTAATATAATCCACACTGTTTTAAATAGGAGAAATTAAGGACATGATATACACATTCCATTACTCTGAGTTTTGTGTGAAGCCAAGTCATTGAAAATGTATCTATTCTAAGTCATGTAGTTTGTCCAGATGGGTTAAAACAAGAGGATGCAAAGTGTTTTGAGCAAAGTAAAGTTTGGCACAACATTTTGTGCTTTACAAAGCATACACATTATCCACCCTCCTATTCTTGTTGGATCTAAAGAAAACCTAGAGAGAAAGAAAACTAATAAATAGTAACATTATTCTGATTTTTGGTACTTGTGCTTTTGTAGTTCACTGATATAAAACCCCTTCATAACTCACTTTCAGGAAAAGCACAAAAAGGCAGCAGTCTTTTTCCAAGTTTTAAAACCATGGAAAGTCTGCAAAGACATTTAGCATGCATAATCATTGCAAAGAAATGCTCAGTGACCGTGCTAGTTTTGGAAGTCAAGTTTTGGGAGTTTTCCAAGTACAATCATTTGACTTAGAAAGGCTGAAAAGCTTTATTTAAAAAGTTTCTCCTACCCAAGTAAGCCATCAGTGCTCTTCTGACAACATGCTGGTAGGAGGCCAAGTCCCTGAAACAAAAAAGGTAGCACCAGAATACTCTAAACTAAGTGAAATTAAAACAAATTATTTATGTAATTGCTTTACCCTCGCTGATGCTTACCTTTTACTCCTGTCACAGAAGCCATTAGGGCCTATCTGAACTTCAAAGCAATTACAGGTCAGGAAGGCTTCCCAGAAACCGCCTTCTTAACATTTTAACAGCACTTTAGCTTCTGAGACAGAGCTGCTGGGTTAAAGATGCCTACCCAGGGTGCTGCCAGAACACCCACTGCTTTTTGTCTTTATCAAGTTTGCATGCCATTTGGTGGCCTGCAGGACATAAGCCCCACCAAAGGAGAAGCAATCACAGAATCACATAATGTTAGGGATTGGAAGGGACCTCAAAAGATCATCTAGTTCAATTCCCCCACCAGAGCAGGAGGACCTAGATGAGAAAACACAGGAATGTCTCCAGAGAAGGAGACTCCACAAGCCCCTGGGCAGCCTGTTCCAGTGGTCTGTTAACCTCACTGAGAAGAAGTTTCTTCCCAAGTTTAAGTGAAACCTCCTGTGTTCCACTTTATACCCACTGCCCCTTGTTCTATCACTGGTTGTCACCGGGAAGAGCCTGGCTCCATCCTCATGACACTCACCTTTTACATATTTATAAACATTAATGAGGTCACCCCTCAGTCTCCTCCAAGCAGAAGAGCCCCAGCTCCCTCAGCCTTTCCTCATAAGGGAGATGCTCCACTCCCTTAATCATCTTTGTTGCCCTGGGCTGGACCCTCTCCAGCAGTTCCCTGTCCTTCTTGAACTGAGGGGCCCAGAACTGGACACAATATTCCAGACGTGGTCTCAAGGAATCTGCGGCTCATGGGAATAAGCACCCACAAGGCCTCCTACCCCATAGGCGCCGTCGTTGGCGCTGACCCGGACGTTGCTAAGTGAAGTTGCCATTGACAGTCTTGCAGTAGAGAGCTGCCCTGCCGGTCAGCATCGTTTCACGACCCACCTCCTCCAGATCGCTCGCTTCACTTCAACAAGATGGCGGCCTTCCCACTCGGCCTCCTCTACCAACATGGCGGGTAGAACGCCCATTAGCGAACGCCCATTAGCGAACGCCCATTAGCGAACGCCCATTAGCGAACGCCCATTAGCCACCACCCCCCGCCACAGCCCCGCTATAGGCTGAGCCAGCGGTTTTCCCCGCCCCGTGCCTCACACGGGCTCGATGCGAACTCCATTACCCAGGACACCCCGCGCTCGGGGAGTTGCCCCACCCCCTCTCTTTTATTTCTGACGCACCGCCCCGCCCTTCCCCTCCTGGGCAGGAGGGACGGGGCGTGGTCTCGCGAGAGCGCGCGGGGGCTGGGGCAGCGCGGGGAGGGGGCGCGGCGCAGGCCGCCCTACGCAGGAAACGAAAGCGGCCGAGCGGCCGGGGCGGGCTGAGCGGAGCCGCGCGCTGCCGAGCCGAGACCGTTGGTCTGGGCCCCATGGCGGCCGCGGAGGCCGCGCCTGCGGAGGCGGCACTGGATCCTAGCGGGCTCTCCCCGAAGGAAGAAGGGGAGCTGGAAGACGGCGAAATCAGCGACGATGACAACAACGGCTTCAGGCCCAGCGGCAGCGGTGGCTCCGAGCCCGGCGGCAGCCTCGTCAGCAGCAGGCCCTACTCGAGGCGCAGGCCGCCTGCCGGCCTCCGCGGGGGCGCCTCCCTCTGTTCCTCCGGCCAGCGTTTCCCCCGCTCGCGGCACCAGCCCCCGCCGGAGATGGGGCACCTGCACGGCCACGGCGGGTACCGGCCCAAGGACTCGTTCCGCTCCCATCCGCCGCCCATGCCGGCGCCGCGGATGCAGTCGGGCTCGCACTCCGAGACGGGCCCCCGGCTCTCCTTCTGGGAGCGCAGCCACAATGCCTTGGACCGATTCCGCTTCCGAGGCCGGCACTACGGGGGCGGAGGGTGGTGGGGCAGGAGCCGAGGCGGCGGTGATCGGGGAGGCAACCCTCCGGGAAGGCCGCCTGGAGGGGGAGGCGGTGCCGGATTCAGTGGCAGCCAGGGCTGGAGGGAGCCCTCGCCTCGGAAATGTATCCTTGAGACGTGAGAGGGAGCGGAGGCGGGTGGGCCGGGGTGTGTCAGTGCCGTGGGACGTGGCCGAAAGCCCTGAGAAGGGACGCACTTCCACCCTGGCGCTGGGGATCCCGTAGCGGTAAAGGGAGGGGACCAGGGGCTGGCTGGGGCAGCAGGCGCTGCTTCTCAAGGAGAGGCTGCTGGGAGGCCGGATTACTGCCATGACCTGACTTGTACGCTGGCTGATCAGTCCTGTGTAGGGTAAAAAAGAAAAAGCATAGCCTGAAACAAAGCCTTAGTCGGTTGGATCCCAGTTGACTACTTTTCTAGCCCCAAGTGTGACTATTCTGAAGCAGGGTCAGCCTTTGGTGCAGAGGTTTTAATATGTATAATTAAAGTGTCACAGCTGTAAAGCTAAAATCTGAAGCTTGTTAATTTCCCTTATTGAGCAATAAGGGATCCACTGTTTTTTCACTTTTGCTTCCAGCCCTTGAGAGGCTATTACACATAGCTAAAGCTAACTTTAGAGCTAAGCCTGAGTTAAACTGGGACTGTATGCACAGAATGTGGCTTATATGGGAGTTTGCATAATATAAGAAAGCTCTGTTTCTCTCTAAAGCAATACCAGGGATTCCTTGTAAGTTGTTTTCCACTGATTGCTCTTAGGTTTGGTTAGGTGGCTTTTAGTAGAGCTCTAATATTTCTTCCTTTTAAGAGCAGGAACTGCTAAAGTCATGGAAGAAAGCTCCTCTCATTTTCCAGGTTTGCCATAGAAAAAACGTGAAGAATCGACTGCAAGTGTAACTCAGGGACAGGCTGGTACTGAAACGATGTAACTACATTGTTGCTTAACTGAAAGTGTAGACAAATGTAAAAAACACTGGGCGAGAGTACTAGTGGTTAAAACCTATTCGTCAGAATCTTGCAGTGTTTTATTGTTCTCCGTACCAACAGTCAAAGGATGTGCACTGTTTGTTGACTGCTGGTTGATCCAAGGAACTGGAATTTTTCCTACTTGACCCAGCACTTAGAGCTTTGAAAACTACTTACAGGACCTTTATGTTATTTTAGATACAAGATAATTTATGTGTGTATTTTTTTAATGTGGATGGAATATGTAAACTAGTGATAAAGGGATGTTTTTATTTAGTCTCATCTGATAAAGTTACAGCATTACTGAAATCTTCGTAAGAGCTCTTTGTTCAAGGATGTTATCTTAAGAGGCAGCACATGAAGATATGATTTGCCTGAAGTCGCACAGTGAGACAGTTCTAATGCTGAAAACAGATTTTAAGTCTCTTAATGTGCAGTGTTGCTCTAAGTACCAGGAAATGGTTCCTTTCTGTGTAATGAGTAATTTGCAGGACAAATGCATTGATCATCCTGAACAGACCTTGCAGTGCTTGTTAATACTGATATAGAGCTTCCTTCTCCCTTGTAATTAAAAGAACATTCAGAAACTGATAATTTCATTTTCAACTCAAAAGGAGAAAATGACAATCTTTTTTTTCCCTGATACTTAAGATTGCTTTTCTGTGGGAGTGTGATAGAGAAGATTCTAATACTTTTGCTCTTTAGCAACTGACATTCAGTTGTTTATGGATCATATAGTTAAGGAAGCCCCCTGATTTTCTCTCAAAGTAAGTTCTTGTCTGTAATTTTCATATCCTTGCCACATAAAGGAATCAATATTACAGGATTCCTAAATATTAAGGTGCTTCTGTGTTGCTGATATTAGTGGAGATGGGGGCATAGTTCATGAGCATGTGACTTCAGAGGAGACCTTCACATCAAGTGGTACAAGGAGGCTTGTGGCCTGGAGCAGTATTTGTAATTCCTTCCCAAAAGTGAAATTTTTGGCTGTTAGAGAGATGACTTTTTTTTTCTTTATCCTTGGAACTTGAAGAACTGTTGTTTTAATGCATATATGCGTGTCTGCCTTTCACAACACTCCATGTAGTCTTGCATGCTGTGTGTAGAACCACAAAAAACATTTCTACATATGTGAAACAAAGATTTTCTGATTAATTCTGATTGTGTGAGCTCTAGCGTCCTGAGCACAAAAAATATTTCAAAGCTTTGTCTTGTTATCCAACTCCAGATGACTCCAGAAGCTCTTGAAGTATTTATATATCAAATAACAGGCTTATTTTTATAAATGAAGTTAAATAATTTCATTAGCTTTAGAGTTTGCTGTGACTCACAAAATCACTATTATAGTTGTCTTTTTGGAAGTAGAAATGTGTTGGAAGTGAATTTGGCAAATTACACAGCTCTTAGTATGTTCAGCATATTTATAGATTCTTTGATTGCCTTTTGGATTTTATGTAGTTTACTAGTTTCTGCTTTTTATGCTGATACTTAAGAAAGTATTGTTTAGCAAAACATTCCAGAAGTTATTTTTGTAGGATGCGTACCAAAATTCTTTATTCTTATGTTCGAAGTTAACATAACAGAACATCCAAGATGTTGATGAATGTTGTGAGCAGCATACAAATATAAATTTATCTTCCTCTGGATTCAGTATATCTGCAATCAGAGAACACTTTATTTTAGCATTTACTTTTACTCCATGTATTGGTTTAAGAGATGACATTGCTGATAAAGCATTTCACATAACTGGGAGTGAGTCAGCTGTTATCACAGCAGGGTTGATACTGAAAGTCAAACGAGTCAAACCTGACCTGGTATCCTAAAAGATTTCCCCTGGAGCATGAGTATTTTGCAGGATAGTTTAGCCTTTCAGGTGTCAGGTTAAGGTAAGAGAAAGTGAACCTCTAATAGTGAGAACTTAAACTCTAATATAACCGTTGCCTGCCTTGGTCAACATGTTTTCAAGCAAATCTGTCCCCTGGGCATGGATAGACAAGCTTTTCTGAGTAATTAGTAATTCCCAATCCTCTTTTAGCATTTTTAAAAATGTTTTTATTGCAAGTCTTTAGCCACCTGTTTTTATTCCCTTCAGATGTTGATTATTCTGTGATTATTTTGTTGAACTGGAGTTATTGCACTGTATAATTGTGCTGTGGCTAGACTTGGCATTTTTAAAAGGATAAAATGAGCATGAATTTAACCTGTTTCTTCCAGAATGTCAGGTGAGGAGACAATACTTGAGTTACGAACGCTGGAAATCTGACTTACTCTTTGTGATAGGGAACCTTCTCAGCATTACAGCTGTTGTTTCTGAGAGGATGTTGTGAGCAAGAGGCATAAGTAGGGTACTTCAAATTGTTAGTTTGAGAAAATGTTCATTTAAGCTGTCAATATATAATAAGGGATGCATCTTTTGCATGCTACTCATATTTATAAGGGATATTTTTCAAGCTAGCCTTAAGGTAAATTAAAGTATATGAGGGGGATCTTCTGTTTGTCATGATTTAGAGTTCAGTGGTGTTATCACTACTGTTTTAAGGTTATACAGGTTTTTGTTGTAGTTTTCTTGACCAGTAATTCAGCCAAAACTTTTGGAAGGTCCCCCTCTAGAAAGCAGAGCTACTCTTCTAAAAATGAAAACTCCATGGAAGAAAGTTTTGAGGATCTGCTCTTGAAGTATAAGCAGATACAATTAGAGCTCGAATGCATTAGTAAAGATGAAAGACTGGCTTTGAGCAACAAGGAGGAAAGTGAACAGCAAGATGATGATAAAAAAGTGGACACTGAGGACCAAATAACTGTAGAAAATAACAGTATTACAACGGATGCTATAAAAGAAGTATCTCCTGAGGAGAAAAATCCGGTTATAGCCTTTCAGGCATTTGAACTGAAACCTCTCAGACAAAAACTGCCTACTCCAGCTGAGAGGAGCAGATTAAAAAAGGGCAAAGAAGGAACAAAACAGCCATCACAAAAAGCTGAAGTCACAGAATCCTGCCAAGGTAAATACTTGTGAAGTTGTTTTAGCTTGTAAATTTGTTTTTACTTGCAATTATCTGTCATATTTATTAAGTGTTGGGGAAAGTTGTACTTTAATTGAAATAGTAATTTTAATAAAAGTGTTAAATGTTTTAAGTTATAGATTTAATGTACTTAATTCCTGTTTTATGTAACTCAATTACATAAAACAGGAATTAAGTACATTAAATGTAATTCCTTGAATTACATAAACATGCTTGGATGCATGTTTTTCTGTGTTTTTTTTTTTTAACTAATGTTTTCTTGGACTAACGGATAGTTTGGCAAAAAGCATGAGGACAAGACTTGAAGGTTTTAATTGCTGTTCATACCAGAAATCATTGACTTAAGGTTTTCTTTGTTTTTTTTCCCTTGTTTTTTGTTTTTTGTTTTTTTTTTAAGCTGAAAAGATGACATTTATAGACATATTTTTCTGTATTTCATCTTTGTTCTTTGTTTTCTTCAGTGTAATGAGCCTATATGAGATATTTTCACCAGAATTATTTTGGTCATAAATTATATTCACAAATAGAGAAGAAATCATGGCACAGAAATAGAAAGGATTAGTAGAAGAAATATAGCGAAAGGGTAGAATAAGTATCTTGTCCAGGTGATTCTGGACAGCAGCCCAAGGAGGATAATTGCTCAGATGCATCAACCAGTTAGTGAGAAACAAGTTACAGTGTTCAGCTCACCTGTCATAAAAGTCCTTGAGCGTATGTTTAAATCTGCAGCTAACTTAAAGTTCCTGTTCTGAGGCATCATCTAATTCTAATAAGTGTTCGCTGTGGTTGAGGGTGTGCTCGTGGATATCACTTGTCACCTTGTGTTAGCTAATTTGTTAATGTGTGTAAACTATCAATTTGAGTGAGAAGAGGCAAAGTAGTAATTGGACGAGTTAAGAACACAGGTGAGTAACTGGTAAGAATATGAAGAAGGGTGGGGCTACAACACTGAAAATCAGAATGATTTACGCATAACTTCAGAACGAGAATTTAGAAGACAGAGCCTGTAAAGAAACCAAAAGAGAAGACTGGTAGTTAGTAGTCAAACCTCACCTCATCCTAGGCACTTTTCCACTTATGTCTTTCCTATTTAAAAAAAAAAAAAAAAAAAGGAAAAAAATATGTTCTATTAGTCTTTAAGAGGTAATATAGTTTTTTAATGAGAGACATAAGCTAAACCAACAGATTTTGACCATAGAAGAAAAACCAGTAGCCTGCAGGAAGAGAACACAGCAAGGCAGAAGTAAAAGAGCTATTTAAAAAGCTAAACAGTCACAAACAAAATCCAACTTCAAAACTGAGAAACACTGAAGTTGAAAATATAGTTCATATGATGGTGAAAATAGCCACTATAGCACACACATAAAGAACATCTTAGTTTTTGCACACCACTCAAATTTATGACATGAAAATGATCAGAAAGCAGATTATGTATGAGTGGTTATTTATGACAATGTAATACAGGTTTCAAAAGTAGAGCAGCTCAGCTGATTTCAGCTATTGCAGATTCATGTATCTCAAATGAATGTATACTACTTGATTATGCATGTATTAGGAAATAGGTGACATTTGGTTTTCCCATTATATTTATTTATAAATGATGAAGAACTCATCTTGAAACTCAGGGAAGTTGGTGCCTCTAGAATTCATTCTCTGTGGTTCAGCTGCTCTGACAGAGGCTTTACTGTATTCCTCACTTTCCTTCCCTTGTTGCCCATTAGTCTGTTCTACCTATGTTGTCCCCTTCTGGTTTGAAAAAGCATTTTAGTTTGTGTAGTATGTTCCTGCATATGTCTTGTCTGCGTCACAGAAACTAGTGTACCATCTGTGTCTTCCTACTTCAATCCTGTGATCTGGTTAGGGTCTTTGCTTAGTGTAATAACTGTTTTGTATTTTATTACACATATGGGTATTAGATAATATTTTCCTTCCTTTTGTATGTGTGGTTTTAGAAAATGCATGCATATGTAAGCAGGAAGGCACTGAGCATTTGCTACATGTAATTTTTCTTTAGATATAAGATCTTGGTGTATTTTAAATAGTGTCCTTGTGAATGTGACTTTTTATAAAATGCTAGGAAGAGTAAAAACTCTACAGAGTGCAAACTTATTTTCTATAAATTCAAATTGTATGTGGGAATGAATCTCTTTGAAGAAAGACTAATATAGCAAGAGATCTCTAGCCTTCTCTCTATATGTTTGTTTCCTTTCTTTGATGCACATAGGCGTATATATATATGATTATGTATAAATTATGTCAATACAATTATAATTTTTCTAGCACTTTTATTATAGCTAGTAATTATTAATATAGTGTAAATATATGGTATTATGTATATTATATATAAAATATAACAGTGTGTATGTGTATATATATAGAGAGAGAGATATGGCATTTGGGCAGTCTAACACATTAATATGTCAACATCTTAATGTTTAGCAGGAGAAGCATTACTATTCATTATTAATTTCCATAGGATAACTCTTTTCTATTGTCCTTTGGCATGAAATGGAGCAAGAGTGTTCTTACTGCAGCTTTGGGCCTTTATATTTAATTCTGCAAAAGGCTGACCAGTTACTCAGAATAGCTGCCAGTGTAATATGAGATGCTCAGGACAGCAGCCAATATGAGATGGTAGCATAAAACAAATGGCAAGAAGTAATCTCTTCCCCTTGTCTCCAAATCTGTGTGTTTTTCTGCTTGAGGAAGTCCGTGTCAACCTGAAGACAGAATTATTAAAAAATGACAAATCTTACCTTAGGCTTGTGGCATCGCTATGATGTGGATTTCATCAGACATGCCAAGTTTCTATTATTGTTTGTTGGTGTGCTTTCATATGTATAACTGCTATTCTGTTTTACACTATGTACCAGTGATACTGATAAAATAAGTTTGTATGGATTAAATTCTATGCATCATTTTAATGTAGCTTTGCCTCATGAGAATCAGTGTATCCAAAAATATGGTATTTTTGTTTTGGAAGGTGCAGAAGACAAGGAACAAACATCAGTGCGAAAGCTTAGCAGTTCAGATGTTACATCTGAAAAGGTAAGAAAGTATTTCTCTGTAGATGAGACATAATTACATTATGATACTCTGATGGCTTTTTCCATATTACAGTCCAGAAATGTTTCAGTAATAGAAACAGTGCATTCTTAAGAAATCATAACACTACAGTAAGATTTTTAAGCTTTCTCCTGGTAAAAATTTTGGTACAGACTTCAAAAGACTTTTTCAAGAAAGGTTTAGTTAATCAGTGATGTTTCTTGACTTCTTGTCTTATTCTTTCTTCTTAAGAAGCTGCTTGATGATGAGGAGGAGATGTCTGAATTGCAACTTAGGCTTCTTGCACTTCAGTCTGCTAGTAAAAAATGGCAACAAAAAGAACAACAGGTGATGAAGGAAAGCAAGGAGAAATTAACAAAAACGAAAAGTGTAACCCCGAAAGTCAAAGCCAGTACAAAAGCACATTCAACAAAAAAACCTAGTGCTACAGGTAATAAATTTAATGTTACTGAAATAGCTATCAATGTCATGACCTCTGAAATAAAAAACATAGAATGTTATGTGAAGCATTGAGCAGTGAGCCTTTAATAATTCCAAGAGCCCATACATCTACTCAAAGCCATGAAGAATCTAGGATTAGGGGGAACCTTTTAGGTAAGGTGAAGTTAATCGTGTATCTTTTTCTTTAAAGGCAAGCAAACTTTGAGGAAACAACAGACAAAGACATCAAAGAAGATGCAACAGCAAAAGGAGCTAGACAGGCGTCAGAAAGAGGAAGATCAGAGGAAACAAGAAGAGGAAGAGGAGAGAAGAAAGAGAGAAGAAGAAATCAGAAAAATTAGGGACCTCTCAAATCAAGAAGAGCAGTACAATCGATTTATGAAGCTAGTTGGAGGAAAGAGAAGATCGAGAAGCAGGGTAACAAATTTATTATGTTTTTCAGGTGTTATATTTGTGATTCAGGAGTGATTTCTGGTTTTATGCCTCTCTTGATTCTATGTCCCTCCTACTCTTGTCCCCCTTAAAAGAAAAGCTCAAAATATTTAACTGTTTACAGTGTTTTAATCCCAAGCTAGACAGACATTCCCTTTGGGTTTGGTAAAATCAGTTTTGCGTGATTTTGCAAGTCAGTGGTGAAACATTTTGTGCCTAAAGATTTTTTGAATGTTGTGATCAGTCCGTCATTTAACACAACCAAACCAACCAAACCTTCTTGGCTTTCTTCTGTCAGATCGCAGTTTTGTCTCTACATTTTCAAAGTTCTTGTGTTTATACAACTTCAGTGGTCTGCTTCTTTCAAATTGTCCTCTGAGGTTTGGTTTCTTTGTAGTATTTTTTGAATTTGTCAAGTTACAAAATATGCCCACCCACAAAAGATAATGAATTACCTCAGCTTCAGAATTGTGTTAAATTTATGAAGAAATAGTTACTGCAGTGGTCATCATGCTTCACTTATGGGCTGTCTTAATGCTATCATCTTGAGATTAGCAAAAGACACTTGAATCACTAATGTTGTGTCTCTAAAACGTTACTGAAAAAAATTAGTGTTTCTTCAGCATTAATTCTTTTGTCATAGAAGCAGTACAGCTGCTGTAACTACATGCTTCTAGTGTTTGGAGCTACTGATGCTGGAGTGAGAAGTGAAACTCTAAGAGAAATGGACCTCCCTATTTGAGGTCGTGTTATAGAAGGATCACATTTATAATAATGATGAGTGGAAAATTAAGGCTAAATGTGTTTTAACTGTAAACAGCAGAAATTCTGAAAGCTACCAGGATGTCTGCCTCTGAAAGATACAAATTGAGGAATGTAAGAAATCACACTTTCATGTTCTGTGCATTTTCTTTGTTCACTGAACATTGATTGGCACCCATATAGTGTGCACCCATATAGCTGCCTTCTTTGAGACATCTGATTTATTAGTTGACAGTCTCTGGACATGTTTCAGTGTGATATGTGGCTCCATCTGGGACAACAGAAAGATTCTCTGCCTGGGATGTCTGCACAACATGTTTCACCTAAACGCACAGCCTTTGTCACAGTGAAGATGATCCTTGTGCAATTTTGTATTGTCTAACAAGGCTAATTTAAGCACTCTTGATAATTGCCATGGCAGATTAACAGGAACAGTAAAGCATTTAATTCTCTTTCAGTCTTTCAGAAATATATAACCATGGCAATTTACCAGATACATAATGACCTAATAGGTGTTTAAAAATTGCTTCTGTGGATCATGATACCTTCACAGCTCTCCCCGAAGATATCCAGTTTTAAAACAACTGCCTGTTAATTTGTCAAGTCAGTACCTGCAGTAGATTTAGTTAAATGGTAATCTTCATTTTACTCTTTTTCTACAAGCCAAGTAAATGATATTTATAAAGCAATTAGAAATCAAAATTATAATAGCTTGTTTCTAAAATTTACCTTTAGTTAGTTTGCTCTAGCAGAATAACATAAGACCAACTAAATAAAATACACTTTTCTTTGTGTTTAGTCTTCAGATATGGACTTGAGATGGTCTTTGGATAAGCAGCCTACAGATAGGGCAGGAGGCATGTATCAATATGATAATTATGATGAAGTTGCTATGGATACAGATAGTGAAACTAACTCTCCAGGTAAGACTTATGGTTTTCTTATCTGGTGGTTGGTAAAAATAGTTAAAAAGTAGGAAATGAGCTATCATTTTACAAGGAAAATCTTTATTTTGAGATGCAACAGTTACAGAACTACCATTTTAAGGTGAGCTAATTCTGTCTTGTTTTAATGCTCTTTCTTCTCTGCCTTTACTGTAGTGGTATTTTCAAGGTCTACAATGTTATACCATTTTCATTGCAGTACTGGAGAGTTTATTATTTTAAATTCCCAAGCAGCTGTGTAGAAATTAAGAGTCTCAGGGTGTTGACTAGATGGACAGGAGTTCTGCAAAGAGGTGCTGGTGCGTTCCGGTGATCTCTTTGCCATCCTCCCCCAGTAGTACTCTTTGCCTGTACTTGCATATTGTATATAAAGCAGAAAAAGGACATATAACTAGTCTTTTTATATGCATATATGTAAGAAATAACTGCACTTTGTGTCTGGTGTTACCTTTCAAATTGGTGCATAGTGAAAACATTTTCTCCTGCTGCATTAAATCAGTTCAAGGAGGACAGGGAACTGCTGGAGAAAGTCCAGCGCAGGGCAACAGAGATGATTAAGGGAGTGGAGCATCTCCCTTGTGAGGAAAGGCTGAGGGAGCTGGGTCTCTTTAGCTTGAAGGAGACTGAAGGGTGGCCTTATTAATATTTACAAATATATAAAGGGTGAGTGTCATGAGGATGGAACCAGGCTCTTCTCAGTGACAACCAACGATAAGACAAGGGGTAATGGATTCAAACTGGAACACAAAATGTTCCACTTAAATTTGAGGAGAAACTACTTCTCAGTGAGGGTAACAGAACACTGGAACAGGCTACCCAGGGGGGTTGTGGATTCTCCTACTGTAGAGACATTCAAAACCTGCCTGGACACCTTCCTGTGTAGCCTCATCTAGGTGTTCCTGCTCTAGCAGGGGGTTTGGACTAGATGACGTTTCGAGGTCCTTTCCAATCCCTAACATTCTGTCACTCTGTGATAAGCATGAATTGATGCTTAGTAGTTACCTGCCATATTTTTTTTACACACAATACTTTTTTTAATTACAGCGTCTTCTCCAGTGCAGCCTCCTTTCTATGAGTGTCCCGTAGGATATTTTCCACCTCCAGTACCACCAATTTCATTGCCACTGCCACCTCCAATTCTAGTAAGTAACCTTGAAGGGTGTGTATTGTTTCACATGTTGACAATTCTTAATTCCTATCTTATTTCTAATACTAAAATTTGGATTAAATTTACATTGTTTGTAATACAATTCTCTGGTGATTCCCTTGGAACTATCTGATAGACTTGTTTGCTTTCTAAAAACTTATTTTAGCTGTCTTTTGGCTGATCCAATTCATGTTTAATGGAAGTTGTCCCTGTTTGAACTAAAACTTTCCTCCCCATTGTTAGAGTTACACTGTTCCATAATAGAGATCAAAAATTGCCTGAAGCACATAAGGAAAATTAATGAATTGGAATTGTTAGTGCAAGGCAACTTTGCCTCTGATCTCTAGGCCACATATGTGGATATACTTATTCTCTGACTTGTTACCTGGGGGTGTGGAAATAAACAAAAATGTAGCTCATCACAGTCCTTCTTTCAAACTTTGTGCATTTTGTTTATATGCTGTCTGTCTTCTCACCTAAAGTCCATGTGGAAATTGGTGTGTTTTTCTTCCAGCCACTTTTCTTCACTGAATGATTCTTACCCTTCCTAGTAAAGCAGTAGAAAGTTACGTTTCCCTGCCATGACAGCTTCTGAATTTTTGACTAAGGGAAATCGTAATTTTTTTTAGCTTAAATATAGTCATAAAACTGATTTAGGACTGTTTTTCAAGCAGTCTGAACATTTCTGGTCACCCATATTTGTGTGGCTAGACTATCTCTGGTTCTGAATTCTCATTTATGTTTAGTTTGTATGTCTGTGCTACTGTATTATCCAAATGTAACCTTGTTGTTTTGTTTATCGTCTTTGAATAATTACATACTGTTTAGCAGCAGCCTTTGACAGTGGTTTAAATACACAGCAGTTTGAGTTAGTTTTAAACCATGAAATAATTTATGTCTCAACCTCTGCTAAATAATCATAAAGTAGTTGTAATTTTGAAGTTTCAAACCCTTTTTTTCCTTTTTATCTCAGCCTGTACCATCTTTGAGCCAACTTTACGTGGAGGGTATTTCTTGTCTTTCTCTTGAGCCACCTCCACCTCTTCCACCTCTTCCTCCTGAAGAACCCGAACAGCCACCAAAGCCTCCGTTTGCAGATGAGGAAGAGGAAGAGGAGATGCTCTTAAGAGAAGAATTACTCAAGTCTCTAGCCAACAAACGAGCTTTCAGATCTGAGGTACTCAGTTGGTTCTTGAATGTAAACCTCTAGATGGCAATCTTGACCAAAACTTAAATGCAGCCTGCTAAGTGAGGATTTCAGGCTTTATTTTATGCTGCCTTTCTCACAACTTAAAAAAAAAAAAAAAATCTCTGGATTTCCATCACCGTCTGGCCTCCAAAAGAAACCTAAAAAACCCACCCTGGAACACCCTTTGAATTGTAAATTGCAGCTTGTTTTTTATTTCTGAAGGAATTACGAAACTTCAAGGTACTAAAAATTGAGTATGTTCAGGGGAATGGGGATTTTATTTTCTGAAAAAAAAGTTTATGGTTTATCAGCTGTTAGTTACAAAGCAAGATGCTTAACTTTGTTTCAGCCTTCTAGCAAAAGGAGTTAGAGGTTAACTGTTCTTGTTTTTGTGTTTTGTTTTCTCTGTGGCTTTTTTTTTTGGTGGGGGGGAGGTTGGGTTTTTGTTTTTTTTTTTTTTTTGTTTGAGTAAGAAGCAGAATTTACATTGTTTTTGACCTCATTAAAAGGTCACAAATGTGTTTCAGTTAACCTTTGAATAACTGGCATATTCCTGTGTGTCTTTTTGGATATTATTGCAGAATTGCAAGATTTGTGTAATATGTTTAGATAGTTTGCTTAAATCACAATTCCAAGCTCCAAGACATGTATGGAACAACCTCATTTACGCTTGTCTTTTAAAACAGATGTGTGTAGTGTGTTTTCATGACCGTATTTCTGTTTGATTTTCTTAGGAAACCTCAAGTAACAGTGGTCCACCTTCCCCTCCTGTTCCAGATAATTTGCAGTCTGTGCCAAGAAGTAATCTCTCTGCTGTCAGTATTAACACTGTGTCTCATCCGCGGATACAAAATACAAAGTTTGTTAGAGTACCCAGACCTCCACGAGCAGTCATCACAGTAAGGAAATATTGATGCTTTTTATTAATAAGACCATGAATTGAAGTTGTCTTCTGTTCAAAAGAACAGTGAATAGACTTAAGGTTTTCTAGTGGTATAGCACAGAATGGTGGAGCTTCAGTTAAACATTTGAATTATTAGTAACTTTGATAATCCATATGCTCTTCTAGAATGAATTTGACACTGAAATAAGAATTTACAGCTTAAGAGAGCATCAAAACATGCTAGCACTCATCTGAACTTAAAGAGGCTGTACGTATACATAACTCAAGTAATTTCTTTGCCAGATGAGCACAGCCTAAAGGGTGCTGTTCAATGGTAGCTGAGACAATATAGTCACTATTTGTTGCCAAAAAAAGAGGTGGTCTTGCTCTTTGTCCTGCTCCTGACCAAATACTGTCTTCCTTCTTTTAAACTGGGGTCTGGAGCATCAGTCTTGTTGCTTAAGTTATTCAGCATACTAAACTAATTAGAAAACTAACCTTGGGGGTGGGAAAAAGGACGTATCCTTCTAGGGGGAGTTGAATGTTTTCAGTGAACTGTGTGTGAGCATCAGAGCTAGCGCAGAAGTGGTGGCAGATGGCAAGTCTGTGAGTGGGGCTGAAAGACACAGAAGAGGATATTCTCTTCATGCGACAGCAGTCTTCATTACATTAGCTCAAGCCATATTCTGTAGTGTGACCTTCATTTGAATGGTCATGGGAGGTATGTGCAGCTAGCACTTAGTTTGTGATGTCTACAATCTTCATGGATTGTTGGAATTGTGTTATAAAAACGTATTTGCCTGTGTTATGCCTGACTGGAAGCCCATGTAATCTTCTATTCTCTTTATGGCAGTGAACCATACATGGTGGATAGGTTGCATTTTAACAACACATCATACAAAGCTTGGGTTTTGTAGCTCTTTTGGGTGTAATGAATAGTATGATTGAGTCCATACCTTTGCCTTTCTCTCAGTGGATGGTATCTCTAATGAACTATTTGTTTTACTAAATTTGGAAGAATATACAGGGTATTTCAAAAGTATGGACCCAATATGAAATCACTGTATCTTTGAAATTTGGTCCAAGCACCCTGTATAATATCTTAGGTACTATAATACACTATCAAATCTAGCTATAGCTGACCAGCAGCTTTCTTGCTTATAAATACAGACTCTATGATCACTTGATCACCTGATTCCATAATAGGAAAAAAAAAAGTTTAACATGGTAGAGACTTGAATGTTCCTTTTTGGGCATTCTAAGGCCTACTTTCCGTTCTGTAGGAAAACTCTGCTCTTAAGCTTAAAGTGAATGTATTTTTTGTCTATACCCATCTGTACAATCTGCTTTAATGTGGGCATGCTTAAATCCTTTCTATAATAATTTCATGTTTACTTACATATTTGTAAGTGTTCAGAATTACCACATATTCTGTTGTCCTGAGACCTCATGAACTGCTGTTGCATAAATGAGGGAGAACATGTGTTACCAGGGAACTGTTGGCTTATTTTAATAAAGTAAGAAGTGTCTTTTATCAGCTGTACTATTAAAAAGCAACTGAAATTTACTGTCTGTTGCTAATGATGGTTAGCTTAGTTAAAGATGACAGATATACCTTGCATTTGAATCAGCTGTCTTGGCTAGTGTCTTTTTTACAAAAAATAATTATAGAAACAAAGCATTTTGCATTTATTAACAATTTTCTTTAAATAGCTTGGGATGTAGACTATTTCTATATTAAAGAGGTGTGTGTTTTAAGAACTTGTGGACAAATAGTGTTCACAGAAGAATGGGCACAACTTCCATCCTCTGTGAAAACAATTGGCTATGAAAATAATATCAATTACTTGTGTTAGTTTAAGCTTTTAGAAACAATTTGCATTGAATGCTTATGATTTTTTTTTTTTCCTTTAGTAGTGTAGAGCCTAAGAAAAGTGAATTCAGGAGAATTTAAGTTTGAACTTACAACTGATAGTTTTCTTGGGAGCATTGTTGGATATATGCAGAAATTAGAAAATCACAAAGATATAGAAAATGAAAATGCAGGTTTTTGAGATCTGATTTTATAGTTTTGGAGTCTTGGTAGCTTGCAGATGTTTGAGTATACTGACCTTATTTTAGAGGAGGTTCTAAGTTTACGAATCTTAGGATTTCTTCTGTGGAGTTGAGGACCTCTGTGTCTGCAGATACTAGTTTACTTTTCAATTACTTCTTGTAACCCTTTTCCAAAGTATTTGTGGGCGCTCAGGGATTTGTTTGCTACAAATTGACAGTACGTCTGAGAACATCATGGAGAGAGATCCTTGCATTACAGCTGAGGCCATGGTTCCCCTGCACTGGAAGCTAATCTTACCGAAGGCAGTGTGATGGGAGTTACCTGGGGTTACTGATTGTTAAACATTTTGCTGAACCTCATCAAAAAATAACACCTGAGAAAAAACACTTGGAGAAAAGCTGACTTTGACCCTCTCCACTATTAGCTTTTCCTGTAGAAGGAAAAGAAGGAAGGCAGTTATGGATGGTTTAACCTACACACGTGTGCCTAAAGCAGCTTGGCAGCTTTGGTTGTTTAATACCAAGAGCCAGTGAAAGGAAAAGGGGTGCATCCGGCATCTGAAGATGAGAAGAGTGGGGTGCCTTGCCTGATTAATTTAGATTTCCATGGAGCTGCAGCCAGAGAATATTTGTGAGGAGAGGACCAGTGCCTTGTTCTGTTTTCTTGCACTAATGCAAATTGGAATTTTACCTGCCTATGCTATGGTGGCATAAAAATGATGAAGCTGTAGTACGTTCAGGAGCAGTAGCCACAATCCTTGTTCTAAGAACTGTCCAGAAAGAGAATATAAAAAGTGGTGTATTTTTCACTTGAAAAAGTAGGAAGTTTTGTGAGGTGTGTGCTTTAAAAGACTTGAGAGCTTTGAAGAGGTCCTATCCCGAGGTAGAGGTTAATTGTATAACTGTAATTGCCCAGACTTACACTGGGAGATGGGAAGAACAGTCCTGGAAATGTAAACTATGTTGCTTCTTTTCAGGCTGTAACTCCAGAGCATTTGAAGTTAATCTAAATTATCTGCTCGTTTCTGCATCTTTGTGCTGTAATTGGCAGTCATCTGATCCTCAGTGAGCTGTTTCAGTTAGTGATGTTAGCAAAAAGTGATTAATCTTTTTTCATATGGTCTTTGTGTACTGTTAGTGTTCTGCCAGTTTAACTGCCCAAGCAGCTTGCTGCAAGGTCAGCTAAAGTATAACTGCAGGAGAAGAGGCATCGCAACTGTGTGGCTGGAAGACGAGGAGGTTCTGGTATGTCTGCCACAGCATTTCTAATGCAGGCTTGATTAATTGTTACCTCTCATTACTTAATTGCTTGCAAATGGCAGATAATTTTCATTACCCTTGAAATAATTTATGAAGTATAGGAGTCAAAGGTTTTGAGATTTGTCTGTTATGACCATAGAGATGTGAATATGCTGCAGATACTTGGGAACAGGTTGAAAGTGTTGGAGTACTTTTCATGTTACGTTATCAAAAATGGGTGCAGTATCTCTGGCTTGTAGTAGAGATGCACAGATATTTAGTTTTTTTTCTTATGATGCAGAATTGGTGTTAACCTCCTTTTGGTCTTCCAGTAAACATAAACTTAGTTGTATCTGTCTCTGTAGCTTTTTCTTCTTGCTATAAAACTTTTTTATTTCTCCCCACAGCTTCCAAAACACAAGTCTGTTGTGGTCACATTAAATGATTCAGATGATAGCGAGTCTGATGGAGAGCCGTCTAACTCCACTAACAGTGTATTTGGAGGTCTGGAATCTATGATAAAAGAAGCAAGGAGAAATGTTGAGGTAAACATTATCAGCATTTTATTTTGTAATGATTTTGCTTTGTATGTGGAGTTTAAACTTCAGAATTTGATCAAGACATGCTGGATTACATCAGAAATGGGCAAGAGTGAGTACATTACTCCTGTCTGGACCATTACTTTGTAATTTGGATCACAGAAGGTAATTAAAATGATTTCTTTGGTTAAGATGGTATCCTGAAGATAGAATTTTTAATGTATTTTGGTTTCATTTTTCAACTAAAATTCAGTACGTATTTCATTACTACCAAAAAAATACTGGCTTAAAAGATATGATTAGCCTTGGACAGCTTTAAGTTTGTGCTGAAGTGCTGCTTAAAAATAGGAGTAAATAACTGTGTGACTAGTATTGACTTGAACCTTGTTGTAACAGGCCTCAAAAATCAAAGCACCTCCAAAATCAGAAAAAGAAAATGATCCAATGAGAACTCCAGAAGCTTTACCAGAAGATAAGAAGATAGAATACAGACTCTTAAAAGAAGAGATTGCCAGGTACAACAGAGTTGAATTGTTAAAGTAAAATGTATGTTCTTTGTAGTCCTTCACACTAGTCTATTTTGTAACTGGAAAGAAAAATCAGTTTGAAAACCTTGCCATTACCTTCGGGCTTTTCCCCCTACTCAGTTTTTAGTAAGAAAACATAGGAGTCTAAAGAAAGTGTTTGGATTTGTACTGTCTTACAGTAGTTGATTGCAGTTGCGGAAAATTCTTTGTATTTGAACCTGAAATATTGTCCTGCTACTTTTTTTAAGATTTTAAAAGTATTGGGAGTACACAATGAAATGAATGTTGAAGATACTGAACATATTTGCTTTTAATATCTGTTTTAGTCGTGAGAAGCAACGCTTAATTAAATCTGATCCTTTGAGGAACAATTCTTCCCCTGCAAATTCTGATAGTGAAGTTGATGGAGTTGGGAGAATAGCAGTAGTGACAAAACAAGTTACAGAAGCAGAAGCAAAGCTTAAAAAAAACAGGTACATATTTCACTGTCATAAGTCCTGCCTTTGAGGGTGGTGTGACTTAATATATAAAAATGAATGTTTTTGCAGAACAGGTATGCTGTTTGAAGTGTTTTCTGTACACCTTTTCTCTTTTAGCATGCCTCTTCCCTGTTTTTCACCCTTCTTCCAAGTTTCCTTGGAAAATACAAGTACTTTGCATCCTTCTGTGCTTCTGTTGCCACTTGATTATTTCTGTGTGGTCTTGTGAGCAGACTGGTTCCTGGTCAGACATAAATTGAGGGACACTCTTCCACCCTGCCTTTATTCACACTAATCAGTCTAAGTCTTTATCTTGCTTCGTTTCATGCATAACTTCTTATATTTGATTACTCCACTCTTGTGCTGTGATACTATGGCATGTAATTTGCTAATGTGTGTATGTGACTTGAGTTAAGAATTGGGTTGTTACTTAACAGGAAGCAAGAACATCTGTGTCTTGGATGTCTTAATTTTAAAAGCAATATCAAAGATAAATCACTTGCTTACCTTCTCTTGTCCTCATAACTAGAATGTTTTTCATCTCCTTTACACTGACATGGTGAACTTGAGAAATGGAAGTCTGTCATATGTACTACCGGTACTTAATGTGTCATGGATGTTAAGACTTCCTGGAAAAACTTGGAATGTTGTTTGTTGACAAGTGAAGAAGAGCTGCGTTTTAAATAACAAGTGTTTCAGAGGAGCAGCAATAGCTCTGAGAAAGTTCCCTTTGGAAAAAAAAATTCTTACATGGCTTTTCTGCTTCTAGACTTCTGTTGATGAAAGATGAATCTGTCCTGAAACATTTATTGCAACAAGAGGCCAAAAAGAGAGAGAATGTTCGAATTGCTGAAAATAAGGTTAACAAGCTGGCTGAACAGCTGCAAGCAACAGAGAAGATTTTGAATGCTAACAAGATGTTTCTCAAGAAGCTTCAGGAACAAGTAACTTTAATTTTGAAATGTTTCTGTTTCCTAGAGCTTGAAATCTTGAAATGGGAAGCCTGATTTTCGGAGGCAGTAGTCTTTCTTTGAATTAATCATTAATTCCCCTATCTTTTCTGATTATATTTCATTATGTGGTCATATCTGAAAATTTGCATCTTACTGTAGTATTTCTTTATTTTCTTTTTCCAGATTCATAAAGTTCAACAACGAGTAACAGTAAAAAAAGCTCTGGCATTAAAATATGGTGAAGAACTTGCTCGAGCAAAGGCAGTAGCAAGTAAGGAAATTGGGAAAAGAAAACTGGAGCAACATCATCTTGGAGTAAGTCTGCATGCTTTTAAACCATGCTGTACTTGAAAAGCAGTAGCAATTTTGATTAGGAAACTTAGTTTAAATGGGATCTTAGGTAAACATTTCAAAAGCACTGTAGGTATCTTCTTATGGAATTCCTATATTTTTGAGAATTCAACAGAAAAAACATTAAACATTTTAAGACTGTTCAAAACCTTCATTTCTGTGCCAGGGGAATGTCATTCATAGCTAAGTAATAACAGGAGCTATATGTCTGTGAAGCAAATACTTAGTACCTGTAGACATCAATGATCTTGTTAAAACTATCTAGCAAAGATGCTGAAGTGGGGATCTGATCATCTTATTTTGAAAAACAAATATAGAAAAAGATGACTAAGTTTTTATTTTTTTTTTGTTCCCTGCCCCCCAACAGTCTCTGCATACTTGTTTTATGGCTCACCTTCTAAATGCGGCTAGAGCTTCTGTTGAAATCCTGTATGTGATGTATAGTAATTTTTATTGGAAAACCTGCAAACATGCAAGTCGAATCATGGCAAACTCTTTTGTGGTTTTCCTGCTGTTTATTGAATTTTTCTGGCAGGAGTTTAAAATACGTTTTTATAAACTCTAAGTTAAATATCTTGCCAATGTTTCATTTACCTCCTGTCAATAGATCAGTAAATGTGAAAATGAAATAAGGGGAATTTTTTTTCCTTTCAGCCAAGCAAAATGTTGAAATTGGAGACCTCACCTGCATCAAGTCCAAAAAAGCATTCAGCAGAATTGATTGCACTAGAGAAAAAGCGGCTGCAACAACTGGAGTATGAATATGCTCTGAAGATTCAGAAACTTAAAGAGGCCCGTGCACTTCAAACTAAGGAACAATCAAATATTGCACCTCATGCCGAAGAGGAATCTGACTTTTCATTACCTCAACCGTCGCTTCATGATCTTACACAAGATAAATTGTCTTTGGACAGTGAGGAAAACTACTTTGATGATGAAGTTCTGTCTAATTCTAACCGAGAACGAAGGAGGTCTTTCAGAGAATCTAATTCTTTTACTAAACCAAATCTTAAACACATGGACGCTCCAAAACAAGAAACTATAAACAAACCTTCTAAAAAGGCATCAGAGGAACCTGAGTTGTTCCTTGGATTAAATGTTGATGAACTGAAAAAACTTTATGCTAAAGCTGACAGCTTGAAAGAGCTGCTACAGAAAAGTACTGCCTCTGTAGTACCAAAGGAAGATCTGTTATGTGGTCAGGTAAATGCTTTAAAACTAAATCTGAAGGTTGTCTTTATTAGGTGGTATTGCAGTTGCTATATATCTATTTATCTGTTTCCTAGGAAATTTCAGTGGATATGGATTTTGTTACATTGCAAAATAAACAAACTGAAGTGAAACCATTTCCATTTGGACCGTATCATAGTCCTCTTCTAGTATTTAAATCCTACAGGTAAGAAGACCGTAGCAGCTGTTTGAATTCTGTCTATATGTGTTCTTGTTCAAGTATTCTTCAGTGCTCTTCCTTGATAGCCAGGCATGTACAGAAAGACAAGTTGCAGCGAGAAACTTGACTGTCCTGAATCAATTCTATCATTATGTTCCCTAAATTAGACTTAAATTACTTTTTCTGGTATGCAGGAGTCCCTTGCTTTAGTGCAGTATGCTGCTTTTATGTTGTATTGTGTACTGTTCCCTGCAACTGGATTGTTGTTTTGTATAACTAAATTAAAAAATAACAGTTAAGATTTTCATAGCCATTATGAAGCAATCTAAAATCCAGGAAATAATTAACAGAAATGTATTTCAATTACGCAGTCTTTAAACTTCGCTAGGATTTACATTAAGTCAAGATCGAGCGAATCACCTACTTTTGGATTCCTGCTCTGTGGAAAGAGACATGAGCAGAGTGATTCATCTTGACTTACAGTAGGCACCTGCAAATATAATCAATTTGAGACCACAACTGTCTTTTGACTAAAGAGCTTGATTCCTGCACGTTAACTTTTAAGAAACAAAAATTTGGAATTTAAACTAGAGCAGCAACTACCATGTCCTTCAGGTTTTTGATTTGTGTTCTTAAGCAGCAAAAGATTGAGAATGCGTCATAAAGGAGTATTCATTTTTAACTTATGGCTTCAATTACTTAAGGAGCTACAAGTCCCTGAATTGACATAGTCCAACTTTAGGTAAAGATTTTAAAAAAGCATTAGTCTGCTCATCTCAGACTTTTTGTTTGTTTATATGTTCTAAAATCTGATGTGGATTTTTTCACTATTTTCAGATTAATCTTTAATGGTTCTCTTTATACTTCCATTTGACAATGATCTTATGCTGACTTGAGCATGAGTGCAGGGTTTTTTTAGAACTAAACTAAAATATGGTTTCAGTAGTTTGCTTTTTACTACTGAATGATTACTGCCCTTCCTGTTTTGATATGAATTAAGTTCTACACCTAAGGGAGAAGAGAATGCTAGAGGAGAATCTGTTTAGGTTGAGAAATACTGTTTTGTTCTCTCTTTCCCACTGTTTTCACCTTCCTCTTAACTCACAGGTCAGTGGTGCTTTTGGTTAGTAGTAGGGTCTTGGAAATAAGAGGTTTAATACAGAAGAAGTGATTATTTTAAAAAATGTTTTATTTAGTAAAGCTGATGTCTTACCTTGTAAGCTTTGTCATAATAATTCACTGTTTCATTTTAGGTTTAGTCCGTATTTTCGAACTAAGGAAAAACTGTACCTCAGTTCAGTAACATATAGCAATATGATTGAGCCAAAACAGTGTTTCTGCCGTTTTGATTTAACAGGCACATGTAATGATGATGACTGCCAGTGGTGAGTTCTTTTTAATTTTTTGTTTCGAATAAACCTTTCTTCTAGATGTCTGACTTAAAGACCAAAATAGGAATGTTTTTCATTCATTTAACAGGTCTAGATTTATGATCCTATGCACAAGTTCTAGAAAAGAAGGTTATTTTTAATACCCTATTACAGATACTTGGTTGGCAGGACAAAAACTCCTTCATCTAAACCATGAAGAAAGGAGGCTTTTTAGATGTAAATTTAGAAAAGCAGTATGGACTATTAGAGAACATTTCACCTTTTGGTTGCCTTGTAATTCAGATGGGACTCCTTGGTTTATAGCTTCAGCATAACTTCAGACCATCATGGAACCTCAGGTAGTGGTTGATACTGTTAAGCACACTAAACATGTATCATGCTGCTAACAAAACAAAAGCCTATACCAGATATTATATGATTATGTAAAAAAACTATTGTAGTAGTGGAATTCTAATTTTCTGGGCAAATACTTGCGAAGTTTTTTTCTTTGAAGCTTGGTGTTAAATTATATTAGAAATAGTTTGTTAATGTTGCATACTATATTGAAAAAGTTGGTACAAGAGCAAATGGATATGAATTGGTCAGGAATAAATGCAGTTTGGAATCTTCTCACTACTGGAAATATGTAATAGGCGTGGACTTTAGCTTTTTTTCCTTTTCAGAGGCAGACACCTTTTTGGGTTAGCTTTTAGCTGTTACCATCAAACCAGAGTTTCAATCTTACAAGAATTAGATGTTACTTTTTATTTATAACTACCTTGTTTGACATGGGGAGTTCTAAATACTATGTTTATGTCAGTGTGAAATGAGAGTGTAGAGGTTTATTTTAAAGAATAAGCCTGTAGTGAAATAGTGAAGATAAGGATTAAGTTACTGATGCAGGTTTAAGTTTAGAGAAGACTGTAGCATATTTAAGAGAAATTTCAGAGTAGACTATAGTGTTTTCTATGGGTATCATTTACTTTATACCTCACCCTAGCATGCACTAAAACCAGCTTTCTAGTTACAAGCCTTATAACATTTTTGCTGTGATAAATATATTAATTGCTTATTTCTTGTTTCAGGCAGCACATGAAAGACTGCACTCTTAGCCGTACGCAACTGTTTCAAGATATCCTATCTTACAATTTAGAACTGATTGGCTGTTCAGAAAAAAGCACTGATGAGGAAATCAGTACTGCCACAGGTTGCTAAGAGCCTTTGTTCACTTTTGTTCCCAAAGATTCGTTTCTGAAGGAAATGGCTTTCATTAAAAGCTCTGGGTGCAAGGAGTTTGATGTAAAGCAATGTATAAGATACAGCTATGTGAAAAAATAGGTTTCTGCAGTTGTGCAGTTCAGTCTTTTGTAGTGATCGTTACCATGATGTCTTTACAGAAAGAAAAAAATCATTGATCTGTGGAACATTTCACTCAAAAATTATTGAGGGGATTGGGAAGCCATGGACATGGAATCTTTCCCTCTCCCTTTCCTCACTTCTTTTTGTAGCTACTGGACTGGTCTGCTTCAGTGGATCTGGAATTTTATAATAATGCTGTTGCCATATAGGAAAACTGCAGAACAGAACTTTCAGTTTTGCCTTTCTTTTTTCTAATATGTTACATTACGATACCTCTTAAAGCAGTCACATTTCATGAATTTAGCATAGATTGTGCTAAATTTCTGTTAAGTTACCTGTCCATTTTCATATATGTACTTACCTAAGATAAAAATATTATTGTTTCAGAAAAATATGTTGAAAAACTTTTTGGTATAAACAGAGACCGTATGTCAGTGGATCAGATGGCTGTTCTTCTGGCCAGTAACGTCAATGAGAGTAAAAGTCACAGTAAGTAACTTTGTAGATTAAATACAATATGAAGGTTTTTAAAAATCATATAATACCTTGATGATTTTGTGAACCAAGAATAATTTTTTAGTAGTTTATCTCAGTATTATAGACTCTGATTATCATAAATGAAAGGCAGCAGAGTCTGTTTTAAGGTGATAATAGTTTGAGTCTCAATTTGGTAAACTGATTTATGCACTTAAGCTTTTAAATAAGTAGGACTGAAACTTACACACTTGGGTTTCACTCACAGGATGTTTTTATCTAAAATACTTATTAGCAAAAAGGTTTTAATCTTGAATGCAGAAAAGTAAGAGTTTCTTCTACTTTGCTTGTTTACAGCACCTCCATTTACAACATGGAAAGATAAAAGGAAATGGAGACCAAAGTACTGGAGAAAACCTCTGTTAGATAGTAGCAGCAGTGAAGAGGAACAGTGTGTTGGACCTATTAAATATGGTAATTTGGATGTGTGGCATCCGTTAAAAATGAGTACTGGGGGAAAATACCTACCAGCCTCTTCCCACCACCTAATTGTTAAAGTGGTTCTTAAGAAAACTTATGCTTTTAGTAGCTCTCTTGACTTTGTATTTCCTGCATGGAAACTTTATTTTGCATAATTGTTTGGGTAAAGTTTTACCCAAATTTGTTGTAGTTAAGGAAAAAAAAAAATAGTGTAACGTGTGACTGGCAGTTAAAGTAGAGTTTTTACTGACCTGTTCTTAAAAGGAGTATAAGGAACTATTTCCCTAGAATGTTTCAGCTTTGCTCATAGACCTTTAGGATTTTTTAAATTTTAATTTTACCCTCTCAGAACTAAAAGTAGTAAAACTTTATGTCCTTGATTATTTTAAATTTCTATAGAGTTAGTATTTGGTGTTGAGGTCAGGAGTTAAAAAAAACCTGCTGTTAAATGGCATTTGAGACTTGGAAGCTTGCTAGAGCATCAGTAACCCAACAGTGTCTCACATGTGACTCATGCAAGTGAGAGATTTAGGATTTGTTAGCAAATCCTGTAAAAAGGATTTTTAGAGACTCAGAATTGAAATGAATTTTTCTTTGTCAGATATGTTCATTTCCTAATGCTGCTTAAGAAACTGCCTTAGTGTCTGTTGGTTAAAGCAGCCTTTTACTGCTTTGCCTTCACATTTGAAATATAACCGGTTTTCTACAGACTACACGTTTGTGAGTTTTAGAGGATGTTGAAATAACTGTATTTTGTTCTGGTCAATGACTATGCTTGAAATATATAAATGCCACATTTTGTATGAGTTCTTATCTTACAGGTCACTTCATTTTTAAAATGAAACATCTTTTTGTAAAATTCTTTTTTCATTTGCAGCCAATCCCACAGAACATAAAAAAAGAATCCCAGCTCTTGATGCTGTGGTGACTCCAGATGACGTCCGGTATTTCACAAGTGAGACTGATGACATTTCCAACTTGGAGGCAAGTGTCCAAGAAAACCCCTGTGATGTACAGCTTTGGATTAAACTTGCATACAAATACTTGAATCAAAATGAAGGGTAAGTCTGCTATATTTTGGATTTTATTTTGTGCCTTACCCATGCTGCTATGATCAAGTTTCCTTTCTGATGTTAAAGAACTTCCTTCAACAATGCCACAAATAATGTATTACTTAAAAGGAAACTAAAAAATAGATTAGATTTCCTATTGTAGGCAGTATAGTATGTAACAAATTACACTGGTGGTTTATCTTTAGGTAGGTTCTGATTCAGGATGGAAGTTGATGGAAAGCAGCGTGGGAGAAGTGATTGTGTTTGAAAAGTGCACAAGCTACTGTGTTCCCAAGATTACACTGGAATGTTGTACTTTCAGTGCTGAAGTAGTAGACCAATAAACTCAAATCAGTTTCTCCTCTCTTGAGTGAATGGTTGGAATAATGTTTGAAATTACTTTCATCGGAAAGCTTTCTTATAAGAACAATGGTTTTATCTCTGTAGAAATGGTCCAGCTGAGCACTTGTCTTCTTATTTTGTAATTTTTTAACTTTCGGATTTCTAAGTTTTTCTAATTTGTTATTTAAATTATTCTGCAGGGTATCATGTTTTTATTGGCAATCAGATAATTTCAGTAGGAGTTCTGTCATGATGATTTCATTCTAGAAATGGACTTTGATTTTAATAGTGAGGTACTAGCTTAAGCAGCTGCAGCGGGAGGCAAGGGAATGGAGAGGACCATCTCTCTTTCAAAAGACCAAGAAAAGAAGGGAGAAAACCTAATGGGAGACAATACATCCTTTTCTTAAAACAACCACCTACTCCTCCTCCCTTTTCTATCACCCTCCCAGTACTCCAGAGAAACTGAGTGGTTTAGTAAGTGGCAATGGTGATCTGAATGTTGGGAAATGTAGTAATAATTAATTCGATGAATGCAGATGCCGGCATAAGCTCTTTGATCGCATGGACGGGCCGGGCGAGAGTAGGGAGTCTAATTCAATATGAATTTATCATCCGTACTCTTTAATGAACTCTTAACAACACTGAATATCAATGTCCCCGAGACCACGTTTTTTCCAAGCCTTATATACTCTATACCAAAAGGCCGTGCGGCAAGTGCAGGCTACAGTTGGTTACAATTACAGTCACTCATCCCCCCCCACTATGGTGATTGGCTGCAGGGCACTGTTCACAGACTGTTCATGCGCAGCGCTGACGCCCCTCCTGCAGCCTGGGTCGAGGGCAGACCAGCTTCTGTTTACTTCCCTTCTGTCTTTGGTGTCTCAGGGAAATCCTTCCATGTAGCACAGCCACATCAAGCTCTGGCTTGTTCACAGCACACAGCCAGAAACTCTCCACAGGGAAAGGCTTGAGACTTAAACCAGTTGACTGTATTAGTTTTGTGTTGGGATATGTGCTTTTCCGTTCATAAATGGCAACGCAAAGTAATTTCTAAAGATGGTTTTGAAATAAATGTGACCTCAGAAGCTTTCTGTGGTTTTATGGAAGTTTGTTTATGCATTAAAGCTCAACTCTGTGGTTGGCAATATAGTCAGTTATTTGAGCTAATCTTGCATCATCTTGTAATAATTATCTCAAAAAGTATGATCTCCTTTATTTAATGGTTTAGAGGCAGAGAAAACCTGCATGGCATGCATAGTAACCTGAAATAAAGGCTTAAATTTGATTGTAGAAAGTAAATTAAATATGTAACAAAAATTCCAACTTTAACTTGCTCAGCCTTTGAAATTTCTACTTGCATTAAGTCTGTATGTTGTAAATGCCTTTGTATGATTGCAGCTTGAGACTTCTCCTTACAGATTAATCTTACCCATTTTCAATTAAATTGGATTCTGATTTGAATCTGCATTATTTTTCTAGAATATTTATTTTTCTATCCACTATGATAATTGCACCTAATAATGACCTTTGAAGGATAGAAACTTACTCAAACTTTGAAACTCTCATAGTAAAGGACAACATGTTTAAAAACAAAAAAAAGATGGCTGATGGTGTGTCACTTCCATTCGAATTATAAGCATCCATTTTAATATTTAATATTGTGTAAGCTGTGATACTAACACAGTTGATGTGAATGCTTTTTTAATTTTTACAGGTCATCATCTGAGTGTTTAGATTCTACTTTAAATGTTTTGGCTCGAGCCCTTGAGAACAACAAAGAAAATCCTGAAATTTGGTGTCATTACCTCAGACTCTTCTCAAAAAGAGGAACCAAGGAGGAGATACAGGAAATGTGTGAAACAGCAGTGGAATATGCTGCCTCTTACCAAATCTGGTGGACAGTAAGTTTAAAAAAAAAAGCATATGTGAACTGTTTACTTAAGTGTGTGTGTTCTACTGTAGCAAACCAGTATGTGTGACAGGGAGAGTGTGAAATGAAAAACACTACAGCTTTTTGAAAACTCAGAAGTTGCTCAGAAAGTGAAGCAATTCCAAGTTCTGTTTGCAGGATGTTTGTAGAAATCATCACTTTTCCTCAGGTATTAAGAGTTATTTAAAATCAAAATGTTACATTTCTCAATTTTGATTACTTAAGGTTGAAAAACTTACCTTTGACTATTTACTCTTTAATATTTAAACAGTATTTTTTGATATTTCATGTGGAAATTTGGTGTGAGGGAGGGAAATATGGTTCATAAGGTGGTGAAAGACCTTATCTGAAGTTTGTGATTCATATGATTTTTAAACTTAAAGCTGGAAGATTTAGTAGCATTCTGACTGTAGTAATTCATTACAAATATTAATTATTTCTTTCTAGTTTTTGAATTTGGAGAATTCCTTTGACGGAAAAGACTATGTATGTGGGAGGATGCTGCAGTTCCTAATGGAAGTGAGAGAAGAAAATCCAAATCTTGTGTCCTTTCAGCTGCTGGAGACTCTCCTGTACAGGGTCCACTTAAGCCTGTTTACAGGAAGACATCAGAATGCTCTTGTTCTGCTGCAGGTAACTTCCAGGTTACTACCCCAGGAGTTGTCTTCACACCTTCACCTTTCTAATGCCTATGACTCTGATAGTGTTGATTTCAGAAGAATTGTTCCTTCCTTTATTTACCAAAGAAATTCTCCTAGAGACTCCTGTTTTTGAGATATTATGCCATTGTAAAATTTGGATATACCTTTGGGATTTTTGTTATCTGTTTTGCTTTGCTTGTGTAGCTAATAGCCTAGACCACTACAGCTTGAAATAATTCCCAGGGAATTGCTTTATTTCTTGATTTCTGGTAAGCAGTAGAATACACTTCTGCAGAGAAGGGCTTTTGAGTACTATCTTGCCTCAGGTGCTCAAATGTCTATTGATACACACAATTATCAAACCAGTTGTTATTGGGAAGAGCATAATATGCTATCTACCAGCATTGCCCTGCTCCAAAATTAGTTATCTCAGGCTTTTATTGTGGTTGTAGAAAGAACTTTGATCACTGTTCTGTAGTCAGAAGTGATGGATGAAGGTGAGAAATCAAATGCTGATGTCGGCTCCTCCTACGAGTGGGAGCTGCTGTATTTTCAATGGCAAGTGTTTCATTCCTCCCGGCAGGTGGCACCGGCTGCTTGCTCTACACCCTGTAACATTTTTCTCAGTTGTGTCGCTTAAAACCATGTTTTCTTCTACGTCCAGTTTAAATAGAGAAGTGTAATGCTGTGTTGACTTCCTCCAAAAGCTATTCTGAACACAGCAGTACTGATAAATGTAACTCTGTATGTTTGACTGAATGAACCAAAAGAACAGAGGGAGAAAAAAGTTTGTGTCAAATTGATATGGAAATCCAGTATGTATGGGGGAATAGCATGGGTTAGTTGCCTTTACCTTTCCCCATTTTTTTGTTAATCTGAAATGCGTAGTTGAAAAGAATGTCTTGTGGAAACCATATTTAAGAGAAGATAATCTCTAAGTAAATGCTACTCCAGAGTGGGTAGTAGTGTGTCTCTTTATAAACTTAAAAGCAAATTTGCTGAAGTAAATATTTGGAAGGGTGAATAAGTGAAATGTTTTTGAAACAACAGTTTTTGCAGGACAAGTGTCCTCCCTCTTAATTTTGCCTGAATTTGCAAGTATTTTGATTCCCTTGAAAGTGCATTGTTTGATTGTACTGCATTTATCCAGAAAAAAATGTTGGCACATCACTAGCCATGAGATTCTGTTATGTTTTAGGAGCAATTGTATTTAGACTTTGTCTAATTGCATACTCTAATGATTTTCTTTGGGATCTGCCAATTTAACTGGGCTATTCTAGTTTTGCATATGACTGGGAGGAAAATTTGAAGCAGTGTCCTTGGTCTCAGTAATGTTTCCAACACTTTTTTTTTTTGTAAACAATATCTCTAGACATGGTGGTGCTTTCAGTAGGCTTGGAGAGCTGTGACTTTGTAGCTGTATAACTAGAAATTGATAAAAAACCCCAAAACAACAAACAACCCCCAGACTAGAAAATCAGTAGAGTGTAGCCAGATGAGTCCAGCTTGCACATGGGTTGTTTCTAGAGCTCATGTATTAATTCTATGTAACTGGAAATAATTGTCCAAGAATTAAGCAGAAAGACGGAACACATGTTGGGAGATGGATGTTTTCACATGCTGTTCACTTTTCAAAATAATGATCTACAGTTTTTCTAAACAGGTTACTAGAAATCATGCATACTGCTTGAATCTAGTCATGTATTAACTTAAGCCAAATAGAATCATGATGGGTGTTAAGAATTAGTTCCTGTGTTTTCTATGGAGAAGATTTGAGAATATTAAAAATTACTCTTTCTGTTTCCTTTTCTCATGATTAGATCTTAAAAATTTTATGGTTGAAATATAACGTATTTCTTTTAACCTTTACAGAATGCTTTAAAATCAGCAAATGAAAAGACAATATCAAAGCACCTTGTTGTAAGTGACCGTTGCTTGGCTTGGCTGGCTTACATACATCTGACTGAATTCGACTGTCTCCCAGGCAAGTTCTATGATCCAGCCAATGTCAGTCCTTCAAGGATGATGAACAAAGAGCCATTTTTAATACCATGGCAAACAGCTGAAGATGTGAAGACCGATCCTGATACGCTATTAGCTATGTTTGAAGGTAAGATTGAGGAGGTAAACTACCTAATACATCACTCGTTATAAATCAAGAAATACTATCCAACTTCTGGAATTTCAAGGCAGCACAATATTGTTGATGACCATGTTAAGCTATTGGGATTCATATTTTATCTTTATTTGAACAGAGCACTGGGGAAAAGTCCATGTTCTCAGATACTTAACACACGTACACCCTGGGTTTTTAATCTATGGTTCAAAACCATAACTCTTTCTCGGAATGACGATATTCCATGAAGATAAAGACCAGTATGACATTGCTAGTTTTCTTGGGCTTATACAAGTATAAAGCCAAGCTTCTGTTGTTCTCACCCTCCCTCCCCTCAGTGGGATGTGTCTATTGGAAAGTTAATTCCCTGGAAGATGAGTGTGTTTCCTTAGAAGAGGCAGAGCAATGAATGTGTGTGTTTCATTCAGAGTTTAAGTAAGCTGAATAATTCTTGAAGATGTAAAATGAAGATACTAGAAGAAATTGAATTCTTGACTTGTGATGCTCCAGAGGTAGACTTTATAATAGGGTTGTGTAAATGTCAGTACTTAGCATGTTAGCTACCAGCAATATTGAATTGCCACTGAAAATATATCTATGCTGCAGATGGTGATGGAGTGTAGAAGTACTCAAGGACAGGTTGAGTAGCCCAGCTGTGGGAGTGAAGACAGTCTAGCCATGGTAGCTGGGTGGTCATTATTGGGTAACTTTTTATTGTGCTGAGAAGAAAAATAATATATTAGCTTTTGTTTCAATAGCTTTCAGCAGCTATGCTGGAAATCCTGGAGTGAAGTTTTAAATATAGTGATGCACTGCTGTCTGTAATGTGGCTTTAACTCTTAGTTGGTAGGATGTTTCCTGTTTTTTCAAATGAACGAGGGGTGAATCTTCTGAAAGGCTTTTGTCTTTGTACTGTGGTGATAAGTGTTAAGAAAGCTTTTGGTTTTGTTTTTTATTTTTCTTTAATACTTTGCAAAAGCAGCACTCTCAAATATTTTTCCACGCTTTGGTATTTTCATTATGTTAAATGAGACTTTTTTATTATGTTAAGACTTCAAATAACTTTGACATTGCTTGAGGTCTAAAAGCTTGATTTTTGTACTTTTGTTTTGAAGATGCAATCAAAACATGTACTGATGAAAGCCTTGAGGCTGACAAAAGAATAGCTATCTGCTTTCCTCTCTACAAAAACATGATAGCTTTGCTGAAACTTCTTGAAAGGTAAGTTGTTTCAAGATGGTTTTAATTGGACTGCTCAACTCTTCTTTTCTGAAAACTTACCTTTAATTTTCTTTAAGGTGGGAGTCTGCTGCAGAACGTTGTAGATCTTTATTGGAGCTCTGCCCAAACAACTGTCAGCTCTTGGAGAGTTTGGCCACCTTGTATTTGCAGATGGGGCAGAGTGACAGTGCCTACGAAGTGTGGATTGGAGCGTTTGAGAAGAATCCTCAGAATGCAGAAATTTTTTATCAGTTGTGTAAATTCCTTGTTTCTCAGGTAATACTCTTCTCCAAGTCATTTTGTTGGTCCGCTGGCTTTGTAAAGTTTGGATTTTATGTTATTTTAAACACTTTTCAAATCAACTGATCTTCCTGATTTTTTGGTAATGTTTAGTTCTCTTTTATATAGATGGGAAAAATAGAATTGGCAAGATTAGTGACATGGCTAAAGATAATAGAAGAAATTATGTGCAGTCATGAATTTATAGTTTGGATTGTTCTAATCCAGCATTAATATCCTTACGCAGGAACAGATGTTAACAGGAAACCCTGTAACTTGTTTTCGGCTTTCTGCTACCTGCAGACTGACACAGTTAGGCTTCATTCTTGAGGGAATGAAGACAATGGAGCATTGCAGAGATAGAGACACCGCTGGTTATTTATTGTGCTTAAATTGTTCCTGTCATTTTCAGGTTGATATCTGACTTTGTTTGTTTTTATTTTAAAATAATAAAACCCCAAAACAGGAAAGGTCAAGCAGTATTCTTCCACTGTTGCAAGAATTTGTGGCAGCTTTCTTTGAGAATACATGCCAACAGCATGGTCCCATGGATCTCTTAAGGTATGCTTAGAATATTTTTTTTCTGTTTAAATTTAGGTAATATTGGCATTTTCTTGAAAAACAAGAGTCTAGAACTTTTAAACTCCACTATTTTTAGCTTGGCATGTTTTGATAAAACTTCAGTGAATTATGTTTTGGTAGTTTATAAGGTGTGTGCTTGTTGTTTGTGCAAATACACGGAATTGTAAAACCACAACTATTTAAAGATGAAACAGCCAGCAAGTTTAATGTCTAGATTTGGGGAATGGAAATCGGTCATATGTATGCCAAAGTTGATTTGGTTTGTGCGAAGCTAGAAGCCTAAAATTGCATCCTAAAATACTATATTTAGGCACTTGCAAAAGGCCTCAATGCAGATGTCTAGCATGCTATTAATCAGCAGATAATTATTTAAAGGCATAGGTTACTGAAGTTTTGAAATATGCAAGTTCCCTGTAGTCAAAATAGATGCTTCTGAAGGCCTTCAAAAGGAGACCTTCTGTGCTAAAGCTTATGCAGATGAGGCTTTGAAATGTGTTTTGTTTGGGTTTTTTGTCTCCAAGTTAGGTGTTAGTTTTTATTCCTGCTTATGTTTGTTTGCATTAAATTTAGTACTGGCAATGCTACTTAGCTGACTGTACGTAGGCAATTGTACCTTACTTGATTAAATTTTATCATGTGAGGGGAGAGGTCAAAGACAGAAAGGAACATTTAACATGTACATAATGAGGGAGTAAATGCTTTCTACATAAGCTGTTTCTATATTTCCGTATAATGCTTTTTTAGTATAAATTGTCTGGAGTTAAACTAAAATCTAGGGAAAGTGCATCTTTTTAATATGTCACATGAACTGGATTTCAGAAGTAAATGTTACATCCACATAGGACTCTTCCATGTTATCATCTGCTACTATTGTTTTCTCTTGTAGATATCTCTTGAATTTTCCAATGCCAATTGAATTTACATCACCTCTCTATAAAGAACATCTTACGGATGATGTTGTAAACCAGCAAATCCCGTATCTGTGGCAGATCTACTGGTGAGACTTTCTAAAGTGTTTCTGAGAAACAACTGTTGGGTCTGAGTAAATTGCATTTTCAAAAGCAGAAAATTTGCCTGAGGGTGTATGACTTAAGCTTCTTTCAATAAATGATCTGCCGGTCCTTAGAGAAACGACCTGTCTGCTGCACAACAGAGACAATTTATATGTTTGTATGTCAACTTAAATTCTCCACTTGAGAAATCTTTCAGAAATTCTTCCCTATGGGAACAGTAGCAGGTGTCTTCATATCACAAAATGATTTTTTATTTTACTTTTATGTTGCTACTACTAGTAGTGTTCTTCTTCCTTCTGGCTTTCAGTTGTCTCTCTTTTATTTTACAATCATTCCTCTGTTCTGTTTAGTTTTGTTTAGCTCTGGTCTCTCCACCTACCTTGACTCATTGTTTCAGCTGATTATTAACAGCCTATAAAAGCTGGAACTAGCCACAGATGCCCCTCCATAACAAAGTGACCTTTTACTCTGCAAGAGGTTGCAAAGATGGCAGATATTTGTCATGTATACAGTTTTTGGTTTTGTTTTTTTCTTCCAACATTTCCTTAGCAGTGATATCCAGGATTGGCAAACACCAAAGTATTAGCCATCTATAACTATCTGGAGGGTTCTGTAGCAAGGGAACATCATCAGCCCTATCTTATTTTGCATCTCTGTAGTCGTCGTCTTCATGAGAGGTGTGTTTGTTGGTTTGTGGGTTTTTGTGTGTGTATTTGTGGGGGTTTTTTTGTTTGTTTTTTTTTTCCCCTCCTCTTGTGACTTACTGTCTTACCTTATTTTCATTGTTAACTTTACACTGTAAGGATTGTTCATTGAATCTTTGTAAAAAAAAAAAAAAAAAAAAAAGTCTTATACTGTCTTTTGTGAGGTTTTATATGTTGGTCTGACCATGTGTTTCTTTGAGAAGCTATGTTTGTTTGTTTGTTTTTTTCTTCAAATGAGATGATATTTCTACCCCAGATTCCCAGTAGTATTTGTGTCAGAACTAATTCTTGTCCCGGTCTGATACCTTTTCTCAAGTGGTTTTAATCTGACTTTGAAATTTATTGTTCTGGAGCTTTCCAAATGGAAGTTCGATAATTGTCTCCATTCTGTAGCAGTCAGAGCATCCCTATTACAAGGATTAGTAAAACGGTGCTTTACAAGAGTAGAAGACAATTCATAATATTTTGTTTTTATTTAAGAGTTGCATTTTAAGTTGCATGGTTTCTGTATTATTCCTTATTATCTGTAGTTGTGACTTCCGTTTTAGTAAGTGAACTGATAAATTAGTCCATAATGCTGCTAAACTGAAGTCTTTGTGTTTTTTTTATATCTCAGAATAGGAGGTTCTTGATTGTTTCTTATGGTTAATATGTAAGAACATGTGTTGTTTATGACATATGACACTTTTTAACTTCCCATATCAACAGTTTATGCCACTCTCTTCATGCAAGTTTTGGTGAAACACTGGATGCTTACGAAGCAGCTCTGGGGGCAGTGATGCAGCAGGAAACTGTTCAGAATATCTGGCTGGAGTAAGTTTTTAAGGGAGGGAAATAAGTTAATCTCAAAACTATTAAGCGAAGGCTACCAACACCATCTTTTTATTTTGTTGTTGTTTTTTTTTTTCTCCTTCCAGTTACCTTGTTTTTATCAATAGCAAAGTTGTTGGATCCAACAACAAAGCCCAGGAATTCAAGCTTTTTACCGACCTAGTGAACAGATGTCTGGTTACAGTCCCCACACGATACCCAATTCCTTTTAGTACTGCTGATTATTGGACCAATTATGAGTTTCATAATAAGGTAAAAATGTGTCTGTGGAAAGTTTAAATTAAACAAAAACTTATGGCCTTCTAGTAGGTACCTGTAATTGACTTGTTCAAATACAGCACAACACTGAGAGCTAGGAATTAGTAGAAAAGAAACAAGTATTTGAGGAGAGTGGTGTTCTGAGCAGAAGACTGTCTAGCAGTGACCTTTTGAATAAAGGGCATGTAAGGTAAATAGAAACTTTGTGATGTGTTTTAGTATGGTGAGTGCAGCTGTTAATGACAAACTCTTATTTCCTAGAGAAAAGAGAAATTGTGTAAGAGAGGGAAGAGATGGTTGAGCAAAAAGGGTCTGCAGAGCTGTAACACTTACAGATGGAAACAGTATTTAGGCTGTCAGTTTTGATAATAAAAATTACAGTGGTTAAGAAACAGAAGCAATAAAGTAGAAGTAGGAATCAAAATGAGTTGAGCACATATAGACGGAATAAAGCTTAGAAATCCTGGGTCCCATTTTGCAAACATCCAGTGCATTTCTCTTTACTCACTAAATGCAGGCTAGAAGGACTAAAATATATGGTGTTAGCAACTTGACACTAACTTCTTATTACACAAATTGATTTCTGTACCCTTGAGGAATAAGGTTTGTAGGTGGTAACTCACTTTAGTCATGTTCCTAGTTTGTCATTCCATTATTCTTAGCAAAATTAGACAGCTATAAAGTGGATTAATGTTATAACTCAAATTCTACAGGTTATTCTTTTTTATTTGAGCTGCATTCCAAAATCTCAACATTCCAAAACCTTGGAACGGTTTTGTTCTACCATGCCTGCTAATCCTGGACTTGCACTGAGGTATGTAAAAATACTTGTAATCAAGACAAACAGCTGGTTAATATAACTACTGTTGTTTGTGCAAGACATGCATGATTTGCTTTCTACTGCAAAAGTGAAACTCTGTTACTGCATGTTGCTTGAGGCATGTTCTGCCTCCTGACATCTCAATCTGACTTGTGTTTGACAGAGTTCTGTTCTGTCCACGGAAAGGTTGTAATTATACTGGAATTAACTCTGCATTGTATCTGATGAGTACAAATGGTCAGAGTTTCAAGTGTGTAGAGAAATGTCATATATTAAAAGAGTGTTGTTACTTAATGATCTATTAAAAGTATAGGTCCAGCATAGAACAAATAAAAATGGATATACTCATGTATAACAGTCCTACCTTAAGGCTTAGCTGGACATTTATTTAACAAAGATAACTGTTCTTTGGAAAAAAAAAAATCTTAGTAAACAAAAAGCATCATACTGATTCTTACTTAAACAGTATCTCAAAATGTACTCTTCCAGGATTAGAGAGTCCATGTTTTACTGTATTCAGCTGCAGTGAACTCGTGAACATTTAATTGAATAATTTTGAAAAGTTTTGAGATAAGTGTGTGTGGTTGGGAGCATGGAGAGAAAATATGGCACACCTGCCTTTGGCACACAAGGTTACATGGCTCCACCTTGAATCAAGTTGTGATTCTGTCTAGAGGAACTTGCAGCTTCCTTTGACAATGTCAATACTACATCAAATGGGTGAGCAGAACTGACTGAACAGTGTCCCCTTGCCACCCAGCTGCTACAGTGAGCATTTAAGCACCACACAGCCACTTGCTCACTGTTCCTAGTGGAATGGGAAAGAGAGTTGAAGAGTAAGAGTGAGAAAACTCATGAGTTGAGATAAAGACAGTTTAATAGGCAAAGCAAAACAAGGAATTCATGCACCACTTGCAATGGGCAGTCAGGTGTTCAACCATCTCTAGGACATAAGGGCTTCATCAGCCATAATGCTTACTTGGGAAAACAGATGCCATCACTCCAAATGTGCCCCCTTTCCTCCTTCCACCCACATATATACTGAGCATGATGTCATATGGTGTGGAATATCCCTTTGGTCAGCTGTCCGAGATGTGTCACCTCCCAGCTTCTTGTGCACCCGCAACCCACTCATTGACAGGGTGGTGTGAGAGGCAGAAAAGGTCTTGACTCTGTGTGAGCACTGCTCAGCAGGGGCTGAAACATTCCTGTGTTATCAACACTGTTTCCAGCACAGATCTGGAACACAGCCCTATACCAACTGCTATGAGGAAAATAAACTCTATCCCAGCCAAAACCAGCACAACTATAAAACTAATTAGCCTCCTTTCAAAGAGTTACCTTGTGCATGCTAACAGTGGATCTTGTTAGTGCCAAGCTCGTATATTCTCTCTGCTTTCACACTTCTTAGTAGTTCTCCAAAAGCGTACCTTAACTTTTTTTGTTCTGGGAGCATGTTCAGTCAGTATTGTATATGGTGGCTTGGTTTTTTTTCCTACTTGCAACTCTAGGCTCAGATGAGATGTACTATATTTTGTGTACTGTGTTTTTATCTTTAGATTGTGATTAGAGCAGTGTTCCTTTTTCATGAATGCCTTTTACAGACTGCTGCTGCAATACTGGGAGGAGAGCAATGTTCAAATTCTGAAACTGCAAGCCAAGATGTTTACATATAATATCCCAACATGCCTGGCCATCTGGAAAATGTAATGCAACAGTCATACATCTGTTTTCATAGATATTGCTTTTGTTTATAAGGTTTACATCACAAAGGTAAATCTGAAATGTCCTTCCAGTTGGGCTTGTGCTGGAAGTTTCTCTTTCATTATCTTAGTATTTAAGCAGTAACTGTTACAACAGACAGAGGTACTGTCACTTCTTTAAAATGAGAAATGGAATTTCCCTCTCGGGGAAACTTATGTGAATGGATATTATGCGGATAAATATGAATGATGTATTTACAAGTTGCCTTTTTAATTCAATTATTGACTTCTGTCTCCCCCTCTCTACCCCCCCCTTTATATATCACAATAGCAGTAATCTCCATTATCCAGTGATGCTGAACTGATCTTTTTCTTCAGTGTTTGTTCATAATGGGGAACCACTGAAATGTCTTGCTCATGTAAGGTTGTTTTTAAAAAATGGCTATTTTTGTCTTTTCACTGTAGATTAACATCATTGGAAATTAGTTTCTTCTCAAGGAATTTGTAATTCCATTCCACAGTCAGTATTCTGCCACTAATGGCATTTAAAATAATGCAAGAATAAGTATTTTTGTATATTTCTTTTCCTCAGAGCCATTGCTGCCGAATGCTTTCTAAGGGGACAAAGAGAAGTAAGTCAACACAGATTACTAAAATGAGTAATTATAGAATTCTGTAAAACTTTTCATACCTTTGCTTTATCCAAAGCAACAATCGTCTCTCAAACTCAGTTTTTCTGGATAGTTGAAATACTCTACGTGTAGACACTGAAGCATTTGCCTCACGTGTGAGAAATACCTTTGGTGATCAAGGTAGAATGGATTTCATCATGAGTACTTGCGCAAACTCTTTGCGTGCATATTTCCCTTGCTCAGGGGGCTGTATTCTTTCTGCCACTTGAAATACAGTAGAGGGAAGGAAGGATTGCTGTGCTGGAAGATGCTAGTGACTATCTTGACTATCTTTACAAGTAGTTGGAAGGGTGAGTCTGCCAAGCCAATCTAATCCATGTAAAAAGTTTGAGTAGTTCCCAACCACACCAAAGACATCAGTTTTTTTCTCCAAAAACAACAAGTTTACTTATTGGTACTTTGGGAAGGGAAATATTCTTATCACTCTATATACAAATGCAAGAGATTTTTGACACAGCAACCAAATCGTTTTTCAGTTCAAACAGAATGGTTCTGTATTCCTGGTATGGTTGCTACCATCTTCAAAATATTATTCTGCCTGTGGAAAGATGCTTTGTATTTTGGGGTACCGAAGGCCCTGGGTTTGTGACTCAGCACTTGTTTGTGGTGCTTCTGAGCTGGAGCTCTGCTGTATCTTATTTTGTAGTATTCTTGTAGTGGCTGATTCTCAGCATCTTTCTTTTCGGTCCGTAGTCTGTCTTTGAAACAGTATTCAAGCTTTAACTGATCCGTACTGGATAGCATAGCTATTGTTAGACTCACATATGAAATCTTCTCTCCTTTTTTACTGTCTCCTAGAACATTTAAAAAGTACACCCCACAAGCAGACAGTTATTTGGCTTGTAAGATTAAATAGTTCAAAGTCAGGAGATATCAAAGGCATGGTTGCCTATTTAGCCTCAGTTCTATCTCCGAGTTGGTTTGGTGTAATCCGTAATCAGTTACAGATCCCTGCTTCAGTCATTGCCTTCAAATGTAGCCCATCTAATCCACTGTTGCCTATAGTGAGGCCACCGACTTAAAAGATGCCTGCTATATTTGTTTAGAAATTCAGAAAAATATATTTCAAATAAATCAATAAAGGGTCCTTAGAGAAAATGAACCGGTTAGAATGAAGGTATATGTAAAACACTGTAACTGGATTATACCCAGACAAGATCTTGTGGTTTTCTTCTGTAACCACCTGAATAACTATACAGTGTGGAATAAAATTGCTTAGGTGGGTATGTACAATGCAGCTATGTTTTTCTGGGGGTAATTAGTTTGGGATGTAGTGAGCACTTATAACGGTTTATGCAGATCAGTGGCTGTTCCAGATAACTGGATTTTCTAGTAAACAGGTAGGATATTGTTTTAAAATTGAATAGTGATTCAGATTCTGGATTTCCTGTTCCTGGAAAACCTGTCATTTGTTCCCTTAAGCAGGTCATGTAAAGGTTTTTTAAAAGAATGTAAAAATGGGTATGAGTATTTAAAATGCCAACAAATACCTCCTCTAATGACTCTTTGATTAGAATTGGTACTTCAGATACCAGTAGTTGAAGAAGACTTGAGTAAATACTTGGATTAAACATTTTGGTTCTTTATTTCTGAGCATAAAATGGTAAAACCGTTCTGTGGTGTTTTTTTTTTGTTTGTTTGTTTGTTTTTATTTTTAGGCAGGCACATAACGATCATTAAAGCACTAGATAGATGCTGAAGGAAAAAAGACTGTGAAACAGTTATTTTCATTGCAGGGTTGAAGTGACATGCAATAAGCAAGAACTTGAGCCTACATATTGAGTAGTAAAAGAGAAATATTCAGTAAGGTGCTTCATTCCCTGAGCATGTTCCATCCTGCGCAATGAATGAGGCAAGAGTGTTGGGAAGAAAAATGGAATGTTGTGTAGTCAATCGTGTGCTTACAGGGGTCAGAATTAACATCAGACATCAACTTGTCTTTGCTTTTAGTAGCAATTTAATGTTTGATTTTGAATGTTTTTTAAAAACAGATTTTTAAAATTATTGCAATATATTTTTGTGCTTCAAATCACTCATTTTAAATGCACAAAATTGTGCTGACTTTTAATACTCAGTTTTATTTTACAGGTCCATCACTTATATCAGAGAGCCCTTCAGAAGTTACCTCTATGTGCAACACTGTGGAAAGATGTAATGTTTTCTCCTTATGATTCAGTTTGAGGTTTCATATAAATTTTCTGCATATCCCATATCCATAGATGTGGTGATGCTCAGGCTCTGGCTAAATCTTATATCTGCTTCCCCATCTCTTACAGCAACTCTTGTTTGAAGCATCAGGAGGAGGTAAAACTGATAACCTGAGAAAACTAGTTTCCAAGTGCCAAGAGGTTGGAGTGAGCCTAGATGAGCTTTTAAATTTAAACACTTACAGAACAGAAAGCAAGAATCGCTGAACGCTGGGTACGGTCAGCCATAAGTCCTATTAAATGCCAAAATCAGTTGAATGATTCTTCAGGCTGATCCATGCCTAAGATCTGTGTAAGGCAGATGAGTATTGCTGAGCATATTGAGTCTCCAGTCCGCTCTCCTTCAACCTGGAAACAATTAACATGACCCTCCTGTGGAAAAATGAACTTCCTGTCTGGCCTTGCTTCTGGGCCCTGCCAGATTCTCATAACGTCATGTACGTAAGTATAGTTAATCAAAATGACAGACATTATTTTTTTATGTTTTTATTTTCTGTTTTCTTTGTTTTGCTGTTCCTGATTCACTTGACACTCTCGCTGATGCCTGAGAGATCTGTGTTTGGGATTAATTTACTGGGCTGTGTTTACAGTAAAAAGCAAGTAGTCCATTTTGGGTTTTTCCTTTTTTAAACCTTTTTTGAGACTTTTTCATTACAGGATTTAAAACAAAAGCAGCCGCTCTTAAGGAAAGTGTAACTGCCGTGGCCACAAGTATGCTTCTTGCACTTGAAGGCTCTAAGAGGGTTGCTTACTGCCCCTTTCTGCATTGGACTCACGGCAGAGACTATTAAACTTGAAGATTAAAGAAACTATTGCAAATGCCAGTGCATCAGAACCTAAGAGTGGTCAATTATGTGCAATTTTTTGTAAAGAAATTTTAATTTATAATAAAGTTTAACACTTTAAAGAAAGTTGAGATCTGTTTTGTGTTGGTACTACCTTGTAGTATTACAGGTGTTTTTACAGAGATATTTTCAATACAAACTGATGGGGGTTTTTTTAAAAAAAAAAAAAAAAAGTTGTCTTTTGTTGTTTTGATCAAAAGTCCAAGTGAATGTGGTTGAGCTCCTTATTGTGGATGTGGAATAACTACATATCAATGAGGTTTCATAGAACTTGTTTTAGAATTTCCCTGGGCAACCTGTTCTAGTGCCTCACCACCCTCATCCAAAAAAAATATGATTCCTTAGGTCCAATCTAAACCTACCCTCTTTCAGTTTAAAATCATTGCTACTTCTCCTGCTACTACAGCCATTGGTAAAAAGTCTCCATCTTTCATATAAGCTGTAATTATTAAGCCCTATTGCACATCAGATGTCGGTAAGATGTGTTGGACTATGAGTGATCATCAGGCTCGTTATCTCAGAAGTTTTGAATGCTATGAGCTAAACCTATTGGCCTCCACATCTAGCAAGTTGTTTTGCAGCAGCATCCAGGCTTTTGAATTGCAGTCATTGGTCATGCAAGGCTACCCAGTTGATTTTCATTTCTGCTCATAGTGCTAAGTTAGTGCTGTTGCCACATGAATTGCATTTTGTGCTTTGATGGTAGATTCTCAAGCTTCATGCTTGTAGGATGTACTGTGAAGACAAGAACAAGCTTTTCTATATTTTCTATCCAGATTACAAGGCTTCAGTGAGGAGTGAAGAGAAGAAAAGCAAAGCCTTGGCTTAACTCATTATGGACAGTTTTTCCTGGTTGGGTTATATAAGACTGCAAAGATACCAAAAATGTAGTTACATAAAAAGTAGGTCTTTTTACCCAATTAAAACATGCTTCCTCCTGTTCACCCATGCTTACAGTTATTATCCTGATACCTATATTTTTTGGAGCACTGATTTATCTTGAGACTACAAGAGGAGTTGGAGCTGTGCCTCAGAACCTGACCAGTGCTTATAAGCATATGTGGATGCTGGTATTTAATATTGAAGATTCAATAAGCAATGTCTCTTGTGTCTGACAACCCACTTAACAGCCACTGTGATGCTGTCACTCATACCAAGTTAGGTGTCTGTAAGGACATTAGACTTGCAGAATTACGTGGGGGGAAGATGCAGGGTTGTTCCATGGACAATACGTGTGGGAAGTGGTGTGGTAACCTCACAGAGAAGCTGATGGGTTGTGGGCTGGATGAACAGACAGTGAGGTAGACTGAAAACTGGCTCAACAGCTGGGCCTGGAGAGTGGTGATTGGTGCTACAAAGTCTAGTTGGAGATCAGTCACTAGTGGTGCAGCCCAGGGGTCAACATGGGGTCCAGTTCTGTCTTCATTAATCATTTGGATGATGGGGCAGGCTGTATGCATAGCACATTTGCTGGTGACAAAAAATTGTGAGAAATGACATGCCAGAGGGTTGTGCTGCTGTCCTGACAGACCTTGACAGGCTGCAGAAACGGGCTGACAGGAACCTTTAGGGAAGTGCAGGGTCCAGCATCTGGGGAGAAATAAGCACAAGTACCACCACAGACCAGAAATCAGCTTTATAGAAAAGGCTCTGGGATTCCTGGTGGACACCAGGTTGAATATGAGCCAGCAATGTGTGTGTGCCTCCGTGGCGAAGGTGGCCAGTAACCTCCTGGACTACATTAGGAAGAGCATTACCAGTATGTCAAGGTAAGTGATCCCTCACCTCTGCACTGGTGAGACCACACCGGGAGTGGAGTATCTAGTTCTGGCTCCTTAGTACAAAAGAGGGATGGAGATACTGGAGAGAGCCCACTGAAGGGCCATGAAGTTAATTTAAGGGACTGGAGCACCTCAAGCATAAGGAAAGGCTGTGAGAGCTGGGACTCTTCAGCCTAAAGAAGGCTCAGGGGGGAGGATCTTATCAATGTGTACAAAAGTAGGGTGTAAAGAGTATGGTGCCAAGTTCTTGCTGGCCAGTGAGGACTAGAAGCAATGGGCAGAAACTGAAACATAGGAGGATTTGGCTAAACATCAGGAAAAGCTTTTTTATTATGAAAATGGCTGAGCACTGGCACAGGTTGGCCAGTGAGATGGTGGAGTCCTATCCTTGAAGACATTCAAAATCCTTTTGGACATGGCCCTGGCAATCAGTTCCAGGTGGCCCTGCTTGAGCAGGTACGTAGCAAGTGTCAAAGGAAGCCTTCCTGAGACAAGCAGAAGTGATCAGAGTTGGAGCACTCCTGAGGTGGGATGTTTTACAATTGCAAACCATGATGACTGTCACAGGGGTGCGATCATCCCAGTAGAATTGATGACCATGTTTCTCAGCAGTGTATGGATAGCAATCTGTGGATAAGTTAAACGTTCCTTGATGAAGGAAAATTCACTTGTAATGTGTTTGAGAAAGCAATTGATGGTCCTGATGTGGACTTAAGATACATAAAGTCTTCAGTGTCACTGCAGTTGCTGTCACAGTTATACTCTTCAAAATCTGGAAGCTGCAAATCCCTAGAGAAATTCTGCTGTCCAAGATGCTCACACAACGATTAAACTGGAGGACCCTTCAATTGGAAATATCAGAGATTCTGACCTCTAGGGTGGAGGAGTAATAGGAAACACGCACCATAGATGGACAACAATTGCAGAAAGTTGCCTCTTGGAAGCAGGTGAATCATCAGTGAAAGATAATTTTTCAAATCATCAAAATAGATGATAATCAAATAGTGTATTTAATAGGACAGACTTGAATGAATTTTTTTATGGAAGAAAAAAACCTAATTATTAACTTGCCCATCAGTAGATCTGTGGGATGGGCTTGTGTCCCTGAGGCTCCAGAGCTCTCATGGACCTGCATTTCTCCTTAAGCTGGTCAGACTTGACTAAGCCGTTTCCTCCGCATGAGTAATTTGAGTTCATGTCCCAAGAAATGTCATTCAGAATTACAGGGCAACAATGTTTCTGTTTCATGTGAGTAAATCAGAAGTCTGATCACCCAAATTTATGTCATGGGACAATTCAGCTGAGGGATGAGTGCATCTGTCATCTGACCAGCTTTTTAGGATGCTAAGCAGACTTTGTCCATGTGAACATGGAAACACAATCTGATCAATAATGTAATTTCTGCCCACTGGAAATATTTCTTTGGATTTCAAATATAAGGTTCCCAAGCAATGGTCAGCTGGTCAAACCACTTGCAGTCCCGTTTCCCTTTGCAGGTGTGATGCTGACTGACTCTGATCGCATCTCTGTTAGTTTTCTGTGCTTTGGTGTTGTGGGTTGGTTGGTTGTTTTCCTGATAGGCAGGAGCTTCCTGAACTGTTACGGAACAAAATGAACTCCGTCCTTTTGGTTTGAAGGGCACCATTTCTATATCCCCAGAAAATCACAGCCTGTTTCACTAACACTGATTTTGGTGGGTTAGGGAGAATGTGCAGTACTTACATTGTTTTAGGAATACAGAGTTTTTAACAAACTGCAGGCAATCGAGCCCATTTATGTTTATGAGAGTTCCCTTGTCAGTTGTTTCTTAAAGCCTAGTTTACAATTCAGCATCTGCCTAATAAAGTAATTTATTTCCTTGGTGCTGGGAATCTCAAAAGGAAATAATTTGAATAGTTTTGCTAGATGCCATGTCACATCTTTGTATCTGAAAAATTTCAGAGAGTTTCTAAGTGAATGGAATGTAAGCATCTATGTCTTGGTGGTATTAAGTTGCAAGATAATAAATGTGTGGGTTCTTTATCTGATGAAAAGACTGTTGACTATGTCTACCTACTTCATCCAGCATATAAGATATATTAGTTATACCTCTGTCCTTTAACAGGTGTGCTGTTGCAAATGTGGTGATGCCCCTAACTAGCTTGGATAGAGCACCAAGATGTAGCAGCGTTGACTTGAAAATTTTTCAGCATCTTTCAAATCCTTTCAAAATTCCAAGTAGGTTACTGAATCAGTTATAGTGCATAGGAATAGGTGGAGCTGTATCTTACCTGAGAGATCTAGAATTAAGCCAGCAGATGGCCTTACACGTCCTGCTGTTTCACCTGAGACTGGGGTCATCCTACCGCTGGTTTTAGGGAGCGGTCAGGAATGAGATGAGAGCAGAAAAGGTTTGTTTTTCAGAGTCAGTCAGTATTTCGTGCCAGGGGCTATCTTGCCCTGAAGAACAGAGCAGGGGTGTTAGCTAATCCTTATCTGTAAGGTGGCTTAATGTTTGCTAGGAACCCAAGATCAAAATTTGGCTTAAAAGAGCATATAGACGTTAACTGCTACTTTTCTTTTTTATTGCGTACTACTATTTGTTGTTGTCCTGAGTAGCAGATAATAAAGCCGAGTATGGCTTGTAACTGAAACTTAACCTTGTAGAATTGTTGGCAATGAATTATCTATGTATCTGTTTGTTCTCTGTTAATGGGAGCATAAAATCCAATCAAAAGTTTGCGGTGCTGCACCTGGGGTACTGGCACAAGTGACCATATAATGGCTCAGTAAAGTGTTGACAAAGAGTAAATGGGAAGAAGCTTTTCAGTGCAGATGGCGGGGGCTGATCTAGCAGAAAATAGCACAGAAAACACAGTGTTGCTGTCGTATGAGTTATTTCCTTCATAGAGTCTGAGCTGAGGAAAACTCAGCATCTTTGAAAAAGGTAATTATTTTTAACTGATTTCTCACTGGTACCTCAGCGTGTGATGGTCACAGGCAATCTGTGAGGAACATTTGTTCTTTGAGATGATGATCCTCACTCATACCTATAATTGGGTTTTACTTTCATGACAGCTGTCATTCTGACTCATTTGTCACCCTTGTAGTTAGGTCAGTCCCTTTTCTAGTCAGTTTGAGAAAATTGTGTGGCTGAGGAGAAGTGGTTGGGGAACTTCTTAGTATGGGTCTCGAAGACAATGGTGTTTTCTCTTGTATTGACCAGAATTAACACAGGACGAATAGGAATGTGGAAGAACTGTTCATACAATCTTGCACGAGGAAGTTTTAGTTATGATGTGGGAATAGCCCATATTTTTCAGTTCCTGCCCCTGCAATCATGTCTGCCTTTCCCATCAGCTTCCTACTCCTTCTGAAACCTTCCATGAGCTTCCTTTCTCTTCTAGAAGAGATGTTAAGGCACCTTTTTCTGCCGGGGAGTGGTTGCATACACTGTGTTAGGAAGGTCACCATCAAGACCTGCACTGTTCAAATCTCTGTACAGCCAAGAAAAGACAAACTTCTGTAATTTCTTGTTGAGACAGCAGGAAAGAGTGGCAGTGCTTTCCTTACATGGGCTTAGATAGACCAACAGGACTGACACATACTTTCAATAGGGCAATGGTTCTAAGCTGTGCGGTTACAGGTGTGACACCATCATTCCTGTGAAGTCATTGAGTGAGGATCAATGAAAGATCCGCCTGCCCAGAGGACAAACTCAGTGGTTTAAAAACATGATATTCACAAAAGTCTTAAGATGGTTTAGACTGTGCCCAAAGACACCAGTGCAGGTTATGCTGAAGGTTTGATGACTAATGCAGGAGATGTTTTTGACAGGAGCACTCCATATGGACTAAGAAACCCACGATAAACTTCGGAGTATATAGACAAAGTCTTCGGGGTACATATGCTATGCTGGGAACAGCATTTGACATTCCCTGTCCACCAACGAGGCCTCAGCCTATTTGCAGAAGATAATGTGCTTTTTACTATCCAGAGGATTTTATTGGTCTTTGCAGTGCTTTCATTCCATGTAGGTCTGAAACCAAAGGTTTTCATGGTGTGTTACTGTGCTCCATACAGCACAAATGTTTGATAAAAGCATTGTGGACAACACAAAGTACTAACTGGAAGAATATTGTGTAAACGTGTGTTTAAGCAGAATTTGGACATCATAAAAGCAAGCATGGGTGGGTGACAATAATTCCCTCAGAGAAAGGGTAAGGTGATTTTGTGTTTTTCCCCTCTGTCCCTGGGTACAGAAAAAAAGAGGCAAGAGGTTTGCACTTAAAACATTTTGAAGCCAGCAACTCGTGGCCTATTTTCTGCTAAATTGTCAGAAACCAAATGTGGGAGACTTGGATAAAGCCTAAGACTGAATGATGGGCAAGAATCTTGTTTAGTCTGCAAAGAATTTCTGCTCCTTGTTTTTATAGTGGGTCTGTTTGCTTCAGCTGAGCGATGTCTGCAGGGACTGGCATGTTGCACTTGTGTACCGACTCCGACTGGAACAGTTTTGACTCAGTAAGCAAGGACTCTTGCTTCCACGTATTTTCTTGGTTGTAAAGCCCCAGTATAATCTGATGGATTGTCAGGAGAACAGTGTGGAGAGACAAAGATATCGCACCACAAATAATGTAAGTGGATTTAGAATTGTGTGATGGGAGATAGGAAAATGACTATTGGAATTAATCTGTGAGGCAAATAATCAATGTTTTTGTCTGAAATGAGCACGTGGGTGGGTCAGTGTCTGTGAAGTGTCATTGAACACAAGCTCTGTGGTTTTATCACTTGTTCAGCATAATCCTTCCAGAGAATTATGTTGAGTTGTTTTTGAAGGCCCTGTGCCAGGGCTTTATCAGATCAACCTAGATCAAAGGTTATGCTTGATTACTATATTTGTATATCTTTCTACTTTTTTTCTGTCCAATTCTACTATGCAGTCCAGAAGCTTTAAATTATGAAAAGCGTTTGTCGAAATGAGCAAAGAAAACTGTTTCAGCCTGGCTTTCTCTCACCCAGCATGTAGGTGGGTAGAGAACATGGAGGTACAATGCTGGGACCTGAGCTCACTCCCTGTTTGTGAATCACTGATTTCTGATTCACTGATTTCTGATGTGGTGGAAGTTCTAAAATCATAACTGGGACAAATGGCTGCATAGAGAACCATCTGTAGAAACCTACAGTCAAGAAGCCTCGATACAGTCACAAAGCACCCACTGGTGGGCTACTGGGGCTTATCCAAAATTGTTTTTTTGTCTTTGCTATGTCACAGGCAATGAGACAATGGGGTGGACTGAGAAGTCTCTAAGCAAAGTCAGAAATGGACCCGGTTGCCTGGGATACGCCGTGTCCAGGTCTGCTGGACACACTGATGGGATGCTAAGCCTAAACCCTGGACCCATCTGATTTGTGCCAGAAACTCCAGAAACATTAGTTATATTAGTGTGTATGGCAGAATGCAAACCCCCCTCTCTCCCTCTCCCTTCCTTCGATATGGAAAGAGTAGGCACATCTCCCTCTCTCTCTCTGCTGTTCGAGGCTAACAGCTTCTTATTTTGGCCCCAGAGCACCCTGGCCAGGGCCTTTAGGAGAAGGGAGTGCCGAGGCGCCAGTGAGCCGCTGAGCACCCGCGGCCAGTGTGGGGAATGTTTGGAGGCTCCAGGGGCACCCCACAGCCAGGGTGGGGGTGCAGAGAAGCTTCTGGAATGCCTACAGTCAGATCTGATCAGGCTATAAATAAAAAACGGGACTCCCGTCAAGACTCTACCCGTTGTTGCGGGTCTCTTGGAGCGTGAGCGAGATGCTGCCGCCAAGAGCCTCCCTCCCCGGGATGGAGACTCTGCTTGCCTTGCCACCACAGTGTGAGTAAAATTTCCCCTTGCATAATCGCGGGTGTATTTTCCTCCCATGCTTCCACATAACCACGTGTAACTTTCCGTGCACGTTTGCATGTGTACTTTCTGTACTCAATATGAGCACGTGTAAAATTAATCCTCGCATAATCACAGGTGTATTTTCCTCCCGTGCTTCCACATAAGCACGTGTAACTTTCTGTGCTTGATACGAGCACGTGTATAAATTATTTCCTCGCACAATCGCAAGTGTATTTTTCTCACATGCTTCCACATAAGCATGTATAGTATTCTGTGCACATTTGCATGTGTATTAACCCTCACAGGATTGTGAGTGTATTATAAATTTACTCTCGCAGAATTGCAAGTGTACACTTTCCGCACTCAATACTAGTACGTGTATCCCTTTAAAATAATCCCACACCGTATCAGGCAAGTGTGTACTCTTCCCGGACTCAGAGGCGGCTCCAACATTGTTTTGGGTGAAGCCATGTGCACGCACTCTGTGGACCGCCTGTTGTATTAGTTGCTGCACCTTAATAATTTTCCTCAACTGATATCCAAACGTGTATTCAAGTCACTTTTCGAGTGCTAAAGCCCTGTTTCTCACCAGTTTAATAAAAGTTGTTTTGGACCTTGTTGTCCCTTAAACTAACCTCAGGGTGCCTCCGTGGCAGTGTGTTTGGGCAAGATACAGACTGGAGTGCAGGCTAACATTAAACACGCTGTTAGCAGGCTCCCCGGTGTGGTTTTGGCCCATGCAACATCTGTTGCAGGTATCATTTGGTAAATTAGCATGGATCAGACACTATTTCCAATATGGTTTATGGACAAGACTGCTTTGTTTTGAGGGAAAGAGGAAATGGAGGGATTGTAAGTGTGTATTATATCTGGATTATGCCCTGAGGCAGAGAATAGCCCCAGACTGTTTCATTCACAGCACAGACATAGCCACTTCATCTAGAGGCACAAGTCAGGTCGTGCTGGTGCTCTAGAGCCAGAGGAGCTCACAGAGCCATGCACACCAGTGGAAACCTCCTGGCTTTTTCTGGATGGAACTGGGATCCTGGAAGTCCTGAGTGCCCAAACTGCTGACGATGGGATCCTGACACTTTTTTTCTGGAGGCAGTGAGATGTCTAAGCTGAGCTGCTGGCACTGCCTATGTGCCCTTCAGCTGTAGCCCTCCAGTGCAGCTCACATCTCTTTTCCTTTGGGTCCCATGAGCCAGCATGAAATGTCATCCTTCTTAGGACTGTAGTGATTAAAGAACAAGTATGTAAACAGTTCTGCAGTGAAAGAGGGGATGCTTTCCTAATAAAGTGATTATTTCTCCATATGGCTTATAGAAACTGGTGGTGGTGGTGGCAACGAAGATCCCAGTTTTACTGAGCAGTTGAATGTGTGCAGATGGTGGTACATTCTACAGCATTTTTGCTTTTGAGGAGTCTAAGTCTCATCACACATCTCTGATGTAATTTGTGCACCTGTACGCTTGCTGGGTTGCAGTATTTAGGTTACACATGTGGGTTGGGAGGCTGCTGTCAAAGTGGGCTGCAGTACTGACCATTTTATTGGCTTCTCTGGCACACTTTCTAATGTCCCACCTGCCTTAAGATTTTGGAATTGGAAACTGTAACACTTCAGCAGGTTCAGGACATCCCTGTCCCATCTCTAATCTTCCAAATACTTTGGGTTTAAAGCTTCCTTACCTAGATAGCTGAAGCAAACAGGAACACGTGCTTTTTATAGAATAATAAATGCATAGATAAGAACAAAAGTAAGTCCTAATGCACTTAGTTTCCTTGATTTCCTGACCACTTGTTGTTACAGATGAGAACCTTCTTTCTGTTCATGATTCCTATTTCCCCAGCTTGGTTAGGGTCTGTTTTCTGTGCCTTTGGCATTTCTGCCATAATTTTCCTCAGTGTGGCTGATGAGATTCTTTTCTTTCATAATGCTGGAGCCCTTCGATCAGTTTCATCTGTTGATTTGTTCATTGATTATTTCCCTTGCGCAGTTTGGAGTGTTTTGCTGTGCCTGGCAACCATCTTGCTGACCAAGGATACTGTGTTTCGGATGGAAAACCATTGAAGCTTCAGGGCTCCCAGTGCCAGCCTAGTGCCCATCTCCACCACCACCAATGTGGGAGAGCCTGGGAACACCCCTTCCTCCAGAATTGCCAAAAGCTGCACAGGGCATTTCCTCAACTTCTTGTTATGAGCTCTCTGGAAAAGGGGCAACTCATGAACCAGAAACTGAAAAGGGCAATAAGTGCTTCACAAGGGCAGTGAGGCACACTTAGGCGCATGGTGACACTAGGTGTCTGGTGAAAAAAGACCAGCTTTCTCCAGTTGGCCCTAACAGCCTGCAACCTCAGATCTGCATCCCGGATGGAAGAGACAAAAGCCCCAGTATCGCATGGCAATGGCAAGACAAAGTAAGAAATCAAGGTTTCCAATCAGATGTCTGGAAATATTCTCTTAGGAAGTGTCTTCCTTTGTCATTTGTTGTATGAAATTTGCTTCTGGTTGTATTACACCCTCCACCCCCTTGGGACGAACTTTTTCTGTAACGCTTTCTCATGCCTCCCTTGCAAACAAACCCAGGTCACATTCCTGTTACCTTATTAAAAGATCTACGACATAGTTATCAAAAATCTTTCTCAGATTAATAAATACCTATTAGTTTTTAATAGGTGATGGCTTAATTTTCAGTGTGGGTCCTTCTTCAGAATCTTTTAATGGCTGGTTAACATCACATTGACAGTCTAAACTTCTGAGCCAATAAAATGTGAAACTTTTAAATTTTTTCCTTATGACAGAGGTATTTGGGGTAGAAAATCCGAATGACACAAAAGGAGAAATTTGCCAGGGAGCTCTAAGGGGGAAATGGAGCTGAACAATCTTTTTCTAATTATCCTAATAGAGTGCCATTATCAGAAATGCTCTGTGCTCCATTGGGAAAGAAAGTTATGTTAATAGGAAACAAAGATATTTGATCCTTCGTAGATCAAAGCACTTTTATGATGCTTCTGTCATTGTGAAAGGCTCTTGGTGTAAGAATGGTACTTAGTGGACAATGGCTCTATTGTTCGTCACTTATTTACCTTCTAAAAAAAAAAAAAAATCAGACCTAGTGTATCATTTATGAGGTCCCAGATTTGATGAGAAATGCTTCACTCTACCATAAAGCAACGGTTTTTAGGACTATGCTGTAGTTCACTGCCTACAAATGTGAGGAGTTCCATTGTGTGAAAAGAAATATTTGATATGGAAATAAAAACATTCTGAAATCCACTGAAGTGCAGAAGCTTCTTGCAAAGCCTCTGAATTCCAAGCTGGGAAGGCCTGTGGGCTTTCTCACCCATTTTTTCCCTTTCTCTTCATGCTTACTTGCATTCAGACACAGTTTAGCTCTGGGAGCTTCCAAGCAGCCTTTTTCCTTTTGTATTTATGCAACGCTTAGAGCAGTGGGATGCTGGTCCATGACCAAAGTGCTCTCCCAACACAGATAATAATGAAAGTAGAGAGAGATCGATACTGAGAACCGTTCACCTGTGGCTCATGAAATAGATTTCTTACTACTGTAAAGCCCTCTGAGGAGAGAAAAATTGCTTAAAGACCTGGAAAGGCCTATGTTCACCAGCAGTGTTGTGTGAAGAATAATGTCAAGAGTATGGTAAAAAGAGAATGTTTGTTCAAGGGAGAGCCTAACAGTTCTTGTGGGCAGAAAAACAGTATAGAAGGACAGAACTAAATAATTAACACTGGTCATTTACTTTGACCTGTATTTCAGTTCTGTACAAGCTAGTGTCACTGATTCCTATTTAAGTGGAGTGAATAGAAGAAAAAAAAAGTATTTGAATTTAGACTAGTTTTTCAGTTCACAAAACTTAACACTTGATGAACCCAATAGAACAAAATGATTTGTTGTTTTTTTTGTTTGTTTCCTACTGACCTGTGTATAAAGGGGTTTTGTTTTGTTTTGGTTTTCATGGTAATGCTTTGTTTCTGCTTGAGTGTCGTTATCTTCCTTCTTTGACTGATGCTCCACAAACAGTCTCAAAGTGTGGATGAACACACGTCTTTATTTAAGACTGGAGATCTTCCTTCCGCCTTTTGCAATACCAATAAGGGGTGCTGGACCGTCCTCCCCTGTGCCCAGCACATGGGTGCACACACAGTTTACCCACTGCCATTTCAGTTTTTCTTTGCTGCTTTTTGGAATGAGGTACTTGGTGACTATAAGATTTTAAAAGTACTTTTGCTCCAGCTTCTTCAAAGGTTATCTTTTCTTTTGTTCCTTCAAAATGCCTCTCATCCACCTCTGTACAATTTCTTTGTGTTTGCTGTCTTAGAGATGGGCAATTTATGTTAAGTGCTCTGCTTGCAGTACTTTTAAGCCTGGAACACGGAGGACTAATGGAGGCTGCATCCAGTTCTAGAGGTGGCAATTCCTGCGGCAAATATTTTGGCACCACTCAGCACACAGAAAAAAGCCTCCAACACAAGAGCTCGGACTGGAGAGCCGGGGAATGTTCTATGAAGAATTCTATGCCAAAATAATCTTTCTCTGACCTGTAGTCTCCGTTTCCTTAAGGTAATTTGTACAACCTTTCTGGCCCATGGTGATCTTAAGAGTTTCCAGTCTGTCCTGACTTTATGTCCTTGTCCAGCTACTATGGTGAAATTGGACACGTTGAATCTTTGTCTTTGTGATACTGAATGCATGCCAAACTCTGCTGTAGGTGTTCCTACCTTCGATTCCATCCTGTGTGCTTTACTGCAAAGCAAGAATGTCATGGTTCCTTAGATAGATACTCTCTCCCAGTGTCTCAGGGCTTGGTGTTTCTAGCTTCCCATGCCCTCCAGAACAGGATATGTTCCTCTGGCTTGAGAAGCCCACTTGGGTGACCAGATTGAACAGTATTGGGTATCCAGAGGAGCAGAAGCTTTGTGTCAATGCTAGACTTTCAAGCTGTTGGAACACTAGCAAATGTGGCAACTGCCAACAAAAGATGTCATGAATGGAGTTAAACCCTGTTAGCTGCCAGTCACAATGGTGTTCCCCAGTGCTCTGTATTGGGGCCAGTTCTGTTTCATAACTTTATTGGTGATCAATGCACCCTCAGTAAGTTTGCAGATGACACCAAATTGGATGGGAGTGTTGATCTGCTGGAGGGTAGGAAGGCTTTACAGATGGATCTGGACTGTCTGGATTGTTGGGCTGAGGCCAAGTGTATGAGGTTCAACAAGGCCAAGTGCTGAGTCCTGCACTTGGGTCACAACAACCCCAGGAAGCATTACAGGCTTGGGGAAGAGTGGCTGGAAAACTGCCTGGCAGAAAAGGATCTGGGGGTGTTGATTGACAGCAGCTGAACATGAACCAGCAGTGTGCCCAGGTGGCCAGAAAGGCCAACAGCATCCTGGCTTGTATCAGAAACAGTGTGACCAGCAGGACAAGGGAAGTGATTGTGCCACGGTACTCAGCACTGGTGAGGCCCCACCTTGAATCCTGTGTTCAGTTTTGGGGCCCTCACTACAAGAAAGACACTGAGGTGCTGGAGAGAGTTCAGAGAAAGGCAATAAAGCTGGTGAGGGGTCTGGAGCACAAGTCTGATGAGGAGCAGCTGAGGGAACTGGGGCTGTTTAGCCTGGAGAAGAGGAGGCTGAGGGGAGACCTTATCACTGTCTACACCTACCTGAAAGGAGGTTGTAGCATGGAGGGTGTTGGTCTCTTCTCCCAAGTAACAAGTGATAGGACAAGAAGAAATGGCCTCAAGTTGCACCAGAGGAGGTTTAGATTGGATATTAGGAAAAATTTCTTCATGGAAAGGGTTGTCAGGCATTGGAACAGGCTGCCCAGGGAAGTGGCGGAATCACCATCCCTAGAGATGTTTAAAAGATGCACAGATGAGGTTCTTAGGGACGTGGTTTAGTGGTGGACTTGGTAGTGCTAGGTTAATGGTTGGACTCAATGATCTTTAAGATCTTTTCCAACAAAACAGTTTTATGATCCTGTGATTCTATATGCCATCACCAAACAAAAGAGCAAACATGTAGAACTGTGGCTACCCTAGTGGCAAGCAAAGACCGTTTTCCTTGAGGAATAGTCAGCTCAGATAAATCTGTGTATGAAATTTGTACACAGTTACACTTTAGTATTGAGGAATATGCTGAAACCTCACAAAGTCCAGGATATTGCCAGTTGTTCAAACCTGCAAAAAAACCCCAGACCAAAACAACTCCCAGGAAAATCCAACAACATGGAAGACTGACTGTGTACTGGGACAAGCATATATCAAATAAAGCAAAACTCCCCATACTTTGAATTCATAACAGGGCACTCAACTAAGTCATGGAACTATTTCCCCGCTTCATGAATTAAGATGCTGATGCCTGCTTCTTCCACTTGGCTGGTTTGCCATGATTTAGACACCTTCTCATCAGTCATCTGTTCTATGTAACTCCCTGGAACAATAATCCTGGCTCCTCTTTTTGTTTGCTGACTGATGACGATGTTTAGGGAGAGAAATGCTGAGGCATTTGTTAACGTTGCAGACTTAGGACTGATTTCAAATCCTCAAATTTATTCCCTGGCTACACAAAACTTCCTGGAGTTCATTTTCATAGTTAACCAGAAAAGGGGGCCAGGAGGATTTCACAGAAGGCTGTGGTACTTCCTACAGGAGAAGAAACCTCTGTTTCCGGTAGAACAATCTCCCCAATCACTTTTTTTTTCTTAGAAGGCCAGGAGAGCTCCTTCCTCCAGGAAAAGGTCAGTTCATAAACTGGAAATACTGATAATAACTACAGTGACATCGATAGATAGCCCTGAGAAGCTCTTGTTATGCATGGAACAAAATTAATAACTGCAGACACCTGTCAAAACAGTGATTAGGTATCAAGAATCACACCAGATGCAAAAGGAGATGCTTGAAACTTCCTTCACAGATTAGTTTTGGAGTCCTGAGACTTTCAAGGCCAGTTGGAGAAGACTCTTGATACATGCATGTGTAGTACTTAGTGGAAGTCTTTAGATTCACAGATGGACAGTTTTTTCCCTTGTTGATGAAGCATATTTTTTGCTTGACAAGTGGAAAATGTTGCCACCTGTGAAAAGATTAAATAGGGATTTTTGAGTGGACTCTTTGTCTGTGACTGAATTTTTCAGAAATCCTGGCTGTGGGCCAGCTCTCAAGAGGAATATTCTTAATGTTTGTTTTTTCCTATGACTGAGATTGGATCCTTAGATAATTTTGACAATGCCACAACAAATTGTTTTATGGAGGGAACATACTCAAATTTCTTATGTCTCCAGAGTCACTGGAGCACAGGTCTGTGATTCTCATTATGTGAACAAGATGTTTTGATGTTGATACTGTCTTTTCGTTCCAGTAATCTTGCAAGCGTTAGGTATAACACATGGAATTCCTTCTACTTCATTTATTAGCACAGGTAAATTTGCATTTTTCTTTAAAATTTCTAATCTCATGTGTCTGTGACTTTCTTCCAGCAAAGACAGACAAAGAGTTGAATCAAGTTCCTAGGCTTAGATAACATACAACAGTACCCACATTATTAACAATAATGTTGTTGCAGAATGACAGATTTGTCCCTTGGTTGGCATGTTATTCAAAGAGAACGTGAGGTGCTTATTGCGGTTGGTGGAGATGTTGGTCCATCCTTTGCTGGTGGAAGCCGTGCAGCTCTACTGGAGTTCGAGAGCTATGTTCTCCTCCAGCACCTGAGGATCTGCACAACTCCTGTGCCTCATGGATCTGGAAAGGATTTTCTAACACTGCTGTGATCCTAGTTCTGATCTTTTATGGTTAGCTTTCCTGTATTCATGTTCTTACTCTTCCATCTCCACTTGTTCTTCCTTCAAGAAAGCATGGGAAGACATTAGTTTGCTACAAACATTTTTAATTATTTAAGCCTTTCTTAAGTGGCTGAGTAATGAGATTTTTTTCAGCAAGACCTTAACTTTCGTACATCAACTTAAACTGATGACAGAGAAATGTCTGATAATGAGATTATTTGTTCCATTTTTTTTCATACAGCAGTCAGAGGAAATAAGTGGTGCCCGATACTGTAAAGTTGAAATTCCTATTATAGATGATAGGAGATAGTTTGATATTTTGTGTGGCAGCATCTTTCTTGCTGTCTAGTATATGTAGGCCACTAAGGCAGAAAGCAAACATGGAGCAGGAGCAACATCAAAGACTGTGCAAGTTATTGGTCTCAATTCGAGATCAAGTATGACCACCAGATCACCCAAGGATATTCTCCCCCATTTTGGGAACGAGGTATGAAGCCGCATGCCCTGCTGATGCAGCATTTCTCCTGCAGTGTCATTCTCTGTACTTCTCTGCTGGCATCTGCTCAGGTTGGGCCTTTATCCTCATCTGTTTTTCTTACAGGTCATCCGTTTTCCTTATGGCTTTCACTTGCAACTCTGACAAACTCCTTTTCCTTGGCCATTCAGGTATCTGCAGCTTCCCTGAGGACCAAGTTCCCAGGTAAAACTCAGTGACGTATCTGGTGTGCCAGAGCAGCAAGCGGGTGGTGTGCTCTGTCTGCTCTACCTAAATAACCCATTGCACGAGCCTGCAGGAAACTCTTCTTCAGTTGTTATTGCAGATAACACTATGTGTCAGTGGCATGAGTGCTTCAAGGGAGAAGTCACCTGTACTTATGTGTGATAGTACATTGCCTGGAACACTGATGTGACCACAGGCACTACTGCTCACTATTTGGTACAAAAACAAAAATTGCCTTCCATGTAACAAGATGTATAACCTTGATGCCTCTTTTTTTTTTGCTTTCTGCACTGAGGCTTTCACTAACCAGCCTATTCTTCCTTTGCACTTATTCTCTTTCCCTTCAGTGTTCAAGCCACAGTATTCCCCTCCTCAAATAACACAATTTCATTCTTCTCCCTTATGGCCCCCAGCTGTAATATTGCTTATGCTGTCTGGTGCAAATAAACATGTGTGGAAGCATCTTCACTGCCTCTTTTCTTAACATTTCGATCTCCTCAGCCATCACACTGCTTTTATCCTTCTGTATCCATTCTGAGCTCTTCATCTTTCACAAAACTCCACCGCCCTTCTTAATATCTCGTCAAACTCTGCCCCTGTTTGCTTTTTGTCTCTTGAAGCCCTCTCTGTTCCCTGGCTTATGCACTCCTCTGTGCTATCGATGCCATGCTTTGTTTTTTTTTTTTTCTTCCTAAGGATAATTAATGTCTTTCTAATCCCCATTCACTGCTGGTTCTGTCCCACCTGAATAAGATTAGCCTGAAACTAAAATTATTACTTCTCCACTGGCCCTTCTGGCTGAAATGACTCCATCTGCTCCAGCCCCCTTATCAACACTGAGAACCTGCACACGCCCTGCTAAAATCAATTTACATCTAGGATATTTTTTTTTAAATCTTTTAAATTTGTTCCTTACAATATGGAGTGAATTCCTGACAAAATGATTGCTTTCTCGGAGTTTTTACTTCATTGTTATTTTACCTCTTTCTTTCAGGTTCTTTCAGAAATGACCTACAATCACAATCTCTGAGAAACCAAACACATGCGACTGTCTTGTGCTGCAGTCATTCCTAAAGGGAATGCATCCCCTGTCTTACCTTTCCTCAAAGCCCAGATGATGACATGACTGTGCTTATGCTGCCTGTCTTTTATCTAACTGATCTGTAACTTCCCGTGCAGACTGAACAACCTGACTCTCGCCAAGTCCTGTGTTCTGGGCAACACCTTTCATTTGCCCTCAGCATCTGCATGCTCTGCATTTCATATGTATGGTGCTATTGTCTCTCTGCTGTACAACAGATGAGCTTTGCCAGCTGTTTGTTTGATTATCCCCTGACCCGCTCTGCCAGCCACATAAGGGACTGGAGAGAAAATAAGGAAGCACGTGGGAGAATTTGCAGTCTCACCAGAAGCAGCAGCCTGCTGACAACTCCCACACATCCATCGCCGACCTGCCGCTTGCCCTTGTCACACGGTTGGAGGTGCCAGTCTCACACGTGGCAAGTGTGAGAAGTTGTCACTGGGATACAGATAGCGAGCAGAATCTGTTCGTAAGGGTCTGCGAGCGAAGTTTTGGTGAAAGACAGTCTGTGTTCAGATGAAACACTATTCTTCATTTTGTTTTTTCTCCCTGAGCACCTAATGAGAGTATGCAACCTGTAATTTATACTTGGCCAAGAGTTTCGGACGTCTGAGGAGGTTAGTGTAAGTATCACAACAACTTGGGAAGGATTAATTGAGGATGCACGCTATTTTGTGAGGTGTTAGGTCGTGATTAAATGCTCTTCACTGTGTAGTCACATTTTATTACAACTTACGTATGTTTGGAACACTGATAGAAAAGAAAGCATGTAACCTATTTACAATCACTACACATTTACATTATATTATTTACAGATAATGAATTTAGTAATATATATGAGCAGAAAATATAGCAAATATCAATATGAAACTGTACAGGCCTTAATTTCATGTCCTTTACTGTGGTTGCATTTCACTGTAATAATAAATACAGTTCTATATTTACACATTTTACTTTAAAAATCTATTAAATGAATTTTAACAATTTCAAGTTTAAAATATCTGATCAAAATATTTCAAACATGCTTATAAAAATAAGACACAAGCCCTTAGGACTTTCTGCAAGCTAAAAAAGTTCTGATAAAAGAAGCTTTCTTTAACTAGTCTTTACAATTATAACATTATTTTGCTTCTCAAATCACTTTACAAACTTCTTAAATATAGCGAGCTGAAAGGAATTTCACTGACATTAAGCAGTGCAGCACAGATGGACCCCAGTTAAATTAAAGCTAAGTAAACATGGTAATAGGTATTGTGCAATGGCTGACTGATCCTCTGTTTAATCCAAAGTGGTTTCAGGCATCATTCTCCAGCTGTATGCTGCACTGCTTCAAAAGCCACAAGAGATAAAGGATTAAGATAAGTACTCAGATGACTTTATCATACATAATTTCGGCATTGGTTCATTTTTTTTTCCTGAAGGATGAACGTGCCAGCCAAAGTCAACTGACGGCATCTGTAACTGCAAACCTAAAAATATGCCAGTGCGAATGGACAAGAAAATCAAGGCATATCCATTGTTGGCAACAAATTCTTCATTGTGAAAATCTGTCCCTTGAGTTCCAGGAAGTTTTATATACAGTAACAGATGAACAACAGAGATCATCTGTAACTGATTACCTTAATTACTGGGCTAGCCTAACCTTGGTAATGTTAAAAAATTAGTCTCATTCACCTGGAGGTTGAGTGGCCATTAACTGAGCAGTGAGTCCTAGGCTATTAAATGTTACTCCTCAGGGAGTTATTTTAACAATAACAAAAAGTACATTTCTGCACTTTCGTGTCTTAAATGATCAGCTCACTCGAACAAAAGGTGCCAGCTCCAAGAGGAGAATACTGGCATATGCTGTGATGGCATGGCCAAGGTCAGAGACTCATTCTAGGTGAGCAAAGGTGGCTCTGTTGTCTGAGATATTTTGACAGTAGACTTGGCAAAGACCTGAAGTCTTTCTTCTCTAACTGGGGTGCTTCTGTTGTGTAAACATGCATGCCTTGATTCAGCAAAGTATTAACAGATTTAAAGACAGAGAGGAACTTCTCTGTTAATCTTTTCCTAAACTAAAGCCATCAGAAGTCCATGAATTCCAATAGCTGCTCCAATACCTTTTTTGGCAATATACCCAATTTGAATTTAGAGATTCTTGGTGACAGAGAGCTCCACAAGCTGTTGACCCTCACTGCCAACAATTTGCACCTTTATTTCTATGCTGCATATCCCTGATGTCAACTTCCAGTCGATCTTACCAGATTCCTCTTCTCTTGACTGAGTAGTCTGCTCTCAAAAATCTGTTTCCCAGAACTACCTGCTTAAAAACTGTGACCAAATTACATCTTTCTTAAGCTGTTTTAAATTTATGATATTCATACCATTTTCAATTTCACAATGTTCTTTACAGCATATGCATGCAAAAACTGCTTGAAATATCCCAAATATCATACAACCTCTTCACTCCTGCTTGATATTGCCTTGGCTGAGGATATTGGCTATCCAATATTGGCTATCTTTAGCCAAAAGGACACAGTGGCCTCTAAATCTTCAACTGACTTGTGACCATGAACTACAAACACCTATTCACAGGATAGAGACTATGTCATAAGCAGGACTAGAGGTTTTGTTCCTAGGCAAATTACCTTAAATGAATGTTTCTATGTGAGTGCCTTTGGTGTCCTTTAATTGCCCTCGGCATGCCAGTCTTTTTGTATTGATGACTTTCTATGTAGCATTTTCCACCCTCAAATTCTATGAGTCATCTGCCACTTCTATCAGCAGCAATTCTGGGAGTAATTTTACTGGTGTGGTAGCAATTCAGGACCAAACTGTCCAGAACCTCACTAGAAAGATACCCATGTGAGAATGGCTTGCCACTTACATTTACATTTAAGCACTTAACAGGATCCTGATTAACTTCTTTCACACCATGTTAATTTTGTAGGTTTAGCTGACAATTAAAAATGCTTTGTCAAATCAGGTGACTTCCAAAAACCAATCCCAGTGCCAGTTAATCTATTAAATCAGCTTTATCGAACATGAAACTTCATTGAAGTCTACTTGGTGAAACCTTTAGGACTTGAACAAGACTACTCTTCCACTGAGATACCTTGCTGAACGAGGGCCATGCACAGTTTCTTATGAAAACAACCATGGCACCAAAAAACAATTATTAAAACCAAATTACAATGAACAGGAAGAAAAACCCCAACCCCTGAAAACAAACTGTATCAGGTGATGCTTTGAAAAAAAAAGCTTACCAATGTAATGTGCTTTTTTGCTCTTGACTAACTGATGCCCTTTCTGAGTAGTGCTACTTTAAAAGAGTGTAGCTGATACAGTTGCACAAACTGCAGCAGCTTTCAGTTTCTCTCTTCATCCCAGCGTTTCGGAAGCAGGCTGAGAAGGCTCAAGTATTGGATTTTCAGCCTGCTGCAAGTTTTGTCATTGTCTGTTTTCTGATGTGTGTAACAAGAATTCAGAGGCACTCTCCAGCTTGTGTGCACACACATACTTACTTTCGGCATTAAAAATTTTGTAAACACAGATATTTTCTGTACTGCCATCGAAACTAGCGACATGGAACAAATGGAACTGATGACAGATTGCAGCTCTCTGTCATTTGGTAAGATGATGGCATTAGTGAATTGCTGGTAGGCATATCATATGATATGCTGGCACTTGTGAAGGTTACCAATGCTTGTGTTGAGTCACAAGATTGCTTTTCTATGTCTTCTGAATTCACAGAGATCAGACTAGCGTGTTTTGATCTCCTCCACAACAAAGTTTGCTTTCGCAGACTTCCCAAGTCCTCCTTAAAGTGTGGATTGAAAAGTATATAAAGGAGTGGGTTTAAACATGCAGGCAGCGGGACAATTACTAACAGTATTGATTTAATGACTTCTGGGCTGATAAAAGTGAGGTTTAGTAAGGAGGAAAAAGATAAGAAGGCCACAGGGCAATAAAGAATGCAATTAGTGAAAAGTAGCAAGGCTATATGTTTGACCATAGAGCAATCCCAAATGTTGTCTAGTTCTCCCTTCTCTAAACTACAGTAGAGCTTAGTATAAGCAATAGTCATTACGAGAAAACAAAGGGAGTTCAGCAATACCAGCGCTACCATGTAGCCCATAGCAGTGGGTTCTCCAAATGGTAGTGGTAAACAAAGAGGAGAAACCCCATACTCGCTCCCAGTGAGGAGCGGTATCACCGCAATGATTAGTGCCAACATAAAGCAAAAGAAAATGGCAATTTTTACACCAGCAATGGAGGATTTTGTCTCAAACTTCGTAGCGTGCTTTACAGAGAACGCACGTTCAAGTGCGGCTAGGGTAAGGAGGAAAATGGAAGCCTCTGAAGCAAAAATGGAGAGAAGGCCAGTTATTTGGCAACCAATTCCGCTTTCCCACTGTGCTCCATACTGAGCAAAGCTACCGAAAGTTGATGCATCCACACTAGCTAGTACTCCACTGGCCAGACCCATTAAGGCATTTACAACAGCTATTAAACTAATCAAAAGTTTTATGGAGGACATATACAATGGAGGTCTGAAAACTGTAGCAGACACCAGTGCATTGCAAATGAAGGTTAGACACACTATGGTCCACACGCCAATTCTGATCAGCCAGCTACCAAATAGATGGTCACATGGTTTGAAGGGACCTGAAATGAGAAAACAAAAAGGGCAAGGGAAACTCATGTAAACTAAAAAAATAGTTTTGAGTTTTCTAAGACATTAAATTTCACGCTTCTTGCAGGTTCTTAGCACACCCAAGCAGTGAATTTCAAACCAAAGGGGAAGCTGGAAATTTGCTCTTTCTTTGAAGCCTAGACCTTGACAACATGCTGCTAAATGCATATTGCATTACTGATGAACAGGAGTATTTTTCCTTCAACTTGAATGGTCTATGGGTCTGTTTTTGTGCTCAGCAGTTAAAGTGCAATGTGAATGTCAAGTCTATAGTTTCAAGAAATACTGTGATGTCTGTCAGTGTGTGAAAAAAAATGGAAAAGATACTTCTTACTAAAGTAGGACAGGTTGCTAATGAGTCCTGGTGAAGTGTGATGTAATGGATGAGGACAAATGTACTTTGGCTGCCTTACAACATGTCATTACACAGACCAAGAAAATTGAGGCTGTCTTTCCATTTGGAAGTGCTGCCTTTTTGGAGGCACTTCTGATGACCTGTGGCTGAAGTCAGGTCATTATGAGTGAAGATGCTGTGTGTTTCCATAGAACTGAGGTGCATATCCTGTGTGGCTGAGGGCCAGCTATGCTTTCTCAAAGCAAGTCCTTCACAGTGGCCTGTGCCTCTCCATGAAGACATAAACGTTGCAGCTAAAACGTGCTCCACACAACTACAGCTGTTGCCATCAAGTAGGCATAAGCATTTACAGTGTCAGTTTGCAAGTTTTTCTAAGATACCATTTGAAAGATCAACACAGAAGCTAAATTTTCTCTTGAGTCTGGTGATAACTTATCTTGAAGATAGCAATGTTTTTGTGAACTCAGTAGTTATATTTAGGCCATAGGGGAATATGTGATGGTCAAATGGTTCTAAATTATTTGGCTTTCTGCCTTTTCTATTCCCCTTTATGTAACTTCTAAAAATTTATTATTATTTGGTGTTACAGACAAGAATCTTGGCTTGGAATGTATGCTGAAGTCCTGGTTGTCACTTGGGGTTTTTTGTTCATGTTTCACAATGAAAGAATTGCTAGAGAAAATGTTTTCTGAATCTAGCAAGCAAAACTTATGATCATGGCTGTCAAAGCCAGAAGCATCCTTCCAAAGACGTGTTTCTTTCCTTGCCTTAAGGGAAACTCACACAAATCACTGGCCTGTAGGTTTGCAATTCTCTCAATGTATTTCTCTTTCCTTTCTGCCACACTGCGAAGCTGGGATGTGCTATTCTGTAATGAAAATGCAAGTGCGGGGGGTCCTTTTGTGACAGACCATGTACATCGATACAGCAGTGTTTGGTATTTCTTAGACACTGAACTAAACTGCGTGTTGTTCAAAAAGCTCAAGCGCAAGAAAACTCAGTGAAGTTCAGAAGAATCACTTTATCTTTGCAAAAGACTGAGCGAGCAAAGTTTCTGCTCCCTTTTGTCATCTATGTCTTGGTAGAACAGAGTCTTTGCTCTCTCATTCCCTTGATAAGGGGATCAATTCCTGTGAAAAGGGTCCTGGAGTGAGGATCTGATTGAGTACGGGGTAAAACTTTTGTTACATTAATAGATTAATTTAGTGGCTGAATAGTTTTCTGGATGTCAATGCAAAATTTTACACTATTGTGCAATACATTTCTATTAATCTCATCAAACTGTTGCAAAACATCACATTACTGTCCTAGTATCGGATTCAGAGTTTGTTCGTCACCTAGAATATCTGGTAATACTGTGCTTGGATTCCGATCTGTCTGGCTGTTTCATACCTGGAGAAGGTGAGCATTGCACTGAATGATGAGCTTTCAAATCTTCTTCAAAGTCAAGAAAAAAATCTTCAAACTCACGCTCATCTGTGGGGGAGAAAACACCCAGATTTGATGCTACAGTTTTCAGAAAAACTTCTCTTAGTACAAGTTGCAAAAGTGTCCGTGGTATTTAAGGCACGGTCCTGTCCTTTTGCCTGCCAAACTGTGAGCGGAAGCAGACATATGCCTGCTTGGTTTTGAGTTACTGTACTCGGGATTATTTAAAAAGTTGGCACCATCACTTCTCTGAAGATAATCACTTACAGGTGCATTCTCTATTACCTAATTTGCAGTGTGACAACTGCCTAGGAAGCAGTATAAAACATGAATTCTGCTGTTGTGACAGACTACTAAGAATTAACTCAAGTTTTTCCCTGTTTCTTGTGTCATTGCTCTATCACATATTCTTGGCTCTGTTTTTGCTGGGGCTGGCCCTGAGACTTTCTGGTTTGCAGGAGTGGAGATAGAACAAAAAGCAGGACGATGGTACAAGACGTATGGGTGCACCTATGTAACAGGTAACAGGGCAAGTAAAAGACATTTTGCCAAAGGGGAAGGAAAATACAGTAGTTTTCTGTCCTAGGGAATAGTTTCACTGTCTGGTACCCAGGAAGTGCTGGGAAAAAAATATTGGCAGCTATGGCAAAGTAGTCACATAAGCTCTCTGATTCATCCTGAAGCACATGGGCAGCAGGAGAGCCAAGGATGCGTTGCTCCTTCCAAGGCTGGCAAGAAACTAGAACTTCACTGGGCTGCTCCTGTATGGGATTACATACCAGCACCACTTCCCGGTCTCTCACATCAAGGAAAGATTTCACTTCCCACATTATTATAGTTATTATTTGGACAGAAAGATGAGCGAGTGAGATTTTTGAAAGACAGACCTGAAAAAATGAGTTTGCTAAGCACAGGAATGCTTGAAGAACATATTATCGGGCAAGAGAGAGGGAGAGGCTGCCTCTGTGACTGTAAAAAAGTGTTGGATTTCTTTAACATCACAGACTGCTCACAGCCTTCAGGTCTATTTAAAAGCCAAAGATGACGATTACCTTGGATTTGTAACAACCCAGCATCCTTCCTGTGAAAATCATCAATGCTGCTATTCTCATCTTTGTTCCATTGGCTGGAGATTTTGTAGTGGCTCTCACAAGCTCCAAAGGCACAGCACTGATAGGCATAAGGCATTTCCATAACCCTGTAGACGAATAAAGAAGCATGACATGAGACTGGTTTAGCACCAGAGTTACTGGACTGTACTGCTAGAACAAAGCAACTTGTTTAAATAACCATGACCGAAAGCAAAAATACCTACGGGTAAAAAACAGTCATGATAAGACAAAATGAAGACTCAAATAAAATTCCATATCAGAAATGTAGGTGATTTCTAGGCCAGTTTTAGTAAAGGCACAATTAAGTTTTCTTGTGCATTTTCATGGGAGATATGAAAGTGGGAGACATGTGCCTTGCTCTTGAGCAGATGTTACTCTTAAGATCTGTATTTCTATTTTATGATTTTGAATGTTTTTACACTGTAACGCAATGGTTTCTCTATGTTACTTTCTTAATGATTTATTTAAAAAAATCAGATCCAAAGATCACAACTGCATCTATCTGCCTAACAGGCAAACCCAAAACCTCGCTTCCCAGATGGAATTTCTCCACTTGGGGGAGAATGAGATCTTTTGAAATTCAAACTTTATTCACCTCTTTCTACATCCAACTCTTTTCACAGCAAGATGGCAAAAGGAGATTGTCTTTTGTGCACAGATCAAGAAAGGAGTGTTCTAAACCACAAGGTGAATGAATTAGAAAGGCACCTTGTGTAAAAACAGATGTCACTGAGGAAAAGGTTTTACTTTATTAATGGTCTTAGAAATGAGCATGGTCATTGGAAGACACTGGATGTTCATTCCAAACTCTTTTACCCTTATTGGTGTTCCTAACACATAACTGAATACAGGTCAGTGAGTTTCAGTGATTTGGGGGATTTCTTTTGTCAGAAAATTGCTCATTTCCAGTATGCTTTGCATTTAAATCCCTTGGGGATGTGCACATTCTGGGGTAGCATGGAAGAACTTCATATATTCAACTTCTGTACTCTACTTCTTCTATTCCTTAGATTTATTTTATGCTTTGGAAGAAGAGTTATTTAATTTGCACAGTTTGCCAACAGTACATAGCAAAACCTAACAAACAACTCATCTTAATTTCAAAAGCCCAATAAACCAAAAAATTAAAGACATGTTTAGAAGTTATTCTGAATTAAAAGGAATAAAATAGAACTAGATCCTCCTATGAGATTATTTTCGACAGGTTATTCATGTAAATTAACATCATGAGCATTGCAAGTAACCTCTAACCCCCTAGGAAATCTGCAAAGAAATCAGTCTGAATCAGGCCCAGTGCCAATAGGACTTAAACTTGTGCACCAGCCAAAAAGCTTGGTACAAAGGGGAAGAAATAGAGCTCTAAGCTCTAAGGTGATTTTTACATTAGTTAATTTTGGGGAATTTAGATTCTATATACTTACATTTCTGCTGGGAATTAGCAATAACAATCTGTACCCTTGTATCCAATAAAAAAGCTACATGAGATATTTTTAAGGTTCTCCAATAAAAATTCAAGATAATCAAGACCGAACTATCAAGCAACCTAATACCAGCAGCTTTAAACATCTAATTTCTAACTCATTTGTGTGCATGCCATCTTTTAAAATAAGGAGATTATCTCAAACATTTTTGAACATATTTCCCAGAAGCCCTTCTTAAATAAGCTATTATTAAACCCATAGATTTCTATACTAACCCACAGCTAGTCGCCTGGGCTAAAAACAATACCAATCCCCAATTAGAAATTCCCCTTTTTCTGACAAAATCCCCACAAACAACAAAAACAAATTATTGAAAGAAACACTGACAGTTTTGCAAGGTGATCACTGTGTCTTGTGGCTTTAGACCTTTTGGAAGGCATTGATACAGCTGTGGAAATGAATAGCTAGTGGAAATTTTAAGCTCAAGGGACTATCAGAAATGTGTTCTCTGGTTATTGAAACAGATCTGTGTGCTTAGTAATGACAGATCTACAGATGCTGTTGGGCTTCTACCAGCCTGCTTGCCTGTCATACACTGGAAATGTGGACCTCTCACATTGTAATGGTCTGCTGTTTGTTTCGATGAAGTAGTCATCCCCCCTCCCCACTCCCCCTTTAAAATTATCTTTAGTTAAAGAGCAAAGCTCCCATTTCTTATTCTCCCTGTAGGTCTTTCTAGCATGCTCTGTTAAACCTGAACATTTTATTTTTTTTTTTCCCCTGGGTTACTAGGATATACATATAGGCCTCAAATTGGCAAACGCTTCTGAATCTGTGTGTAAAGCATAATTGCACAGAATGACTGGGACCCAGAACACAGAGGACAAAAAAGAAGCAGCTCTCGGCCATACAGTGCTGGAAGCAGTCCTTTTTATGGCTGGTGCTTATTTGATGTGGGTGATTAGATTTGGACTTTGTCAAATTAAACTCTTTTAAAAACATTGACTGAATTTTTTTTATATACTGCTTATCTTACTGATGATATCTGTATCCTTGATAATTTTTTCCCTGCAGCAAGGCATGCCTTTTTTTTCTGATTTTAGATTAAGCAGCAGAGAACACAAGGTCGTTTTCCGCCTCACAAAGGTGTGAAGCTGATGGTGACTGGGAAGGCACAGTGACGATGGATGGAGCAAATAATGGAGTTCTTTACAGCACTGAGTCAAAGCACCAGATAAAGAAGGAAGGAGGTGCTGGCAGCCTGACATCACTTCCTCAGAGCTTGGCATAGTGGGCTGGGCCTGGCTCTGTTGAGCGTTCTCGTGCCATTGCTGAAGGTGGGGCAGAGGATGCTGAGCTCTTTGATGTGTCCGTGTATTGAACAGCAATCACAGAATCACAGAACGTTAGGGATTGGAAGGGACCGTGAAAGATCATCCAGTCCAATCCCCCTGCCGGAGCAGGAACACCTAGATGAGGTTACACAGGAAGGCGTCCAGGCAATGATCCATTTAGATGAGCAGGAAGCTTTTATATAGGAATTTGCTTTTAATGTTGCAACCAGTGTCTAGCTCCAACAATTACAAAGGGTGAAATTTCATTTTGTTTCAGATCTCTGTTCAAGCTTGGTCCCTCATTCATTGCCTGTGCAATGATCCCGTGTGAAGTCCTGACCTCATTTTGATTTATGGTGAAAGTCCACAGGCTGCAGGTCAGGTTTTTACCTCGTTCTCTACTGACTGGATATAATTTGTTCTTACAAATATTAATCAACTCTTGATATATTAATCATACTTTATATGCTCTTTTTTAAGACTTAAGCTACTACTTGACAAACCTTTGTTAAATACTTATCCAGAATAAATACACTGCAGTTACCTTTGAGAAATGTACGTAATTTTACTGGGGAAAATCATATAGAGTATAATTTTGATAAAAGAATTTAAAAATCATAGATGTACATAATTCAATTGAATACTGGATTATTGTAAGACTATTGCAGTACCTCATGTGCCTCTAAGGCCATGGTATATGCATTGGAATATATTTGCTAGGTTGAAAAAAATCAATTTTCTTGTGTTTACATTCCCTTAAAGAATCTTCAGGTATTTTAGAATTGTCACGTGCCTCACCATGTGGGCAAAGTCAGTGAGAGAAGAAGAACTGTGGCAGAAGCTCAGCCTCAACCATTCATGATTTCTTACGGCACTTGTTTCTGGACCTCTGAGACCCATCTCAACGTCTCCAATTTTATTATATCGAACCTTTTACAGTAAAACATGGAAAAATATATGTTGCACTTAGCATCCTCTAATTGAAATATAAAAATCAAGGGAGAGTTAGGGGACACTCCCAAATATGCTGAAGTCAGAGGCAAAGCTCTCCTTACTATGATCTCTCTGTGGTCATCTAGTGACTGGCAAAGCTGCAAATGATCCCTAGAGAACATTTCCTTCGTAAGCATCCAGTAGAAAATTACTAGCATCAGAATGTTTTAGTAATAACGGCAAAGTATTAGCTGAATCTTAATCAAAAGATTACAGAAAAAAAACATGTTCAAGCAAAAGAGGTCAAATATTTTGAAACTTCAGGAGTGTATTCTTCCCTTGGTATTTGCTCTGCTCTCATTAAATATAATGAAAGGTCTGTAAGCACAGTCCAGTATAAGGACATATCACTAAGCTGCTAGCAATATTGTTTTAACAGCTTTTGAAACGTATCACCAGGAAGCAGATGTGGCTTGTATTAAGCAAGTACTGGGGTTAATATTTCAAAACCCTTCATAGTTTCTTCAGTTAAAAGTGAGCATAATAAAAGAAGTCTATCATTTTTATCATATTTGCTTTAGTTTTAACAGCACAGATCAAAGACTCACAATACGAAGTAACATGCATTACACACTGACACACCTTCCATTGCACATGAACACAAATGTGGCTTATTAGTTTTAATGATATACTCACTTGAGTTCTGGAAAATTTTCAGACGATATCAAACTTTGTAGGGCATGATTTCCTGTTAATTTTAAATGAGTTAAACCATGTAGCCCCATCACAGGAAAAGAGGACAAAAGGTTGGATGACACATCCCTGCATAACAGCAAATAAAAATCAGCTTATGGGTTTTCATTTTTTTTTTTTCTTCAGCCCTAGAAGTGTCATGTTGGAAAAACAGATTAGACTTTTCTAACTCAATCAACAATTACAGCATTAAAAAGAGGCCCCAATCAGCAGAGCAAAGTTGCAGCACCACTCAGGAATACGCACCTATGTGCCTAGCAGAAAGCTAACAGTAGCATCTAGCCAAATTTTCACTCCAAATATTCATAATGTCAGCTTTGAGACTAGCAAATGAATTTAAAATTTGCTCATTAAATTGTTTGAACTAAAGAGAGCCGCTATCTGCACAGCTTCCCAGAGTTTAAAAGGTTCAGTGGGATGCTAGAGGGCACGACTGCCCTGAAAGCTGCAGAGGGAGCAGGGCAGGGGTACGGGGAAGATGTGTGTTTCAGGTTAGGACAGGTCTATGCTGGAGCAGATGGAGGTGACGGTTCTAAGCCGAGGTTTGTCTGAGGAGCTCAGGGAAGACAGTGCAGATGAACATGGTTACGTAACTTGGGGAAAGCAAATCAGGTGAATGAAAAAGTGACAGTGATGAAGAAGATATGATAAAGCAATCAAGGAGAGGGAAGTCCAGAAGTATTCTGTTCTCTATTTCTCCCTCTCCTATTTATTCTATGAGCCTTTTCAGTCCTCTTCACAATTATCTACGCTGCAATACTTAAGAAGGCCAACAGTCAAGGAGGAAGAAGTAGAGTGTGATGCTGCTGAAATGCTTTTATGCCCCAGACTGAACAGCAAAGTTCCTGTCTCTTGGACTAGCTACTGAAATCTAAGGGCTTAGACATAAGATATGTTGATGGAGTGGTCTTCTACCTATCTGGTTTAGTGTGTGTCCTCTTGCTCATAGCATATTTAAATACCAAAAATTCTAGTCTTACTGCAATGGTAAAAAATGACCCCTGACTTTAGTTAGACCAGGTTTAGAGACTGGCATTTCAGGAAACACCAGTACACTGTGTCACTCTGTGTGTGTGTCAAAGGGCGTTTTTCTTTAACTCTCTCTGGCTGTTCTATGCTCTTGACCAAAGCTACAATTTATTGCTCACCTCACAAAGTAGGGAAGTTCTGAGAAACGCCCCAGAAGGGATGTCATAGACAATATTGTCTTTATGGACCTTGTTCAGTGCAGAGGGGAAGCTTTGCACATCAACAGAAATTAATACCCCTTTCCAAATTTATGTTTCCCAGTAGCTACTGGGTTATCTGTGAGCAAGGACACATTACAGTGACAGTGGGAAGTAAAAAAAAGTTAGTAAGGAATGAGAAGTGCTTGTGAAAAAGGCCTGCAAAATAGGCTGCTGATGTTTTGACCACTAACTACTCTTACTGAACTTACTGAACAAGAAAAACTGTTCCATCAAATGAGGAATGATGAAATAAAGACCCATACTGGAAAATTTTTGTCACTTAATTTTTAGTCCAGTTCCTTAGTCCTGAAACACTACTAACAAGAAATATTCCCCATTGCTAGAAGAGACTAAATTGCTAACAAACCGAATGAAGAAAGGCAGATACACTGATGTGCTTCGTGGACCCCAAATCACTCTGATTACAGTGTTACATGGAGCTTTGCCATAATACCTATGGGAACTGGTGAAGTACAAGAAACCAGGCATTTAGATAAGGATTCAACAGACTGTAAGAAGATTAGAATAGAGAAAGCCTCAATTTCTGCTAGGGCAAAAAGTTACTAAATATTTTTATGCTTTTGCAAGAAAATGTGAAAATTCGAATGTAAAATATATATAAATACTTACAGTTTGATCAGAGATGGTAAAGAGGAGAAGGCATTGGGGTGAATAATTTTAATTTTGTTCCAAGCTAAATCCCTACAAGAAAAGTGAATGGAAAATTACATACCCACTGAGTGAATATGGAAGTTTTCATACACTTGATTAGGAGGCCTAAATATAAAAAAGGTATTAATTACATGCAAATATTTCAATAAGTTTCTGCATAACTCGTAATGTAAAATCTTTTTTCAATTTTAAATCATTATATGATAGTCAGTTAATGGTGTTAGCTATTAAACTGACAACTTTCTTAAAACATAATGCCTTCTACAGTCTAAGGCAGTTATGTTCAGTCTGCTTCATGGCTTGCTAAGGCAGCAGAAAGAAGGGTGGGGTATATGGACTACTTCTAAGAGGTCCTCATGATGTGACTAAGAACAGCAAATCCATTGTCAATAGGCTTAACTTCCTAATCTCAATCTTCACTGGCCCTGAGAAATCAAAAAGATTGAAAGCAACTCTTAAAAAATTGATGGGTTCGATACTGCAAAAACTTAAAACCATGAGTAATTTCTCCACAAAATTACTCTGGTAGCGTGTGCATTGGTGTGAAAACTAGAAACACACACGTGATTTGACTCCATTTCTTAAGACATTGTTTTCTGTAAAAAGATTTTAGAGTCATAGGCTGCCCTCAGTTGGAAGGGACCCACAAGGATCGAGTCCAACTCCTGCCCTTGCATATGGCAACCCCACAGTTCACACCATGTGTCTGAGGGCTTGTCCAGTCTCTTCTTGAACACTGTCAGGCTTGGGGCCGTGACACCTGCCTGGGGAGCCTGTTCCAATGCTCCACCACCCTCTGGGGGAAGAAAATTTTCCTAATGTCCGACCTAAACCTCCCCGACACATCTTCCTGCCATTCCTTCGGGTTCTGTTTTATTCTTCCTAGAGCTGACGATTACATGAACCTGCCAACAGATACCAGGCCTGGCTCATTATCTCTCTGCACATGTATCAGAAACATTTAGAAGTAATAGCTTTTATAGCTGTAAGTCTACATTTTTGAATTCATTGCTGCAGACCGTAAACGTCTCAATTTTTGTTCTCCTTTCACAGTTATGACCTAATGGTTGAAAGATCAAGGTTAGGAAAAACAGAAACAAGGATGTTTGAGGGCATATAGTGAGCAGACAGTATGTACCACATGTTCTTGAGAACCTGGGTGAAAGGCTGTTAGGGCTGTACTCACAAAGACCGAAGAGCAACCAGCTGCCGAAATGTGTCCGCTTTGATTTCACTGATTTCATTGTGGTGCAAGTCACTGAAACAGCAATAAGAATCTCCTCAGTTTCAAAGGCACTTGGAGGATACTTCAGGGTGTTTTAGATTGTGTTTATGATCCATTTCAACATAATCTAAGGGTATGTATTTGGGATATGTCAAATCAGCCAGCAATAACCAACTTAATGATGTTCAAACACATTTATATGCAGATGCTTCTTTTTAGGCTTTTTCGGGTAGTTTGACACTTACATTTTTTGGAGCTTTTTACAGGCAGTAAAACAGGGTAAATCTTCCAGTAAGTTATAAGACAGATCCCTGTAATACACAAGAAAATACCAACATCAAAGTAATGTTAAAACCAAAGGATCTTTCATTGTCTACTCTCACGCCCAATTTAAAATAACTTGTTTTTCTCTACACTCACGGAAGAATAGAAATGTGCAGACTCACTTATCATCTCTCATCTGTCACATTTTGATTTCTAACTGAGTAGAAGAGAGGAGGAGAAAAGGCAAAATGCATTAACTCCATATCCTATGTTTGCAAATTCCTTGCATTGTCTGTAGATTTCCTGCAGAAGTGTAGACTTCTGCTGAGTGTTTTACAGTAACAATATTGGCCATCTGCTCAGAGAGAATATTGGATTTACATCACAGACTTCGTATTCATCGTGTCTAAATTCTGACAAACACTTAAACCGTTAAATAATCTACTAAATATACATACTCATATGTTTTCAGAGAAGATCCTGTATTTTTTGGTAAAAATCACAATGGACTGTAATCAGCTTTCCATTCTGCTTTTTTAATTAAGCACTATTGCCTCTGATCCTTAGACTGTTATATCTTATAACTGAGGGAAGTGGTTAAAAAAAATATTGGAACTAACTTTCAAATCAATCACTACATGGGGAAAAAAAAATCTTAAAAAGACCTGAGCCAAAACTCAACAAAATACAGAATAACTAAAACATCTGGACTGATTTATAGAATAATGCAACTAATCAAAACCAAGCCCAAGCAATTTGCAGAAATTGGAGGGGGAAGAAAAAAAGGAACCAAACACCCACCCCCACTTCCCAACAGCCTCATCTTATATATACATGTTGGCCAGGGAAAACTGAATGGGAAATTTGCTAATAAAAAGAATATAGAAAAAAGCTTATGTCTATAATGGGGAAAAATGTTCTTTTCCACAGTTATACAATATTATCATGTAAAAGAGTAATCTCTTTTCACTCCTGTTTCAAATTCTTTAAAGCTTGTTATCTCTACCCATTTACTTACTTGGTAAAATTTTACTTTTCACTGTTACTATTTCAACAGGGGCATTTAGACTATACTATATTTGTTTTGTGGAAGTGGTGCAAGTAATGATGGTGTGTGTTTTTAAGGTATTCTGCTCTGCTTTTACCATTCACAAAGGCTACCATCAATATATATATAATTTTTGCTACAGCATGAAAGATTTTTTTTCCACAGGTGCTTTGTCATCCAAATCAGACATGACAGAGAAGAATACAAGTGAGCTGGAGGCTTTTAGGCCAAGGTAAAGATATTTGGTATGTCTGGCAGACTGTGGTTATTCTATCATGCACGGATTTGTGACTTGGGTCTTCTTAAAAGTATGTTATCCACCTCTGTGTACATTAATCCACATTTGGAAGTATTGGTGGCCACATAGGATGCACAAATTGTCTTTCGAAGCAGTGTTTGTGCCTGTAGTGTTTGTGTATGTATTTGAGCCAGGAAGCCCCTTCAAGATCGCAGTCTCCAAGCAACTTGGGGGCTTCAGTGCACTGTTATACTTCATAACACAGGTAAAACTACTGTGCAAACCTAAATTTGGGCTTGGCAGGCTTGTTCCAATCTGATGGCAATGGGGAGAGAGCAACTCTGAGTACACAAAGATCGCTGTTAAATTGGTTTCCCACCCTTTTAAATATCACCCTTTTAAATACAGGGTGATCTCAAAAATAAAAAACGTGAATTTCTAATGGACAGTCCTACTTTACTATGAACTCTACAAGTTATTAATTACTATAGTATTTACTTGCCTTCTGTTTTGAGATAATTTGTTATTTTTGAATAACACAGGACATATTTAAACTTAAGTCTGTGTGCAGACTTTCTTCTGGCAATAGACTGTGTTTCTGTCTTATATCATTCTGGAAATGGTTACATAGAGTCCATCAACTAAAACTTATTTTTTTCTGGAAATGTTCATGACATCTGCACTGGTATTCAAATAATGTGTTATAATTAGTGCTATTTCAATGTTGGCCAGAGAACTAATACCAAATACATTCCTAGTGATGTAATACATAGAGGAAAGTGCTGTTGGCTCATTCTCAAAGAAGCAGACACAATGATTACTTTCATTAGTGATTAAGCAAACTCTAAGGAAATCTCCAAGCTAAAATAATATTGGATATTAAGTATAAAAACTATGCCCCAACTATGCCAAGGAATAGTCTATTAAAATTTCAGTCAACTACTTCTGTCCGGTTGGAAAAGAAACTAAAAGAGTAGCACAATGAGGACTCAAAACTGCACTCCTTCCTCAGTCATATTTTCCATTTACTTCACGGAATTATCTGCATCAGTAAGAAAAAAATAAAACAACAGACTACTGTAGGAGAGACAGAATGAATGAAAATAAGGTAGTTCTGTTGTTTTTTCAAACAAAATCAAGAACCGTTTTACCCTTTCCTAAAAATATGCAAAGTAATTATCTTTTTTAGCAATGTATGGGAAATCCTGGCTGATAAGTAGGTGGTGAACTTTTTGAGTAACATGGGGGCCCACTCCCTGAGCTGAATTCCTAAGACGTAACATGATACACAGAAATAGCAGCAACTGGGTAATTTTGAAATCATAATGATTTCATTTGTCCATTAATCTCTTGTATTAATTTAATGTTAATAATCTTACTGAAACGTACAGCACTTGGAGATTAGGCAACTGGTCACAAGCCGATTTGGGGAGAGAGGTGATCTGTGCTCCTGTGAGTGTCCTGTTAAAAGTATTTATATGAAAAAAAAGAAAGAAAGATAACTTTTCAAAGATTGCAAACCAAATATTTTTTTTAGGACACTCTTTGAAATAAATCAGTATCCAAGAAAATAAAACAAAGCAAAAACAATTCTCTAGCACTTACAAACTCTCCAGACTTGTAGTCCCTGTCAGATCAGGAAACTCTGTTATCTGTGAAGCACCATTTAAAGTCCTAGAATTTAAAAGCATCATTTCAATACAATTGTTGTGAGGGATGTGTGGGACACCTTTAATATTGCAATATATAAAGACAATGAAAAGAAAAAAGTAACCACATACAGAGTTCTGAGTTCTGGTAAGTGTTGAAAAGCAGATTTTCCAACAAGCTGGATAGGATTATCATAAAAATGTCTGCAAAAAGAGGATGAAAAGACATTTTATGAAAAATATTTGAAAAGATTCTAAATATATTACACCATTATACTACAAGCAAATGAGTCAACTGGTTGGTTGTAACAGAGGTGCACCTCTGGGATTTTCTTATGCACTAATTTATTATATTGATCAATCACATTTCACATTTCGAATATTCAACTAGTCATTGTTTTCTTGGTTTTAAAGCCAGAAGTCAGTCAACAAAATATTCCCTCCTCCTGCCAGGTTTGCAAAGATGGAAATCCCAATATGAAGAACTTTGTTATGACCTGAGACAAATTTAAGGTTAGCAGGTGAAGAAGTCAGTACTTCACCTACTCGGAAGAAGTTCCCTTGTACTTTTGAAGTCATGCTGCTTTTGGTCATAGAATAATATGGCTCAAGATGAACCACTATATTTCTTACATTTGTTTTAAAATTTCTTATTTTGAGGTTTGCCCATTAAATGCTTTCTCATGTAAGACAACGAGAACTCAGACTGGAATTCACCAAGAGTAATTTTTGCTAGCTTCTACATTGCCAGTAATGCTAGAAGAAATAGTTTAAATAAAAGGTCAAAGGCCAGAGACCACGATTTACTTCCCTTAAACAGGCCATGCAAACTGTCATTCTTTCCACAAAGCTGGAAAGATATGAGCTTGTTTGCTTGTATATGGTGCACTACACAGTACACTCACAGGAAGAGCTATTTGACAATTAGCCACCAACATGTTACTTTGTTCCACAGTCTCTAATAGGAAGAGTTAATGAAAAGACTCATATCACTTACATTGTAATAAGTGATGGATTCCCCACAAATGCACGTTCAGGTATTGACTTGATGTTATTGCTATGAAAGCCCCTACAAAAGGAAAAATGCTTTACACAGTAAGAAAAAAAAAAAAGCAAATGCACAATCTGTATTCACAATGCACAAGAATTTTCTTTTGTTTGTAATAAGAAGTGTCTGCATGTAAAGGTATATACTTGTTTTCTGGAATAAGAACTGAAAAAAGCAAAAGAAAAGAAAAGCGATGGAATGGCTAGAATTCTGCACTTTTCTAAATGACAGAAATATTCAGATGAAGTAAACTGCAAAACGGCATTTTAAAATTCAGATGCCCTCAGAAGGAAAATGCTTCGTAGCTGTATGCCATGTATCTATGAACATATGTGTGTATATAGAGATATAATGTAAATAGACACACACATATAAACCAATAACATTAATAGCTAAATATTAATACTTAAATAACAATAAAATAGTATATATATCTCCCCCTGCACTTATTAAATTGCAGCTATTTCTCTTGCTGGGATAGTAATGGATTGCAGAAGTTTATCAAGTAAATGATTGTATACATTGTATTGTAATATGCTCAGCCTTCCGCAACCACATTTTTATTGAAATATTTTAAATGTGGACATGAGGAAATTATCCAATGTAGTTGTGTCTGCTGGACAGAGGGCCAAATCTTTGTCTCATCATTAATTACTGGATTTTATTCATATGAGTAATTCTCCATTGTGAAAAACAAAAGAAACAACTAAGATTTCAAAAGAACAATGATGATTTGTGTGGGAAAGTCCCATTAGTTCAGTCGGGTATGAAAAAGGCTTCCCAGCTTAAATTTATGCATTTTGAATGCCTCAAATTGTTCACTGATGCAAGCACACTTGGCCATTGCTTGAAGAGGTCCCACATTATTGGTTTTACTTGTTTAGGCATTTGTGCTACTGCTGTTGAGCTACAGAGCAAGGCTCTAAATCCTTAGCTCTTATGCATGCAGTAAAAACTGCATCTCTGCAGATGCAGACTCCAAGCACTTATGAGGATCCCATCTAATCTAGAACCAGTAAACAGACTGGTTTTGTGGCTCTTGGTGAATGGGATTCCTTGCACAGCAGGAAAGTTAAGGAAACGGCACGACTACTTCCCAGGAAGCACTTCTGAGCTGGTTGGAAGAGAGCTTGCTCACGGCTGCAGGCTGTGCCCTAGGGCACTGCACCCAAGTGATGCTCCCTGTCCGAACCAAAGGCACTTTATAGCCTGTCAGTTCATATACTGAGCAGAAAAATCTAGCTGCATCCCTGGGTAAAAAGGCCATTGTAAGGCCACATTGAGAAAAATGTTTCTAGAAGTATTTTTCAAAATCCAGTCTGGAAAACGCTACATATGCATTAACTTTGTGTAACAGCTATACCCACTTACTTTGGAGACATAAGTACTACTACAGCTGAGACCCTGAAGTGTGGAGTATCTGAGACAATGGTGTCCCCATTGCATCCAATAGATATGGCCCTGATTCATTGGCCACTTGCCAGCAGATCTCCACAGAATCACAGAATGTTAGGGATTGGAAGGGACCTCAAAAGACCATCTAGTCCAATCTCCCCAACAGAGCAGGAACACTCAGATGAGGTTACACAGGAATGTGTCCAGGTGGGTTTTGAATGTCTCAAGAGAAGGAGACTCCACAACCTCCCTGGGCAGCCTGTTCCAGTGTTCTGTCACCCTCACTGAGAAGAAGTTTCTTCTCATATTGAAGTGGAACCTCCTGTGTTCCAGTTTGTACCCATTGCCCCTCGTCTTATCATTGGTTGTCACCCAGAAGAGCCTGACTCCATCCTTGTGACACTCACCCTTTACATATTTATAAACATTAATGAGGTCACCCCTCAGTCTCCTCCAAGCTATCCAGCTGTGATGGTCTGCCTTGGATGCCTCCAAGCTGTAGACAGAAATCCATAGTCTGTGTTTTCAGCCCAGGCACAAATTCTGAGAGAGAAATCAGGTCCCAGGCAGAAACACCCTTACTTAGGTGGCCCTACAATAAACTGAACCTCTGTGGGCCTGGGCTTCCGCTTGGGTGAGAACAGCAGGACATGCACAACCTCGTGGGAGACACCTCGTGCTTCTAAGATTGGCTTCCAGTGCCCAAAGTACTGAAACACATGGTCTTGTGGTCTCTTCTGAATTTGGGATGTCAGGCTGCAATTTCACACTCCAAAGTTCTCTTGCACCTGGGAGCTTATCTGAAACTACAAGTTTGATACTTAGAGGTGAAGTCCTACACGGGCCTGTAAGTTATCTCGAGCACGTCAGGCACTTTGCTGGACTGGGCAAAGTGCATTTACTGCAAACCTGGGTTATCCATGTTTGGCTACTGACTCCAGGGGTCAGCAAAATGGCAATCCTTTGAGGCCACTGGATTCCATACCAACTATTTTAGCTGACAGATGACATAACAGCAGCTGAGAACAGTTGGGCTGAGAAACTCAGACCCCCTCTCCCTCCTCTTGGGAAAGTAAAGAGTTCTAAGATCAATTTGTGATGTAGCACGGGTACAACCATGTCCAACCAGTATATCACTATCTATGTTTTGTTTCGTTTTGTTTTCAAAAATCTGTGCTGTACCAGTAACATGGTAAATAAATCGAACTCAAAGAATTCTGAACACATGCACTGATGTGTACATTGTGTGCCTGATGTGTGAATATAATTTCATTCACTTTTTAATAATTCAGCTGTTTCTTACAACAAACTTGGCTGGTTTCTTCTCATTGTTGTTGCTTTTTTTTTTTTTTTAATTTTAATACGAACTCTGTACATTCAGAAGTGTTTTATTTACAGCGTTACAAATTTTTACGATTTTCTATTTAAAAGAATCTGCTTTAATATAATGGGAGGGAAGGAGGTAAAGACATTTAAACCTAATGGACTAATAAGGGTGCCAGACCTTCTTCTTTGTCTAGAAGACTGTGATATATTGGATTGTTTGCAAAATACGGCTGTTGCGTTTGGGACTCACAGTGAATTAATTGTGTGTATTATTTACTGTATTCCAAGAATTAAGTTCCTGGAAAAAACTCACTGCACGAAGCAGCATGAAAGTAAAAGTTGTCAGAACTTGAATGCTCTGAAATGAATGTTGAAAATGATCTTTTATGCATGTTGGCATGTTTAATAGTTTTTCCCAGGATATCATTTTTAAGGATTACTGATAAAATCACAAACACTGAAAACAAATAATCACACTAGACAAAACATCCTCCTTCCTAATACAAGCTCTGTACTTACAGTTCTTTTAGGTTTGTTAGTGTCCTGATAGCAGTGGGGAACTCGTCCAGACTGTTGTAATTTAAATCTCTGTGTAAAAATAGATTTTATTATTTAGATTATGCGCTACATAATGGATAACATAGAATTGTTGGCATTTGTAATGAAATATCATCTTCCATGCACTGAATAAATACATACAGCCAAAAGCCAGGAAATCCTCAAAAGTGTATGGATGTTTTCCAACAAACACTATTTAAGGCACATTATCGTTGCTATTTTTAATCAGCATCCTATTTTTAGTTATATCTTAGCTATTCTGCAATAAAAAAACATAAATGGATTCAGATGCTACTAAGGGATTTTCTGTTCTGTAAATTGCCCATCCTTTTCATTACTTGAAAGTATTAATGGGAAAAAAAAGTCTTTCAAAGACAATATTGAACAACTTTGTATGGTGGGCAACATTTTACATGGATAATACGTATCACTATAAAGTTTTGATTTGCCTTTTCTTTTCCCTGCTGAAAAAATATCTGAAGAGATTTTCTCCAGTGGTTATTAAGCGGTAAAAATAAGACATACTGGAGTCTGCAGAGCAAAAAAGATTGGAGGAAATCTTCCTGTGGCTAAAACAAGTGGGAAAACATACTGTAAGTTCAACATTACCATTAAGTGTGTCATTACGATTTGTCAATCAATATTTCTATGGAGAATGTATCTAACCACACAAACTGTAAAAACGGTAGTTTGGCTAGGGTAGTGACCTCTGCTTTAACAACTGCTCACACTGCAGCGGTAATTAGACTTTATTCTGGTAGGCTGAATTGACTATAAAGCTACTTCTGCCCTCAACATGATATCAGCATCCTTTAGCATTCAGAAGACACCTGAACCTAAAACTGGGATATGCCAGTTTCCTGTGACGCTCTCTGGCACTGCTTTGTGAAGACTGCAGTCTGAAAAACTTGAGCAAAAGCCTTTTTGAACAGGCAAAACACAAATCACAGTTTACAATAGATTGGAATTGAAATAGTATCAGGCTGAAGTAATGCAGGCAGGAAACTGCTGTCTGAACTCAACAAGGCTTTCCTTCCTGCTTGTAAATCTCTCTCTCCTGCTTATTGACAAAGAGATTACAGGCATGTACGGTTTGTTTTTGCCCTCCAGTGATATGTGATTTCCAGACCTATGCATTGATGCAAACAAATGATCTTAAAGCTGGCGTCCATCATTTATACCGAGATCTCTTTAGATTATCTTGAAACTACCTGGAAATGGGTCTATAGACCCAATTACTGTGCTTGAGGCAAGTGATACATTCTTCTATTGCAGTGAAGTGGCTGCACCTCCACTTATTCCCTGATTCCTGACTGTTCTCTGTGTTTCCATCTCTCTCATGCCAGGTGGTTGGGACTGGGTTTGCAATTACTTATTCCATTGTTCTGTTTTTCCCCATTTTTGACCAAGTGCCATGTGAATCTCACTTAAAAAAACAAAACAAACGATTACATTTTCCTTCTCCCTTCACCGTCCCCCTTTCCGGTGCTACACTAAGGGACTTCCTCTCAACTCACAGCCAGCTGAAAGTCGAAATTGTAAAATTGCTATTCACTGCCAAGGGATCAATGTAATCAAAACTAGGGATTAAAAAAAAGCCCCAAACTTCATGCTTTCTGATATTAATGAAACAGGAGAGAGGGAAGTACATAGCTTTTTGATGAGAAAGCAAATAGTCACCTTTACACTAGCATTATTCATATTTGACACTTTATCTGTTTTATCTATTTTTTCCTCACAACAGGCCTCTTAGCCTGTCCTGATTGGGTGGAAGGTTTTATTATCCCTGTAGCATTTCTGGGGCCTGGGATCTACTCTGGCAGAAAACATCTTTAATTAGACTAAATGTAGCGAAATACTTCGTGCTAACCATCAGCACTGTGTTTCTCTTTGATGTTCTTCTGTAGAATCTTTTTTTTTTTTTTTTTTTTTCAGAAAAGTTATTGAAATTTGAACTGGTCTGAACAGAACTATGGTGAAAACTTGAGGAAATTTCAGTCTTTACCAGTGTTAGTCTTTACTAGAGCACTTTAAAGACAAAAACTTGGATACAACTGAAACATTCCTCTTCCCCTCTTTTAAAACACATGCATAATTTGGCTACCTGGCACTTCTGCTTTTTCCAGGGGATAAAAAAAATAAACCCATCTAATTTTATAGCCCTCCTCTATGGCAAGACAGTTTCTTAATGTTAAAGCTTTTCATCGTGACAATTTCCCAATCTAGCTATTAGCTTTATTAATTGAACAAGACATAAATAGCACTAAACTGGGTAAACATAACTGTTCATGAATAACCACTTCTTTTTCGATGCTCAGTACAGTCTTCAACTGTCCTTCAAACAATTTACCAACTGACAATGCTTATTAAAAAGGCAAACTAATTTTATAGTCAAAAATAGGATTTGCTACATAGAGTCATTGTAAACCATCACTTAGATCCTGTAGCGATTAGGCAAGCCAAAACCCACATTTTGCTTTTAGGCAATTTTTATTCTTTCAGAATATTAATGAAGACACTGAAAAAAAAAGGAAACAAATAAGAGGTCAACTCACAAAGTCTCTAGGCTGTGGAGCCCATCAAAGCATTTCTTTCCCAGGGAGTAGATTCTATTGTTATGGAGATGTCTGCAGGGGAACATTAAGCACACAGTCAGGAAAGCACATTGCGCACAGTGGACTTAAGCAAAACATTTTGATGGTTAAATCAAAAGAAACTTATTTTCAGGCATGCACTGATTATATGCAAGTCATGCTTTTGCAAGAGTGTGCATAGGAGGCACCTCATCCGCCCTTCCCCCTTTCTCCCAATATCTCACCAGTCATGCAGGCTTCCATTTGGTTTTGTAGGAGGGATTTGTTTTAAAACCACCTAGATTGTGTAAAAAGGCTATATACTGGAGTTCCAGGTTGAGGTTTGTATATTGAATATCCGGGAAATTGTAGATATATTTTCATCAGTGGTTAATTCACGTGTTGCCTTAAAAACTGTGTGTGGGGTGTGAGGTGCATATTTGGAAGAGGTACATTCAGAGGGTGTTAGAGGGTATGGCACAGAATAGGAGCAGGTGAGCAGGTGGATAATAAGGCAGGCAGGACAGGGGTGCTGGGCTTACAGAATGAAAGAAAACACGAAGCCACAGGACACAAAAAGTAATAGCTTCACTGAGATGAGTAAACTAACCAATCTTAAAAATGCTGTAACTTGCCTTCCTTTGAAACGATGAAAATCAACATCTACTTTCTCAAATGTTTAGCAATTTAAAGTAATTTTGTTATATATTTCAACCACCCCCCCTGCACAAAGGCTGACAGTGCTGCCTATTTCTAAGTGTTTTAGACTGACATGGAAAAAACCCACTCTGTGAAGCTCATTAATGTGAGTAGATTCAACCTGGAGCCACTTCATGTTGTTTTTTTAAAAAAGGATGCCTTTTTCCCAGCAGATTTTTCCTTTAATTTTATTCTTGACACTCTACTCCTATAGTGGAGGGAAACTACAGGACTAGCACTTTAAAAGAAAAGAAGGGCTGTAAATGAGGGGCTGCCAGGCACCTTCCCTTCAAAGCTTCATTCTGCTCTGAAAATAATGTTAAAGATCACAGAATTTCTGAACATTCTGCAGAACCTACAGAAATTGAGTCTACCTGTCCATAAAAGGCAGGTATTCTGATGGCAAAATGCAAATGTTCTGTGGGTTTTCCCTTTCCTAGGAAGAAACCTAATGAGCTTTAGTTTTTCAATGACTCCATTGACCTTCAGTGCTTTAGTTAGCATGGAGAGTGTATCTCCAAATTCCAATTATGTTTGGATTTTTAATGATGGAACCACAAACCTGCTCCGACTGACCACACATTTTTGCACTAAGTTGAAAATTTGCCAGACTGAATCGAGTCGCAAACAAAAGAAAGCAGAGCCACACACAAAGATTTTTGACGAGCCAAAAATATCAGATGTTGTAGATCATGAAGAATGATTCAGTTTTTCATCAATATGAAGACCAGAAGATTAGAAATAAGCAAGGCAGATCTAAAATAAGGAAACCTAATTGAGCAGAAGCAATCAGGGTACAAAAAGAAATAATTTTCTTCTGCATTTCTTAGATGTCCTCTTACCACTAGATTTCTCATAGGGATCTAACTAGAGAATGTTGCGCAAGGCACTGTTTTGTTTTTAGCATTACTGACATAAATCTAGAAGCTCAGTCAAATGACAAGCTCATCCACTCTATAACTTGAATGGGGTTGATACTTAATATACACAGAAGGCAGAGATTTTGCAGCACAGGGCAGCTGTTACCCTCTATTTTTGGTGCCCTGTATGCTTATATGAATGTATGAAGTGCGTGCTAGGTTCAGGGCTTACACTGGGGCTAGAATGTGTTCAAATATGTTAAGTGTCTTACAGACTATGGTTTCAGACAGCTTGTAAAGGTTGAATATAGTATTTTTTCTCTAATAATGCTAACATTTTCCAAAGTATCCTGAAATAACTTCTGCAGCTCATTTCTCCAGCCAGTCCAGAATTTTTTCCACTTGGTACATTCGCAGAAGATAAAAAGCTGAAACCACGCTCCATAGTATTCCTTCCAGATTTTGGTATGAGCTACGCATGTTTAATTTAGTTGAATTGGTATGCAAACAAAACAAAATACAAAACTACGTATACTTTCTATGAAGGGAAATGCATACTTTTCCTACTGGGTGGCATTGCTTCCAAGTCACCCAAAAAGCTTTCAGTTCATTTCCCTTTTCTAATGTTCCTTCATTCAGTACACACTGCCTTAGAGGGCACACAATTCATCTCTTTCTGTTTGTTTTGCTGACCAGATAGGGTGATTTTTTTTTTTTTTAAATTCCCTTGCATAGTTCTTTGCTGGAGATGAAAACTTTTAAGCTAGGTCAAAAAAAGTGATTTAACAAATGCTAGTTTAACTGTAGGAAGATGTAAAAAATCTGTTTATCCAAGTTACTTTTTAAAAATTTTGATTCGCAGTACATATACAATCCAGAAAACTTATTTTTCAAAAAGAACATTTTCTGCAACAAGCAGAATTGACCTCTTAATAAAAGAGTATTGCTAAGTCTAGTGCAAATGTAGAAGGTAAACTGCAGATTTATAGCCATGAGATATCAATTTAGTATTAAGACTGTAAGACAAACCAAATGTTAATTAACGCATTTATATGCCTCTTTACCTATCATTTGCCAGATTGGAAGGGGCCAGGGAAGTATTTAATTATTAAAGGTTATCTCAAGCAACATCTAAATTAAACATTGCATCTTCAAGTAATTTATCACCAAATGGTCAAAGACCTGCAAAAAACCCCAGAGATTGTGGCTAAAAAAAAACCAATAAAACTTACAGAACTACCAAACTAGATAGGTTTCCAAAAGCATAGTCTGGTATGTAATGAATTTTATTCAGTGCCAATGTCATTGCCTGAAGCGCTGGTAAACTTCTAAAAGCTTGGACGGGAATTTCGGTCAAAGAATTATCGTCTAGCCACAGGTGTCTAAGGGAGACCAAACCATTGAAGCAGTTGGGGGGCACATAGTTGATGTGGTTGGCATCCAAACGTCTAGGAGAAAAAGAAATAGAGAAAATTGACTCTGAGAACAGTGGACTTACACAATGGATATCAGAAGTTATCACCAAGAACACAACCCCAAGGATGGACATAGGCTGTCACATACATTTTTCATTTCCTGGAGATTCTGTGTTTCCATCTTGCTTGCAACCTCACCCCTGAGACCTCATATCATGTTTACAAGTGTCCTTGTCAGCTGGCTCTCTGCAGACAGCTCTCATTCTGTGCCATCAACTCACTGAGAGCACACACGGATCACTTCTAAGCAGGGCCTCTCTACAGAACGGGCATGAATTTGTTTCCTTTCCCAATTATTTGAAAGTATGGAATAAAAAAAGTGTAAGAGATTTCACCAGACATTTTCTTTCAGGGTCTATACATCACTAAATTGCAAGCTGATCTGGGTTTCCATATGCTAGACACCCATTCTAAGAGTCAAAAATAAACCTCACTTTTAAGTCTGTTCCTGTTTTACTCTTTCTTATGTATTGTTTATTCCAATGATTCCAATGAGCACTGAAGTTAACATTTTTTTGCAGTGGAGCAAAATGTTTTTTTAAACATAGATCAGTGTTGCTAATGTAATGTATTTATTTTGAAAAATAAGGTATTGAATACATTTCAGTTGCTGTAGAGCCAACAGAGGGAGCTCAACAGCACATGTACCTCTTCAGAGTCTGCAGGTGATATCTTGCTCTCACACTTGTGTAAATAAGGATTAAATCTACTGAAGGTTTTGCAGTTGTGGCACTAGAACTTTTATGTCCTATATTCATTGGCTTTTTATTCTGTTTTGCTTTCCCATATCGATGCTTTCAGGGAAATACTCAACAGTGTGCTTCAGATTTCTGAAATTTCATGAAACATCCAGATGGTGACCTGTACTCTTGACACGTTGTTTCTGCTTTTAATGTGTCGTAGTGACTCGTACCTCATTCAGAACATGAAAGCCACGCTCTAAAACTTTTCTTGAAGATGTCTGTACAGAGGAGTAATTAAGTGAATGGTGAAACAGAAATAAATTTAAATAGATGTTTGAAAACATTACAGAACAAACAGACACACCCAGGGTACAAAGAAGTCATTCTGCACAACCTAAATTTGTTCTGTTTGAGAGAAATGCAATAGTCTTTGTGGTGGGCACATTAATCTCTTTATTTAAAGCTGCTTCTTCATGTACAGTCATGTAAAATGTCAGGTCCATTCTATCTCCTGCTCCATGCTGCTTCTACCTACTGCACGAGAACAAATAATGATTGCTAAGGCTCCATGCCAGGCTGGCAAATAACTGAGACAAGGTCAGTTGGAACAAATTTATAAAGTTCAGTGTCAAAGCCCTTGTACAATTAAATTTTCAATATAATAACTGACATGGCAGGCAGCAGAGACAGAGCTTCCAAAATAACTCATGGGTCTGTCAACAAATGGGTGAGGCTGGAAATGTTTAGAAATACTCATGCTGTACCTCCCCCACTCCCCAGGCAACAACCATGCTACGCCTGTGTTTTCAAATAAGGTATAATTTGAATGAGTAGATGAGGTTTCTTTGTGTTCAGTCAGAACTGAATTTCTTCCCTGGGTGATGCTGGTATGTAAACTAAGAAGTTACAGTTGCCTTAGTTTGGCAGCTACACTGATTAAAGAATGGAGGCTTTATTCAACCTAAATGCATTACTGTGTTGCAGCTAACATCTCGTTCAATGTGAACGGTGGCCGGCGCAGCCCTGACGTCCCGGTGACTCCACAGGAGTTACTCACAGGATGCCTGGCTGTGTGGTGAAGCCAACACTCAGCTGCTTGTATGTGATCCTGTGGCTGAAATGGCAATATTTCCGCTGTTGTCAGTGAGAACAGGACTTTTATCTTAACAATATTTTGTTGCAAATCAAGGAACCGTTTTGTCTTTTTTTTTTTTTTTTTTTTTTAGTAGCTGAAGTTTCCAAATCTAAACCCACCACTGGCTGCGTAAACATACTACACAACACAGAACAAAAAACAGGACTGCTGTAATATAAATGAAAGCCTAGGTAGCTGAATTATTGTTTAAATAAAGCTTGGAAGAAATCAAGAAGCTACAATGATTTGTGCTGCAGGTCCTATAACCAGATTATGTATCCTGCAAGTGCTCATAAAAAGTACTACCTTAAGTGCTCTTTTCTTATCTAATCTTTTTAAAATTTCCAAGTACCGTTTTCCCTCTTGCAGTTATTAAAAATGTTTCAGCAATGGTTCTGTTTCCTGTCATACTGTAGGTAATGCACACTGATGTTTAAAGCATTGATCAAAATCACCATTTTCAGCCAATTGTTTTACATGTGTTGATCAAAGTTTTGGCACTTCCAGAACTAAACCCATTAACTCACAAACATGACCCTATTTATAACAGAAAATATATAGATAACATGTGGTGAGTTTGAAAGCTGCTATTATATTCCAGAGAGAGCCCATTTAAGGAAACAGAAATGCTTGATCTCTTCTGATAGGCAGCATGTAAATAAAGCAGCCAGTATGAAATTCACCATGAGCTCACTTAAAATGTCCAAACCTTTCAAAGCAAATCCTTGAGCTATATGGACTGTATCCCACTGGTGTATCCTGTAACACACTGTGAATACTATGACCATGTGCATGTTATGAAAAGGTATTATTCATACAGAATTGTAAACAGGATTCATTTATTAGTACTCTAAAATGGGTAAAGGTACATGTTTGAAAAAGATTCGATTTGCATTTTTTGATCAATTCAATATGACTGGATACTTAATTTTACACCACTGGTAGGTTTCTAAGGGAACATATATATATATTTCTTTTCTTTTTTGAGTCTCTCAAGAGCAAGCCCAGATACAATGTGGATGCACCTTGTGATCACAAAATTCCTTAATGCCTTTTTTGAATGTCTTGATTATTTATTCTGGGTTGAATCAAATGCTAAATATGAGATCAGGAAGGAGGTTTCTCCCAGGTCATTATCCCTTCTGAAATAAACAGCTATTACATGGATTGCCTCTTCTTGTAATGGATGATGGCTTGAATACAATGAAGGGACCAGAGAAGAGGAGACTCAAAGAGACAGATCAAAAAGTCAAGGATAAAATGTTTCTTCTGACATTTAAATTCAAACGAGGAGAGGTAAAACCAAATTAAAAGGGACTGTATGTAACAGGTAGGGTAGGCAGCAAAGAAAGAGCACACAAGGACTGATTTTGGGCATGGTGGAGCACTCCTCCCTCCCCTATCACCTTCTTCTTCTGACTTGGCTCTGTCATGTAGGTGAGCCACAGAGAAGCCTTGCCAAAAGGTCTGGGGCAATGATGGACAGGGGTTGGGGACAGGGCCTGTCTGGGGAAGGTATAACAGGTGGGAAGGTGTTACCTGCAGTGCCACCATCTTTGCTAGCATGTGGTGACACAGACCCTTGCAAGGGTTTGTTTACAGGAATTTGCCTAAAGCCTCATTTAAGAAATGGCAAGTAACATTGAGACTGTCTCTGAAAAGTGGATATAATGAAAATATAGCTGGCTATTGTCAGCCATGTTTTTCAAACGTGGCCCTTTACGCAGGATATCCCCTTCAGTCCACAGGGAAAATGCTTGGGCTAATGTAAAAGCTTAATTACAACACACCAGCACAGCAGTTTACACAGCTCACTTTCAGCTCTGCCCTTGTATGAGGCTTCTACATGACTGATACAAAGAACCCTGTGTAGAAACAGCAAGACCGAAAAAGAAAAGTCACAAGTTACAGTTTAGGAGCATTTGTTTCTGTCCCACTACTCAGTTTTTTACACGAAGGGGTCTCTGCAGCTCTGGGAGTTTCAATCCTTGGTGTTTCTTTCCATATCCAAACCTGCTGCTCAGGTGCTTTGGTAAACCTGCATTCAAGACAGTGGGCCAGGATGCTAGTGTACTCCATAAAGCACAGCCAACTGCAATGTTATGTATATGCAAAGATTGGCTCTGGTACTGGGTACCCTCAGCACCCACAGGCGAGAAAAATGGTGGGCCAGCAGGAGTTGTTGTATTGTCCTAGGAATCGGGCCACAGACTGGAATCAGAAGTCCACAGCACCTTTGATGTGGCTGAGAACGCTCCCAGGTCCTGCAGCCAATTGGCTTGCAGTGACCCATGTTATGTGGCCACCTCTCCCAGTCTCCCAAGGAGGACAGTCCCAGGGGTGTGCAACCTGCCAGGTGGCCCCTAAGAATCATTCAAGACAATGTCAGTTGTCATGAGTCAAAATGTGCCAAGGACCCTGTGCACTGTGCAGCAGGACAGACGGTCATGGCTGGTAGGTGCCTGGAGCACTCTGAAGCACTGTTTGCTTTGCTAGGCCAGCTGCAGCCACAGTCTGTGGTGGCCAGGAGGATCTCCTTGGAAATCCGGTTTGAGCCCCTGCACAGCTAACCACTCAAACATCGGCTTCTTATCCTCCTCCCACATGTGGTGTATGTCCCAGGGGGCTTCAGCCATGCAGGATGATTTTTGGCCAGCAGTTCGGACGTTGAAAAATTTGTCTATCCCTTACAAATGTGATTAAAAAACACCCATCTTATGAGGTTGCTCAGAAGACAGGAAAGAGACAGATGCCTAGTAGCTTCTACTGGATGAAAGAAAACATCACTCACCAGCCTGGAACTGCTGTTGAGTCTATTTGCCCCACACTTTGAAAGCAACTGACCCTACCACTGGTTGAGTTGGGGACTGCACCCAAATAAAACAGTAGCATGTGGATTTGAGGGAACCTTGCACCTCTATCTTCCTCTCAGCTGCTTAACAAGCTAGAAAAGTGTTTGTGGCTGAGAAGGTTGGTCCGATATTGTACTAGTGCTCCCTGCTTCTGTCACTTAGAGCACCCTAGGGCTCTAGTATGATATCTCAGATGGTTAAGAAGTGCAATAAACTGAGAAGACTGAAATGGTGAGTTTTGAGACATCTTTGCATACGTGTACAAACCTTGCATAGGTACACACAACCTTGATTTAAACTGTGGGAAGTTCCTCCTCAAGGAGCTTGTGGGTACCTGCTGAGGTACTGAGTTTCTTAGGCAGGATAATGTCCTAATTCAGCTTCATTATCATGGGGTGTGACATGAAAAACCACAACTAAAGCTCCTGTCTTTTCATGAAAACAGTTCTCTTGGGAGAACGTGATTTCAAAGTTGTTCTGTGTTTTAACTAAAAAAAAAAAAAAAAAAATCAGGATTATTAACACAAGCATCGAACCTGAAAAAAAAAAAAGTTTCAAGTTAACATTTCTGAAAAAAGGGCCTTTTGATTTCATGGCTGAACTAGAGGCATTTCAGAACTCTGTGCCCTCAAAGTCTTCAACTCTTTGTTTGAATAAACAATGGAAACTTGTCTTGAAATGTCGAATACTTAGAAGAGTAGGGAGAAGATGAAAAATCCATTTGCAGACCTGTTCCAGCCATGCAATTATTATAAACACCCAAGATGATTTCTAGATAATCTTTTACATAAAACTCATGTGTCATCATCAGGTGCTCCACAAATACTGCAATATCTTAAAATTTAAGCAATTTACAACTTAATTGATACTATTGTCTTGTTATTTGTAAAGTCAAATTAATTTGCTTCAGTAAATTTCAACTTTGCAGGTTGCCAAAGGAGAAAATACGGTTTATTTTCGCCCTCTATCAAGCTGTTTCCAGCACTTTGGAAGGTGGGATATCTTGTATTCTGCCCTATTACCTACTACTACTGTTTCTGTGTCTGACAATGCTGCAGTGAAAGATGCTCATTAACGATCATGTCCAAACAAAAAAAATAAACAGGGAGTGAAGTTTCATCTGTAGTATTCACTGCAAATGGCTGCATTACAACTCTTCCCATAAAAGAACACCAGAAGCTTTTCTTTTCCATCAGCAACGTCAATTCCACTTTCCTCCTTTGTTTAGCAGCATTTGCAAATGGAGATCTACAACTCATCAGTTGCTAGCAAAAGTTGCTAATAAAAAAACTGTGTTAAAATGTTCAGGGGAAAAAAAAAAAAGAGGTTATTGGTATGCCATTGCGTGCTTTACCAACCTCTTCTTGTTCAAAAATACTGAAGTTATATGCCAATTCTGAAACATAAGGGATATCACTAGAAATTACAAGACAACTGCACTAGAGAAAAAAAGACGTGTTTAAACAAATACATACATTAACTGAAAAAAAATTGGGCAGAAAACCTGTTATTTAATAGCAATATTTGAAAAACAAATCAATGTACATATGTAAAAGGTTCTTGGACTTTACAGGTATATTAAAAAAAAAAACAAACAAAAAAACAACACTAAAAGGCTTCTTGATTTAAAATCAGAATGGAGAGATGCTTGAAAAACACAAAATCCAGAGACTGTCTGCCTATAGTTAGTTCTAAAGAAACACATTTCCTCGAGCTGCGTAACAGGGGAGACAGCATTCAAGTGACAACTCAAACTCTGGTGCCAACGTCTAAGTTGTGAGACATTGGTGACTATGTGTTCTTCCCTTTCAGTCATGGTACCAGCAAACATATTTCCCTCTTTTCACCTTAACAGAGATAAATGCCATTTGAATTGTTAGGTCTAGTAATCCACTAGATTCCAGAGGAAAATTATAGCCCATATGATTTGTTGAAGATAACCTTTTGCTGAACTCAGAGATCAAAACCATGTCTCAAAATCAACATGTTCTGGTCGCTACTTCAAATCCTACTGCCACAGAGGGAACTGGAGTCCTAGACAATCATCATCCAAGCTTTGGTAGCCAAACTCATTTGCTAATCAAAGTATCACGTCACTGTTGTTGACTATTGAACTACAAAGATTTTACTATTGTTTAATTTTAATTTTTGCTTCAGTAACAAAAAACCTGTATTGTTTTGTTTGTTTTGAGGCAACAGTATAATGGTTTTCTCATAGATTTTTGCTGTTGTGGATGAAATTCAAAAATCTTATGTTTTTATGGTTAACTTTTTGTGCCTATTTTGCATTTTATAGTATTTCCAGAATGCCTGCAGTCTGAAGAAGACAGATTTTTCCAGAGGTAAGTCACATCTTAAGAAATCTATGAATATTTATCATTCAAACTTGGCACTCTATTCCCCATGCCAGCAATAACACAACTTGGACAAGAAAGTTGAAAAAATCATTGCTCGTTCCTGCAATAAATAATTTCTTGTTCTGTGTGCCACAGGCCAATGAACATAAATTATCTATCAATATTGATACCTATACTGTAATTTTTGAGTCCGGAACTAGATAATAAGGAGAGCACATTGTCCATAAATACTTTCTTGTGCAAATAAATGATGATGAATTTGCATCACAAGTGAACAAGAAAAACTTGTGTGTGCATATAACCATATATTGTGCATGTACCACATACAATTATAATTGTATACATACAAATGATTTTAACATAATCCTCTATGCTGGTTAAGGTAGCAATGCAGTTAGTGTGGCTTGGCCCTCTACATGACTGCCTTTCTTGAGTAAAACCATGAAAAGGAAAGATATTAGTCCTATCACCAGTTTTCAGTTTTTCTCATTTATATTAACCTAAAGCAAAGGGTTAATGGGGCTTCCAGAAATCATGCCACCTGCATAGCTAAACATAATAAATACAAGAAGTTGTATAGGAATTGCCTTTGTGAAGGCTTTTAACCTCTTAATTACACTCTTGAAAAGACTCCTGCTATTTCAAAGGTTTAAAGAAATAATTCCTATTGTAGAAGTGAAACCAATGCAAGAATCACCTTGCGAACAGAAAATTCCTAGACTCTATGAAACAAGAAACTGAATCTGCACACACCTTTATCTGACAAGCACAACCCCGTTTAAGCAAACAAAAGAATAATAGTCTTCTTTTCCTCAAAGAGGTCTCCATGCTGGTGATCATCTTTCAGGTGATAGTAGCTTTTCTGTACAAACCCATATCATTCCATCTTGGGTCTGCTACACAGCTGTTTAAAGGTTTCCACTGACCACTCCTATTCCCCCTATGTTTTAATTCCATCACAAAATTATCAGCCTTTTTCACAGACTGCACAAACTATGTTTGGTTTCCTTCAACTTCTCCACCCAAGGCAAAAAATTTTTTGCAACAAAGCCTGAGTGAGACTGTCATTTTGTTTAGAAGTTGTGCTGAAAACTTAACAGTCTCTTTCAGAGCAACAAAGGAACTCTTGTTTGCTTCGCTTATCATGTTTTGGTCCAGAATGTGTATAGAGTGATGTGATCTCAGCAAGATTTTTTTGTTTGTTTAACAGAAAGAAAACCTAATATAGTCACTAGACCAGCATTTTCTCATGACTTTTTCAAAGATCAAAGGAAAGAACTGTAACCTCAAAAGTATACAGCTAAGATATTCAGTCTGTGTCTGGTCAATAAAGAAAAAAGGCATTGACCAAATAACAATTATAAGAAAATTAATTCATAGGGCTGTTTCACCTTTAGAAACCTTAACGAATGCTTTGTATATTAAGGCGGTAAATGTTGTTTGAGACTGATATAAGAACCTGGGAGCTAATACAGTATAATGTGTATCTGTGTAGTGGTAAGTTATTCACAGATGACATAATTTTGCTGAAAATCAATTCGTTTCATTAATTCAGTTCTTCAGATTTGGCCAAACTGAATGTGTGGATAAGATGTTAACCTTCTGGTGGAACTTCTTTATACAGACAAAAAAGAACAGCACGTTCAATTGAAGATTTCTCAACCAATACATCTTGACTCTAACTGGACGAGATAGCTTGGTACAGATGTGCAGCCTATCCTTGCCATTGTTAGACTTTAACCAGTGTTACGGGTGATCAGTACAACATTTTTTGGTGATAGTTATTTGAACTTCCAGATTGACTTCCACATTTGGATCTTATAACTTTTTAGGAAAACAATTTTATTTCAAAGTAATTTTGTGAAAATATAAAGTAGTCAACTAAAGCACAGAGAATACTCAGTTGACATTTTCCCCTGTCAAAGAACCTGCTTGCCTCTCTTCAATCATCTAGATGTTTTATGCTGCACATTCAAAATCAATAGATGCTTCAGAAAATATTATATATATATTTTTTAATTAGATGACAATGGAATTCTGTGGGTAATTCAAAAACATACTGTATTTACGGCATTGAGACAGCACAAGTGGCCTTGTGGTTGCAAAATGTGAACTGCAAGTACAGCAGAAGGAACTCATGATACTAAATTGTCTGAACAAAAACATGGTAGATGAATTTCAGTATAGACAGGTGTCAGGTGAGGCACTTAAGGAAAAAGTACTTCAAACTTTGGTTGACAAACTCTTGAATAGCTGCTAACATGTTCAAATGAGGTCCTGCAGTTGTAGTAAGTATGAAAATAACAGGTCAGTGTCCAGTGAAGGTTAAAAAAATTAAGCGAAACAAAGTTTGGGGAGTTAGTAGGAAGCAAACAAAAATGCATCCAAAATTTCCCCTCTATAAATCCATGGCATGCAAACACTTTAAACATGCTGTGCTGGTCTGATCCCTCCTTGACACATCTCAAATCAAATACTTGAGAAGTGAAGAAAAGTTCAGTCAGTGTGACAAGGATGACTAGAGGAAGCAAACAGCTCCCATATGAGAAACAATCCTAACAGGCTACATCTGACAAACATGACTAATGGAGATACAACAGAGGTCTACAAAATATGGTGTACATTAAAAAGTAACTGCTGTTTCTGCTTTCTCCTGATGCTGCACTTAGGGGACATCAAATATAGTGAGAAGTTCCAAGTAAATAACAGGAGGTACTTCACCATGCTACACAGGGCTAGCTGGTCAGCAGATACACTGCCACAAAAAAATCATGAGAGTTACATTAGCTCAAAAAACAATTGTACAAACTCATAGAAGAAAATTATTTAAGAGCTATTAAATTCAAAGAAGTCACAATGTGCTCAGCAAGTTCCTGAGCACAAACCATTGGCAGCTGGGACACTTTACCAAATGAATATAATTCCAGCTTTCCTTAGGCATCTGCTGTTGAAGACTGGATTCTGGGCTAAGTCAGCTTTTAGCACTACCTAGTACAACCCACGTTATGTTACGGGGCAGAAACACATCAAAATAATTTCATTCATACCAACAAAGCAGTCAATCCTCACTCCTGCTCTAGCGGTTCTGGCAGGAGTTCTGTTAAAACTGAAGCTCATGGACTGAGTCAGCACAACACAGTCAAGAACTATTAATATGAAGGCCTGCCTGAAGCACAGAGTATAATTAAGCATCCTCTAGTACACCCTGTTTCATAAGTTAATAGTGTTTTTCATACTGTTTAAAAATAAAAATACTACACCAAATGAAAAAAAGCAAGAGAGTAATTTGGAATTATTTTTTTTTCTCCTGTAAAGAATCTTAAGAAGAAACCATGGGAAAGACCAGTGCTCAAGGGACCATATTCTTCTTCACAGACAGAAAGCATCGCAGGGCAAGGAGCGTCTTCTCAGACGGTGTTTATAACACCACAAAGAAGCTGCTGGTGTCATGAAATTACTGGAATGAAATCACTCGCTTTTGATGTTTAATTGAGAATACAATTGTCTTGAAAAGCAGCTCAAAGAGAGTTAAAAGAACAAGTTGATTCACCACATTGTTAAGTGACTTTAACAGGTAATTAATAGGTAATCATATATTATTGTTCATGCAAGGTTACAAGTTGATTTATCAAGTATACTTACAGAGACTGCAGGCTGCGCAAGTTCTGGAGTGCTTCAGTAGGAACCTGGCGTAGTTGGTTATTCTGCAGCATCCTACAATATGAGTAGCACAAACCCCAGAAGCAACACAGTTAAAAATAATTTCTTCCTGTTGTAAATTTTCTTTCAAGCTTAACTCCTTTGTACTGGTTCTACTTCACCATTACAAACAAAGGAAAGCTACAAAAATACCTCATTCCCCTGCCCCTGTCAAATAGCAGTTCTCTTCAAACAAACACCTGTAGCATATTATTGTTAACAGCTACATATCAGATTTGAGCAAGATTTTCAAAGCAGCTGAGGAAGTTAAAAGAATACATCTGATGTGCTTTCCATAGGGCTTGAGCTCCTAATTGCTTCTAGTGATTCTGAAATTGTCATGCTCATTTTTTTTTTTTTTCTTCTGAAGTGCTTCAGTTTCTTATTCTGATAAAGCTGTGAAGAACTGACTCTTGAAGTCCTTACTTAGGAACAAGCTGCTATGGCAAACAGAACTTTTAACTGTAGGAGAAGTTTATGATTTGGTTTGAATAAAATTTTATCTCTGTAAAACATGCTGAATTTTTACTAATAAAATCATTTTTGTCAAATAGAGGGTTGCTAGCAGTGACCTGACAAATCTCTTTTCTCAAATATCATATCATTTAGCTTGCGAAGACTAAAAAATCACTTTCAATTCCAAAAGAAACTTTTCCTCCCTTTGAATACGGTTTCTTTCGCACTGCCTAACATCCTTGTTTGGACCAACTCCTACAAATATAAAAGGACTCTCTGTGGATAAAACTGTAGTACATGCTGCCTTCAAAATGAGACAGATTCGATGGGACCTTGTAAATTAAATCATTTTTGGCAGGCCTAAATCTCCTTAGGCCAACAAGAGCCAACTTAAGATGGAGTGGGAGCTCTTCACACTTCTTTCCTCTCATATATTTTTTCAGTAGAGCTTTGTATACTCTTACAGTAGCATCTGGCTTGGCTTGCTGCTGCCTAGGAGGTAGGCGTTCTTGCTAATAATACAGTTTCTGTGAATTTTACATAGGCAAAGATCCCCTCTTCCATAACTCTCGCGAGATGTGGTCTGCTGATAATTTTAGTAATTATATGTTCTGTCTTCTCCATATAATACATGGTTTTGTCATATTGTTTATAATTTATCTTACAGTAATTACATCACAAAGAACAAGATATGAAATACAAATTGCATTTTAAATTACACAGTGTTGTATAATATTGTTCCCCCCCACCCCCGGCTCTCAAGAAAAGGAAAAGGCTGTTTACCCCCAGTTTTGTGTGATCATGAAAAGTTCACCTAAGATATTTAAACTCAAAATCAGAACTTTTGAGACAATTAAATAAACTATTGACCATGACAATTTGTACCTTTGAGATTGTACAGAGACATCTACTTGACAAGCAGTTGTTTTTAGAATTCCATTAATGTTTTCCAAGCTTTGTGTTTAGGATATTTTCTATATGAAAAGACCAAAGATTTAATGATGTTCATATGTATCTTCACTTCAACTGAATCGTTCAAAATGAGCTGATCAAAATATGTAATTTACTTGATCAAAATTTCACTGGTTAATTAGTTCCCTGGAGCATTTAGGAAATCAGAAATATATCAAACAACACACAGTTTACTTACAGCACTTTAAGACTGAAAAGGCCAGCAAATGCTCCCTTAGGAATGTATGTCAAGCCATTTCCTGCAAGACGTCTGCAAAGTTTGAAAAAGGAAAGGAAAAAGAGTGAATACTTTTTTCTTCATATGGAATTAATTTGGTTGTTAAAAAGTGCAACACTGCTATGTTTGAGTGACTGATGCCAGAGGCAGCAGTTTGAGAGCCTTGTTTTGTCATTAATACATTTTTCAAAAAAAAAAAAAGAAAAAAAGAATGGAAGTTCTTAACTGTACAGTTGATTTACTGACAGCTAGACTGCAGAGACAAAATGCAATTTCATTGAAAATCATGCTTATGGTTTAGAATGCACAATTAATTCTTCATGTTCTTCTTTTTAAGGACTAGAGCAATTTCAGCAACTGAAATACAGGTATACTGACAACAATTAGCATCACTGGATTTACAAACATGCACTTTTGGAATTGTGCACATATGACATCTGTGAACATTTAACTCATTTGCACTAATATCAAAATATATCTGCATAGTAATGATCACAGTTCCTTTTAAAAGAATTACATGTAAACCTGCTATACCGGTGAAATCATAATATTCCATATGAGCAGATGTGTAATAGGTTGGCATAAAGTGTGCTTGCTAAAAATTGTGGGCCTTTTTTCCCTACTTCTATTGCATTTTCCTGCTTAGAATGCCTGATAGTGTCACAGACCTAGGTAACTACAACAAATACCTCTGTAAAGAGCTTGCATTCTGTCAGGTTTGTGGGTAGGAAAAAGATCACGTACTTGTTATGAATTAATGGCATTTCCATGTTCCCCATCGGTGCAACTCCAGAGCATCTTGCATTTAACCTCCTGACATCTCAGTTCAGTATGAATGTGCTGAGATACCTGTACTTTAGCAGGAAAACTGATTGGCCGGGGTCAGGCTCCCTGTCAAGTTACTGTGTGTCTGCTCTTAGCTGGCAACAAAAGTGGTTTGATATGATCTAACTCTCTTCTATTCAGAGACCAAGTTAAGACAAGTGGAATTGATATTTCCCATCAGCTAAGATATTGCGTGCCAAAATTGCAGAATTACTATAGGCCGGTTGATGTGATGACACAGCTGACATTTGATTTGGCCTCTGGCCCCTTAGTAAAGACAGTAGGACTAGATCCAGAAAATGCCTCAGGTACCCAGCTGCCAAAGAGAAACCTATAGCACTGAAGTAGGCATTGGAGCTGCCAATACTGTTCATGCAAAATTCCAGGTGCTCATGACTGCAGTTCCGAAGACCCAGCGTCGACTGGCCCTTAAATGTTGTCTTCATTTGGAGTTCAGTTGCCCCAAGCTAACTACAGGGCCCTGAGGACACCTCCTTAGACATCTCTTTCATACAGAAAACAAAAATAAAAATTAGGTTATAAAGAAAGACAACATGATTCTAAATCCCAGCTCCAAAGACTTTTCAGGCATTTTTGGTTTGTTGAAAAGGCTCTTCCCTGTACACACACACCTGCTGATCGATGTGACCTGTAACTCTGAGCAAGTGGCTCTTTCTCTCTGTGTTCACTGCATTTAATTATGCTCTGCAGAGGTGCTTGGCTTCAGACAGAGATGCTGAGCTTGTCTTTCACTTTGGAGTACACTGGAGTTTGGTGTTCAGACATCTGGCAATTGGGCATGTGCACCAAAATTCCTGCAGGCAGATGACTGAACCAAACCTGGCTTGCTCTTGCTTCCAAGGTGAGGCACTCGGAGGTTGAGCCTATTTTTTTTTTTTTTTTCAGATATGAGGGTCTTCTCCAGCTTCAGCTTTCATTCTGAACAAAAAGGGCAATGACTTTTGGGTTGTTGCTGAATGAAGCAGATGCGTGCTATGTTAAGCACACCAGACTGGGTCCCTGCAAGTAAATGCCATTTGTGGATCACTGACTAATAGTGGCTCAGGACCTATCTAATGCTGGTCTCAGTTTATAATATGATTTTTTGGAAAGACTGAAGACTGCTTCACCCTCACAGCACCCTTTTGATCTGTTATTTTAATGACATGACTGAACATGACCCCAGCATGGGGAGTCTGCAAAACTTTACTGGAAAAAAAATAGGTACAGGTATTGAGATTTTCACTTACAGCTAGAAGTTACTGCTTTGAGTGTCATATGGAAAGCTGATAAAGAGCAGAGGACTAAGCCCACATGTCTGGAGAGTCAAGCTCATGTTCTGTCAGGCCACCATCCCTTCTTAAGAGCGGCTGTGTTGGAGCAATTTTCATAATTGTTGCAGTGCAAACTGACAAACGTGCTATGTGTACATATTATCTGTTTGAACTGGAATACTCTTCATAAAATGGGCTGAGAAAATCAGACCTTAAATGAGAGCTCCTGGAGAAGGACTCTGGCAATTAGCAAACATGCTCCGCCCTGTTCCAAACGCAGGACTGTGGCAATTTAATTGGGACATTATGCAGCTTTACAGTTTTGTTTCAATGTGTAACATTCCCTTTCCCCAGCTTCAGAGCATCATTATACCTTTCTGAGGTAATCTTATTGTTTGGGGTATTTTGAAAATGGGCTGTCATAATTTTAAAGACATTCTTATGGTACCCGTAATGTATACCTAATAAATTTAGAAATAAATACCTAAGCACAGAGACACATCTGTACCTGTACATGCTGTACATCTCACATTCACATCAGTTTCAGTGAGACTGTTCTGCATTGGGCTGTATTTGAGCTTGTCTCTGATGGCTGAAACATTTCTATGTAACTTTTCTCCCTCTTTCCTTTGGTGGCCAGGTTTTCTGTCAAACTGTCATCAAGAGAAGCTTTCCTCAGAGTAAACTGTTGTCGTTCTGACTGTAAGGTTCACTTAGATCATCTGGCCACCTACAATATGCCACGCTGACAGCCAGATTCCAACCCTCGTTTTATATTCTGCTTCTTTTCTTTTTAGATCACAACTTCTCAATTATTAAATATGTATTTTACAAATATTTTAGACAGATGAGATCACATGTTAATCCCCTTTTTGGTTGACACAGCTTCTGCATTTACTCCTTATGAGTTTTTCAAAGCTCAGGTCATTCTAGAAATTCTGCTTTGAATATTTTTCACTTTGGAAAGAGCTCTCACTAATTTTGCACATGGTGACTAATACTATCTTATATGGCATTCCTCTGCTTGTGCAGCAGAACGTCATACTCATCATTTATAGCCCTACACATTTCACTAGAGGGATACATCAAATGTATCACAAATGGCAAAACATATGTATTTCTGTGTAGCTCTGTCACCAAGCAAACTGACAATGTCAGAAAAGGTAGACATCTGGCAACAATTATTTTCCATGTAATGATGCTGTCTGACCTTCAGTCATCACATTAAATTCTTTCTCGTGACACCCTTTTAATGATTTTCTGTGGAAGTGACTTCAGGAAACACACCTATCTATTCCCAATATGTTCCATGAGACCACTTCTGAACACTTGCAGAACAGTAGTATCTTCGCAGCCCTTTGGAATTCCCCAGCGTTGTGGTGTTTGGTAAAAACAAGCAGAAAGGATTCATTGGGAGCGTTACCTAATTCTTTCAATATTCTTGGATGAAAGTTAGCACATCAGTTCTTTAAGGCATGCTGCAAAGCTCATTAAGTTTGGCTTGTTTTTTCCTGACCATTTTTAGTGGCTTCTTTGCATGTTTTTTCTTGCTATTACTGAGTTTCTATTCTCAGTCTTGGCTTAGGGGAAAATTAATCCCCTTGTCGACATTACAGTACCTGTCAAGTATCTATCAGGGTTTTCTCCACTTCAGGGATTTTTGTTTTTTATTACCCTAAATTATTTGATGGAAGCTGCCCAGTATTTTACTGAACTTTGGATGGACTTTGGGTAGTGATTTCAGTTTGGATGGGTAAATATCACTTTCCCTGAACAGATGAGGATGGACATACTATCTGTCTCTATACTTCAGCATTCAGTTAATGATTTCTGAGACCAGGAATGAAATAGCTTGTTTATAGTGCTTACATAACCAAATGGCTGGCTTGTATTGTTTGAACAACTTTGAATTTAAATTTTTAAAAGTTATTTCTTTTATTTTCAACATTTATGACATTATTTTAGAAATATCTCATTAAGCACATTCGGATTCAAATGTATCACATCTCTTTAATGGAAAAGTAATCAAAAGTACACAGCATTACTGATTTTGGATAATATTTTTTTTGAGCTATATTACTTTAGAACTAGATTTTACTTATGGTGCTTCATACAATCTTGCAAGGTAAGGGAACCTGGAAAAGTTTATGAGGAAGTGTTACCAGATGCTTCCCTCAGTACCTACTACTTGCCACTGCTAGAATCAAGACACCAGGATACTTTTGCCCTAAGCATAGATTATGTTTTTACACAACCGCATGTTTCTTTCTAAAAGGTGTAAAATAAATTGGCTGAGAAAAGCATGTTGTCTCCATGCTTTCAAATGGCAGCAATTTATATAGTAACTTCCAACGCAGTTTTGCCCAGCTTACAATCTCTGTCACTGTTGGAATAGCTGCAACACTGCAGGTCAGGTTCATGGCCTATGGTCAGATATAAGAAAAGGTTTGATTGGGGTCTCCTTTGAGTGCTCCCCATCTGTTCACCCCTTTGGTGTATTCTGATCTCTGCTGTGGTGTCATAGTTCTGAGAAATGGTGGTCATCAAGGCAGGAGAACATTACCAAAGTCAACACAACTAATAAGACACCCACAAAAACCTCTGAAAATAATCAGATTTTTTTTTGTTTGTTTTTCTTCGATTGTTGCTCATGTCTGAAAAGAACAACTTCCTCAAAAAGAAGCAAATAAACATGACATGACTGAACACAGTCAACTATTTTGTTTACGTGTCTAATGAAATAATTTTTCTTCATGAACTCAAAACTGCTTTGTGTGTGGATGTTTCCTGCATCAGGACAAGCCTTGCCTGATACCAGGCATCTCCTCATTATCTACTGATCTGGAAGGTGACCTTGAAACACTAAGAAGTCTACTCTCTTTAGCTAACAAATTGTGGCTTTTATTAAAAAAGCACCTCTCTGCTAACTATGAGAGACACTGTGGCAAACCTAACCCAGCTACTCCTCGTTGTCTGCAGCAGACAGTGACAGCATGATATGGGTAGTGGCTGCTTTTCTTCTTCACTTGGATAAGATCTAGTCCAGCAATTGCTGAACAAGCTCCTGTAAAGTGTATTTCAAAATCTAGTGCTACCAAACCCATAGGAAGGACATGAAAGGAAGATAATAGTCTTCTTGGGGAAAAGCCTACATTTACATTAATTAATATTCATGTCATGTTCTAACAGGATTAACACACTGGAATTTTGTGGATCAAGTTACTGATCAAATCTTGCAAGGTGCTGAAATGTAGGAGAATAGAGGGCACTCTGGATCTCGGTGTGGCTCAATATACGACAGGAATAAGCAGTTTAAAAAGTTTAAAAAGCTACACTATTAAGAAGTGGAAATGCAGTGAAATCTGTTGGAATTCTATTATAGAACAGACACAGTTAAGTAGAACTTCATTGCACTCAAATTTATGAAAAATATATTGGACTCTTATTATTATGCCGGTAAACTATAACAGCAATACCAGATTAGTGCCAATGCATGCCCTTTAATACAGATTGTTATATATAATTGCATCACTTGTGATGCATTACATTTGATCAGTCTACATGTACTTCAGCATCCTATACCAAACATAATTGTGAGAGCAAACTGAAATAATCCTTCAACCGTGCAAAGATACTGAAGGATTTCTACAAAAATAATCCTGTGAACTACTATCTTGCCTTGATGTCCCTTTGACTCTGCATTTTACTCCTCTTCACTAACTGATTTGCTGATCTTATTTAAGTAATGAGAGCAAAGACTTCACATGCTAAAAGAATGTATCATGAATTTGTTTATATATATATATGTATGTCTAAAGCGGAGTAGGTCAACATCAATAATGTTGCAATACAGTCAGTTTTACATTTGCCTGTTTCCTTTGAAAACACAGATTTCATTCCTTATTTGCTACATTATATACTACAACTAACAAACTCTCCCTACACAAAATTGAAAAGGAATTACATAGAAGAACATAGAGACTGGTGAAAAAAATATTTGTTTTTGGGAATAGAAGGTACAGAAGACCCTAGATGGTGAAAAACCCCAACAGTTGTGACAGTTCTGCTGCCATGTGGTACTAACCTTCCTGAATTAGGTGCTAAACCACTAGTATGCCATATAGAAAAATTCCATTAAAAATCACGTAATTGTGGATTGTGTCTTTTAAACCTTGGGTATAGATAAAAAATTCTCTTTTGTAATTTGAAACTTCTTAAAAGCCTGATCTGCCTCTCCAACTGCTATAATTGTTCTGAAAATCTGATAAAGATCCCTGGTGAAATCTTAGTCTGACCGATATCTGAGGAAAATTTTGTGCTGACACAAGTAGAAATAGGAGTCTCATTTGTATCCTACCTCAGTATCATATTTTCCAGTAATTTACCTCTTCTCTGAGGAGTTGTACCAGTAGCACTAGTATCAATCCTAAAACTACTATCTCAGTTTTTAATAAAGAAAATGGCTGTTTGCGGATAAACAATGATGTGGAAGTATAACATGAAAACATAAATTTCTAAATCTTTTTCTAAAACAACTTGTTCTGGATATAAAAGTTGCCTTTGTCCAATGAAGCATTACTGAAGCATCGTGAATCTTATCCTTCAGTTTTGTTTCCTGTCAAACTTCAAGAAAGATACACAAGCACATAACTACATATACGTTTAGTCCAACTAGATGAATATATAGCCAATATATAATTTATATTTCTATGACCATAACTTTCTTCAGCTCACATATACATCTATAAATAGGTAACACAAAATGTTCTTGCTTCTTACATAAAAAAAACAACCCTTTGACAACACAAGTACTCATCAAGCACCTATCTAAAGTCAACTAAAACTTCAAGATAAGAGTTTAATTTGATATTTATTAGTGATTATTCTTAAGCAAATGCAATAGAAACGTATGAATTAATGGATTAACTACTGTCTTAATTATTCATCAATTAATGGATAATATCAGCATATTTCTTTCAAAACATTTTTGAGGAATTACTTTTTAGACTAGGAATTGCAATGTTAATCTGTATTTTAATTACCTTTTTGTATTTCAATCTGTCATGTTAATTAAAACGGTAAACATCACAGTAACTTTTTATATGAAAGAATTGTGGGTCAAATGATGTATTCAAAAATTTGATGCTCAGAGAGATCAAAGAAGAAAATTTAAGGATATTCTCCTTTCTTTAAAAAAGGAGAGGGGAGTGTGCAAGTTGTAATTGTGCTGTATATTATATTTATTGTTACTTACAGTTTAGTTAGAAATTCAAGTACAACACAGTCTGCTCTTGCTTAAGGGCCTAATTGCCTTTTAAAATGCATGTGGTGAATTCTCAGAGGGTGTAAACTGGAGTAACTCCAATTGACCTCAAGCAGTTGGAATGAAATCAGTGTATATTTGATCATGAGCAGGCTTTGATAAAACAGATCATTGTCAGTTAAGGTCTAAATTGTGCTATTTCTTTCTCAACTTCTAAAAGGCAGAGATCCCTTCTCCTGGCATGAGTGTGATCCAATAACTGCTAAAGACAAGTGATCTCTCTTTTTGTGAAGCTGTCCATGGCCAGCACTGAGAACATGTTGTGTGTCACTTACACTTATGGTGCTGGTTTTGGTTTTGGTTTTATCCCAGAAGTGCCAGTATCACCAGAAAGGGTAAGAACTAGTAACAAAGATCATTAGTAACAGAAACTGGCTGAAGTGTACTGCACTACAATACACCATGATCAAACTGCCAATAATGAAAAATGTGTTAGCTGTTTTATCATTCCTATGTGACAGGCAAAGGAACAAATTGTGTAGATCCAAGTTTCAAGGTTACTACCATTTTCAGAGTGTTACAATGAAAAAAAAAACCACCAAAGAATTCCTAGAGAAATTACTGCTACTCCTGTTCGGAAATTAAAAAAAACCCCAAACACTTAGGGAGAAGAAGCTGGTTTTACTGTGCTTGCATACCTATTAGATATAAATGTGATATTGGCTGAATTCATTACCCATAATCCTCAGCAAGCGGAAAATTGAATGGTGTAGGTATCAGAAGTGTTCACTGCACTGAAATCAAGCAGTCTACAAACAGGTTGAACTTTCACTATTTTTGTGTACTTGCAGTACACACAGAACATGTAAGACTTAAATTAAAATCCTGCCTCAGGATTCACAGATATATAGCATGTTTAATAAAGCATTGTTTCACTGTAGTTTAATTAAGTATAATTTCACTATCTGTATTGATCACAAAAGCTCTTCCTGTAATTTTTTTTTTTTTTTTAATATTCTAAACTAGTTCCTAGCAAATATTGCTGGATAATAAATTACAAGTTCCAGAAGGCATTTACAAGCTATAAGCCAAAAATAAACTTCAACGCACAGTCAATAAAAGTAACACAGCAGCATCGACAATGTTTCTTGGATATCCACCTAGAACATACATTGTTTCCACTTGCAGATACATCTTAATCTTTTCACATCTATTTCCTCCTTCCCTCATTGTCTCCCCTTCTGCCCCTTTACACCACAGATGCGCTGCAGTTCCAGTGTCAAGATTGTTCTGTGCAATTTGCATTAACATTTCCAGAATAATTGTCTGCGAGCACAAGCTATTCGACAAGCAATGCAAGCGGGTCTTAGTAAGGCATTTCCTCTGCTGTTTCTCATTTTTTTTTTTGTTCCTCATCTTGTCATTCTTGATAAGACAGCAAAAAGGGTAGTGCCAGGCTGACACATCCACATGGGAGAGTTCTTTATTGTTACTCTGGCAGCATTAAAGGGACAGCAATAAAGGCAGTGATAGCTCCAGAACATAAGGGCCCTTGTTTCATGAATGTAAAGGTTACAAGCTGTTATCTCATACAGCACGAATCATCTGTGTTTTTTTCTAGTAAATTCGTGTACGCAAAAATTAGGGGAGAAAACGACTGGAATTTCTTCCAGATGATTAACTAGATAAACATCTTCTCACTATTCTTACCAATGACTGGTGCACTTCCCTCTGTCAGGACTTGCAGGGCCTCCCTGGCTGTATTAAAGCGAAGCTGGGGAGCCACAGCCCTAAGCTATCAACAAAATCTGCCTTATGGTGATAGAATTTACAATGTGCCATGGACCACTTGCCGAGCTGATGACAGGTACCTCTCGCTGACAAACACCATGTATCGAATGCAGTGGCATAGTCTGAACAGATCGCCTCTGCATGTGTGCATGTATGAACTGAAGAAACCAAATTAATCATTTATGTGAAGAAATCAATTTAACAACTTACATACTAGATTGTGTGGAGCTCTGAAATTACATGAGGGATCACAAGTCATTTAGCAGTGAAAGTTCTTGAAACTTTAGCTGACAGAGATGGCACAAGCCAGTTTCCACCAGGAACAGCTCTGCTAAAACCTGCTGTACAAGAACCATAAAACTGATATTTAAGTGACATCGGAAGGAAACGTGTGAACAGTTTGAGACCACTAGATGATACTCTATTTTTAATTTGTTGTACATGTCAGCTGCAGGTTTTCTTTGTTTGCTTGTTTGTTTGTTTGTTTGTTTTCCTTGGAGGTTTTAAAATCTGTGCAGATTAGTCTTTGGTAAAGATTTTAGTATTTAAGCATCCTGTCCAAAGATTGTTGGAGCAAATTACAAGATTCCCCCACTTTCTCTAAAATGTTTTGGACTATGGTTGCAGCACTTTCATATTTTCTACTAGCTTACATAATAGTAAAAGGTACATAATCAGTTTTTAGTGCTAGCCACAATGTACCTGAACCAGCACAAAAATAAAGACTGTACAAGACCCCAGGAGCTAATGCTCTCAGTTTTCAAAGACATAAATGACGAGAGAGCTCAGTCCCACCACTCAAAGTCAGTGGGGAAAAGAACACCTAATTCCCATTAACAGCTTTGAAAACCTCTTTGTAAGGAAGAAAGGGCAAACAGAGAGAGGAGTAAAGGGAAAACAATAAATAAGAACAGATGGCAATGGACTGTGCCTGACAATTCAGGACTTCATTTTCAGGTATACAGTGGCCTCTTGACCACTTCTGCAGTGTAAAGGGATTTCCACACAAATCATGGAGACATTCACATAGTACGTCGGTTTTGGACTGCATTTGTAATTCTGTACTTCAGTATCGCAGCAAAATGCACTTTTAGAGGCACTTATGCCTGAGTAACCACTGTAATAGTACTGTGATCGGTCTGAAAAACGTTGTACATATATTTAAGTCACTTCAAAGTTGCTTTAAGAAATAACACGGGTGTCAGTAAACTTTCTTGAACCTGCATGTAGGTTGCAATTAATTTAAGGTGGCTTTGTTGCTTGTTTTGTGAAATGAGAAGTTGTTTGGAACTGTCTTACTCTGTAGGTAAAACAATTGTAATAAAGCAGTCCCTTGTTGCTGTTTTACTCAAATACCTATTTTAAGTTGCTGAAAAAATAGCAATGTACTAAAAATTACTTGGAGATTTGCTTATCTGTGAAATGTTCCTGTGTTTAAAATTAAAATGAAAGCCTTATATATGTGCATTGATGTGCATGCATATATGTATGCATATGCTTATGTATGTATGTGTAGAGATATATCTAGTTGGAGACATTTGTAGTTAGATCTGATTCAAATAGTTCTAAATTCTTATTGGTTTTCTTCTGCACTCTTCATAGAGACATTAACTTCTAATATAGAACAGTTTCAGGCACTGCTTTGAAGTGTTAGTTATCAAAAAACAATTTGCCTACACTCAGATATAGTTGCCTCTTAAACTCTTAAGAGTCCCACCCCAGGTAATTCTTTACACTTTAAAAACCCACTTTTTTATGTACTACTATCTTAATGCTGTATTAATATCATCATTCTACACACGTTGTAGAATGACTTATGTCTAGAAATACTCTACATGAGATCAAGTCTTGGACTCAGTCATAGTGATAAATATCTGCATTTATTTTGAATTTATAATGAAGAATTTGACTTAATGGTGTTGTACAAGTTCATGCAGAGCAACTTGGTGATAATCAAGCAGCCGAAGCATATTTGTTTCTTGGTGGGAGTTCCATGATATGCACTTTTAGAGAAAATTAAGCCTGAAAGGCCCATCTTTTTCACAAATAGGACCTACAACAGTTTTAAAAGTATCACAATGTATTCCAAAATTTTTAGAGGAACATGCACCTCAAAAATACAGCATGGTTTCGATATGTTCTACTCCAGTGATAAAAGTCTTTGGTGAAGGATAAATACTAGGTATGATCATCAGGACTGCAGGAATGCTGCTTGCAGAGGTGTCTAACCTTGGCTGGAAGAGTGGATCAGATTCAGCCTAGAAGGCTAGAACTGGCTGAACAGATCTGGCTTATACATCCTTGCTTTGGAGTCAAAACAATTGGTTTAACTGTCTTAATAAATTCTCAGTTCTTTCGGGGTAATGACTTACCAGTATTGCCAAACCACACATCTAGAACATAACATCTAAACTAAAACTCAATGGATCAATTGTTAGCTTTTATCAGATTTTTGAACCAGCCCTCTAATAAAGAGAGCGGTAACAGTTTTTTCAACACTAAAAAACCCTAAAAAATGCATTTAAGCTCCTGCTGTTGTTGTATTTCAAAGAGCGGACAGACATTTCTAAGATGCATTTTAATTTCATGGAAACATTGCTTTGGTCTAAAGATCTCATAAAACCTTGTTTTTACAATGTCTGCATTATGGGCCAAGTTATATTTTGCAATAGTCCCCTTTAACTGAGCCACATAAACAAAACAGAATTCTCAGGTAAGCTGGGAATGAAAATCATCTTGTGATGACTGGATGGGCAAAATAATTTTCAAATGTACAATCACTACTTAGAAATGAGCAAAATGGGAGCATGGGAACTACAATGTCTGTTACCCACTACTTCAAAATTGAATAGCCAGTTGCCTTTCCGTCATATATACATTTTTCTGTGTAATACTAGACTGAATTGTATTATATGTCTCTGAACACTGAAGAATCTCTCAGAACAATGGGTTCGAATCTGCACTAAGAAGAGATAATCAGTTGCCCCATCTCTTCAGAGGCTTTCGTTTTCAATGTTTATTTGAAAAGAGAACGCAAACTGGAAGGGTTCCATGAAACAGCATCACAGTTAATGAGAAATTGAAATGATTGGCTTGTATGAAACAAATGGAGGAGCTGACTGCATATATGCAAAATAAAACATAATAAAGAAATAAATACTTTTTCTAGTACTACCAGCAATGAAGGACTGGAATTACTAAATTTAGAAGATAGGGTTATAAGGATAATGGCTTAATGTTTCCAGTGACAAGAAGAAGGCAAGAACACTTTCAAAGGTCTTGATCAGGAAGATGAAGTAAACTGCTGAACCGTTTCTCAAGCAGCAACAGAAGTCTCACTATTTGGGTCATCTAGCTTTGGACCATAAAATGAAAGAGTGAAGGTAACTTGGCGTATTGCATTAGAATTTCTGTCCATGAAAAGCCCAAACTTTTGTTTTTCTTCTTTAATGGCTTGAGAGAAATCATTGAGTTGGAAGCTCTTAGTAGGATTATTACAGTTGACAGGAGATTGGACAAGCAAACAGGGACATGATGCAAAAATCCACATGCAAGGTCTTTGTGGCATGATTCACTTCATACGTGCCTGATACTGTTAACTCTTGGTTTGTGATATCTCCTCTTGTTATGTCCATATCTGTACATTATTTGAAAGTTGCACCAACAACAATACAGATAACGATAATCAAAGAAAAGAAGTAAGTAAAGGAAGAAAAAGAATTAAAAGAAATAATGTTTTCTAAATATAAACGCTGACAGAAAAAAAAAAAAAATCTGCTTGCAAATAAGTTATTGTCCAAAGATACTGAGTTACTGTTACTGAAATTCTTTTAACTTTTTCTTTTTATAGATGCCGGCTGGAAAGACCAGGTAGTAAAATTAAAATGAGCGTCAGCAAGGTAGCAAGGACACCAAAAATTGTCAGTGCAATGGCGAGCTAAATTGCAGAGGACTATATGCATTTTGTAGCTTCAAACAGACCGTATTTTTGCAAGAAGGGCAGTATCACAACTTTGCATATCTCATGTGGGTTTTATGGTATGTTAGTAGATAAACTTGCTCTAAAAAATAGAGGCTTTCAGTTTTAAAAGCTTATAAACCACGTTTTGTAAGAGACTGGATGCCTGGACTATTCTTTAAATCAACTTTTAGAGGTACTTGTGCAAATGCAAGAGCCAGCTTTTTCCCACAAGATCTATGGTGCATCAGAGACTCCATCACTCCTCAGGAACCCAAATTTTCTTTTAAGCCTGGGCCATTATAACTAGGGTCACTGCCAAATCCAGGTCTCATGAATGCACAATACTTTTCACTTTTGGTTAGTCACCATCACTTCAAACCAGCATTCCTCTTCTGATGTTGTGCTTGGTTAGCTAGGTTTCACAGTGTACTTTTTCCCCTCAGTGAACGTACTCGATAGCATAACTAAGTTTTTTGCAGGATTCTGCATTTTACAATCAGCCTTCAAGGATGCTAAATTTAAGAGTAAGGAAACAGTAATTAAAAGTGATTAGGACAAGAAGCATTGATACTGTGAAATGTGGACTCAATTGTCCTTGACACAGGCAGAACGAGGCAGCAGGTTTTGGTTTTGATTATAGCTTTACTTGCGATTTTAATAAACATGAGCCAGTATTCGAACTTTTAATATCCTGCTGCTTAACTATTTCCAAAAAGCAATCCAGCTCTTTTAAACAACTCATGTTTAAAAATTTTAATTTGTTTGGCTCTGCCTCTGCTTAGAGAAGTTGTAGCCTCACGGTAAGTCTTTTATAGGTTCATTTCCAGGATCACGAGCAATTTTTTTTTTAGCTAAGTGTTTCTGCATGTGCCAAAAGTGTCAGGCTGACAGCTTTCCTGCACCGTTTTATCTGGTTCCCACAGTAAGTATGAGAGACAAACACAGGAATGTGTCTAGTGCTGACTATGCCCATCAAGGATACAATGATACTTACAGCTCTTCCAGGAAGCGGAGATTGTGCACGGGGTTTGAGGGCAACTTAGTAATGTTGTTCATACTGAGATCACTGTAGGGGAAAACAGACGGAGACTTAATATGGCATGCCACAAGTGTGGTATCCAGCTGTTCATTCCACACATTTTTAAGTACTACATTAACAGAAATTAGTTCCTCTGCCAGAATTGATGAATCATTATCTACTTAGCACATTAAACATTTTTCTTTTGTACGAACGCGGCTTTATCAAACCGAACACAGGCTGTAGCATGTTCCTTGTTCCCAAAGATTTTGGAACGTTTGATCATGCTCTATAAATCAGCTGGAACACTAAACAACCATTTTAGTCTACATAATTTTAATAAACCGCCGTACTGTATTAAAATTTTCTTGGAGTAGTAAAGGAAAAATACTATGATTTTCACTGTTGTTGTAGCACTGTAGCACACTTGGTTTACTAAAGTAGGCAGGCAGAAGTATACAGATATAAACTACCTGCATCATTCTTTACATTTCATGAATACAGAAACAGTTTGCTTTTGCATACAACCTGCTGTGTGGTCATACTGATTTGCCTTGCCTTACACTAGGTACATTATGTGTTCCCAAAACACAACTTACTTGAATCAAAGAAATGACATATTTTCAAATACTAAACATCCCCTTTTTCGATTTTTTTTTTTTTTTAGGTTCTCAAATTGCATTAAATAAGTGAAATGAACCATAAAACAAGAGTGTAATGTGATCTTGCTCTGTGGCACACTTCCTGGTGGGGTTCCACAGTAGTTCCTGGCACAGGAAACAACCAGCCATATCAGCTCTGTCAGAGCTCATTCAAGCCACATTTTAGACTAAATTTCATATAATACCTTTTTATTCTTAACATATTTTTTCATTGTTTTTCCCATGCCCCACAGTAGCATTATAATTGTTTTGCATTAAGTGTGAAAACTGTAAACAGACTGCATAATAAAATTTCTGTGTGGCAGATATGACTTACACAACTATATCAAAATTCCTGTAGACTATTAAAATAAAAATATCAGACCTGCATATTTTATGCAAATGCTATGTGGTAATTTAAAACTCCCCACTATTTAAACATATATGTATTTGTAACAGCGTTTATAGTTTCCAGCTACTTTGAGTAGTAATTAGATAACTTTATTTCTTCCAGCTGTTGAGAGCTTAAAAGATAAATAAGTTATCTGTACTTTGGTCAGTAGACGTCCTATTCCTATTCCATCTAGTTCTTATTGCTCACAGTCTGCTTCACATTACAGAATATATGTTTTTAGTCAGCATAGTTAATTTTGATGTTTGATCTTTTGCTGAATTTTAAAATGTATCAGTTAAAAACATACTTCACGTAGAGATTTTGAAATAAAGGAAATGTGTTAATACTTTACAACAATTATCAGATCACTGTTGGGTAAGATCTCTCTGCGTTCACTTCAAAATCAAGGTATAATTTGAGAACTGTGTACTTATTAAATTCATTATTTTCTGTGATACTTTATCATCTAATTCTCTCACACAGTTTAGCAGGTTATTACTCTTTCACTTTGATAAAGGCTCAAAGGATTTATTCTTGGCAAAGGAACAAACCCATGGATTTATTTGGCAAAAGAAAAACTCATCCAGGTAGTGAATCATATACTACTGAATATTAAGATAAACTCAATATTTTAACAATATAATCTTGATTGTGAGATTTTCAACATGTCTTGTAAACATATCAAATGACATTTTAGACTTAAAAAGCCAGTTTTGGTGGAAGATGGGAGTGACTGATCTTCGGATAGACACGTATTTAGGGTATTCTACAAAACTAGCATTAAACAGTGCTCTAGCTGACCAGGGAAACCCGAAGCCTGTTTTTCCATCATATTAATTTCTATTAGAAGAAGGCAGTACATCTTTACATGTATCACCCACAAAACCCCATGATGACACTGGTCACAGGCAATCTACAAACCAAACCCTACAATCTTCAGAGGATCAGAATAAGACAAGGAGGTTTTCATTACGTGCTTTGATGAACAATGAGAAAATCAACAATACATGCACTTAGAAACATCTAGACCCTAGAGGTGGATTTACCAACTGTGAACTCCAGTGTCCGAGCCTTTTTTTTGGACTTCACTCATGTGGTAAGGTATGTACTCTACACCATATGATGAAGAAGAACCTCATCTTAGTTCCACTCTACACTGCAGTAACTGCTAGCTCTTTTTAAACCTACCAGTGAAATGATCTCATTCTGTTAGATAGGTTCCTTTTTTTTTTTTTCCAGATTATTCTTTTCTTAGAACATAAAATATAAAGATGTTTTTATGCAGCAGAACTACTAAAAGTTACCTACACATATTTCATAGAATCATAGAATCAATTAGGTTGGAAAAGACCCTTAAGATGATTGAATGCAACCATTAACCTAGCACTGCCAAGTCCATCACTAAACCATGTCCCTAAATGCCACAACTACATGTCTTTTAAACACCTTCAGGGACGGTGGAGGTAGCAGAAATTATTTCCAAATTTGCTCAATAACATCTTTCCAAACTAGTTTTTAACACACTAGTAACTAATACACAGGCCATTCCAGTCTCTGTTGGTGATGAGTTATTGTTGTAGTCATAAGGGTTTAAGAATATAAGGGAGACTACTGTAGGGAGAGGCAATATATTTGATTAGGCTCCCTGATATAGCTGGAAAAACTGAGAAACTTTCAGGCACAAAAATAAAAAGTCTCTATGTCTTCCAGCTGTACCTGTTGGCTAAACAGGTGACCCTGAAAACCTCATATCACTGAGGCTGGCAAAGTAGGAGTTCATGTGCACTTGCAGGTTTCAGATTCAGAATACTTTTTTTGAGTCATCCAATGTGAACAATACTGCAAAGTTTGGGCTGCTGAGTAGAAACTCCTCATAGAGCTCCAGAGACAAATAAAGGAGGTTGTCAGCAAACTTGCCAGTCCTTAGACTATGTTGCCAAGAAGACATAGCTAGGATGATATTTATTGCCATTAACTAGATCAAGCCCAGCTAACAGCCAGAAAGAGCTAGTTGGTAAATTGTAGGCTTACATATTATTACTATGAAAACCGGTAACTACTGTAATGGGTATGTCTTATGTCCTGCACCTTCAATGACTTCTTTCCAAAAAGTACATCAAATGGGTTTTCTGATTTCTTCTTTCAGTGCTAGCCTGTCGAATTCAGCAATTCGCTCTCCCTAGCAAAGATAAGGGGATGAAAGATGGTTTGCATGTCACGATTTGCAGTGTAATGCTGAAAAATATTAAAATCAAGGTACTAGATCTTTAACTATCCTCAGTGGAGCAGTTCTGTATTTATATCAGATCCGTTCCCCAATTTCCTTTGTGTGCTTTTTCATGTATACTCAGAACCAAACCAGATGAAACTGCAAAGGTTTCTTGTTAAACTTGGTATATTCTTAAAAGCTACGGTGATGAAAATCTTACAACTAATAGAATATTGAAAATCTTTAAATAACTTTGTGTAACAGATTTACTCTTATATGCCACCACCAAAGCATGTGCAAACCCCACTGACATCAGTAGGAGCTGCAGTGTGAGTTTTGAAATACTCCTAATGTAAAGAGCAATAGTATCAGATCTACCTTTATGAAAACTACTTGCACCATGAGCTGACGTACCATACTGGAAAGGCGATAGGTTATTTTGGACAGCCAGATGAACGCATCGTCTGTTCTCCCACTAGCATTCCTGCAGCCTGTTTCTAACTGCTGACTATAAAAGCAACATACCAGCAAACTAAACTTCTATCTTTCAAAAGATTTACTTCAATGAGTGCACTGGCAACACAGCTCACTGTAACGATACCTCAATTACACTCTGTGCCAATCAATCATCACGCTGTGTCTCCGATGACTTGCAAAAGGAATCCTACCTGTGATGAAATCTTTGAAGAATGGAAAATACTGCAAACTGCACCACGCATCTATCTGTTTTTTTCTTGGTGACTATATGGGCAAATTCTGAGCATTTGTACAACAGAATACAGGAAGGCAAATACAACAGGTCTTTCCACCCCCAGTTTTGTTATCCATGCACATACATGCTGAAAAAAAAAATCCAATTAACACCTTAAAAGTGGGCAGTTCACAATGAATTCCCAAAAGCCAGTAAAACAAGTTAAGTGAACTAGTTCTTAACATACAATAGATGAGTCCGGAGGCCAAGTTACTAACCTGTTATTACAAGAGATGTTTCAGTGACTCTTATTCACCTTGGAAGATCAGTTTTCCACATTACACTAAACTTCTACTATACTGAATAGTAGAAACTTGTCTACCCATTGCAGGGCTGATACAATAATCCAATATTAAAGACAGTACTTATTATTAGGACTGTTAATTATGTCTCCTCCAGGCCTGCCTTAGCCCAACAGTATTTTCAGTATAAGATATATGAATGATTATTTTTATGGAAGTCTGCTAAATCAAATGATTCACTATGGATATTAAAAATAGCTTCATCTGCTGCAGCTATTTCAAGAAGATACATTCATTTGCCAGCACTGTAGTAGTAGTTCCTTTAGCATGTTTTCCTATTGCATGTTCTGAATAAATTAATAGAAAAACAATTGCCATCGTTTTACAGAAGGGAAACTCAGACACCCAAAGGAAAACTGACACACCCACAGTCACACAACAGGTTACCCGTCATGGAGGAACCAAACACTGATGATAATTTGTCCAGTGCTCCTTTCATTAGATCACACTGTCCACTCTGTGGCATTTACACCAGTTTTCTTAATGGTGATGCAGAAGCTGCCAATAGCCTCAGAAATCAATGACCGTATTTTCATTTTAATGGTCCTAGATTGCAATATCTTCCAAAACCAACACAAAAATTGGTACTCTTGTATTTGCCTGTTTAATTTACCCATGCAGAGCAGCACAGGGCAGAGTATGAGCATGCACAAATAAGCATTTTAAGTGCTTCCTGACAATTAAATCATACATTTCTTCCCACAACTAGCTTAAAACTTCATCTGTGGTTCTTTGAAGGACTCTGTAGTAAACTATAATTAAGATGTGAATTTCCACTAAATGATTCACTTTTGAAGCAGTACATCTTTGTATTTGGAAAAATCCTCTACTAAAAATTGGTAGATTTGTAGGAAAAAGCAGTAAAGAGACATAATAGATATTACACAAAGCAGGCAATATCTCTGTCAAGATATTCACAACAAATAACCAGTGGCTGTAGTGTGGATATTTCTGCTCTTCTGCCTGTTGACAATGAAAACGCCAAAAATAAATATTTAAAAATTCATTGTCCCATTGTAATGTTACTTGCAATAGCCCATTCTATACTTTTAAAACTTATTACAGAATTATGCAAGGGTAAACCAGGATTGCTTGGTACTCAATTTTACAGAAAATTTCTGTTACTTGACATTGAAGTTCACTATTTCCAGAGACCAAACACCTTTGTATTAAAACACATCCTACAGTGAGAGTATGTGTGCCTGTGAGCCTCACAAAGAGCTTTTTGCCAGAAAATGAACAGTAATGAACAGTAATTCCCCTTGCACTTCCCTTCTCTTCCTTGGCACACCAGCGGTGCTTGTTCCAGCAGTGCATTTTGCTCACAGAAGATATAACCACTACAATTGTAAATAGATATTTATGGGAAGGATCAGGTGCCTTGAACTTAGGGAAGCCTCAAAGGTAATCCAGCAAGGTCAGGAGGGATCTGTCTACACCTCTTCTCTGCTGTTGTGTATTGACCCATAACCCATTGGGTGAATATTAAACATCGGATCCCAGCAAAATAGGCTGATAGGACTCAATCCAAACTAACAAAATGCTTTGGCCAAAATTCTGCACTCTCAACACCGGTCAGCGGGTTCCTCTAATATCACAGACAGCAAAATGTGGCTTGTTAGTGCAGAAGGTCTGTAATGCCCTCATTTTAAAAAACATGCATTATTCCTGAACATAGTAGGCAATTCTGTCATATAAACAGCCATCAAAGGCTTACTTAAATCTAGACTGAAGAACATTTGTAAAGCAAACAGTACGTGCATGATTAATCTTTTCAGGAAACAATTTTGCCATTCAGTTTATCCAAGACTCCAGCAGAGGGAGCAGGGCAGAGCAAACAATTAAGGTCAAAAAGAAAGTAAAGATCAAAGATCAGATCAAACACACACAGTGCTGAATTAATCTGACAACTACCTGACATTTCATTTTAGGTACAAAGATTCTGGCTCTCTTTTTTTTTTTTTGTGTGTGTGTGTATATCAAATTCATGATGCTCCCTAGATGAAATTATCCATTTACTTTCAAAGCTGATTAATGACTGTTCATTTGGTTCTGCAGACTCAGTTTGCTAAGTAATAATTACCAAGGTGAGTTACAAAAACATTCCAACATGTCAATCATTTACTGTACTTAAATCAGATCTTTTAAAGCTTAAATAACTAAAGGAATATATTATAATACAGAAGCCAGCAGAAGGAGTTCAGAGGACTGAAATGGAATTCCTCTTCCTCCCATGCCCACAGATTGTATTAGTACTTTTTTACTTTGTGAGTTATTACTTGTTTCTGCTGCACTAATTCAAATAGATTATACATGTACTGCATACATGATTCATCCTCTTCAAATACTGAAACAATACACAACAGGAAAATATATAAAATTTTATTGTAATTTATGAAGACAACTACTAGAATATTTGTTCTGTTTTTCATCATTAGCAGTTTGTTTATCAGGTACTGTTGATCTTATTTGTAGTGAAGAACTGTACAATTAAATTAAAAGAAGAACTGTTACATTGAGAAAAGAAACTTATTAGAATTGACCAAGTCTGGGAAAACACCCCTTTGGTCTCTCTTAGTTTCAGAATATTTTCTGTAACTCTAGAGGTTGCTTATTTTTACAACTATTTGTTACACATATGACAAAAATATAGGAAAACATCTTTTTTTTTTTTTTTTCCCTGAAAGAATGGTCACATTCATCCATTTTAGAAACTCAGGGTCTAATTTACTTCTAATTCCAGGTCTATAATTTCATCCCTCTGAATTCAGTGTAGATGTTCCTAAATTATGGTTATTTATATGAGAGAAAAGCATCTACAAAAAGCACAGCATAATTTTCTTATTAGTATATTACACCTTGACTACAGCAGAAACTAACACAAAATATATTTGAGTGTAGACAAAGACTCAAAATACAAGCCTGAAGTCATAAAATCCGATTTTCATAAAACAAGTATTACAGGCCACACAGACAACTGGGCTGAATACCCAACTGGAAGTTATGCATGGCATGGACTATGTGTTACAATAAAATTTTAAAACTCATCTTCACCGAAATATCCAATATTATTTCAGTGAGGCTGCTGAGGGTGGAAATGAATCAGGATTAGCCTGACTTTATTTGTAACAAGATACACTGTAAGTTATTTATTTTGCTGGTCTTAATTTGCCTCAACTCAATTCCACAGCATGGATTTGAAGATTAAAAAGCAAACATTTGACAGCATCTGCTACAAACACATTTTAACAGTGATGGTGTAAGTCTCAGTATCTGGAAATCTGCATCCAACCCACCTGCCTTTAGAGCAGGAAATTCGTATCTTACATTGCACAGTGCAAAGGTCCCCAAGGTACAGATGACAGAACTGTGTCCAGAGCTGGAAGTTACATTACCACGTTAGGTGCCCTCAGAAAGTCAAATTACCCCAGGTACATCAGGATGTTGCTATTACTCTACTAATTTCACAATGCAGGACATCTGCACAATGCTACTTGGTATGATGTAATGTAGCAGTTGTTATATGTAAACCTGGAATTCCCAAAGGGGTTCACTGCAAAATACACATACTCTATTTGGGTGAAATTCTGTCTTGATAAAGGAAATGGTAAAAATGGCATTCCACAAAGATAAGAGTCCACCTCTTTGATTCCAACTCATCTTTTTATCTCAGAAGAGTTTTTGGTAAAATTCTGGTTAACTTCTTCATGACTCTTATTCTATAGGCTCCTGTTTTCCTATGCATAGGTGCTCAATGATTAGACTTGTTTTAACACAGCACTGTCACTTCTGCTTTTATTATAGTTTAGACATACCTCGTGTTGTTGAAGAGTAACTGAAGAGTTTCAGAAGAGAAAATTACACTGCACTATATCACAACTACTAGAGTTCTAATCTGAATTACTAATGTGATCATTTTTATGTTGTTGCTTAGCTGAAATAATCCTTTACAGAATCTTCTCTTCATTGCATGGACAACCCAACTGATGTCATATTACCAGCACATTCAGTTTCATACCGCATTGCTACTAAAACAATTATTCATGATCTCCCCCCAAGAACAGCACTGCCCATTTCTTTTGAGGATGCTGTTGAACCAGACTTCACAACTGGTCTGTATTAAAACAAATCCAGCAGGATAAAATACAAACAGTTTTAATCCAAATAAGTTCCCTGCACTGGTTCTTTGTGTTGCTCTTCGTGTCACCACAAGCTGAAGTATAGAGGAGAAACAAATAAGGAAGGTGAAGCACAACTATAGGGTGATCCTATACCTAGGATGTAAATATCTTAAATCATCTTCCAATATACAAAGTTGTGTATATATATATACACCTTTTTTTTTAATACACACATCTTCCCTAGATGTCTGACAGAGCTTGTTCACTGCAATACAATGGGCCTCCAGATCTGCCAGCTCCTGGCTGGCTGACATCCTCTTCCAACACCTCCTACAGAGCTCAGAGGAATGACGGAGCTGTCAGATTTTTCACTGACACATGAACACCTGAACTTCTGCAATAGTAGGTGCCAGGAAATGTGTATAGCTTGATGCTTGCAATGATAATGCACTTAAAACCATTGTATTTCTCCATCAGGTAGATTTTTTTTTTTTTTTGCTTAAGTGCTCAAAATTCATTTTCATCATGAAATATTTTCATACGGGCTGGTATAAAATAGTCCAAACATACATAAACACCAGGTCCTTTTAGTGACATCACGTATACCTGGTGTCTGCACTTCGCTTGTAACTGAACAGCTTCCCTTCAGGTAGGCAGCATACTGAAATACCTGAGATAGCTTTAAACAATTCAGATCAAGGAGCAAGGCTGAGATGCACCAACTTACCCCACCAAAGAGAAGTCTCCAGTAGAGATGTGATGCGTTGGATTGGGCTGGCATGTATTTTTCATGTGGTTATACCAGCACAATCTTCAGGCAAAAGGGCTGTGCTCCTTCTAGGATAAAATTGTCTTCACTTTGGATAAATTATTTCCCTTTCCAATAACTTAAATTACAGGGATCAGAGCTGTACAGTTAATATGTGAATGCAAAATACTTCAGGACTATTTCTACTGAGATCAGCTGGGCTGTTCAGAGAATAAACTAGTTTTTAGTATGAGCAGAGGCACCAGATCCTGATCCAGCACAAATGATCCCTGTTTCCTTCCTTTTATTCATAGTGTTTACATAATCCACTGTTTGGCAACCTCATTTTGAGGCCAGTGACCCACCATTTCTTGTGATTGTTACGATGATCAACAGAAAATCTCTTCAGGGTAAGCAATTAACTGGTGCTGTACAGTTAAATCCACTGCTGTGTCTCAGTCCAGGTTTCAAACATCAGATTTGGGTCTCCTTGGAGACAATATTGGGTAATATTATAAAACATCAGTAGCTAAAACAAACCTTTAACATACGTACACTGTTGCTGCCAGGTCTATTGCACCTGTGTGCATATGTGAAATAACCATATCCCCTATACTGCACCTGTCTGCTCTGCTTTTTTGCACATGAAATGAACTTTCCAAGATCTCTTTTCTCTAGTTATTCCAAATGCTATAAAAATGCTGGAAAGAATCAGTCGCCCTATTACTTACATGCCTTGAAACTTATAACAGAGCAAGACAACATCAGCACTAGAACAGTGCCTGGGGGTAAACACCTGGCTCCACTGATGCTGGCAGCAAAACTCCCATTGACTCCCATGGGAGGAGGACGTCATCCCAGGGCTCCCAGTGCCTGGTGCCAGGTTCTACTCAAGCAACAGTATTGCGCAGTTGTGGAAATCATGGACCAGCACAGAGCTTTGCCTGGAGTAGTGAATGTAGTACCAGTGGGTTTGCTGGGAAGATTTCCATGTATTTTTTCCAGCCCTTTTATCGTTTCTAAAATCTGTTGAGTTAAAGGTGGTATGCCATTGGTTTGGGTCACTAAGGTGAGGAAAATGTGACGTTTTCTGCTGATTAAATCATCCCTATACCTTTTTTTCCCAAGTGATGAGGTTCAAGAATCTAAGGAAGTGGTTTATTTCAGTTTCTTTCATTTCCATATTGTTCACTGTCAAAATTTTTCTCTCTTTTCTGTTTGGTTGCCGTGTCTGCTCCAATTATTTGAATACTTAACTTTTCAATCGTGGTGATGTGCTGATTCTGCTCATTGTTCCTTCCTCTTTTCCATTCCCTTTGCTCAATTTTTATTTGACATGAAGTTTAGCTTCCCAGTCAGCTCCATCAGGAAAACAAAAGGATTACTCAGAACAATCTGTATCATGATAGTTCTTTCTGGGCCAAGATGAATCAGCTTTTTGAAACTAGTAGGCTTAGACTCTGGGACACTTAGGGAGATCTCTCAAAGGCTTAATTTGTCTTGTGATGAACAAGTACCACAAATTAACAGAGCAGCAGCCACCTCCTGCATGACAGCAACTGCTGATGACCCCTTGTCTCACCTTGCACAAGAGTGCACAAGACTATACCTGTCACATACTGCTGTTGCAGCTCTCTTCCTCCAAATGGTGACTAAAAAGACGCCAGCTTGAAAATGGTGCAGGTAGGAATTAAATATAGGACAGAAATAAACTCAAGGCACACACTAAGCAGAAGCAGGTCTTCTGCTGAGAGGGGTTCTCCTATTTTCCAAACTTGGTGAAATCTAGTCAGCCTTGATGTCCCTTCATGAGGGGTTTGGAGTTGGCGGGATGCAGACTGATGATCTTCTTCACACCACACACAGCACATAAAGAGACTATCTCAGCCCACAGGTTGTCTTAGTTCTCCCATCCTGTGTGGGGTATGCTGTGAAGATTAGAGATGTGAAGGACATCCCCCTCACTCATGATCTTGGCCTGTGGATCTCAACTTTCACATGCTTGCAGCCGACTGAAGAAGGTGCCGCTGCATAGCTCTACGTGGATATTATCGCTATTAAAAGGACCACAAAGCGGGTTTTGTGGGCATTAGTTTTGACTGAAAAACACGAATTCATTGGGAACTCCCTGCATAAAGCCCCAGTATATCCTGGCATGATGCACCACAGATCCCACAAAGATCCTTTCTCCAGAACTGTCCAGCGGGTTATGCCACTTTCTCATTTGTGCAGTTTTATTTAAACTCTTCAGGATTTTCATTTTGAATCCTGTAGATTCTGCACATCACAGGAGAAAACAGGGACTTCAAGCCATCCTGATCCTAAAATAAACCCCTTTAACAAAAATGTCATCTAAGGTGTCTTTTTTTCTAAACTAATCCCATAATGGACATTTTTAAATAAAAGCATGCGGTTTGAAAATGAGCTTTTAAATAACCAGAGAACAGAAAGAACATAGAAACAGGTTTTAAAATGTCTGTGGAAAAAAGACAGGGCATTATTTTAAATAATTAAACTCAAAGCTCAGGTGATTTGTCTTATCACATGTATAATGTATGAAGTTACTTTTCTTTAAAAGGCAATGTTAAAGAAGGAAATGGTAGCATTGTTAACAAATGCTATAGGGCAGAGAGCCTTTTATGGGCAATTTTTCAATTCAATAAAATTTTCAAACTTGTATTTCGCCATTTCCAGCTCCCACATTAAAAATCTATTAGCAGAAAGCCTATTGAAAAGCTGACCATGGGCACAAGAGACTTTTTTGGAAACACTTCTATTCAGTTCTCATGTCCGAACAAAAGCAGATATGCACATTCAGTTATATACAAATGCCTTTGAAAGGGACCTCCCCCCCTTTTCCCATAGCCACGCGTTTCAGGGCTCTATATGCTGGAGGAAGCCAGTGAAAGGTTTGAAGGGGTGGGGAGACCAAGGGCTTCCACCAAGATCCTTCA